>NC_137160.1:68127893-68727893 GCF_951394435.1 Stenella coeruleoalba | reverse complement strand
CCATAACTGAACATGCAAATTCTCGAACAATAACAGATAATATAAATTATATTTCCTAAGGTAATAAACACCACACGATTGTGCTAAAAAATCTTTGCATGGTGCTGTGTTAACCTTGTGTCCTTAGATCTACGCTACAGATTATTGTACTAAAGTCAATTTCTACTTTAACATTAATAGAGTATAGTTCTCACGTTGTTTCTTAAGAAATGATAGAACTGCTTGGAATTTCCCTTACATTTGCATACATATTTCATTGTTCTTATACTAGGAGTGTAATAGATTTGCTTCTTGTCTAATTACAATGTAAACTGTAGAATTCAGCACTCCAGTTCTCAGGGTGGTAATGTGCTCTGTAGTTTCATGCTGATTGGTTTTACTTATATGAATGTGTTTATAGATGCTCCCTAGGGCCGGAGCTCTGGCCCTTAAGAATACCATGTGCGTGTTCATCAGTAAAGATAAGCACCAGTGACTAATAGATAGATCCGCTTTCAATCTATGTTTTCCTAGTTTTAAAAACACAAGGATTTAATGGCCAGTATTTTATTTCGGATTTTTATGTCTAGATTCATAAATGAAACGGGCCTATCCTTTGCTTATACTATCTATTGATCTTAGAATTAAGAATACCATCATGGAGTGATTTTAATATCTTTTATATTTTCTTAAACAATTTGAAAATACAGAGTATCACTGGTCCCTGAAAGTTTGGTGAAGTACATGTAAAACCATCTGGGCCTGTATATTTTGGAGAGTTGGATAAAGGACAAGGAGTTAGGATTACCATTTTAATTTTATGGGCTCTTTTTTTTAAGTTTTCTTTTCCTTCTTGCACTAGAGCTTTTAATAGTTTTTCTAAAAGTTTATATAATCTAATTTATTGTTGTATAGTTGCTAATAACATTTTTCACTCATTCTTAAATTCCTTATGAAATAGTTTGTATGTGTGAACAAGGAGATGTATGCTACAGTTCTTTGCAGTTGAAGTCACTTGCTTATCACTCCTGATTCTAGTTCCATTGCTTCCCTCCCCAAAGGTGACACCACTCCTGCATCTGAGGTCCATCGTTCCCTGCATTTTTGGATTCCTCAACTACATATCTATGCCTAAAACATACTAGGTATTATTTCGCATTTTCACGTGTATTGGCATAAATGTATTCATAGTATTTTCTTATTAATTTTTGCTGCATCTTTAGCTGTAACCGTTTCTCCTTTGCTCTGTCTCAAATACACACACGTGTGCATGCATGCACACAGTCAGCCTTCCCAGGAATTGGTGTATTTTTTCTTTTTGGCAGACTTTACCCTTCTTGATCTCCTGTACTATCTTTTTTTAAATTAATTTCTGACTCTTGTTATTCCCTCCCTTCTTTTCTCTCTGGGTTTTTCCTTCTCTTTGGGTTTCTCTTGTTATTCCTTTGCTAACTTCTTGGATCAGTCACCTAGCTCAGTGGCATCATTCTTTATGCACTTGTACCACAGCACTGGCTATTTAGGATGGCATCCCTCCTCATTGGTTGGGGCTTAAACAGTTACATGTTTAAAATTAACCTTGAAAATAAACATTTAGGACTATAATTTTTTTCTTTAAAATGCCACGTTAACTGCATCCCACTAATTTTTATGAAATTTTAAGTTAATTTTATTCTTAAGCTATTATATAATTTATATATTTCCTGAAAGTGGCATGTAAGCAGAAATAAAAATAAGTATATATATTTTACTTTATCAGGTGAAAATGAGATTGTTTGTAGTCTATTGTGCAAACTTCTGGTCTTGAGTAGAACAAATAAGAAATACCTCTGTCATTAGTAAAAGTAAACCCCAGAAACTCCCAAGGTGGCACTGGAGGCATCTATCTGTTTAGATACATAATATTTTCTCATTTCTATTATGAATTCCTCTATGGTTCATGTTATTTAGTGCATTTTAAAATATCTAAGTGGTTGGCAACTTTTCGATTATCTTCTTGTTATTGATGCCTTAACTGAATTGTATTCTCATTAGGTTGGTGGCAATGATATTGATTGCTAGAGGCCAGAACATGGTCTATTTTTCATGAAATATTTTGTGTGTGCTTATGAAAAATGTTGATTCACTATCAGAAACTAGGTTCTCTCCAAGTCATAAGCCTGTTTGCTGATTGTTTAAACCCACCATATATACTTTCTAAATATTTGTCTAATTAACCCATCAGGTACTGAGAGTAAAGAGTAATATCTCCCATTATAGTAGTGTAGTTTTCCAAACTTGTAGTTCTGCCAATTTTTACTTTATGAATTTTAAGGCTATAGTGTTAGCTGCATACAAATTTAGAATTTTGCCTTTCTACTAAGTTTTTTTTTAACATTAGCAAACATTAGCATCTTTGTTTTATTAGTGCCTTTTACTTTAACATCTATTTTACTGATTCTTTACTGTCAGTCATTTGGGGCCCTTGTGCTTTGGTAGTTGGGTTTTTTCTTTTCGAACAGCATTTTTTTTTTTAAAGAACATGTGGCATGTTGCCATCATCTGTCAGGCTCCTTTTTAATTAAGTTTAGTTCACTTACATTTTTAATGATTACTGATTATCACTGATTTTTAAAATTTATTTCATCTTTCTTTTCTCCTCCTTTTAAAAGTTTTTGTTGTTGTTCCCTCTTTTTTAAGTCAACTAAGTTTTTTAAAATTTATTTCTCCTCCACTAATTAGTTTGGTATAATCCTCTATTTCTATTTTTTGTGTGTGGTTATGCACACTTAACATACTGTGTCTAAAAATCTACTTTTCTCTTCCCAAACAAATAACACTTTAACTTCCTTGTTTTAATTTTTTATTGCTACCCAAATGAGACATTACTCTTTTTATATAATCAATACTTGTTTTGATTTTTTTTCACATTCACCTAATTCTGTGTTCATTATTTCTTCATGCATCTCAGACTTTCACAGGTAGGACTGTTTTCCTTTCTGAAATACAGTTGTCCTTTGAACAACGTCTGGGCTGGGGCACCAAACCTTTGCACAGTAAAAAATCTGCATATAACACGTAGTCCGCGCTTCTTATATGTGGTTCCTCACGGCTCCTCCATATCCGTGGCTCCACATCTGCACATTCAGCCAACAGTGGATCGTTTAATATTGTAGTATTTACTACTGAAAAAATTCCACATATACGTGGACCTGCGCACTTAAAACCTTGTTGTTTGAGGGTCAGCTGTACTTCCTTTGGAAGTTTCTTTTAGATACAGGGATCTAGTGGTAATGAACTCTGTTTGTCTGCAACCATAGAATTTTCTGTCCTGCAACACAGAAGATCAGAAGCATTTAGCCATCTAAACCACTACCACTAACCGGTACCCAGGCCTCGGGGCCAGATGAGCTGCGTGCAGGTCCGCTCTGCTGTGCGCTTTCTCTGGCTCTGCTCCTGGCAAACGTGAGGCTACAGTGTGTTTATAAGGATAAACTCCAGACAGAAATACATGCTCATTAATGACACATGACCACTTTGTGTACTGCAAAGAAACCTAGGAAGTGTGGAAAATGCATAGAAAGTGATTCAGATACAGTACTTAAAACCAAAGGAACTCATGCTTTAATAGACACTGAAATCACAAAGGAAGGCCAAGTGCCTTAGCAATCTCAATAAAAATATGAAGTTCTTTTTACAGGGTAAATTTCATAATATAAAAAGTTTAATGCCATCTGGAAAACTGTAATTTACAAAAAAAAAGTCCACATAGGCCAAAGATGGCTAACACTGCATACAAGGGGCATGAGTGCCAAGTGGGGAAGGCGTCTGAGGAAGGGAGATGTGACCACGTGTGTCCTTACATGGAACATCTTTGAAGGGTCTGGCACAGACAAGGGCCCAGTTCACAAAGCACATGGACAGTTCTTTTAGGTAAAACAACAAAATATGTGATGAAAATTATACATTTTTCACATTCTGCCTACTTACTAAATGCAAACCAAATTATTGTGTGGCATTTTTTCCAGCCTGAACTGAAACTAACGAAGTGACTGTTCTCCTTGTGGTGGGGGTGGTGGCAGGACAGGCACTGAGCTGGGGACTTGCCGAGGTGACCGCCTACCGGGATTCACCGGGACAGACAAGCACAGCGAGGACAGCGTGTGCAGCAGCGCGTGGACCAGGGACCGTTTCAAGTGGATGGAGGTGAGAACTTCTTCATTTTACTACACACCAATACCAAAACGCATCAAAATGTAAGCTTGAGTAGCTAATTTCGTCTTGGTATATTGACTTAGTTAAAGATCACTGAAGTAGTTGCATGGTTCACTGGTGAGAAGTAAGACAGATTCGACTACCTTGCTTTGTGGTCATACCAAGGTTTCTAGGAGAGGGAGATTTTATTGCTTGTATTTGGTGTATTTGCATCTGATGGAGTAGAGTAGGGGCAGGGGTTCCAGTTTCCTGAGCTGAAAAAGAAATAATATCCAATGCTGTCTGCATACAGTGAGGAAAAATATTTTTGTAAATTTCACCCACACCCATCGACTCCTTCCAAGTGGGGCAAAGAGCCGAGGACTATGCAGGGGTCATTCGCTTCCATCCACATGGCTCAGGTTCCCACGCATTCCTATCAGTTTTATCCACAGCCTGACACTCACTTTCCCTAGATTGTAGAAACAAAACATTATGCTAATTGTGTTTTCTGTCATCTATACCAGGAGTCAGCAAACTTTTTCTTAAAAGGCTAGATATCTTAGTTTTTGTGGACCAAGAGGTAAAAATCAAAAATATTATGTAGGTATTTATTTATATAAATATTTTAAAATGTAAAATCCATTCCTAGCTCATGGCTGTAAAAATCTGGGCCTCTGACCAGATTTAGCCTGTGGGTCATTTGCCAACCTCTGATCTGTACAAAGAATTTGCAAATTATACAATCTCACATAATTTTTAAGTGCATACTGTTTTCAAGGTAGCCTGAAAAATTCACCTTGATTTTACATCCATTTCACTTGTATAGAAAACACCAAGACTGACAGTAAACATAAAGAAGCGGCGACTCTACAGTGATTTTTAGATTGGTCCTATTATTTCATCATCTTTGCTTTTCTTCCTTGAAACTTATATCTAGGACCAAAAAAAAATCATATATTCCATTTGGCTTTTCAACATGAAACCTACAACAACAAATGTATTTAGGACTAAAACCAGGTTAGGGTCCACGAGTCCTCCTCGCTGGCTTGGTAACCACGGGGAAGCCGTCTGGGTGGTGGAGGATGTGCGCTAGAGGGAGGCCTACAGGGTTGTGCCCTCGTCCTCAGGGATGGAGCAGAGACCCGGCCTTTCCTCCAGGGCTACTTGGCACTTGGGAAAGAGGCTGAGAGTTGCTGAGAAAGGAACAGCCCAACTATCTATATGTGGATTCAGAAATTTACTTTGAGGTTTATTTCTTGTTGTTGACGACCTGATTTTTCTATCTAAATGCACAGTGCTATAAACTTGGCTTTTATTTGCTACACTGGTTTTTATTACCATTTATAAAAGACATAAAGACAACCTCATAGTTGCTTGCTTCTTTATAAAGTATTTTTCTTCCAGTGTTGGGATCAGGGTTAGAATGGGACATACTTTTGCTTTTGTCAACATGGCTGTTGGGTTAAACACAAAAAGCTTCTATGACATAGCTCAGGAGAGTAAGACAAATTGAATAAATATTATCTCTTCCTCTTTTCAGAATACAGTGAGGAACAGGGCAACTAACTGGTCAGTGTATGTTTATAAAGTGAGATCCTATCCAGGGTTAAAAACTCCCTGGAGGTCTTGATGTTAGTGTCCCTCCTGCCAGGCCCCTCCTGTCCACTCCCTGTGTGGCTCGTGTCCTGGGACAAGAGGCTGCCCACCGTTGTATGATGGGCCCTCAAAGTGAGGATGGTAGGATTTCAATTTTAGAATTACCTAAAAGAGGCTTATGTAAATTCTCTAACTAAACTTAGGACTAACATGATTTTCAGCACTTCTTTTCTTTATTTAAATATGCTAATGGTTACCCCCACCTAGACTGTTCTTTTGTCTTGTCCCAACTGGCAACAGTATCAGTGAACTGACATAGCTATAGGAAAAGTCCCTCTTTTTTTTTTTTCCTATGACAACACTTTTAGGTATATCTCTTTCCCTGTTCAGCAGTAATTCAGATGTATATCCCAGCAGAAGGCCCCCTGCTTCTGAGGCTGTGGACATTAAAGTCTTCTGTGTGAGGGGGAGGGGATTTGTCCTTCGGACCACAGGAGCAAGGGGCACTGGTCACACTAAGATGAGGGTCCAAATGCAGCTCACAGATGTGAGGTGCTGGGATTGTGGGAACCTGGTGACAGATTTAGACAGAAGGGGTTTTAGAAACCTGGCTTTGGGAAAAGATAATAAAATTAAGCAGGTAATAAAGGGAATAAGAGCTGGAAGGCTAGATTCTGGTTAAATCTAGTTAGCCATGGGATTTTTCTTTTGTTTTTTTGTTTGTTTGTTTTTTGGTTTTTTTTTTTTTTTTTTTTGCTTATAAGGAAACTGAATAATTTCAAACTCCCCCCTCCAAACTTGATAATTGCTTATTGAAGACTATTCAAAATTTGACATTTTAAAAAACTTTTTGAGCTTTTAAAAATAATAGCTATAAATGCAAAGTACTGTTGATAATAAAACCAAGTTGTTTATCCACGTACAAAAAAGGTCAGTAATGTTTTAAAAGCACAAAGTTGCATTTTTAAATCACAATTGCATAGTTCTAAAATGCCTGGGTACGAGTTACATAAATTTTTTTAAGAAAATTCAAGTTTGGTTGACAGTGGGGCCCCAGGGACATTTGTAGCCCTCAAAGAGCAGAGTTCAGGAAGTGAATTATTGCCTTGTTACTCTGATGTTACAATATCATGAGACCAAACTGCTACAATTTAATTATAAATCATTGGCATTTTTAAAACCAGTATCCTGTTTTTTAGCTACTATAACACTTTCATGTAGAACTCAACTTAGATTTTTATATACCCTACCCCCAACCAGCACCTGAAAGCCTTAAAAAAGCTGTTTGTATTTCTATGTATAAAAGGTACTGCATATATACCTCTTAGCAAAATATGTGCTCCCTTTCTCTCCCCACCCCAGAACCATGACCATTTTTGTACAAAAATCCTGTTGAAGAATCGCATCAAAGATGAGAAGCAGGGAGTTCCAAGGTAGACATTTGGTGATGTGTAGAAAATTCCATGAGCCTCCTGCACCAACCCCACAGAAGTCCTGGCTTTTGGTGAATCTGGCCCAGAGTCCCAGAGGGGCTACCAGTGTGTGTGTGTGGCGTCTGGGAGTGGTGGCGCCCGCGCCCCGAGAGCACCCATGCTGGGGCGGCCACGTTCAGGAGCAGGCCAAGTGAGTGCGGAGAGCTGGGCTGTGGGCCGCTGTGCTCCAAGCCGGTGTTGGTGGGTATAAAAGATGTTTTAGCATTTAGAGGAAGGAAAAAATCTTCCTGGGGACAGAAACTTGTAGCCGTTTCCAGAAGGAAGTCTCAAAGGGCGCGTGGGCACTGCGGCAGGAGGGCCGGCGGGCAGCGGCAGCGTGCTCAGCGAGGTGGTCTCCGTATGCCAGTGTCCGTTGGGAGGGGCTTTTGGGGGCGTTTCCCCACATTGCTGCAAAGACAGCTCCTTAAGTTCCAGCTTGTCTGCTCCTTCCTCCTTCTTGCTGTGCCGAGGTGACAAGTTTAATAGACTGAGGACATCTCTCTTGGAAGTCATCGTTCCAGGGGTCCCCCGGAATATTTTCATTGGTCCCGTGGAATGCTGGGGTGTGCTCTGCCAAAACATCTTCAGGTTGTGTACAGCCTGCACCTTCTCGTCGATGGCTGCCATCTTCAGCTTGTCTATGTCGGGAGCGTCAGCTGGACTCGAGCGAGCGGAGCCAGCTGAGGAGTAGGAGAGAGCTGGGGACGGTGCACTTCCAGCAGGAGACTGGTGGCCTGAGCTCGGGGACATGTTCCTTGGTGATTTGGAAATGTGGGCACTGTAAGGAGAGCTGGGATACTTCAGCTTAAAGAGAGGCTGGTCGGTCAGGGAGGTCTGGGAGTCAGAGCCGGGCGACGGCCGGCCACTGTGCTGGCTCGGGCTGTCTTTGATGGACGCCTCTGAGGCGGTGGGGCTGCTGTATCCTGAACTCACCTTGGGTAGTGAAGAGCTTCTGGCTGGGGGCTTTGGTTTGATAGTAACTGGCGACGGCTGGCTCTTCTGGTGGGAGAGGGCAGGCCTGCTGAACGCACTTGTTTCTGACGCTCTGAAGACAGCAGCGCTGTTGGGCACGGAAATGCCATCTTCAGGATTAGTGCCCTTACCTTGACCACTACCCCTCTGAAGACGTTCCACCGCAATGAGATGGCTTTGTGTCTCCTCTAGAATCTTCTGGGCCAACTCTTGTGGATCGAGCTTTGGGTTGCTCTCTTCTTGGGATTTCACGGTACTATCTGTTTCTGTACTAGACTGGTCTGATTCTCCCGTATCTGAACTTGCTAGTTTTCCAACCTTCTGGAAGGGTGAGTTTGGGCTGGGAATCAGAGTCATTTTAACTGGAGAGTTTGGAGTGCTTATGCTCCCCTTGGAGCTTACTGAAACTTTCACACCGCCAGCTGTCCCGACGCGGGACTGTTTGTGATCTGGTGAGAAGCGAGTCTGTCTGTTTTCTTGGTAGGCCGCCAAAGGCTCAGTGCTGATGATGGAAAACCCTTCGTATTCTTCTTCGTCTTTGCTGTCTGCAGGGCGGGTCGGGGGGGACAGCTGGCTCCGAGGCAGGGTGGATCGCTGTGGGAAGGCGTTCTTGGACCGGTCGTAGTCCTGCCTTCCTCGAGGACCTCCGCCCTCTGACCCACCCTCAGGCTTGGAGACAAAGCTCATTGAGGAGGCGATGGAGCTCAGACTGTACACAGAGATGGCATCTGAGGCTATGCTCTCTGCACCGGTGGGAGAGAAAGGAGGGTGCTGGTAGCCCAAGGGCAGAGCATTGGAGACAGACTGGGCTGAGGCCAGAGACTCCAGGGAGGACGAGCTGTCAAGGCTGAGGCGCTTGGGCAGCTCAGTGGAATCTAAGACAAAACATAGGCGCCCAGAGGACAGTTAGAATTCTGTATGGTTCTTATTTTTCTTTCACAAGCATCTTTATATGCATAGAAGCTAGTAAAGCATTATGCAAGTGTTACTTATACACAACTTGAATTCATCTTATGAGCCTGAAACACACAGTCCTGTTGGAAAAAGTAAAGCTTACACTGGGGACAAAAACACCCCAAGAGTGCCCACAGCCCCGTGTGCTGCAGACCCCGCCATGTGCCCATCTCCACTCTGCTCCCTATCTCACGGGACCCCATGGCAGCCTCCTGCTCTGAATGGGGCGATCTGTGATGCCCCCTGTCCTAAACCCTCATGCGCCATCCCTTCCAGCTCCGGCCCCATCGCTCCACACCCCAGCAACCTCCTCTCCGCACGGCCTCTCCTCCCAGCTGCTCTTAACCCACTCCAGTCAGGCTTTCGTCCTCCCCAGTTCATGTAAAGGTTAACAGTGGCCACCAAATCTGGTATTCTGCACAGTCAATCACACCTGGCCCTCATGGACTGATCCTTCCCGGGCCCCTCCTTATCTCTGTGACCTCTGACCCCAGGAGCGCCCACAGGACACAGTCCTCTTCCCCTCGGACCTATGTGCACATTTATGTCTCCACACTGGACTCGTCTAACCAGCTGCCTATGAAGGTGTCCAAGAGGAAACTCAGACCCCTCCCATTCCTTCTGCCACTTTCAAGGTCTCAGCAAAGGCAGCCCCATTCTGGCAGCTGTTCCAAAGAACAGGATATCACCTTTGGCCCTCTCTCTCTGAGCACATTTATCAGCAGGCCCTGCTGGTCGCCTTCAAGCCTTGGCCACCATCCGAGCCAGCATTTAGCCTCACTTGGCCTCTTGAGAATGGCAGGCAGGCTTGCCCCAGGGTCTGAAAAGTGCCTCGCAGGCCCGGCTCTGGGCACCACTGCTCCCTCATCATCTCTGCTGCGATGCCACCCTCACTTCCTTAGTCCCTTAATCTGGACGTTCTCTGCAGAGCACATGGTGGCACCTCATCTAACATATACTACATATATGCTCATCGTAAGTTGAGTTCCACGAGAGCAGGGAGTTTGTTTACTTGAACATTCCGTAACACACAAAAAGGTTCGTTCACTTAATTCTTCCTCTTCCCAAACCATAATCAGGGTCATGCCCATGGCTCCTGGGGGCCACTTGGGGTGGCGCCACGTGGAGCTCTTACCGAAGAGTGCGAGCAGGGCTTGGAGCGCAAAGTGCATGGTCCGTCGATTGGCTTGTTTCCCGGTTTTCAGGATTACTTCCTCCTGACCAACCTCACAGAGATCAAAACCTATAGAAACAAAGAATATAAACACCTGCTTCCTTAGGGAAGATTCCATGTCCTAAAAAGGATTAGGGCTCCTCTCATACAGTCCCAGGGGAACCCCTGCAGACCCCCCAGAAAGCCCCGCCTGGGCCCCCCACCTGCACGTCAATCATGTGAACGTCAAGTCACGTGAACCAATGGGGGCCAGCTCTGCGACCATCACACCTGCTCAGCGTGGCTCCCCCTTGCTGTGTGTGGACCTCTGTCCCTTTGTAAGCGCTGAACTGCATTCTCCAGAGGAGAGGGTGGGAATTAGTAAGGCTCATTAACACTTGTCTCCATTCTTTTGCAGAAGAACAGTCCACTTAAAGAATACTGTCCAGGACAGACAATGGCCACTCCGTTCGGCATTAGGTCCAATATTTAAAGCTAGTGCAGGGGAAGGTGGAAGCTTCTCAAGGGCAAGGACAGTGTGTCCATGTGTGGTCAGTGTCTGCCACAAGGGCTCTGAGATGAGCTCTCTCTGATGCTGCAGAATCTGCTGTAGGCTGAACTGCCCTGCAGGCACCCGCTCCTCTCTGCCAGAGCCTAAGGGGCTGCTCCTGAGCCTAACAGTTCTAATGAGACACGGAGCTGGCACAGCCAAGGGCAGGAGCCTCCTGAGCAGGAGGCTGCCTAACGAGCTGTTGCCACAGCACTTAGACTCATCAGGGGCCATTACAGAGGCAGCCAGCACGTCTCCAGGGAAGAATGTAGGAGGAAGAAGCCAAACAGACACCACAGCCAGTGCTGCGTCCATAGGCGGTGCCACGAGCAAGGAGTTAGGGCCTGGGAGCCTCAGCATGGAACGTCTTCACTCACCTCCTCAGCGGATCACTGAGCTCTGCCTGAAACAGTGCAGATGCTCGGTGCCGGCAGCCAGGGGACAGGCCCTGTGATCCCAGGCCCTTCCCCTCCTCTGACCTCACAGTCTTCCCACAATAGGGACCGATGATACTTGATGGATGACGGAGAGCATCCGCCAAAGGAGAAATCTGTCTCTGCCTTTTTTATTCTTGTAACTCTGATATTGGTTCTGACACTATCATTCCTTTGGGAATTAGATTCAGTAGAGTAGCCACTCAGCATTCGGGTTGCTATGGGACATTTTCCTCTCTGAACTCAAAAATAAACAGTCCCTGAAAACAACAGGAAGGTCTCAGGGAACTCAGCACTTTGAAAACAAATATCTAATAATATAAATGTAACATTTTTAGTTAGAAAACTCTATCAAAGTAATTTGAACTGGTTGCTCTAATAGAACTGAGTCGTCTAAATAAACCACAGCTCTGTGATGGGTGTGATGGTGCCAAGGGCTGGAGGGGGCGCTTCTCCCCAGTCTCAGTCCAGAGGACTTAAAAATCAGAAGTATGTACACCCAACTCACCCCTTGAGTATCACTGGGATTTGCAAAGTACAGAGACGTAGAGGAGCATCAACAAAAGTCACCTAGGATCCCAACACCAGAGAGAGCCAGTGACACACCTGGCAAAGGGGCATCAGAAACAGCCTGTCCACAGGGGAGGAGGGCTGGCTCTGTCACACCTGCACTCGAAGGGGGGCTGAGGCCCTGCTTGAGGACAAGAGCTTTTCTTTTGGCTTGGCTTCGTTCTTGCCTCACCCTGCAGCCCATCACAAAGGTGAAGAGACCCAACCTGGGCGTGGACCTGATCTTTCTCACCCTTGCTCCATCTGCTCCTGACTTACCTATTCAGATATAAATTTACTATGTTTACACCAAGAAGCCTATGTTTTAAGTCCACAGAAAACAAGCAAATAGTACAAATCATAAAGGACATCAAAGCATCTACTCACAGGGGATTTGGAGCCCCTGCGGGGCTGTGTGGCTTTCCCCCTTTACCTTCAAAAACAAATGGAGCCTGCCCTAAGCTGAGTTGGGCTGGGAAAGGTCATCTACAAATGGACTAGCAAAGATGGCCCAATACTGAATATCCAGGCCTCCCAAGCAGAAGAGAAGTTCCTTAAAAAGGAATCTGCCCTGCCATGTTTGACGGCTGGTCCCTGTACCAGTGAATCCAGGCCATGTCAACCTCCAAAGACGCCCCACTCCATCAGGTTAAAAACCAAGGGACTTCCACTGGCCTCACAGCCCCAGGATCTACCCCATCCTCTCTCATTTGCCCCCGTGTCCCCTGCACCTTGCCCAAGCTCACAGACACTCTTCCCTCGGCCTGGATCTTTCATCCACAGGCTCTGGGCCTGCCAGCCTCCCTGCCTCCACCCCTCCAGCACATCACTGTGACCCCGATGCTTTTGTCTGTCATGGTGCTTCCTCACCTGAGGTGCTCCCCTTAGATTAGGTCTATGTCTGTCTGTCTCCCCCTCTAGCATGAAAACACTGGTAAGAGGGCAGGGCTTTTTGTCCTTTGCTCACTGCTGATCCCCAGTGCCTAGAACATTGCCCAACATAGAACAGGTGTTGAAAAACAAAAACAAAAAATGTGTGGAGTGAATGGCTCTCCGGCAAGTCTCACAGGCACTTAAGTGGGGCAGGAGGAGAGCAGCTTAGCCTCTTAAGATGTTTTATCAACAAACGCACCTGTGGTAAGAAAAGAGCGATATTGTTGGGAGGTGCCTCAGTTGGGTTACAATGCTGAAAAAGGAAGAGTGTTCTGGATTGAAAGAGGATCCTGAAATAAGCAGTTCTAGGTCCCCGTGGTCAGTCAAAGGTGGTTTCAATTGTATTTTTTTCTGCCAAGTTCCAGTAGCCAGTGATAGGGACCAATATTGAAATCATTATTTTATGACTTATTTTCTTTAATCATGGCCTGACTCCTAACAATACTTGAATCTAACAGATTCATCTTAACGCAATGACTACAAATGGGAGAGAGGAAATCATAATGTAGGGAGAGTGGGACAAAGCTGGAAGGCCATTTGGAAATTGTGCTAAAGCACTAGAGTCTGCATTAGCTATTTTTAAGTAATAAACTAAGAAAACACTAAGACCCTTGAGTCTATCAACCCAATAAAAATGAGAAAAATAAGTTTTTTAAAAAATAGAATGAAAGAAGCCAATGAAGTCAAGGATGCTCCATCCTACCTAGAGCCGCCAGGAATTCGTGACATCCCGGGAGCCGCCACAGCTGGACGCTGATGGAGACCTGAATGGGGGCTGATGCGAAGTCCTGCTCCTTCTCGCCGGCCTGCAGCTGGACCAGCACCTGGTGGAGCTGAGCGGGGAGAGCGTCAGCGTCCGCTGCATCTGGCCCCCAGGGGTTTGTCCCCAAGTTTCTCTTGTGTCACCTGTCATTATCACTAATGACCTTACACGTGGGTAGCATCTGAAATTCTCTTTACGGTGCCTCCATGCCTACTGTC
This sequence comes from Stenella coeruleoalba, assembly GCF_951394435.1. Taxonomy (NCBI): domain Eukaryota; kingdom Metazoa; phylum Chordata; class Mammalia; order Artiodactyla; family Delphinidae; genus Stenella; species Stenella coeruleoalba. The sequence goes on along the minus strand of NC_137160.1, from coordinate 68,714,144 downwards.
CTGCTGTCCTCTCTGTGGGAACTCGAGGCCCAGGCCCCAGGCAGGGTTTCTGCTTCCAGCCTCTTCCCTCGCACACTGGCCACGGGGCTATGAGTGCAGGAGGGGACTCGGGGCCTAGAGGAGGGGTGGGGTCTCCCAGACACAACCTGCTGAATGTGTGAACTCCACCCGGGGCCTCGTGTGGGTTCACAGTGTGTTGCTCCTGCCCCTGCTGTTCTGAGGGAACTTGAAAGGTCAAATCAAGAGCACAAGAAGGGTGGAGCAGGAAAGGGGAGCCAGAGCGGAGACGGGGCAGACCACCTGAGCCAGCGGCACTGCCCCCCCAGCCTGAGCGCGTGTTGGCGAGACAGCAGTGCCAGGGGGACCTCGGGGTGGGCGGGTTGAGGGGCTCACCTGACAACAGTGCTACTCAGAGTGGTACTCACCATTCCAACCATATTTTTAACAGCCTTCGGCCAGCAGATTATAAGAAGAAGAAAGAAAAAGAGAGAAAGAAGAGAATTTAGACTTAAGCACAGGTAGTTACGCAACACAAGCTGATCACTGCTGTAGGAAGCACCACACCGGGCCCGCGGCTCTGACCCGGAGGGGAGAGGAGTGAGAGTCAGCAGGGACACACAGGAGAACGCACAGCCACGCCCAGGCCAGACACGCGCTGGGGGTGGGGGTGGGGCCAGGGTCGGCCAGGCCCTGCCCTTCCTCGCCAGGAGAGGGGGAGGGGCACAGTGGGCGCGGATAGGCCACTCTGTAGAGCAAAGTCCACTCTGGTTCCAGAGTGACTCGGAAATGCCTACCATCCCCCAGCCACTGGGGGCGGCCCAGGACGCTTCCCTGTGGAGGTCCCTGTGCTGCCACCAAAAGCTAGAAATTAAGCTATTGGCTGTTTGGATGCTCAGCCTGGCCCTGTAAATGTACTTTAGCTTTCTCTTTTTGTAGAGCACAGGCTTGTAGCCCTCCTGGGTTCAGGATGTTTAAGTGTCTTCCTGATTCTATTCAACAAGCAGGTCTAACACACTTACTACAAAGTAGCAGAAACTCAGTGAAGGGGCCAGATGAGTGAGCTATGTTCCAAATCCAAGCTGGAAACCACCCCAGGTAGGGGGAGGCTCCAGGAACCAATCAGATTTGCAGAGGTTAACCCTAGATGGAGCAGCTCTATTTCCACATAGAAACAGTTCTGCTCAAATGAAATCTGCTGATATCTAATAATGTGTATTTTTCAAATTATTACACTGTAAGGTGACCAGAGAAAACTGCTCTGTGCTCTTTAGGGGTTGCTACACTGTCACCCCAGTGCTTGTTCCAGACCCTCACTGGCCAGTAGGAAGATCAGAAGCTCTTAGGCCAAGTTGGGAAGGGCCTACATGATGCTAAGGGTTAGAATCCTCCAATTCTCTGAATTAGATCTACATTCTCCTAAAAGAAAGCACTTTTTGAAAAGCTGCTAAGCAGTATCTTTCATGAGACTTGACTTTGTGTTCACCGCTGTGCCTCAGTGGTGGTTTTGTTTCAGGCAGGGGTCATACTTTGATCTAAGAATAAGTATTGGAGCACCTGTAGCCACCCTGACGGGATGGCCCTACACCTGCTGGCTTGGGTAAGGTGGCTGCCACACTTGTCAATCAGCAGAAACAGTTGGTGGTTAGGGATGATAAGGTGCAGGAGACCACTGAATGGAGAGTTCAGGAAATGCCCTGAGATTACAGGTGACTGGGGCCCCTTAAGCATCCTCTGAGGCCCTTGGGACTCAGTGCCCAGGGAGGACACTGGGAGAACTTGCTCCTCTGTGCCTGCACCTGCTGGAGAGGGCAGTTCTACTCCCAGCCCTTGCCTTTTCCTTCTCATTACAAAAGCTGAAAAAAAGCAGTGAGGCATCACGTGCAGGTTCCTATTTGGGGCCAAATCACTGTCTTTCCAACCCAGCACAGTCCTCAGACCTGGGCTCAGCTGTCCTGGCTCAACTCACCCGGCTGATGAGCTGCTCGCCCGTCTCCGAGGCAGTGATGAGCTTGCAGAGGGCTTGGAGGGCAGGGTTGGGCAGACCTAAAGCAAGGAGGAGGCAGGCGTTATCCGGAGGGGCCTCTGCACCCATGGTCCTGCACCTTCCGAGGGGAATGCACCCCAAACGCTCAGCTTTGGTGGCATTTTCAGAAGCTCGGGACAGCCAGACGTGTGTATCCATGTCTGGCTTGTCTCTGAGAAGGGCAGATGGAGGCAGGGCCAGTCCTGACCCTGCTGTGTCCTCCAGGCATATGGTCACATGCCAGGACCCCAACTAGTCGCTTAGGCAGCATCACCCGCTTCGAGTGAAACACAAAGGGCAGCCCTGAGCATCTGTGCCCCGCGTCACCCTGGGGTCAGCCACACAGCTCTGTCAGATCCGAAGCTGCTGAATAAATGTTAATAGCAGCTACTGTTTGCCCAGCAAGACCTCACGTCACCCCAGGAAGGGGCAGAGGATATGTTGCCATCAGATGGAAACACTAGGTCAGGAGCACTCCTTTCCCCCAGATCAGGAGGAGTCTGTGTCTGGGACTCCTCAGCACTTCTCAAGAGACCCTCGCTCCTCCCCACCTGAGACCCAGCAGGGACCGCGGCCACCCACTGCCCTGCTCAAGCTGTCAGCCAAGGCTCACCCAGCAGGGACTGGATGGTGCTGCTGCACTGCTGGAGCCGGTCGCCCGGGTCGGAGGTTGGGAAGAAGACGGCTGCTGGCAGGCCACTGGCCGGGGGGTCCAGCCGGAAGCCCACAGCGGTGAGGAGGGCCTGCCAGCCAGGGATGCCGCCCACTTTGTTCTCCACGCTCTGCTGGGATGTGTACATGGCGTTGCGCTGCCCGTTCTGAATGCGCTGCAGGGACTTCTCCACCTGCAGGGAAGGGGGGAGTGAGGTACCACTCTGCACGGGATGGGCGGGGGGGTACCCTCTTTTCTCTCCAAGTGGCTTTGGGGGAACACAAAGCCCGTGTGGGAAGCTCTGCAGGGCTGGCAGCTGCCACCAGGCACCCAGGCCTGAGGACCACACTCTGCAGCAGCAGCCAGTGTCTTGCAAGGGAGGGGCTGCTACCATCAGAGCCGAGGGCTGGAGGCTCAGAAGAGTCCTGTCCCTTCCTTAACCCAGCTCCAGGCTGTCTTCCACAGACACTGAAGTGACTTGTCTGAAAACCAGTCTCCAGCCAGGGACCTGCCCCAAACCCTGCAATGGCTGCGCCTCATCACTAGGATGAACCCTCAGGCCTTCAGGACCCCCTCACTGCTCGTGACCTCACACACACCAAGTAGTGCCCACCGTGGGGCCTTCGTCCCCCAGGCCTCCGACTCCTCCTTCATCCTGTAGCGCTGACCTCTGTGTCCTGTGTCCACCTGCACATGGGCCCCTTCCACCTTCCAGGGCCTAAATCAGTGCTGCCAGGTAACTGCCACCCTAACTCTCCCAGGGAGCGTCCACAGCACCTGCAACAGCCGCAGGCCTTCCCTCGGCGGTTTTTCTAAGGGAAATCTCAGTCCCTCTGAGATGTCACCTGCTCTGGGGCACATGTGCCGTCACTGGAGGGGAAGGAGAGTTGTCCAGGATGTCACTTGAGACTTTTCTTAGAGTAAAACCCTGGGGTGCTGGGGGCTGACATCAGAGGCTGGAGGAAACGCACGTTCCCGGGCAGGACAGACAGGCAGCCAGCTGGCTGTCCCCTGGGCTAGAAGGGCGCTAGAGACACTGTCCAGTGGATAGTTAGAAGGAGGAAAAGACTGGTGAACTTGACCCATGGCCCCTACACTCACCCCAGAAGATGAAGGCAAGAAGAAAGAGAAAACCCTTAGATGTACTCGAGGGGCCTCAAGGCCGAATGGGAGCGAAGAGGCCTGGCTCTTGCTCCACGGCCTGGCCTGGGAGGAGAAAGCAAATGGGCTACAGCAAGGAAGAAGGGCACCTCTCAGGGAGAGAGGGCCCTGACAAGGGTCCTAGTGCTGAGCAACATAAAGGCTCCGTGCAGCTTCCAGGCACAGGTTAAAATCAGTTGAGAAAGTCTTCCCCCAAAATTCTCAAAGCACAAGAGCACATCCACCAGTGGCAGGCAGCGTGGGTGCCTTGCGTCTGGCCCAAGAGCTGTCAGAGGTTTCAGCCTCCAGCATTCTTGTTCACACACTGATTTCTGTCAGGCCTGAAAAAACCTCCTTCAGGCAGACCTGAGCTTAAGAAATGTCCGTGACTGATCCCTCACTGGAGTCCACACAGAGCTGATGCCCAGCCTCATGGGCCGCAGCGTTCCCCTGGCCAAGGGAACATGCCCACCCAGAAGCCGGCCCTAGCCCACTGCCAGGACCTGTGGAGAAGCCTTCACTGGGCCCTTCCCTCCTGAGCACAGGCAGAGCCGTGTGTGCATCTCTAAGCTATGGGGTGGCTGTTTGCCTTGGGTTTGGAAAGAGCTCGGCTGTGGCGTGGGCTGTCCCCTATCTCCCCCTGCCTCACGGGGTCTGGGCTGGGGCTGCACTGGTCTTTCTGGCACAGAACTCCAAGGAAGCTAAGAATTCTAAATTATCTGAAACTGCCTTCCAGGTTATCAAGGTGGAAGGGTGGAACAAGTTTTATGGCACTGTTTCCTGGCCTGATTTATTTATAACCTTTCAATTCTGTAGAAAATGGCATGGGGCCTCTGTGTTCTCACCAGGGCCCCACCAAGAGTAGGGCTGGGCTTGGACTCTTCCAACTGAATTTAAGGAAAGGCCAGTGTCCTTTGATTATAAAATACCAGTTCTCAGTTACTGGGACCCTATTGTGTGCCAGGTACTCACCTTTTCTCTAACCCTCACGAGAACCTTGAAAAGGTAAAGTTTTATCCCCCCTTCTACTCGAGGAAGTTGAGGCTCGGAGAGCAAGGTCACTTGCCCAAAGCCATGGGGTGGAAGCACCCGTGGTCAGGCCCTGCTCCAGGGCCCCCCTTGGCCACCCCCCACAGGGTCTGGGCGAGGATGGCTGCAGCCATCGGTGTGACACTGCACACTGTGCCCACCACACAGACATCTGGGGACAACGTCCCCTCCACCTGCTCACACCCCCCGGTGCTGTGGGATCCCTCCAGCTTTGCCCTGCTCCTTGTGCATATCTGGCCGCCTCCCGCAAGGGCCCTGCGCCCCTTACCAGGTGCAGCAGCACTCGCAGGGCATCCCGCGCCCGCTCTGGGTGCTGGAGGATCTCGGTGAGGGCCTGGCCGATGAGCGAGGAGGGACTGTTGAGCTTCACATCGCTCCCGATGAGCAAGAACCCTGTGGGGAGCCCAGAAAGCACCTCAGAGTCGCCCTCACCCAGCCCAGCTGGTCTCTACAGCTCATTTGTGCCACAGAGAGAGAGAGGCGTGCCAAGGACAGCTGCTCCACGGGCTGGACCGGGACGGCTAACTCACTGGGGCAGTTTGATACTCTTGCTGGGTGAGCTGCTCAGGAAAGCTGCTGAGGCAACTGCGCAGTGAGCAAGGCAGGAGAAGGCTGTGTGGCCCCCAGGGGCCTCCCTGGCTTGGCCACCATCCCGAGAAATGATCTGCCTTGTTTTCCCTGAAATTAATCTGTGTCGGTCTGGAATGTGCCCAGGGATGGAGGGGTGGGTGTGCCTGACTCCTCGGGGCCACCAGACGAGGGGACAGGAGGAGGTATTTCCCAGTTGTAAGACGAGCAAACGGAGCCTAGGCTGGGGAGGAAGGAGCCACACGTCTGCCTGGATCCTGTCCCCCTTCCTCTTCCCCAGCACCTACTTCCATAAGCAGGGCCTGGGGGAGGTACACAGCGGAGCAGCCTCCCCCAGCAACTTTAGGGCCAACCTTCCCCAAGTAATGGAGGGGAAGGGTTTTCTGAGAATGAATGTGCCAAGCCTGTTTTTAAGGGTAACAGGGCAGCATCATTAAACACCATTTCCCACAGAACAGAGTTGACTTTTCTATTGTCTGTCACTGAAACTAAACAATGACAAAAATACCACGTCCGTAAGATGGGAAGATGCGGGGTGGGGTTGGGAGGCCCTGTCAAGAATAAATGGCCAAGCACAGGGGCTGGGTCCCCACAAACCCTGCAGCACATTCTGCGGGACCACATGGTGCTCAGAGCCCCTTCTGACTGCTGAGAACAGATATAAACAGACACCATGTGCTGAGAACAATCATGGAAACCACGGGCGTGATCGCCTCTGATTTCCACATCTCCTGGCAGAAGTCTGGCAACATGGCCAGGCCCAAACCCGCAGGGCCTGCCTGCCCCGTGCCTCGCAGATGGAGGGCCCAGTTCTGAGCTGAGGGCTGCCAGAGAGGAGGCCTGCTGGACCAACTGAATGTTTCTCTTCAGCCACGTGAGGAAACAGCATAGATTCTGCTTTGAATTTTGAATACCTTTTTGAACAAGACCACAGCTATGAGGTGTTTGTGAAGTAAACACGTTCCACTCCTCAACAACATGGCTCACCCACCCGGCACCAGCCCTTGGCCGTGGGCAACTTCAGCGCCACGCCCAGGGTGGCCCCTGCGGGCTCCTGTTTGCTGGCCACTGGGCCCGGGACGCCACGGCCCTGCTTCAGGGTTCACCCGCCTTTGGGGAACGACACCAGCAACCTCAGCTCACGTCAACTGGATTTACTTTGAGGGGAAGAGTAAAGTGAAAGTCAGTTTGTTCCCAACTTTTAAACATATAAATGAATGGTATATTTTTTTGCCATTAAAACAATAAAATGTAAATGTTTGAAAATAGTATTTTTGGTGTTCCTCTGCTTCTCAAGGTTTAAGACACTTATTGTGGCATTGGTGGGATTGTCTTCTGCTCTGGAGGTCCTGGGGAGGTGTAGGGGCCAATTCAGAGAGACCACCACAAACTGAAGGATCATGAAGTGTGTCAGCAAAGCGGCCCTGCCGCAGGAGAGGCCTGGGTCTCAGCCTGTCGGGGAGGGTCTCCCACATGGGAGGGTCCACAGCAGGTCGCAGGTCATCGCACAGAGCTGAGCGGCAGACCAGGTGTCACAGGGAACATGCTCCCTCCACCCCCAGGCCCTCATGCCCCTCACAGGGCCCTGCGGTGGGACCACCGGGCACACACGCCGCCGGCCCCTCATGCATCACAAGACGTTCAACCCACTCCTCAGACTGTCTCAAATGTGGACAGGGAGATGCCAGCACCACCACCGTCATCCCCTTGGTACCACTGAGGACACTGAGCTTCAGGGAGGGTAAGGAACCTGTCTCAGGCCACACAGCCTGATGTGGAGCTGGACCAAACCCAAGTCCTCCAATGACCAAATCTCAGGTCTTTCTGAACACACTGACTGCTCTTTCCTACAGTCTGGGATTTCATATGAGGGCCGTAAAATGGGTCACCCAGTATACACGACATCAGGAGGGGCCTGACATGTGCTCTGATGGCAAACTCTTCTGATGCTCCTGCTCCCAAGGCCACTTTAATGCCATAGTGAGGAGAGGCTGACTTGGCTCCGCCAGCGAGGCCCCTTCCCTGAGCCTCTCCGCACTGTCTTTCCCCAGCACCTCCCCCCACCCCCGTCCTCACACCCCACCGCCCCTGACTGCGCCCCCAGGCCCTCTGACAGGTGCCCGAGCCCCTACCTGCCCAGTTGGAGGGGTGTGAGAAGGCCTTGCTGCTCTGCACCACCTTCATGGCCTCACCCAGGGCCGCGCTGGCCTTCAGGCCATTCAGCAGGGACGAGTACAAGGCGTGCAGGAACATCTTGGAAGCAGCCACGGGCACAGGCCACAGAGACACGAGGACACACTGTGCGCCGGCCGCCAGGAAGGCCCGCGTCAGCGCGATGACCCCGTCGGCTGTGACCTTGCTGTTGGACTCCTGGGAGGAGCCGAGAACCACTAGCTTCACAGGCAGCCGCAGGTCCAGGACGTCGGCGGCTGTGAGCAGCAGCTCCTGCAGCGGCGGGCAGTCCGAGATGCTCTCGCCATCGCTGGTGTCATCCTGCACCCGCAGGGACTCAGGGATGGTGTAGGGGTGGCCGAAGGAGCTCTTGCTGCCAGCGGGGGTGCCTTCCACACTGGGCGTGAGGACCAAGGCCGACAGTTTCCAAGAGATGTGGGTGGCAAAGTGGACACACTCGGCCTGGGTCAGGGCGCTCATGACCCGCTCTTTGGTGGCCACGCTGCCCACCAGCGGCTGGCAGCCCAGCAGCTCGGACACCATGTAGGCCTCCTCCTCGGCTGACGGCATCGGGCCCCACAGCCACCTGTCCATCACCGCCGATGGGAGCTTGGGGTTGCCGACTACAGCCGCCATGGACGTGGAGCTGGAGTAGGCGGGAGGGTTCTTCCGCAGGTGAGACTGGAGGGGAGGGAAGACAGCGGGCCACCCATTAGGGCTTCTCTGGGGCAGGCAGACGCCAGCTCTCCAGCAGGGCTGCACCTAGCGTGGCTCCACCCGATCTCCTGATAACTCTGTTCACTCTACTTTTCAAGACCTTTCTGACACAGGTGCATGTCCGACTGAGAATCACACCTGCTGGTGACAAGCTCTTGAAAACAATGAGACCAGATAGATGGCAGGAAGACCCCTTGACGTTTGTCAAGCTGGAGGGGGGTGGGACAGGGCATGTAGGAGGTGAGGGTGTGCAGGGCAGGATCACCTGCCCTACATCTCCCTCCCACAGGCTCCCCTGTGAGCCCCTCAATCAGGGGGAACCCACTCCTGATGCAACAGGGGCTCTGAGGGGTGATTTTGTTTAAACTTGCAAAAAGCAAGTCGCAGGGGAGACAGGGCCAAATTAAGTCCTTTAGAGGCACTACAACTGGAAAGATGAATAACATCACTGAATTATAACATCAGCATAAAGAAGCCCAACAAAGTTCTGATTTTCCCCTACGATGCCTTCTGATGTTTTTTGGGGAAAACATCACGTATCAAATTATTTCAAAATAATTTTTTGGTGTTTCCACCTGGTGATGCCTTAAACTGGGAAAGAGAAATGCCTCTCGGGTGCCTGTCGGGAGGCAGGACTCTTCCACTCTCTGGTTCATCTGTGCCTCCCAGGGTGCCCTGGCAGCAGGAGAGGTGAGTCGACCCTCCGTGCCGGACGGCACACAGCGGGCTCATGGATGGGATTCACAGTCAACCATGGACATGAGGAAAACTTGGAGAAAATCATTTCTTTCACCTTGAACTGATTCTGTCCCATGAGAAGTACAATTCAGCAACAAAAACAGTCATAACTAAGATCTCCAAAACCCGTGAGGCAGAAACTGACCTGGCTGGAACCATGCCAATGACCAAGGTCAACGGAGGCCAAGGCAGGTCCTGTGGGGGCCGCCCACGCCCAGGTCTGGGGCAGGAGTGTCGGGGCAGGAGGGAGCCCGGGTCTCAGGGTATCTGGGCGAGTTTAGAGAAGGGAGGGCTCAGGGCTGGCTCTGAAGGCCCTCTAGGTAGGTGGGCAGCGCCAGGGGTGGCTGTGGGCTAAGCCCTGACCTGCGGCGGGCCACTGTCACCCCCTTGAGTCCACAGAGTTCATCCCACACTGATTTTTGCTGAATGAGACCCAAGTCCTGAAAGCCACCCATTTGTTTTCGGTTCTTTGTCGGCCTGTGGGGCCCCTGCCCACTTGATGCTAATCCCATCTGTCTGCCCTCCGTGCCTGCGGCCCCTCTGCTGGGCACACTCGGCGCCCACTCAGTGGTCAGCTTGGCGGGTGAGCGCGGCCCCCAGGGCGTGACCCGCTTCCTCAGACAGGCGGCATGGCCTCCAGCCTGACTCAGTGCTGGGAGTCGCTCCCAACCCTGGTGTCACAGCAAAGCAACGCAGAGAGAAATGACACACATGGTGGCCTCCTGGGGTGGCAAAGGGTTCGGGAGGCTGTCCCCCTGCCTTCGGACGGATCTGCTCCAAAGTCACCCCACCAGCCGCAAACTAGGGAGTCCACACCTCCTCCTGCGGATGCCAGCCCAGCCAGAGGGACGGCGCCCCAAACACCCAGGCGGGCCTGACTTACCTTGGCCTGAGGACCGAGGGAGCGGATGGAAGGGACGGCGATGAGGGCGAAGCGCTCGTACAGGTACTCGTTGGAGGAGCTTCCCTTCAGGAGGGCGAACGGGATGACGTAGAGCTCCCCCTCAAGAACGAGGACCAGTTGCCGGTGCCGGCCCACAGGGCCGCTGGAGTGCATCAGGCCCTGCGGGGTGAGGGGAGCGGCTGACACACCCAGCGGGGGGGACCCCCGCCCCCAGGGGGGCCGCTCAGGGAGTGGGGGCGATGGGCGGGGCTCCCTCCCACCTGCCTCACAGGCGCCACCCGAGGAGGAGGGTAGAGGAGCAGGGCCAGGAGGGAGACTGCTGTCACCCGGCACGAAGGGTGTCCCACAAAGACAAGGATCAGCCCGGGTCACCCAGATGTTTCTACAGATGGCAGGGGATTCATGCAAAGGGCAGCTGTCCCAGAAAGCACTGAGTCATGGTGCACCCGATGGACCAGGGCAGGAGATGCTGCGTTGGCACAGGGACCCTACGGGCAGTGTAGGAATGACCCCGTCACACAGGCAGTGAGGGCTCAACCAAAGTGGGACGTGCTGTCCATTTCAGTGGACAGGAGGCGAGAGAACTGGCGTGCAGACAGAAGCTTTGGGAACCAGGATGACATCCCCGGAGGAGAAGGGTTCCGGATTCCAGGACCTCAAGTCACCTCAGGCCTCTGTGTCCCTCCCCCGAGGACAGGATGGCCCCATGGCCCCAGGCTCTGCAGGGGCTGTCCCCACTCGCTCCCCCGGTGCTGACAGGGAATCTGACACTGATGGGACCCCCATCACTCCTGAAAGGCCCAGGCGGGGACCTGAGGGAAGGGTGAGTGCATGCGGACCCAGAGCAGACAGACAGCCCTCACGCTCCAACAGAATTGCTCATGGAGACTAAGGCCGGATGAATCCGGATAACGCAAGTGGCAATGACTGTGAAAACCAGACTAGACATAGGCCAAGTGTGAATAAAGAGATGAAGCGGCCACAGGAGCCTGCGGGGAGAATGTGCAGGGCCCACAGACCGCGGGCACCAGGTGCCAGGTGCTGGGCAGCCCTGAGCCCTGGGGTGCTGGCTCAGGGGAGGGTCACAGCCGGGTCCCCCCCAACATCCCTCTGTTGCCCAAGCCACTGCGCTCTGGAGGAGCGAGTGTCCACGGCCGCGCTGCTGTGGGCACTGGGCTGAGGGTGCAGAGGGCATTCAGCTAACCCAAAGGGACACGCGCCTGGTGGGACATTCTGTCTGTACAAACCCCCTGTGGCTTTCTTTCTTTTTTTAAAATTCTAGATGCATCTAAAGAAAGCAGAAGTAAAAATTACTGGGCCAACTGTTTCTTTCTTTCTTTAAGAGCTACTTTCCAAGAAAAGGTAAAAGTATCGCTGTACAACCCAGGAAGGAAGAAGTAGGGTGTGCACAGTGACCACTCCAGGGGTCAACTCCTGGGCTCCGTGTCCCCACCGTGGGCCGCACCGAGGCCCCTGCCTGGCCTGGCACAGGGAGGAGGCTCTGGAAGGCCCTCTGGAGGGCAGACTGCTGGCTGCTGCAGTGCACCTAGAGGCCCTGGGGGCCGGGCCGGAGCAGCTGGGCTGATGGTACCCTGACCTCAGGGATGGGTCAGCAGCTGTGACAGTGACAACTGCTCGCTGCCCAGCCAGAGCACTGCTGCTCGGCACGTGGGCAATGCGGGGGCTCAGGCCACCTGCCATGGGCAGAACCAGACCCATCCTCGCCTGATCCGGGGTCACCAGGCATCACTGGACGGGGTGGCAGCCCTACCCCTGCAGACCTTCCCTGGACTCCACCTGCCAGGGCGCCAACCCTGATAAGTCTCTGTCAGGTGTCATTCCAGAGGTCACGGGCTTCACGGGGACACAGCACTCTCAGACAAGTCCCCAGTCACGACAGCACCTGTCACATGAAGTGAAGGTAGTTGAGGGGTGCTGGGCCAGGTAAGAGGCTGGACGCCGCTTAGAGAAAAGGTCCACAGGCAGCGTGCCTTTGAAGGGACTCTGCTAACTCCGCCCACAAGACTGTCTTGTCTGAGGCACAAGCCTTAAGAGGGTGATGTCACGTCCTGGGAAGAGCTCAGGTGTCTTCTGCGACGACTGATTTCTGATCTCTCCATCAGCCACTAGTGTCTAAGGTGGGGGACTGGGCGATGGGGAGCCACGTCAGTTCAGGACTCAGTCCCTGCTCGAGAGCTCACGATGATGCAATGTCTCAGAAAATAAAACGTGCACAAGAAACCACTACTGAGTGAGACCACGGAAGTGTAAAACGCCAGCCCCAGAGGGTGGGACACGATGCTGGGCCCACCCCCCCGCCCCAGCTGCTGCTCTGCACGTGAGGGTGGGGAGGCCCCACCTGGGCAGACGAGGCCCATGGGGCACACGGAGGGCAAGGCTGGAGAGGGACTCGGGAGCCAGATGGTGGAGGCCTGAGGCTGAGCGGGAGTGTGGCTCTCGCAGGCTGTGGGGACCTGCATCCTCTGCTGCGGAACCTCTGATGAAGCCTTGAAAGGCAGCCTGCACCAACGAGACGGGCTGCTCGCGGTAATTCAGGCGAGGAAACGCAGCGGAGAAAAGGGGACAGGACTTGCCAGGACTTGGTGAAGAGTAGCCTTAGCAGCGAGGAGAGGGAAACGCCTCTGAAACTCTAGCCTGGGAGCTTGCGAGCCTGTCTCTGAACCGTGTACCCGAATTCATAGGTCCAGATCCTCCCGGGACAGCACCTCGCCGCAGGTTCTGGCCTGGCACGCACAGCCCTGGGTGAGGGCTCCAAACGGGACCCTTATCCAACAGAGGGGAAGGAGGTGGGTGGTGGCAGACAGGCTGCATGGCAGACGGGCATCTCTGGTTAAAGGCAGTGGGAACACTGACCGAACGTGTTGGAACAGGGGCCCTGAAAGCTGTCCTCTGCATCCTGCCTCCAGGACACACGAGCGTCACCCTGGCACGGAAGGATCAGCCATAATCCAACGTGAACTTAAACACAGAGAGCACAGTCATGTCTATGCAAGCTACACCTCGTCTGTTAGACGGAGAAGAGAGAATTCAAGGAAGCGCTATTCTGCGCCTCCGTCTGCCAGTCTGGGAAGGGCTCGCTGGCTTCTGAAGCCCTGGGTTTGAAGGACAAAAGGGCTCCGCATCGCCCCCACACCCGCCACGAGTACAGTCCAACAAATGCCAGCAAGGACCCCGACTCTCTGACCCCTACAGTTTCCAGGAAGGTGTTTTCTGAAATAGAAAACACCGGGCCAAGTGCCCTAAAATCTGTTTATTCCCCCAGGAAGCGTGACCCTGCCTCTCGCAGCAAACACGGCTGGAGCGCTCGCGGCGCCAGGCCGGCCGGGCTGGAGGGGAGGCGGGCAGCGAGAGGACGAAAACGGGCGAAGCCCAGGCTTTGCAGAGGAGAGAGGGCTCCTCTCCACAGGGGGCTCCAGGCGGCTGTTATCAGCTCCCACCTCAGCTCCCAACGCCCTGTCCTCACCTGCTCTTCACACGCTGCTTCCTGCAGCCGGTTCTCCCGAGCGAGCGACAGGTGCTGCCCTGAGGCGTGCGTGCGTGCGTGTGCGTGCGTGCGCACGCCTGCGTGCGCACGCGTACTAAACCGCAGCCCCGCCGTGGCCCTGCCATCTGTGGCTCCTGGCCTCCTCCCAGCCGCACTCGGGGGTGGCCCGGCTGACCAGGGAACAGCCCGCTCCCGGGGAGTGGGTGGAGGGGGAACCACACCTCATCAGTGTCCGTCCTTCCTGGGTTTCGCTCCCTCAGCCCAGGAGAACCACACAGTCTCCCGTATCTCACAGTTACCCCTTCACCACAGGGAACAGTCTTGATACTGATCTCCCCTAGTTAACCTACCTGTGCTTTCTAGCTCCGGACCAGACCCAGGCCCTCTGTTGAGCGGGGTTTGGAAGGTTGGAAAGCCTTGCCCAGTGACCAGGAAGGGAAGGCACATTCCGGGAGAGGCCTTCGCCACGGGGTCTGGGTCCGTGTGCTGGGTCGGGAGCTCTGGGGGACCCGGAACTGCTAGATGATGGGGTGTGTGGTTAGGGGAGAGGTGGAGGGGGTTCTGAGAACATCGACAAGACTCTCACCTCCCTGCCCCTCAGTTCCCGAACCCACGGGACAGCACTGACGCCGCGACCTCACAGGCAGCGTGTGGGGCTCTAGGCAGGCCCTCAGCACATACACGTCAAACGTGAATTCTCAACTGCCTCCAGGTGCTTTAAGTAAGAGGAACACAGGTCCTATTATTCATACTATTCTTTCCTGCTGGGTCTCGATCATTTTTCTAGTACAACTCATTCCCTTTCCCTCCTGTGTTTGTAAACATGGCCAAAACACGTAAATGGCCTCTTTGGAGCATCCAGCTCCACATGGAACCCAGGGACTCAGGGATACCGCCATCACCACGGTCCTCCTCACCTGCACGTCTCCACCACCATCATCCACAGCTCTTCACTGAGTATCCACCACACCTGACACCTGTGAAACCCACCGCCGAGCAGTTACCCTGACGTCCAATTTCCGAGTCGGCAGTTCCCCCAGGCAACCCCCACGGGTCCCAAGTGTTTGCTGGGTGGTGAACTCTGATTCAATCACCATTTTGGTCAATGGGATCTCCCGTATACACTCATGGTGACCTGGGGGGTGCTGAACCGTTTGGAAAGCACCATTATCAAACATGATGTTGCATGTGTCCCAACTTTGGCTTAAGCACTACGTGCTCTGTGCACAGCACCAGGGTCCAGAGGAGCAGCCTGCAGCCCCCATATGCGGGGAGTTCCGTTTTCACGGAAGGACAGGAGGCCTCTCAGAGCCTTGCAGCATCACAGGCCAGAGAATGAACACCCCTGGTCACCACGGGGGAGGGCAAGAAAACTCCTGGGTCCATGAACTTTCCAGCAGTTTAGATCTGGGATGAAATGGACTTCACTATGTACAACAAGGATTCCAGAAGCAAAGAGCTGACTGCTGGGAATCTGGATACCCCAGAACCCTGTACAGGGCTTAGGATTTTTTTCCTGACTTATATTTTTGATTGAGTGAATTGATCAAACAGAACTTTTTAAGGTAGAGAAACCTTTTATGTGACGCTTCTGAGAAATATTGGTGTCATGGATGGTTGTATCAGTCTCAGTAAATATCAAAGCTGTTCAGAAAAAAACCCTGAAACCGTGACTAAAAGCTACCAGGATTGTAGACACTGTATTCCAACCAGAAACGCAGAGTCCAAATTCGACCCACTCAACTGTCCTCTCTGAACAACAAAAAACAAACCACTGGTTTGCCTGGAGATTCTGAGAAGGGGCAAACCAGAGGAATCTGGCTACGGGAGATGCATGACCAGTGGCCAACCAGAGCCAGAGGGGCCTGCCGGCCACCCAGCGTCCAGTCTCAAAGAGGCCTCTCTGTAGCCGAAATGGTGAAAACGAGCCCACACGCCCTCAGTGGAAGGCGTGCCTTGGCTCCCCCAGAACCTACTGGGGTCAGGCTGAGACGGGGGCAGCTGAACATCAGCTCGAATCGACCCAAGGGGCCCTGACCCAGGTGAGAACACCGCTTGCCTGGCAGGAGCTCGCTGATTGGTCTGGCGCCCTCACCACTGCTTCAGCAGTCCAGACAGCTTGTGAGTCGTTGCCTCCGTTTTTCCTTCTCCTAATCAGCTGTGGTGACACTTGTGGTCCTTGGGTGACGTCTGTCCTATCCATGTGAATGTTACCACAAAGTCCCAAACAGAAATCAGACAGCCTGGAGGTGCCCATCTCGCGGGCCTTGTCCCCCCTCCACACTCTGGAGTCAAGGTCGGACTGTTGTGTGACGAGCCTTCGAAGATGACCTCCAAAGCCTCCAGTCTATTACAAACCAGGCACCTGACCAGTCGGTCTCATCTACCGGGTAAGGATAAGCTAGGTTATCACACCGCTTTACAAGAGTCCCTTTCCCCCAGAGCAGACATCACAGTCACAACCCTGCCAAAGCCAAGCTCTCCTCCTGGTCAAGCCCCTGGCAGAGCCAGACCCCTACCTCGAGTTTTCAGAGGAGAGGTCCTGGGCCATCCTGGAGATCTGGTGTCTAGGAAGGCAGTTTACCAACCTAACCGATGTGAACGGCAAGTTTTAAGTCAGTTTCTGGGGTCCTGAACCAAATAACTCCGCTTAGCCTGGAGGCTTCTTTAGTCAAGAGCAGAGGTGGACGAGGGGGACTGTTCCTTCTGACCAGAGTCGTTCACTCCTCCTACCTGTCCTATCATCTTGGCTTTGACGACTGTAAACTTAGCAAACAGGGAATTTAAATAAATGGAAACAATTATAAGGATGACAGAGACTATAACTAGAACAAGCCCAGGGACTTGTTAATTCACATTTAAAGAGTGATTTGACCAAATCCTAGGGAATCTTAGACTCTACACCTGGGTCCTTAATGCTAGCAGCTTCTGGCTTTGGATGAAGCCCCGTCTGCACACTGAGGGGTAATTCGGGGCCTGCGCTTCACGTGGAGCAGCCCTGGGGGCGCGTGGTTCTGCGTGTCCCTGTGGCGAGTCCAGGCTTGGGCACGAGTTACTACCCTTCACTCCATGGTGATGAAGAACGAATGCCACGGACACAAACCGGGTCCCGGTCCCTCTCACACTAGCACGTGCCACTTTGGTGACATTTTCTCCTTTGGGTCTGAGACAGGATTTGACTTAATGTTTGATGATGGCTCATGGCAGATGGAACGGGGCCTCCTCAATGATAACTGGACATGCTCACCCGTCCTGACAGCAAAGGACAGCGTGCTTCAAGGAAAGAGCCAAGGCAGTGTTTCCCTTCAGCTAAATTAAATCAAGTCCTGGTGCAAGCCTGCGGTAAAATATTATTCTGTTCCACTTTTCATACCGTCTGACCTAGTCCCTTAGCAACAGGACTGAGGCTAAACAAAGGCAGTTGTTCAAATAATTATACGTCCCATGTGAAGAGGCTAATCGTTTTAGTCTTGAAGTGTCATTAATTCATAATCTTGGACTTTTGGTTTTGATTTGTATTTTCACTGAAAATGTGAAGAAGGCCTGGCTCTGTCTGGCAGCTGACAGCGGCGGGAGTGGCGGACGGTGCCGTGTCGCCCTCTAGTGGCCTCCGGAGCAGGGCGGGAAGCAGCAGTGGTAGTCCTCCGCCAGGCAGTGCGCTGAGCGGGAGCACAGTCCATGAGCATCATACCCGGCAAACCGCCCCCGCCCCCAGTCTCCTCTGTGCCCGGTGCGCACCCGGCTGTGCCTGGCACGTGTCAATAAACACGTGAATGGGGAAGGAACTCCTGATTAGATCCCAGCTCTTCGGTGAAGTGGTTTTACTGAACCGCAGTGAGTCCCATTAGTCAGCCAAGGGGAAGCTCTTGCCCTGATCATTTACTTTAACGACCTCTGAAAGGTTTTACTCCACATCTCTCGTGAGGCAGCCTAACTCCTTCACTGTGTTCAAACTCCTCAGTCACAAAAGGACTAAATCAGGAACTAAATGCTTTCAAACTAAATGCCTCACTTCAAGACGAGACGCACCCCTGAGGGTCACACCCGTTCACACATGCAGTTCCCAAGCACAGAGGGGCCGCCGCAGCCTCAGGACACCGGCACGCACGTCGGGGGGGCCGGGGTTTCCTTCCTTAGTCAACTGTATAAAGACATGACTTCGATCACAGTTCTAACTCGTTTGGGGCTCGAGTCCATAAATCTTCCCCCTCCCGGCACCCCTGGAGGAGCACAGATGTCCAGACACAAGCAATCACTAATCCCACTGGCATGTTTATGTTCTTTAAGTCATAGGGGAAAGTCCTCAGAGAGAAAGACTGTCTAAGAAACACAGGGCAGAGTTTATGAACTCATGGGACCCCTTCAAGGATGACTCGTGGCTGTAGCAGCCTCTCTCCTGGGTGGAAACGCTGCAATGGAGGGAGGGAGGGGTTGCCTCTCTCCGCCCCCAGCCTCTTCCAGCTGCTCTCCACCCCGAGGATTTCTGTCTTTGATACAAGGGAAGAGCCCCTTCCCTGGCCAAAAGAGGCGGGTGTCAACCAGCGAAACAAACAACGCTCAGGCGTGGGTCCCCTGCGGGCACTTCGCTGGACTTGGAATCTACCCAGAAGTAAGCCGGAACCAGCACCGGGCTGGTTGACGGGTCGGGGGCTCACAGACTCAAAGCGCCTCCAGGGCAGGCCCAGCCCCTTCCTTCTGCTTGATAACCTCTTGGAAAGCTCCCAGCTGCCACAAAAGAGCGGCCACAGAAAACCCATTAGCTGACTTCTGCCTTGGGTCTTCTGTTTTGTATCCAGACTAGACCCAAAAAACAAATGCAGCTTTGGACCACGTACCATCTATAAATTTTCCTGAGTGCCAACATGCACCAGGCCCCGTAACAGCTGCTAAGGACACAGAGATGGCTCTGCTCGGTGGCATCGTCCTCAATTTCTAATGAGGACACAGGTACTCAAGGAGGGGTACCAGCTTGGCCAAGGTCACCTAGCCAGGAAAAGGCAGTGCTAGACATGAGTCCAGGCTTCCAGCTCCTAGAGGCTCTATGCTCCCCTCCACCCCCGTGTCCCTGAGCGAGGGAAGTCCAGAGGGCACCACCAGGCAGTGCAGACTCCTGAAAAATATTAGGCAAGTTGACACACATCTGGGAAGGCCAGGCCAGGAGATGCACTGGCGTTTCCTGAGGGTGAAGGGATCACTGTCAAGGTGAGGACACCTTGAGGATGCACCTCACCCCTGTCAGTCGGCTAAAGCGCAAGAGAGCTGCTGATGGGCCACTCCAACACCTGTGAGACGAATCTCCCACCTGGCTGTGGGGAGCTGCTAGGAGGGACACACAGGCTGGCTCCCTGAGGGCCCATCAATCCCCACCCTTCCCAGCTGAGAGCTGGGCCCCCCAGGAGCACAGCCTCCACTTGCTGCAGGGGCCTGTTATGAACTGGATGCTTGTGTCCCCCCCAAATTTACATGTTCATGCCCTAGGCCCCCAGTGTGATGGTATTTGGAGGTAGGACCTTGGGGAGATAATTCAGTTTAGATGAGGTCATGAGGGCACGACCTCCATGATGGGATTAGTGTCCTTAGAAGAAGAGGAAGAGACCTGAGTGTGCTCACTCTCCCTGTCTCTCTGTCTCTGTCTTTCTCTCCATCACGTGAGGACACGTGCAAAAGTAGCTGTTTTCAAGCCAGGAAGAGGTCTCCCACCAAGAATCTGGGATTTCCAGCCTCCAGAACTGTGAGAAATAAATGTCGGTTGTTTAAGCCCCAGTCGGCAGCATTTTGTTACAGCAGCCAGAGCTGACTAATACCCAGTCGCATACAAAAGCATCTGATGGGCTCACCATTCAGATTCACAAGATCCCTGAGCCCTTTGGCAGCCCTCCCCCAACACCCTCCCGCCAGTTACAGAGTCACGTCTGGATTGAAAAGTGATGTGCAAAGACTAGGGCCACAGAAACCTGTCAGTAGCCGCGCTCAACCTTCTCGAGAAATCACAAGTGCAAGGGTGTCTCTGCCACTGGACCCTGTGGTGGAGTGAGTCCTGACAAGGGCAGAGGCCAAGGGTCTGTTCTCAACAGGAAGCGGCCCTGGGCTTGAAGCTGCTCAGGCGAGACCCTCAGATGAGCAGTGGGTGGGGGAGCGCTGACTGCTGAGGAGATGGGGGAGATGCGGGCAGCCCTGCGCCACCAGGCCTCCCCAAGTCTGACGAGCAAGGTGGGAAGAAGCAGCATCTCATTTGCACCTGAGGTCACAGAGGCCAAACTGACCGGCCGGCCAGTAAGGAGCCGGGCTGGGACCTGAACCTGGATCTGCCTGCCCACTTGGAGCTCAGGGCCCATCCACTAACCAGCAGCCAACCCAGAACACACGTCCACTTGGGCTTCTGGACGCTGACCGAGAAGTTGGACAGAGAAGCCCCAGGTCTGGAAAACCTCTTCTGTCTCAGGAGCCTGTTTTTCGTCTGCGGGGTGTGGGGGTGCTGAGCGGGAAGTGATGTGTCCTGACGCCAAGGAGCCCTGGGCCGGGCACTTACCCCTTCCATGGGTGCCACGAGCAGGTCGTACAGAGCGCGGAGCGGCGGCCTGGCGAACGAGCTCTGCCTCCTGGGAAGAGAGGAGGTCCCGTCCTTGACGGGCGACGTGGCGTTGCCGACCAGGCTGGTCATGCTCTGGCAGCTCCTGGGGAGAGAAGGACAGGGGTGACGTCGGGCACAGGCTCCGTTCCTGTTCCTGGAGAAGGGAGCTGGGAGGCCACCCAGCAGGATGCGCGGGCCTCCCTCCCTCTGGCCTCGCATCCTCCCCCTCAGGTACTGTTCACAGCACAGTGAGCACTGACAGACACCACAGGGCGGACCAGCTGCACACAGCAGCTTACATGGCTGTGGAGTTTTTCTGCATAATCAAATGTCCTGAAGTGCTCTTCAAAGGATTTAATTACATCCTTGCATGGAGTGACTGGGCAGGCAGACATGAGGACCATGAGAATCGGGGCAGCCACCAAACTGCTCGGAAGACGGTGCCCCAAGACCACCTAACGTCCAGGGCGTTGGCCCCAACCTGGGCTCAGGTCAGCCTCCGGCCCCCACCGGAGCCCCAGCGCAGCCCGAGGCCCCGCATGGGGGGGTGGTCAGCTCAGGAGCAGCTGCAGGGTTTTGTTTTCCTTTTTAATTTATGTTCCAAAGTTTCCAAGCAAAATTTTATTAGTACAGATGGTATTTTCAACCCCAAGGACCCCAAGTTTCACACTCCCAACACAGGCCAACAACATCCACTGAGTCACTGATGCATTGAGAAAATGTTTCCTGAGCGCTGGCTACCTGCCAGGCACTGACGCAGGCCCTGGGGACCAACAGAGGACAAACGGCACAGGTGAGCAGAAGACATGGCAGGTTGGGAAACAAACCCATCTCCACTGCAAGGACCAGGCTGCCCCCACAAGTCTTTCTGAACCAGCCCTTCGGCGTGGCTAGCGTGGCCTCGGCACAGCCTCTGGTGATGGTCTCCATGTGACTATCGGATAGTCAGTGGTCTCTCAAGCTTGATCCAGACACTGCACAGTTCTGGAGTTTCTGCTATGCACTCAAGGATCTTAAGGCAGAGACCAGGTCTCACACCAGACACATGGCCAAGTAAGTACTCTGGGCAGTGGCAGCTCTGTGGCTGTTACCTAAGGAAAAGCAGAACGCGGCTTTCCCTCCTGGGCCAGGCCAGGATCCATGACCATCTAGAGAAATGATCTGAAAGATGCGTTTGCGTTTTTGAGGCATGGCTTCTGTCCCTGGCCTTCCCCCGCCCTTTGCGGTGTTCTCAGCAATGTCCCACTTCTAAATCCTAGGGTCGTGCCAAGCCAGGCTGTGAGCACCCTCAGCCCCTGCCCTGCTCCTGCAAGAAAAGAAAGAGGAGGGGGCCCGGAGGGCCTGCGAGCCCGCTCATGGCCGCTCCTACATCACCCTCACTCAGAAAGCATGTAATTACAAGCGACTGGGGCTGCGGCATGTCTTTGCCATCAGAGCCAGTGAAGCACAGATAACCCTGCAGTGACACTCAGAGGCTCACTTAATTCCCTGGAATACACGGCAAAGAGCATTGCTCCCCTGAAGGAGAGAGCACCAAACGGCCCTCCAGAGATGTGCTGGAGTGACGCGCAGTGTCTGTCATGGCACCGCGTGCTCCTACACACGGCCTGTGTGTGCTTGCAGCCTGGGGAGCCCGGGCTGCCACCAGAACAGCACGGGGGGGCATGGCAGGACTGCAGCACCCTGCCCCACACACCCCTCACTTCACTCCTCAGACATGTGTCTCCTGGACTGTGGGCTTGTTACCCCACTTGAGGCACCTGAGTCTGATTAATCTGGCCACAGACATCCAGGGAGTGCCATGTTCCCAGACAACGGTGTGGCCACAAGTCCTAACAGTGACCGATGGGGTGCTCCACAAACCCCAAGGCCCTAAACGAAATAGCTCCTACTGGAGACAGAGACCCAGCTCCACATCCCGAGCTCCCCTGGTAGTACAAGGAGACCAGCATGACCAAGCTGCACAGGGAAGGCAGGAGGGGGTGGGGAGCTGTGTGATGGACAGACCTGTGGGCACGGGTCCCAGCCTGGGGCAAGTCTCTCGCCCTCTGGGCCTTACTTTTTGCATCTGCAAAAAGGGAAAACGCTGCAGAGAGTGTCAGATAGGGGAGAATGGCTGCAAAGCATCCAGAACTTGGGAGTTGTTGGGAGTCTCAGCTGATGGGACGATGAGTGAGAAGCCCTGGGCAGGAGGGTGGGAGTGGGCTGGGGTGCCTTTTTATTGAACCCACGAAGTGCCAGAGGCATCTAAAGGGACCCAACAATGCTAACCCACTCCACACGCATCACTACCCCGCACGGGGGTCCACAGAGGGGCTGACCCATGGGTCCCGGCACTGGGCTGTATGTAGGGAAGGGAAGAGCGCCAGCAGAGGTCCGGGGCATAAGACCCTGACTAGCTGCTGGTCAGGCAGAGCCGAGGGAGGGCTTTCTGGGAGAGGACCATTTGCTGTGGGCACAGGGGACGATCTGGAGTTAGACTGCCTGTGGACAAGGAGGGGGAAGGCTGTTCCAAGCCCAGGGAACAGCGCAGAGGGAGGCACCAGTGTTGGGAATGGAGCACTGGGGTGCTTGGGGCAGAGTGTTGGGGGCAAATGTATGGAGGGTGGGGCTGCGGGCTGGAGAGCTGGGGAGGTGAGGCGGCAGGGCAGCTGGCCCACCCCCTTCAGCACCAGGCCTGCCTGAACAGGAAGCTCCTCCCCCAGGCCGATTCCTTGCAGGGCCAATCAGAGGAAGGCCTCCTGCTGGTCTCCACGGCTGGGACCAGGCTGGGACTCAGTGCCCTCACCCCCGGCCAGTTCAGGTGGGAAGCCAGTCGATGTCCTTGGTCAGGGCTGGTAAACACACGGCCGGTCGCTGCACGTGTTGCTTGGTGGTAGTTTCCAGGGACACTCTCTCTGGGCATCTGTACGCTTCCAGGGGCTGGGGGGTGGGCTGGGTCTCAGGCTAGGACCCACCAGGGTCACAGTAGCAAGCAGTGGTTTCCTCACCTCCACAGAGCTGCCTTGGACAGACTGCAATCAACAAGCTCCCTGTGTGTGTTGCTTCTGCTTTTGCTACAACATTCACAGTGACCTACAGCGGCTCTCATAGGGGTGCGCCTGCCCGGAGATCTGCACAAAGGTGTGCCATACTTCAGAGGAGCCGAGCGGTTAAGCTCCTTCCCTGAGCCGGGGGGACGTTCCCGGACAACACAGCTGCCGCCGTCTGACTCTGCCAAGGCATGTCACTTCCGTGCTCCCCACTTTTCCTTGCTTGTAAAACGAAAGGGGTACACTAAATGCCTTGCAGGTCTCTTCTAGTTCTAAAAAATTAAAAATCTACTCACTCTAGGAAGCCATCAAAACTGCGATGGCTCTTTTAACTGCTCTGCTGGCCACAGCACTAGAGCCCTCCCTGAGCTTGCCCGTGTCGGCGGCAGGGCGTGAGCACAGCCCTCCGGCGCTGCGATCTGTCTGGAAAGTCGGCGTCGCCAATGCACGTCCCCGTGGTCGGGATTCAGAGTCACAGCCAAGCGGCCACGGCCCCCTGGGCTCTGAACCCCGGGCCCGAGTGGTTGACAGGTGTGAGCGGATGTGTGGGATGGTCCGCTCCCTGCTGTCCTCCTTCCTGGCATTGTCGCCACGGGCCAGTGCATCCGTCACACTGCAGAAGCACGGCCACGGGGTGGGGCCTCGGCGATGGCACTGCTCTGACTTCTGCGGACCCTTTCAGCCTGGCTGACTTCTCTCTGCCTGGGCAATCTGGACGCAGATGAGAGGATGGTGCTTTGACAGGGTGGAAACGTTTCCCTGTGGCAAGAGGGTGAGCCGCAGGAGGGGCAGCGCCCCTACTCAAGGCTCCTGCCAAGCCTGCAACACCCACATATCGCTCTCAGGACCCTAGGAGGTGGGGAGGTTCCTCTTCTACAGATCAGAGACGCCAAGAGCCTGGACGAGGTTGCTGGCCAGGGCAGGGTCAAGCCTCCCACCTGCCGGGGAGGGAGGGGTTTTATTGTGTTCTTCCAGCATTCAGGACACACTGAGCAACCTGCACTTGCCTCCGATCCCTGCCCTCCCTGCTGCTGGGTCCACAAAGGTGACGTTGACAGCGGGCGGCCTCTCCCAGATTTCGTGGGAGCAGGAAGGAGGGCCGGGCTCCCGGGACTCCCAGCTGCTCCGCCACGCGGCTCCAGCAGGGGTCGCTGGCTCGCTTTCCTTGAGGCCTCCATTTATTGCCAGGGATCCCATCGGGCTAATTGACAGTCCAGCTCTCAGCAGAGAGGATTTTCTCACACCACATCGTGGTCTTCACCAGCTCATTCCTCAGATGATGTTTATTAATCTACTTCTGGAGAAATATTCGTTTTCTCTGCGGCTCGGCCATCTGTGTGGTAATGGGAAACGGAGGGACTAAGCACGCATCCAGGGAGACCGGAGGCAGGCAGGCAAGCGGGGAGCCGCCTGGTCTCTGCACCAGCAGGACGCAGAGCTACGAGGTGATATGTGGAGCGCTCCCGGGCAGGGCAGAGGCATCGGGGTAGTTTATGTCTCCGGAATGATGACAAAAGCCAGGTGGTCTGGGTAGCACTTTCGGCTCATGAATCTCCCTGCAGGGATGAAGAGATCTATTCCCCAGGCAGGGGGATTTATAACTGCCTGGGCCTGCAGAAGGCCCTGTGCGCTGGGACTCGCTCAGGCTCACACGCTGATGCGCCCCACGCGGAGGCCCCTGTCTGGGGCAGGCGTGTGCCTACTGGGCGTCCGGGGAGGCCGTGGGACACCTGGGGGATGTGCGCTTGGAAGTCTCAGCCCGAACTGCCGCACTCAGCACAAGCTGGTTGCCCTGTCTGCTGAGGAGGGGAGTGAGGTCACGTGCAGAGTCAGTGTATGGGGGGGGGGGGGGGGACCCAGCCCAACACGCACACTGGTTTCTCAGCTTTCACAGTCAAAGATGGAGAGCGAGGAGAGCAGTGGACATGGGGGAGCAGGGGCTCAGCCCCCCTCAGGTGAGACTAAGGGAGGGGCCCCACCCAGGCTGAAGACCCCAGGGATGGTGGCAGCCAGCCTGGCCCAGAGATCCCGCCCGTCCCGCCTGTCTCTCGGCGCAGAGGGAGGAGCCCAAACCTAAGCTTGGTGCAGCCCAGAGATTCGCAAGGACTTCCCAGGGCTCCGCACACACTTCCACCCAGAGGCAGGACTGGGAACAGGCCTCCCTTGTCTGAGGAGGGGCAGGGACCAGGCAGAATACAGGGGAGCAGAGAGGAAAGGGGCGTTTCATGAAAGCATGACAGGCGAGCTGACCGAGGAGCCCGCTTTGCTCTTCCAGGTGCTGCGAAGCGGGGATGCCTGCCTCGCAGGCTTCCCTCCTGCGCCTTGGAGGGTCTTCTCCTTTCCCACCTTTCCCGTGTCCTCCCCTCTGTGCTCAATTCCCTGCCAGGCACTGGGGTCCTTCCCATCTGACAGGGCTGCAGAGTGAGCTGAGCCAGGAGCACTCACCGGGGCACGTCTGGCATCTTTAGGGCAACTGGAGGGAGAGGACAGGAGAGAACCATGGGACAGGGGGCCTCTTCTGGGGTGGGCCAGGCCAGGCTGACCCGTGGCCATCACTGGAATTCTCCCACCAGGCAGGTCTCACCCGCACCCCCCATACCTCCACTGTCACAGCTCAGTAAACAGAGACTCTAGGTTAAGCATCTCACCTAAGACCCAGGTCATGGGCAGGGCCCTGCTGGCAATGCAGTCAGCAGCAGGGGGCTGGGGAGTCCAAGGCCCAGTGCTGCCACAGCCTCAGGCCCTGAACCCTCGTCTGGAGTGCCCCGTCACCCAGATGGCAGACGCTGCACTGAGCGCTTTACTGCAGGCCGTCTGCGCGCGGGGCGCACCCAGGTCAGGCTGCGCAGGGCCAGGAGAAAGAGGAGGCCTCCCGCCACAGCGCTGAGCTCGTTCTAAGTGCGGCCGCTTTGCCCAGGCACCTGGCTCCTCACCTTCTCTGAGGCCTTTATCACATGTTTTCACTTTCCAGTGGCCAGTTCAGGAGGCTTCCTCTCTGTGCTCACAGCAGCAGGGTCCCGGGCCTGGGGGGGATCCTGCCTCCACTCCTCGAGAGCCCCCCACCTTTCTCAGGGGGGCCTCCTGCCTCACAGCCAAGGAGCTGGGAGCGGCCCTGGCAGACAGAGCCGAGCTCCTGTTCCATGGGCACCTGCTGCCTGTGAAACCATTGGGTTCCTTCCTCCCCACCCCCAGCCCTGACCTGGATGCTCCAAAATCCCCTCCGGGGCTCTGAACTGCATCTTCTGAGGGCACAGGGGCTGGCCGGCCTGAGATTTGAACAAGTACCTGGGTTTTAAGGTACCAGTGGAAAGATTAATTGGCAAGTCCATTATATTCAAGCAGCCAGAGATGCCTCGATTCAATTAAAAAAAAGGACTCTGATAGCATTCAGTGACTCTGCCATGAACATCCTCACATGAAGGGCTGTCTCCTCGGGGAGATGAAGGCTGTTAAGTACTGCATTTTAAGTACTTATTCAATAAGCTGTCGGTGCTTTCTGCTTGCTCACCTACCTAATCACCAAGCACCTGGTTCACTGCTCTGGTCCCTCCTCGGGAGGTGGGCTCAGGCAGAGACCCCTGCTCTTCCAGTGATGCCAACTCCTCTCAAGCCCAGGGATGAATCTGGGCTGCACGAGGCTTCTCTTGTCTTGCTCTTGGGCTCTCCTGGGAATGGTGGTCAAGGGCTGTGACACACGTACCACCAAGGGGCCTGGGACTGCCCTCCTGCAGAAACCACAGCCGCTGCCCACTCTGCTCTTTGCTGCAATGTGCATGAGGCTCCATGGCCAAGCCTGGGGATGGTTGCCTTGGAAGAGCCTGATGCCCAGGCCAGCCTTGCACAGGCTTTGCCTGCTGACCCCATTCAGGGCCCAAGCTGGGCAGTCATGGGGGGAGGGGCTTATTATGTGCTCAGGGATGGAGAGAAGAGGACCCTGTGTGTGGTGGCCTGCCCAGCTGATGCTAACACAGAAACTCCATTTCCAAAGGGCCTTGCACCCATGGGTGATTTGTGGGTCCAAGCATGTCCCCCCACAAACCTGTGGAGTCTCACTCACTCGTTTATCAAGAACCCCAGAGCTGTATTGTATTAGTCAGTGTTGTCCAAAGACAGAACGCACCGCCTCGGGAGGTGGTGAGCTCCCTCTCACTGGAGGAGTGCAAGCAAAGGCTGGGTGATCGCCTGGCAGGAGCATTAGATGGGTGGGGATCTGGGAGCTAGAGCACTGTCTTGGGACATGGCCAGACACAGATCCTAATGCTCGCTCTGTCGCTGAGCCCATGTGACTTGCCCATTGGGAAGGCACGCCTCTGTGCCACACTAGGCGTGGGCACCCAGACCACACCATGGCGGCCCCTCTCTTTGGTCCCACAGGATGGTGGTGCCTCCTTCTCTTCCTGCAGGACCCCCAGTCTTGGTCACTGACTCTCTTGGAGGACCCCGACCAGGCCAAGGAGGCTCACTTGCCGATTCGCCCACCTGGTCTTCTTTTGGGGGTGTGTGTGGCTGGGGTGCTAGCTGGAAGCTGCAAAGCTGAGGGAGGGCTCTGGCCCCCTCTCTAGAATGGGGAGCCCTGACACTTCGTTGCCCTCCGCTTTGGCTGTAGCCACTGATGTCTGGGCAACAGGAAAGCCCCTGTCTGCACCATATCACACATACTGCCATAAAGTGAAAAAGTAAAGACCTAGCACGCATGTTGCACCAGTGGTAGCAACAGAAGTCAGAATATTTCTCTGGGATTCTGGTCCTAATTGATCCTGGCTGGGCGCACCTGCAATGCCAAGGCACAGCCCTAGGACCCAGAATCCAGGTGCAGCTGAAAGCCTGTCCTGCTCCTCTTCCTCTTTTCTGCAGCAAATGTGATCTGCTGACTGCCCCCAGGTTCAGACACACACACACACGCACGCACGCACGCACGCACGCACGCACTGGCCTTCCAGCCCTCAGCATAACTTCCCAAGCATTCTGCAGGATGAGGGCTAGAGCCCTCTCTGGGGGCTGCTGCTTTGCCCAGTGGGGGCCCCCAGGGTCAGGTGCTAAACGAGAGAAGACTGCTCATTTCCTCACTAGCAGTGCCTGCCCTGGGCTCGACATGCAACTGTGTTTTCTGCCAAAGTGCACAGGCAAGAAGAAAAATAGTGGCTGTGGAGACCTCAAGAACAAAGACCAAGCTAGCTGTGCAGTGTGGGGAGAGAAAGAGAGAGGAAGAGGGGGAGAAAGAGAATTCTAAGGCCAAGTCTCACTTGACTTGCCTCTGCTGCAGCAGCCTCATTGCCAAACCAGTCCAGCAAACTGCCTGGAACAAAAGAGCCAAGCAGCCCATGAATCACGGGGCTGGAGGGCCCTGCAGAGGGGAGCTGGTGCTGCTACGCACACGGCTGCTTCCACTTCACTCTGTGGGCTCCAGGGACAAGCGCTCTGCCGTCCCAGCCAGTGACAAACCAGCCCACCTCCTGGTCACGAAGGGGCAGCAAGAAAGGCCTGCCTGGGACCCCATGCAGGGCAGGGAAGCACACAGGCCGGCAGGGCAGCTGGGAGGTGGGACCTGAAACACAGCTTTGCACCTGCTGCGGGGGCAGGTCTCCACCCACCCAGGCTGTGCGTGCCCCTCAGCTGCAAGACTCGAGGATGGGCTGGAAGTTTGCAAGGGCCCACACCATCCTAACTGGCCTATGTGGGTCACTTGGAAGGATGGAGGCCAGAGACCTCTCTTCCTGGGCTTGTCGGGAAACAGCAGAGAGCACACAGCATGGCAACTGTCCTAGGCCTTTGGCTCCCTGCACTGAAGCTGAAAGAATGCAGCCTGTTTCCCCTCATCTGATCTGCCCTCAGAAGTCTCTAGAAGGTCAGGATTGGAAAGGTGTGCAGAGACCACTTCTAACCCCTTTGTTTTCCTGAGGGCAGGCCTGAGGCTTCGAGCAGGTCAGGCCCTGATGAGGGAGCTGGGCACAGAGCAGCCAGGCAGCGAGGCCCAGGCTCCCGTGCTGCAGGCCTTGCTGCCCCCTCCCAGCCTCAGGGCTGGCCCAGTCCTCAGCCTGGCCCTGGGCACAGACCGCATTGTTTAAATGAACCAATGAACTAATCCATGGTATTGTGCTCACTGGACCTACCCCAGAGCTGCTCAGAAAGACAACAAACATTTTCCCAAAGCAAGCAACTCCATGATCCAAAATTCACACCACCTGCCATCCAGGGGTGATAAGCTAGGATCCCGGGTACACCTGGTTTGACCCCTTTCTTGCCTTAGCACCCGAGGCCCTGGAGGAGGGGCTCCTGGCCGCAGGCACGCCTGTGATCAGGCTGGCCATGGATGCCTAACGGCCTGCCGCTGGCTCTCTCTCTCTTGCGAGCAAAGGACATGAGGTGGGACAGGAAAAGAAAGGGCGGGTGAGGCTGCAACCCACGGTGGTCAACACCTGTTCCACAGGTACATACAAATTTCATCCCTTCTAAAGTTTATCCACCCACATTATCATAAGAATCCAAGTTTAGCACTGTCCCTCACACCTAAAACAGTAGAAAGTCAGCACGAGTACATGTGCGTTAGGAAGCCTGTCATGTGTTGTTCGTACATTAACTCCTCAATTCCCATGTTAAGGGAACGCTGAAAAGTAGGAAGCTTGTTCCCACTTCAGCAACGAGGAAACAGGCTGACAGTGGTGAAGTCACCTGCCTAGGGTCCCACAGCTGGACGCGGCAAGACCAGACCTGAGCCCCAAGCTCTTCACGCCCTAGTTCACAACCATGGATCACAGCACCAGGCAGAGTCGAGAATCACCTGCCTCAGAGGCCAAGGAGCAGCGGCAGAGGGCGGAACCAGGCCCGACCCGCCTCCCCGCACCTGGTCCTGTCCCTCCACAAAATTAAAGCCACGAGGGACACCTGCAAAGGGGGCAGGGCCGAAGAGGAAGCTGGGGGTGAACCAGACTGAGGTTCTGGCGTCCTTTCAACCAAGTTGCCACTTCCTACAGCCCCAGCTCCTGGCTCCCGTCCCATTCGGATCGCCCCTGGGAAGTAAACACACGTTTGTCACCGTGACAGCACAATAATGAGAGGAAACCAGGGCCTGGAGTAGGAGCAGACGGGACACACAATGCCCCCCACACAGGGCAGCCCGGCAGAGGCCACCTCCACCCAGAGCACAGTCACTCCCTCCTGGGTGCCCAGCTCAACCTGCTGCCCTTCAAAGGCAGGGACCTCAGAGAGTCTGGGATGTCTTTCTAGAAAGGTCTCTCCAAATGTGACTCCCAGGTTGTTGCCAGGCAACCAAATGACAGCGGGACAGGTGCCCCTCAACCCCAACCGCCTGCCCCTGTTTATCTGGACGCAGCTTTCACCCCTGGTGAAAAGGCGCAGGGGTGTGCTGGGTGGCAATTTCAACCCTGACCCATCTCGGAGCCGCTGAGGTCTATCTGGTCAAGTAACGGGGAGATGGGGCCTGGGTCTGGACGGGCTCTCCCTCCAGCAATGCTGACATCCACTCTTCCGGGCCTCCCTCAGTCTCAGGCCAGGAAGGTCAACACAGGGGCCTGGCCGTGAGTTACTGGCAAAAGCTGGCAAAGAAGTATGTGAAGCCACTCTGTGTGGCTTCTGCCTGGTGTCTGGGAAATCAGCTCCGAGGTCACGGGAAGAAGCGGCCGACTGTCCCCTGGGCCTCCCGTCCCAGCCAAGGTGGACTGTCACATCAAGCCCGCTACCGCTTCCTCCCCTCACCCGGAGGGGCTGCTGTGACGCCCAGGCCCTGGGGAGCGGGGGCCCGGGAGTACCACGCTCGCTCCTGCAGACTCATATCCCAGCCAGAAGCCCAAGCAGCCAGAAGGAGCATCCCCCGAAAGCACGCTATTCACACTGCCGGGCCGCCCTGCCTGGTACCAGCCCAGGAGGCAGGGCCACACATACCTATTAAAGAGGTTGTTGCGGCGAACCATCCGAAGAAAGCCAGTGGGGTCGGTGACCGAGTTGAGCCTGTTGTTCATCTCCTCAAACTGCTGGTCCATGATGTCTCCGGCTTCACTCTCTGTCTCACTGCTGGCACAGGCCCTGTGGGGAAACGGCAGAGAAAGGGCGCTGAGCACTGCTGCAAGCCTGCTCCAAGGCCCCATCAGTTCAGCACCCAGCGCGGCCCTGCACGGCACCTCCTGAGTCCCTTCCTGCTCCCCTCAGCCTACGCCCTGCCCACTCGTGTCGCACTCCGCTGGCTGCATCCCCTGTGAACCCGCTGCAGGAAAGGGCTGGGCCGGCACCCAGGCTGCACTCCATGCATCCAGCGTGTGCCCGACACAGACCGGGTGCTCAACCATCATTTGTTGTGTCCTGACTGCCAGCCGGGAGCTCCGCCAGTGCAGAGCTTGGGTGAGTGTGCTGAGTGGCAGGAGCCCCAGTCCATTCCAGCCCAGAACCAGTAATTAAGCACCTACCTGTGCCAGGCACCATGCCAGGTGGGGGCACACACAGCCCCCAAAGGCATTCTTCCAGACGAGGAGACAAACATGCACACGAGTGGCTGCAATGCCAGGCAGAGGGGGACTTTGAAATGTAGGCTTGAGAAACGTTGCTGACTGGAGCCCATTTCCAAGCTCAGCATGAGGGTGTTATAATTTTTGAATTAATAAATTCATATTTCCCCCGTGACAGACTGTAAAAGAACATCTCACAATGGATTTTAAATAAATAGAAGTACCCAGAAGTGCCCTGATTCATCAGTATGATTAAAATAACAAAGGGCATATTAAACGTAAAAGCTGTGCCCTGTGGCCCTGCGAGGCCAAGACAGACGTGATGACATGGTCACAAAGGTGTCCGAGGGGGCTCTGGCCTCCGCCGGTCCTCACTGTGTCCCAGTCCACCGAGGCTGAGGCTCAGCGAGGGCAGACCTCTACGTGGAGCCCCGTCTTCCTTCAGCATCCTGATTACATGCAGACTTTGTGGAAATGCTGAGTGATGTCTGGCCCACAGACGACACCCAACCCACGTGGCAACTTTGTTTAAAGTCTCCTGCTGCCTAAGGAGCAGAGGGGAAGAGTGGAGAGTGCCAGGGCACTGGAGGCAGAGGACAGACGCACAGACCAGCCACGTAAGCCACTCACATGCTGGAGAAGTGGGATCTGGAAAGGAACAGACTTCCTGCTGCCCAGAGGGAAAAGGCTTGGCACCTTGAGATTTGGGTTTGGCCCAGGTGAGCGTGGCCTGCCAAATGGCTAGGCTGGTGAGCCCGTGGCATCAGGATTACAGGACAGAGAAGGGGAATGACCCCCTCAGCGGGTCGTCACAGAGACAAATGAGACGCAGCGTGTGAAGCTGCTCAGTAAACCTGCAGGCTCTAAGTGAACGTCAACCCTGGTGAGATGTCCATTTTATGTGTCAACTTGACTGGGCCCTGCGGTGCCCAGACATTTGATGAAACATTATCCTAGGTGTGGCTGTGAGGGTGTTTCTGAGAGATTAACATTGGAACCAGTAGACTGAGGAAAGCAAACTGCCCTCCCCATGTGGGTGGGCCCCATTCTATCCACTGAGGGCCTGAACAGAACAAAAAGGAGGAGTAAGAGAGCACTCCCTGCCTGCCTACCTGCCTTTGAGCTGGGACACGGGTCTCCTTCCCCTTCAGATGTGGACAGATTGGAACTTACATCACCGGCTCTCCTGCGTGTTCAGCTTGCCCACGACAGATCTGGGACTTCTCAGACCTCATAACGGTGTGAGCCAATTCCTCACAATAAACTTCCATGCATGTGTCTGTGCACGCACGTGCCCTATCTGTTCCTCTGGAGAACCTGGCATCAGGCACCAGATTCCGACTCAGCCGTGCTCCTTGCAGAAGGTCACGCAAACGTCCCATCACTGGGAGAGGATCTCAGGAGCCGGAGCCCCAGAGAAGTGTCAGGACTGGGGCAGTCTTCAAGGGCGGCAGAGAGGTATGATTTCGGAGCCAGCTGCTGTCCTTCGTCCCAGAACCACACCGATGGCTGGTAAAGGCATTAGCCTGCCTTTCTTCCCAGCCACACAATCCGGACATGACCCTTCAAACCCAGCACAGTGCCCAGCATACAGCAGGTACGCAAAGAGGAACTGCTGAACGAATGCCTACACTGGAGAGCATTTTACAACATGCAAAGTATTTTTACACAGATTTAATCCTATCTGTCCAACAAGCCTGTGAGGCAGTTCTCGTCATCTCCACTTTATTTCTGAGGAGACTGAGGTCTGGAAAAGCTGAGGAACTTGGCCAAGGAGCACTAAGTGGTAGAGCCAGACCTGACCTCCCCGCCCCTCCCCCTCTAAGGCTCTAAGTGTGGGGTTTGACTAGGGGAAGGAAGGGATTGAATACAGGAAACTTCCGAGTACCTAAACAGTGATTCACCATGGCTTCCAACCTGTTGGAGAGCAGGAGCAAGGTTTTATTCCTCTTGCCACCCCACGGGCGTCAGTCGACAGGGTGAGCAGCTGAAGGCTTAAAATGCTCCCTTGGGAGCTGAGGGCCCTTCACAGAGACCCTGGTAAATATCACTCAACAAGCTCTTCTGTCCAGGGACACATTTATCATCTGAACGCGACGGCCTGCTTGGAGCTGAGAAATCTGCCTGTCATTCGGTGCTTTGCAAAGGCGAGAAGAATTGGCTGGAACCGGTATCGGCCTCCATTATCTTGCAGCTCCGCTCGTGCTGTCAGCTGCGGACTGAGCCCTCAGAATCTCATACTTAATGGGGTTGTTTCCTATTTCCTGACCCTTCAGAGTATTAACACTGAAGGGAAAAACAAACAGGCGATGTCAGAGATAAGGGAATCTCCCATTTACAAAACAAGACTCATCTATACAGCAGGGATCCCGAGTGTCTTGCCATCAACGGTCGCCATATCACAATCACAGGCCCCTCATTTCTCTGAGAGACTTTCTAGAGATGGCACATCAGCTAGTCTGATGCCATTCACTTTGATCCAGCAAGGATTACTGAGCGGGACCTACGTGCAAGAACCACAAAGGCCAAACAAGAGAGTCTCACTACGCCTGCCTTCAAGGCACATACCAACCTGTATGACTAGTGACTACTGGCTAAGGTGGGTTAAGAAGGAGGCAGGAGGGTATCAGCCTATAGCCAAGAGAGGGAGGGCAAAGAGCTTTCCTGGAATTAGCTGCATCTGAGCGGCATCTGAAGGATACAACTTTGACAGGTAGAGGCTGGGATGGTGGCTGGGAGTGGAGGGATGGAACAGTATGAGGAGGTGTGGAGATAAGACAGTGTGGGGACTCTCTGGGGCCCAGGGAATAGCCCAGGTGAGCTGGAGGAGAGGGAAAGAGTGGCAGAGAGGAAGGAGAGAGTGGTGGAAGGCCTTGAACTTGGAAGGCAGTAGAGAGCTGTCAGTCCAGGCCTCTAAGCAGGGCGTAGTGGGCTCAGGGCTGCTGTCTGAGAGACAGTCAACTGGCCCAGACTGGCGAATGCCAGTTACACGGGAAGGAGAAAGTCAGGTGGCTATTACCAGCACCTACTCAGAAGCAGCCCTGAAGGCCGGGGGTCGAGCCCAGTGGGGGCTGTTTGCCCCTCACACCTACTAGAAACCCCATTCTCAGGAGTTACTATTGTGTTAATACATTAATGTACCCTGGGTCTCAACACGCCAGGTGAGGCAAGCTTTCCACAAGCCCTCGGGCTCTGAGATCTGGGTAGTGGCTCCCTCCTCTGCCCCGAGCTCCCATCCCCTGTCTCCCTACAAATGGACAAGGCTGGCTGTAAACCCACCTTCCTGGTTCCTCCTCATTCTTTGCTCTCTATTATCACCAACAGTGGTTCTGCTTGTCCTGTGGTTGGGCCGGCTATCTCATTAGTCTGGACCTGTGAACTAGGGTGGCAAGGCTGAGAGTGAGGAAGTGAGAACTAACAGGAGAAACATTACCAAACAGAGAACTTATCTTCCTGAAACTCATTGAAGGGAAAGGGTAAAAGACAACTAGCAGTTAATTCATGGCAGACAGAGAAACTGAAAGTGGAAGCTAGTCTTAGTGGAAGAGGAAGGGGTTCAGTTTGGACCTGCTGAAAGTGCAGACAGGACACTGAGTTGGTGATGCCAAGTATGTAGATACTGATTCAATTATTTAGATGGTCTTCCTTCCAGAAGGGCTGGAGACTATTAGAAATCCAAGTCTGGTGCTGAAGAGAGAGGTTGGGACCAACTGCTTGATATCCCATTCATTTATTCACTTAATAAATGTTATTAAGAATTTGTTATAAATATCCTGCTATACCACGTTCTGGTTCTAGGTAAAATGGAGTAAAAACACATTCCACCCCACCTTTCCGACTGAATACACCTATAAATTCTTGATGGGCTGCACAGAACAGGATATCTGAGGAATGTGAAAAGTAAACAATAACAGGCAAATGAGGGAGGAAGCCCAGAATTCAAAGTGCCACCAAATCAGTACTGAGCTTCCCACTCTTTGTCCCTGTGAAATCCATCAGACAGGTCTCTCTGAAACCCCCAGATGTAGAAGCAGGAATCAGTGTGAACAGAGACCTCCAGGAGACGCCCTCTGTTTCTGGCTCAGAGACACTACAGAAAATCTCCCATTTTTCTTATTCTTTCATTTCTGTTCTCATGTTCCAGGCCACAAACAAATCCTGTCAGTTGACCTACTCTAAAATAATTGCTAATGGAAGTCATTCAGATAGAAGGGAAATGACACCAGAAAGAACTAGGAACATCAGGAAAGAAGGGAGAGTAACAGAAATATCAAACATCTGAGTAGATATAATACACTATTCTTCTCCTAACACTGTCTGCTGGAGTTTTATTTATTTATTTTTATTTATATTTTTTTATAAATTTAGTTTTATTTTTTATTTATTTATTTTTGGCTGTGTTGGGTCTTCGTTGCCATGCATGGGCTCTCTCTAGTTGTGGTGAGCAGGGACTGCTCTTCATTGCGGTGCATGGGCTTTTCATTGCGGTGTTTTCTCTTGTTGCGGAGCATGGGCTCTAGGCGCATGGGCTTCAGTAGTTGTGGCACGCGGGCTTCAGTAGTTGTGGCTTGCAGGCTCTAGAGTGTAGGCTCAGTAGTTGTGGCACATGGACTTAGCTGCTCCGCGGCATGTGGGGTCTTCCCAGACCAGGGATCAAACCTATGTCCCCCGCATTGGCAGGCAGATTCTTAACCACTGCGCCACCAGGGAAATCCCTGGAGTTTTAATGTAGGTAGATGTAGTATGTAAGACAAATACAAGATGGTGAGGGGTGCTGGTAAAGGTTCCCATATGGTGATAAGACTTTTATATTTCTCTTGAATTAATAAAGTATCAATAGTAAGTAAACTGCAGAATATAAAAAGTATATATATATTATAATCTCTAGAACAACTATTTTAAAAGCTACAAAATGAAACATAGTCAAAGACACATGAGATAAATTAAGGGACTTCAAAAAAAAAGTTCAAATAACCCAAAATAAGGCAAGAAAGGGAAAACAGAGGAATGAAAAACAGAGACTCAAACGAAAAACTAATATTAATATGACATACATAAATCCACACATATCAATAATTATATTAAAAGTAAATGGTCTAAATACAGAGACTGACAGAATGGAATTAAAAACATAATCTAATTAAATGCTTTTACAAGAAATTCTCTTCAAATATGATACAGGAAGGTTTAAAGTAAAAGGATACAAAAAGATTTATCATGCAAATAGTATTCAAAACAAAGCTGGAGTGGTTACGTTAATATCAAAGTAGACTTCAAAGCAAAGAAAATTACCAGGGATAAAGAGGGACATTACACAATGATAAAAGGGCCAATTCACCAGGAACATAAAATGGTTCTCAATGTGTATTCACCTATCAGCAGAGCTTCAAAATACATGATATAAAAACTGACAGAACTGAAAAGAGAGGTGGATAAATTGACAGGGATTTTAATACTCCTTTCTTAGTAGTTGACAGAACTGGTAGACAGAAAATCAACAAGATACAGAAGAACTGAACAATACCATCAACCAACTGAATATAATTGAAATTTAGAGAAAACTCTACCCAACAAAAGTACAACACATATTCTTGTCAAATGCATGGAGAATATTCCTTAGAATAGACCATACCTTGGGTCATAAAACAACCTTAACAAATTTTAAATAATGCAAAATATGCCCTCTGCTCACCATGGAATTAGATTTGAAAGCAAAAAAACGAAAGTTAACAGGAAAATCTCCCAACACTTGGAAACTAAACAACACACTTCTAAATAACTGTCAAAGAAGAAGCCTTAAGAGAAACTAGGAAAATATTTTGAACTGAACAAAACTGAAAATACAACATAAATTTGTGGGACATAGATAAAGCCTTAGAGATAAGTAAATAGCATTAAATGCTTATATTAAAAAAGAAAGGGCTGAAATGACAAGAAGGTGGGGGTAGCAATACTCATATCAGACAAAACAGACTTTAAAACAAAAGCCATAAAGAAAGATAAAGAAAGACACTATATAATGACA
The DNA here is from genome assembly GCF_951394435.1 of Stenella coeruleoalba. Taxonomy (NCBI): domain Eukaryota; kingdom Metazoa; phylum Chordata; class Mammalia; order Artiodactyla; family Delphinidae; genus Stenella; species Stenella coeruleoalba. The sequence continues at coordinate 68,676,571 of NC_137160.1, read as the reverse complement.
AAAGGATCAATACAAGAAGGGATATTACACTCATTAACATAAAAGCATCCAATATAGGAGCACCTAAAATACATAAAATGAATACTAACAGACAAAAAGGGAGAAGCTGATGGGAATACAGTAACAGTAGGAGACTTCAACACCCCACTGACATCAATGGACAGATCTTTCAGACAGAAAATCAATAAGGCAACAGAGATCCTAAATGACACAATAGAACAGTTAGACTTAATTAATAGTTTCAGGACATTACAACCAAAGGCACAGAATATACATTCTTTTCAAGCGTACATGGAACATTCTCTAGGGTACACCACATACTAGAACACAAAACAAGCCTCAACAAATTTAAGAGGATAGAAATTATTTCAAGCATCTTTTGTGACCACAACGGCATGAAACCAGAGATCAACCACAGAGAGAAAAACAAGAAAAAAACGATTACATGGAGACTAAAAAACATGCTACTAAAAAACCAATGGGTGAAGGATGAAATCAAAGAGGAAATTTAAAAAATGCCTCAAGACAATAAACACACAACCATACAAAATCTATGGGATGCAGCAAAAATGTCCTAGAGGGACGTCCATAGCGATACAGGCCTTCCTCAAAAAAAGATAAAAATCTCAAATAACCTAACCTACCACCTAAAAGAATTAAAAAAAGAAGAAACAAAACCTAACGTCAGCAGAAGGAAAGAAATAATAAAGAGAGGAAATAAATAAAATAGAGATTAAAATAACAATAGAAAAATCAATAAAACCAAGATCTGGTTTTTTGAAAGGATAGACAAAATTGACAAACCTCTGGCCAGGCTCACCAAGAAGAAAAGAGAGAGGACCCAAATAAACAAAATAAGAAATGAAAAAGGATAAATAACCAATACCACAGAAATACAAAGAAGCATAAAAACAATTATATGAACAATTATATGCCAACAATTTGGACAATCTATAAGAAATGGACAAGTTTCTAGAAACATACAGCCAAAAGTGAATCAAGAAGAAATAGATACTTTGAACTGACCAATCACTAGAAGTGAAATAGAATCTGTAAAAAAAAAAAAAAAAAAAACTTCCCTGCAAACAAAAGTTCAGGACCAGATGGCTTCACTGGGGAATTCTGCCAAACATACAAAGAACTTATACCAATCCTTCACAAACTCTTCCAAACGACTGAAGAGGAGGGAACATGCCCAAAGTCATTCTATGAAGCCAACAATCACCCTGATACCAAAAACCAGACAAAGACACTACCAAAAAAGAAAGTTATAGGCCAGTATCTTTGATGTATAGATGCAAAAATCCACAATAAAATATTAGCAAACCAAATCCAACAACACACAAAAAGGATCATAACCATGATCAAGGTGGATTCATTCCAAGGTCACAAGGAAGGTTCAACATATGCAAATGAATGTGATACACCACAATAGCAAAAGACAAAAACCACATGATTATCTCAATAGATGCAGAAAAAGCATTTTATAAAATGCTTCATCCATTCATGATAAAAACTCTCACCAAAGTGGGTATAGAGGGAGCTTATCTCAATATAATAAAAGCTATTTATGACAAACCCAGAGCCAACATAACACTCAATGGTGAAAAGCTGAAAGTCTTCCCACTAAAATCTGGAACAAGACAAGGATGCCCACTATCGCCACTTCTATTCAACATAGTATTTTGGAAGTCCTAGCTACAGCAATCAGACAAGAAAAAGAAATAAAAGGCATCCAAATTGGAAGGGAAGAGGTAAAATTGTCATTATATGCAGATGACATGATACTCTAGATAGAAAACCCTAAAGACTCCACACAAAAACTATTAAAACTGATAAATGAATTCAGCAAGGTAGAAGGATACCAGATTAACATACAGAAATCTATTGCATTTCTCTACACTAACAATGAAATATCAGAAATAGAAAGTAAAAAAAAAATCCCTTTTAAAATCCCGTTAAAAAAATACCTGGGAGGGCTTCCCTGGTGGCGCAATGGTTGAGAGTCCGCCTGCCGATGCAGGGGACACGGGTTCGTGCCCTGGTCCGGGAAGATCCCACATGCCACGGAGCGGCTGGGCCCGTGAGCCATGGCTGCTGAGCCTGCGCATCTGGAGCCTGTGCTCCACAACGGGAGAGGCCACAACAGTGAGAGGCCTGCGTACCGCAAAAAAAAAAAAAAAAAAAAACCTGGGAATAAACCTGACCAAGGAGGTAAAAGATTTATAATTTATATGCTGAGAACTATAAAACATTGATAAAGGAAACTGAAGATGATTCAAAGAAATGCAAAGACATCCCACAATCTTGAAGTGGAAGAATTAATATTGTTAAAATGGCCATACTACCCAAAGCAATTTAAGATTTAATGTGATCCCTATCAAATTATCCCATGGAATTTTTCACAGAACTAGAACAAACAATCCTAAAATTTATATGGAACAACTAAAGACCCAGAATTGCCAAAGCAATTCTGAGGAAAAAGAACAAAGCTGGAGGCATAACCCTCCCAGACTTCAGACAATACTACTACAAAGCTACAGTAATCAAAACAGTGTGGTATTGGCACAAAAACAGACATATAGATCAATGGAAGAGAATAGACCACACATGGTCAGTTGATCTTCAACAAAGAAGGTAAACATATACAATGGAGAAAAGATAGTTTCTTTAGCAAGTGGTGTTGGGAAAGCTGGACAGCTGCATGTAAATCAATGAAGTTAGAACTCTCCCTCACACCATACACAAAAATAAACTCAAAATGGCTTAAAGACTTAAAGACATGACATCATAAAACTCCTAGAAGAGAACATAAGCAAAACCTTCTCTGACATAAATTGTAGTAATGTTTTCTTAGGTCAGTCTCCCAAGGCAAAAGAAATAAAAATAAACAAATGGGACCTAATAAAACTTATAAGCTTTTGCACAGAAAAGGAAACCACAAACAAAAGGAAAAGACAACCTACGAACTGGGAGAAAATATTTGCAAACGATGTGACCAACAAGGGCTTAATTTCCAAAATATATAAACAGCTCATACAGCTCAATATCAAAACAAAAAAACAACCAATCAAAAAATGAGCAGAAGACCTAAACAGACATTTCTCCAAAGAAGACATACAGATGGCCAAGAGGCACAAGAAAAGACACTCAACATCACTAATTATTAGAGAAATGCAAACCACAACTACAATGAGGAATCACCTTACACTGGTCAGCACAACCTTCATCAAAAAGTCTACAAAGAGGGCTTCCCTGGTGGCACATTGGTTGAGAGTGTGCCTGCCGATGCAGGGGACATGGGTTCGTGCCCCGGTCCGGGAGGATCCCACATGCCGTGGAGCGGCTGGGCCTGTGGGCCATGGCCGCTGAGCCTGCACGTCCGGAGCCTGTGCTCCACAACGGGAGACGCCACAACAGTGAGAGGCCCACGTACGGCAAAAAAAAAAAAAAAAGTCTACAAAGAATAAATTCTGGGGCTTCCCTGGTGGTGCAGTGGTTAAGAATCCCCCTGCCAATGCAGGGGACACGGGTTTGAGCCCTGGTCCGGGAAGATCCCACATGCCGCAGAGCAACTAAGCCCGTGCACCACAACTACTGAGCCTGCGCTCTAGAGTCCGAGAGCCACAACTACTGAACCCACATGCCACAACTAATGAAGCCCGTGTGCCTAGAGTCCGTGCTCCGCAACAAGAGAAGCCACTCCAATGAGAGGCCTGTGCACTGCAAGGAAGAGTAGCCCCCGTTCACCACAACTAGAAAAAAGAAAGCCCGCATGCAGCAACAAAGACCCAACGCAGCCAAAAATAAATAAATCAATAAATTAATTTTTAAAAAAAAATCCTGGAAAGGATTTGGAGAAAAGGGAACACTCCTACACTGTTGGTGGGAATGTAAATTGGTGTAGCCACTATGGAGAATGGTATGGAAGTTCCTTAAAAAATTAAAAATAGAGTTACCATATGATCCAACAATCCCACTCCTGGGCATATATCCAGAAAAGACAAAAACTCTAATTCAAAAAGAAACATGCATCTCAATATTCATAGCAGCACTATTTACAATAGCCAAGACATGGAAGTACCTAAATGTCCATTGACAGAGGGATGAATAAAGAAGATGTGGGATGTGTGTGTGTGTGTGTGTGTGTGTGTGTGTGTATACATATGTGTATATATATACATACAAACACATATATATACACACACACAAAGGAATATTACTCAGCCATAAATAAGAATGAAATAATGCCATTTGCAGCAACATGGATGGACCTAGACATTATCATACTAAGTGAATTAAGTCAGACAGAGAAAGACAAATATCATATGATATCACTTGTATATGGCATCTAAAAAAATGATATAAATGGACTTATTTACAAAACAGAAACAGTCTCACAGACATAGAAAACAAACTTATGGTTACCAAAGGGGAAAGGGGGAAGAGATAAATTAGGAGATGGGATTAAAAGATACACACTACTGTATATAAAATGAACAGCGAGGACCTACTGTATAGCACAGGAAACTATATTCAATATCTTGTAATAACTATAATGGAAAAGAATCTGCAGAAGGATTACATATAAATGAACCACTTTGCTATACACTTGAAACTAACACAACATTGTAAATCAACAATACTTCAATTTAAAAAAAAGAAAAAAAGGGCTGATATTAATAACTAAGCTTCCACTTTAATAAGCTAGAAAAAATAAAGCAAAATAAACCAAAATAAACAGAGGCAGTAAAATAATAGAGCAGGGATCAACGAAATTGAAAAGATCAATGAAATTAAAACAATTATCTTTTATAAAAAATGATGAAGCAAGAAGTTGGTTCCATGAAAAAAATTTAAAAAATCAATAAAATCTCTATCCAGGCAGACCAAGAAGAGAAAAGGCAAAATTTATCAATACTGGGAATGAAAGAGGAAATGTAACTATTGACCCCACAGAAATTAAAGGGATAAAAAAGGAATACTACAAACAACTCTACACATATGGATTCAACAACTTAGATGAAATGGATCAATTACTCACAAACCACAAACTACTAAAATGCATCCAAAATGAAATAGATAACCTGAATAGTCCTATAACTACTAAAGAATTATATTCATAGTTGAAAACCATCCAAACTAGAAATCTCCAGGTCCAGGTGGTTTCAATGGCAAATTCTACCAAACATTTAAAGAAGAAATAATGCCAATTCTACACAATCTCTTCCAGGAACCTGAAGAAAGAACACTTCCCAACTCATTTTATGAGGCTTATATTACCCTGATACCAAAGGCAGACAAAGATAATATGGGGAAAAAACCCCTGCAGACCAATATTCCACAGATCAAATGCAAACAGACATAACAAACAAAAAGTATTATACACCACAGTCAAAGGGGAGTATGGTTATTCCAGGAATGTAAAGTTTGTTCAATATTTGAAAAATCAATCAATATAATCCACCATATTAACAGACTAAAGAAAAAAATACATGTTTATATCATTTGACGCAGAAAAGCATTTGACAAAATCTAACACCAATTCATAATGAAAACTTACAAACTAAGAATAAAAGAGAACTTCATCAACCTGATACAGAGCAGCTACAACAAGCCTACAGCTGATACCATCCTTTATGATGAAAGACTGAATGCTTACCTTGGGAACAAGGTAAGGATGTCAGCTCACACCATTCATATTCAACACAGTCCTGGCAGTCTTAGCCAGTGCAAAAAGGCAACAGAAGGAAATAAAAGAGTAAACAGATTGGAAAGGAAGAAAATAATCTACTTACAGAAGACATTACTGTCTATGTAGAAAAGACTCTATGCAAAAAGACTCCTAAAACCACTGAGTTTCACAAGGTTGTGGGATACAATATCAACACAAAAAACTCAGCATTTCTATATACTAGCAACAAACAATTACAAAATGAAAATTTTAAATGGTTCCATTTATAATAGCTCCAAAAATAAAATACTTAGGTGTAAATCTAACAAAACATGTATGGTATGTATGCTGAAAACTACAAAATGTGATGAAAGAAATCAAAAAAACATTTAAATAAATGAAGAGACATACCATGTTCATGGATTTTAAGACTCAACATAATAATGACAGCAATTTTTCCCAAATTGATCTATAAGTTTAACGTAATTCCAGTCAAAATATCAAGCCATTTATGTTGCTGTAGAGAAGCTGATTTGAAAATTTATATGAAAAGGCAAATGAACTAGAGCAGGGAAAGCAATTTTGAAGAAGTAGAATAAAGTTGGAGGGATGACACTGCCAGATTTTAAGACTTGCTATAAAGCTACAGTAACAAAGATAGTGTGGTATTGGTAAAAGGATAGAAATATAGATCAATGAAACAGAATAGCGTCCAAAAATAGACCCATCTGAATATGGACAATTAACTTTAGACAAAGGTGCAAAGACAGCTTAGCAGAGGAAGTCCTTTCAATAAATGGTTTGGGAACAACTGGACATCCACATACAAAAAAATGAACCTTCTAAAAATGAACCTCAGACTAAATCTTACACACTATACAAAAACTAAGTCAAAATGAATCACAGATCTAAATATAACAATGTAAAACCATAAAACTCTTAGAAGAAAATATAGGAGAAAATTTTTGTGACCTGGGGTTAGTGACATATTTCTTAGATTCATTTCACCAAAAGCATGATCCAGAAAGAAGAAAATTGATAAAACTGATGTCATAAAAATTAAGAACTTTCGCTCTGTGAAATACACTGTTAAGAGAAGAAAAAGACAAGCTATGGACTGAGAGAAAATATTTGTAAACCACGTATCTGTCAGAGGACTTATATCTAGAATATATAAAATATCTAGAATATATAAAGAACTTTTAAACTCAACAAGAAAACATACAGCTCAATTTGAAAAATGGGCAAAAGACTTGAACAGTCACTTTGCCAAAGAAAATATAAGGATGGCAAACAAGCACATGAAGAAATGTTCAATATTATTTTGCCATTAGAGAAATGCAAATTAAAAGATGTCACTACACATCTATTTGAATGGCTCATATTTTAAAATGCTGACAATATCAGGTGCTCGTGAGACAGATCAACTGGAACCCTCATATACTGCTGGTGGGGATGCAAAATGGTATAGTCATTCTCAAAAATACTTTTCAGTTTCTTATAAAATGAAATACGTATTTACCATATGACCCAGCAATTCCACTCCTGAAGAAATGAATTTATTTACCCTATTTACCCTAAAGAAATGGAAACTTATGTTACATAAAAACCTGTCAATGAATATTTATAGCAGTTCTAGTCATAACTACCCCAAACTAGAACCAACCCAAAGTTCCTTCAGCAAGTGAATGGATAAGCAAACTGTGGTACCTCCATAAAATGGTTGCCAGGGGTTAGGGGTAGAGGGAGGTATAGGATATAACTATAAAAAGACTATAAAAAGACAGAGTTATTTGGGTTATGGAACTTTTCTGTATCCTGATCGTGGTGGTGGTCACACAAATCTATACATGTATTAAAACTCATAGAACTGACACCAGAAGAATAAAATTTACTGTGTGCCAATTATCCATTTATTGCCTCTGTGCTCCAAATTCACCCTGCGTTGCCTGCTCTGAGATAATGGACCACAGCTCTTTAAATATTTTTTCCTCTGCCAGCGGGCAGAGTTCTGAGCATTGTCGGTAGGCAGCTCTGGAGAGACAGGCAGGAGGAAGGGGTTCTGCCCTCCTGCTTCTGCTGTGCTTGTTCGGCGGGCTCCTGCTGGGCAGGTGCCTTCTCCAGTGTCCGGCAGCCTCCAGTGGCCATCAACTTGCCCTGGTGACTACCGCTAGGGCGGTTCTGTAGTGGACTGAGACACCTCCCTGTGAACAGCTTCCCATAGCACCCTAGACAGCATATTTCCAGCAAATTCTGAGGGTGGATTTCCAGCAAGTTCCACTGGTGTGGCACCACAGCAACTTCTCTGCCATTGAGTGAGCCATGGCAGTGCCTCTCCAACAAGGTCCTCAGCCCTTGATGGGGGTGGGTTGGGCTGGGGCCTTCCTCCGCGGGTACTCAATCTCAGGGGTAGTGACTGCTCCTGACACCTGCTATTCCTGTATTCTTTAGAATACTTCTACTATCCAATCCCTTTTCATTCTAATCTCTCTTAGAGTATCTATCTATCCATGTTCAAATTACTGGGTGGTTTCTTGTTCTTACTTTGATCCTGACTGATACATACCATATGTTAATTAAAAAATATATACTAAATCCTGCTATTACTAAATTCTGAGAGGAATTCAGAAAAGCAAGATAAACTTTGGTGCCACTCATTCATCCATCTGGCCATCAGGTCAACCAACCCTCAAAACCATTCATTGTGCAACCAGTGTGTGCCAGGCCCTTAGCTGGGGCTGGGATCACTCCAAATGAAGACAGCCTCTAACCTTGACAAACTAATCTCTGCAACACAAAAAATAAATTATTACATAGTACCGTGTATGTGTATAGAGATAGATTAAATGAAGTATCAGCAGGGGATGAGAGAGAGAGAGAGAGAGAGAGAGAGAGAGAGAAAGAGAGAGGGGCCAAATATGAGAATATGAACGGATAAGCAGCCAGTGGTTGTGCAGAGAGAGTCCCTGGAGCACTTGGACACATGGCCTGGTTTTGGTCACCCTTCTGATGGCCATGATCTGAAACAGAAGGAAAGGCAGAGAAGCACCGGCTTTGCAGACAAAACTGGTGGTCACAGTTCAGCAAAGGGGAGACCAGAGGTCTGGAAGGAGAGAAAAGATGTGGGCTGGGTGGTAAGGTGGGAGAAGAGGAGATGGGAGGCTGCACAGCACTGGGAAGTTGGGGCTGCGCTGAACGCCTTTCTCCCTGTTCTGCCCACATTCCAGTCCTGTTGGCCCAGCTCTGGACCCTTGGCCTGCCTACCTGTCCTGCTCCCTGGGCCTGATACTATCTCCCCACCCCTGTGGCTCCCTAGGCCAAAGGATTCTGGCTCAGACTTGCCTCCCTGGCCCTTTCCTGGATGCTCGACGGAGGTAGAGTTCTCTGTTCTTGCTCCAGGCCCCTGACTTAGCATTTGCCCAGCAGCCAGAGTCCTGGCTGGACCTCGCCCCAGCTCCCTGCATGGGGACGGGCGGGAGGTTGAGGTTTAGATCATTTTGGTCATGGAGAACAGTGAGGGCAAAGGTTAAAGTCAGGACAAGCTGTCCTAGGTGCAGGACGGTGGCACGGGTCCTGGTGAGGGGCTGAGAAGGGAGCTGGAGAGTACAGCAGGTGGGCAGTGGCTTCTCCATGGTGCCCACCTGCCCTGCCAGCATCTGCTCCTGGGACCCTGTGAGAAGACCAGCGCCGCCTGCTCTGGGGAATATAAATCATGCTGCCACAGAGCCATGCCAGAGCTGTCCTGTTCTCGGGGACAGGGCTTGGCTAGAGGCTCCAGAGAGGATTTTCATTTGTAAGCACGGCCTCCTGATCTCTCCAAGTACACGCTCTCTGTCATCCCTCTCACAGCTGTGACTGAAGCTCTACACAAGTACACTTTATGTTTCAACAACCCTTTGCTAACTCATTCCTTCTTCGCCCTCCCACCCTGTCTCTAGGCTTCTTTTGCACTGGTAACCAGTTACTTGCCAAAGACCAACCACTTGCAACCCTGAAGCTAGAACAATGGGTGAGAAACCCCATCTTCAGTTTCGGGTGCACAGGTCAGTGAGGCAGCTCCTGTGTCACTAGTCCTATGTCTAATGGAAGCAGCTCAAGGGCAGGAAATGCCCCTTCTTTCAAAACAAAGACCTCTTTATAACTGAAAAAAACTTGAGGAGGCAAGAGTTAGTTCATTTGCTGCCACTGTGTATAATCATTTTGGGCTTCCTGATAACGAGGCCAGGTCTGACTGTGCCAGCACCCTGCGTTACAGGAGTCCAGAGCTAGGTGGCAGAGAATGTCTTGGAGATATGAAAAGATACACAGAAGACAGGTGCCATGGGCATTTACTGGGCTTTGCACAGCCAGTCAGCCAACTGCTGAAAAGACCAGAAGCTGAAAATCCCAGAAGCCACTTAGCAAGAGTCTCAGAAACTAAAGACATGCGACTTTGGGAACTCAAGATTTCTGAGACCTTTGAAATTTTCCCATGTGAATTACTTGCTACTCCCTGTCTGTTTTTTCGTAGTGATTATAAGTGAAACTTAAGATGAAAAGAGCCTGGGGCTTACTTTTAGCAAGGAAAGGAGGAGCTGGAGAAGGAGGGTTCTCCTCGGTGGTGTCTCATATAGAAGAACCAAAGAAACAGAGATGCGGATGTGAGGCTTTAAAGCAGGAGAACAGGCTATAACTTCAGGACGGGAGGAGGTGGTGGTGTAGGAGACAACTTTGGGGCATCTGCCCTGGTCATAACGATTCTACATCTAGAAATTGCCTCCCTGATCCATAGGGCCACAGAGGAGAGTTCCTAGCACCAAGTTTATACCTGATGATGCCCACTGCTGACTGGACCAGAGATGGACACTTGCTCTAAGTGAGCCAATCAGATTCCTTTCCCGAGAATTCATGTGTTGGAATTCAGGGAAAGCTGAGGGTGACTTCCTGTGGCTGTGAACACAGCAGCTGCTTAGGGTGGCCCTTTTCCCACTCTGGGACTAGAAGCAAGGAGCAAACCGGAGGGTCTGCAGCAGGGGGTGCACAAGGAAGTGGTTGAGCAGTGATGGGAACCAGGCTGCCCCGTGCAGCCCAGGGCTCCCCACAGCTTTCCTTTCCTATCCTAAGCTTGCCCTTGGGTTTCACGGGACTCCTCGTCCCCATAACCTTGTTATAAATCCCCCTTTTTGGTTTAAGCAAACTTTTGAGAGGACTGTTGTTGGGGGACAGGAAGAGGAGGATTGAGAGGTGTCCTTGGAGACATCTGTGGCCTTACTGCAGAAAGCCGGTGCCACAGCTGCCCAAGTTGCCCTGGCATCATTCCACATTGTGGGGTACACAGAAGATAGGCCAGCAAGAGTTCAGTGGGTAGGAAGAGTGTGAGCTGCACACCAGAGAAAGATGTGCCAGAATCACCCGGGAGGGCAGGAGCAAGGTGAAGGCTATTCTCAGAAAACCCTTCCCAGTGAGGCCACTCATATCATGTACCAGACTTCACAACCAGAGGGATTTCGTACAGCAAGAGCAGACTCTGAGGTTAAATCCACTGGTTCAAGTCCACACTACGGTGTCCCCCGCCCCCCCGCCTCCCCCCACCCCACCACAGCATTCACTGTCAGCACTGCCCAGGGGTATTGCTGTTTCTTATCAGAAAGTCAAAGTCACTGTCACCTACTCATCTTGCTGGAAATGCTTATATTAGGATGAAACTAGGTTTAGTTCCTTGCTCCTCTACTTGACTCTAGAAATTACTTTTCTTTGCATCGTCTCAAGATGGTAATCCACAGTATTATCTAACAGTTAGTATTTACAGAACAAACCTTCTGTTGGTCTGAAGACAAATGATTATATTCACCTTCCAGGAATCTACACACACACACACACACACACACACACACACACACAATCAGTAAGTTCTGATATGTGCTATGGTTGTTAAAGTGATATTAAAAGTCCTCTTCCAAAATGCCTTCTTAAAGTGATCATTTGGATTAAAAACAAAAAAGCCTCCTGCCTTTGGGATCCAGAACAGTTCTAACTCAGAAGCACTTTGTGAATACCCTGAGTATATAACGGCCTGGAATTACCTAGTCTGCACTTAAGAGGAGGAACATGGGTTTTTCCCCTAGCTTTTCTTCCTTCAGTAAACACAGTGATCAAACAAATGAGAAGGTTTACCTTCCACTACTAGCTCAATAGCCTCTGTGCAGCAGGATGGAAAGACTGTAATCAATTGGAAGGTCCCATTACTTGGTCTCTCATTTTTGAAATCTCTGCTGAGAAAGTGTTGGCAATAGAGAGCTCGCCTGACAATGCAACTCCAGAACCCTCTCCACTGTCAATTTGGCTTCATCACATCAGTAAAGACCCTTTCAGCCAACAAAGACAGCGTGTGCTGTTGTGGAAAGAGCCAAGGCCCAGCACTGGGGAGACCCAGACTTGACTCCCCCTCTCCTGGTCACCACCTGTAACTCAGGGTAAGCAAGCCTCTCTTCTAAAGTGGGGATAATGATGGGACTGCTGAAATGATGGAACCAGCAGGCAATGGACGCTTTTCTCTTTCCAATTCTGCCAATACATGTGTGCACTGCATGAGAAGGAGACACACATTCACAAGCCCAGGGACATCCAGGAAAGAAAGTCATCCTGACCACACAGAATTGCTTTGAGCACCAAAAGAGAGCATAGGTGAAGCCCTTTGTAAAAGGCAGACTGTGCAGTTAAAAGTTATCACTGTGTTGTACTACAAGCACTTAATAGGATTTTTAGCCACATCAATATGTGCTTTCCTTGTTGAAAACGCCAAAAGCTAGGGAAAAAATAGTATTGTGGCAATCTTGTTTACTTTCTTTTAACTCTAGAAGTAAAACATACTTGAGGTAAATATTTAAATTGGTTTAAAAGGAAACCAAGTGAGGATGAAAAAGCCCCTCTGTCCCCCCACCAAGTGAACACTGCTCCCATCGTGTGGGCAGAGAAGCCTGTAGGAAAGCCACGCACGTGCATGTGCATGCGTGTGTGTGTAGGGAACAGAAGGTCAGAAAGAGAATTTTTTTTTTTTTTTTTTTGCGGTACACGGGCCTCTCACTGTTGTGGCCTCTCCCGTTGTGGAGCACAGGCTCCGGATGCGCAGGATCAGCGGCCATGGCTCACGGGCCCAGCCGCTCCGTGGCATGTGGCATCTTCCCGGACCGGGGCACGAACCCGTGTCCCCTGCATCGGCAGGTGGACTGTCAACCACTGCGCCACCAGGGAAGCCCAGAAAGAGACCTTTTTAACTGAGGTGGTAGTTAACATCACCACTGAGGGGCAGGCGCTCTGCCTCAGCTCCCCATGTGCGGATGCCCACAGGAAATGGCTCTGAGAACCTGTCCTAGGACTCTAGGTCTCTTGGGTACCCAGCAAGATCAAGGGTCAAAGAGAGCCCAGAGAGTAGGGGGTAAGGAGACTCGTGAACAGATTCTTTGGTGAGAGCTCCCCCCACACAGTGAGTCCCCATCACACCCTCTTGGGCAAGGAGTGAAGGGTGCCTCTACCACCTCGAGCCTGGTGGGGGTGTTTTCAGGGGGTACCACTCACAGAGCCTGGAAATGTGCACCTTGAAGCTGGGAAAGACTGGAGGGACAGGAGCCCAACTCTTGCTGGGGGAGGGAGGGTCTCACTGTCCCACTCTTGCCCCTGCCCGGCTGAGGAGGGACCAGCCGGCACTGCTAGAGTTTGCTGGGGTTGGGCCCACTTGTGGTCCACAGGGAGGGGACAGCGGACATGACTCATCTCAGCTTCTGTCCAACAAGGCCACCTGGAGAGACCCGAGGAAGTGCAGCACCGGCTGCCAAGGGCTGAGAAGGTATCTCAGGGAGCATGCATGAGAAAGACGGAGGACTAGAGATACATCCACATGGGTCCAGCAAGCTGCAGGGCAACTCCAAAGAGCCTTCAAAGGGCCCACAAAGAGCAATATTCCACTTTAACCGTGCGTCAAACGCAACACTCCCAAAGCCTCCTACCGAGCAGAAACAGTCTCCTCACCTGCCCTCCCGCCACCCCCTGCGACAGCAGTAACGGTGGATGGAGGCCTGTCCCTCACCCTCAGCAGCCTTCCAGCCCAAGGCAGGCCCAGGCGAGTGTCTCCTAGGCCACAGTGGGGCCAACCCTGGCTGCTACAGATGACCGCATTCAGGTTAGTGGCCAGTGGAATTTAAACGGGCTCCTAATTTACTTGATAACAAGAGTATCCTGGGCTTTCTTCTCTTCTGGCCCAGGAAACCATCTTGCCCTTAGCCATGGAGTAAGGAAAGCATCCTTATCCTCTCCCTGGATTCTTTCCTAAAGTCAAGCTTTTGCTCAAAATTGAGGAGAGAACTGCCCTGTTCCTTCCCACTCATCACGGTGGGGCCGGGCACTCAGAGCCCATCCTGTGCAACAAGCCTCGGGGCGGCAGCCACTCTATCTAGGCGGGAGATGTTTTCTGCCAGGAAAATCCACAAACGAATGGGTTCCTGCTCTCTGAGCAGTGAAGTAAGGGAGCTAAAGTGTCAAAAACACATAGTCCCAGACAGGGTGCGCTCATTCTCCCAGATATTCTGAAGGCCTGCACGGTGCAAGATGCCAAAAGATCCCCACAAAGTGTAAGAGTCTGTGGCCTCAGGACCCCCCAGCCTGGGGGCGGGGAGCCGAAACGCAGACAGACTTGACTCTACCACAAGCCAGGAGCTGCGAAGTCTCCAGGGCAGGGGGACTGGGGGCTGCAGGGTGGGGGAGTAGTCAAGGAAGATCCTTTCCGTCCCCTCAGAGGTAGCGGCACTTGAGACGCACGGAGGAAAGATCCAGAGCTGGGGCAGGTGGGGATGACAGAGTGGAGTATCTGGCGGGGAGGACACAGCTAAAGTAAAAGGATAAAAATGACATTAAGGAAAAATGCATAACTATTGTCAGACTAATCTTCCTAAAACCAGCACCCTGATTCAGCATTAAGTGTGTGAGTGCCACAGATGCTGTCCCAGGAGACGGGGTGCAGACGCAGGCTGTTCAAGGTCACTGTCATCTGGCGCATGTCCACCTTTCAGGTCTCTCCTCCCAGCACCGCCTGAGACAAGCCTGCTCCATCCAGACCAGGGAGCGCTCCAGTCACGCCCACACCGAGCAGCATGCCGCCTCTCGGCTTAGCTGCGGCCGTGCCCTCAGCCTGGACTCCCTCCACACCAACCCCACCCTGCCTCCACACGTGGAGACCACATCTTTCTCTCAGAGCCAGCTCAGAGGCCTTCTCCTCTAGAAAGCTTCCCTGAACACCTCTCCATCCCCTGCATACTTCTAGGTGGACAACTCCTAAGGTCCAGACAAAGGAGCCTTGCAGCCGGCTCATCTTCACCCCGCGCTGGACAGACAGGCGTGGAGGTGCGGCCCTTTCTCACATGTCTCCGGCCCTCACAAGGCCCAGCACAGGGCAGAGCTCAGCTCCTGGGAGACACATCTCAGCACCAGCACTGCACCTCCAACACCGCGGAGAAATGCTTCACTGCAAAAGCCACCCACAGGTTAGCCTCAGTCCCCTCCCAGGAGAACCGCACCAGTCACTGGAAAAGCAAAACATGCACCTTTAAGTAAACAGTGCCTACAGCAACTGTAAAGTGCCTTTCTTCCATTTCCTTCTTGAATCTTGAACTTTCTTTATGTGAGGTGACCAAAGAAAGGCGGAATTGCTACAGAAAGGATTGTTTTTAAAGCATGGTTGGGTTTGGGGCCAGAATTCTGGAGCGCCAGAGGACCCTGTGCCCTTGGAGGCTGGTCCCAAATCCCCGGCACTTTCTATAACGGGGCGTGGCTATTCTTTTCCCACCCTGGTTGGAGACTAAGGGCTCACGATGGCCCTGCTTCACTTCGTCACGGAGCATGTGAGGGTGTCCACAGCGTGTGGTGGTGAGGGCACGAGATGAGTGTGTGTGTCACTGTGAGAAGTGAGCGTGTCATGTGACAGCTGTACATGTGAGGGGTGTGTGTTGTGAGGGTAGGTGAGGGTGTGTGCAGACAAAGCATTCTATCACGGGAGTGGCTCTAGGCCCTTCCCCAGGCATCTGAAATAAGGTACCCATTCTCATCCATAGAGCCCCCCAATTCCCAGTCCAAAGGGCAACAGAGCTAGGACATGTTCTTAGTAACAGCAGAAGGCAGTAACTGAGGCCTAGGGCCCTGATGCTGAGAGGGAGACTCAGAGGAGTGCAGGCAACTGTCCTAGGCCCCATCAGGAATAAGCAGCAGAACTGGACCCAGGAGCCAAGGGGGTGCGAATTCAGGCCTGTGTCTTCCCATGCCACCATCCCTGCCTCCACGGGCTTGGAAGTTGACTGACCCAAGGAACAGCCAAGGCAACTGGGGACTGTGGAGCCCAAAGTCCACAGAGGTGGTTCCATTACCTCAGCCCTTCCCATATGCCCTGCGTGCCTTTTAATTTCATTTGATCCTATGTTCTTGCGGAAAACACAGACTATCATAACTGAAAATGGTTTTCGAAGATTACCATGAGGTCCATTTCCCTTGTCCACTAAGAGCCAAGAAGGTCTGTGGGAGGAACATTTGCATCCATGACGAACACCCTACATATTATCTAGGATCATGTATACGTGGCGGGACTGACGGCAGGAAGCTGAAGTGTAGAGTGTGGGTGTTCCTTTACCAGCTGTTAATGAGAGACCTGCCCAAGTTGGTCTTTAAAGATTTTTGTTTCCTACAACTGCACTAATACAAATTATATTAAAAAGCCAAATGAGCCCTTTAACAAATGAAAAAGAGATGAGGGTTTAGGATAATGAGAATATTATAGCAAAGCTCCTACTGTGTCTGCTTGTAATGGGAGCCCTGCAGCTAGACCTGCATGTGATGCTGTAAGAAAGCCCCTCAGAGTTGTGACGAATGCAACCAGCCCTAATATGTCATAATGGAAATGCATATTCCAATGCAACACAGTCTCCTTAATGAGGAAAACAGGAGGGGCTGCATGGTAGTTTTATTTATAATCCTCTAAATCTAGGTAAATTGCATGCATTTGAAATTTATATACAAATTATGTCACCAAGAACTACCAAACCGAGTCTGTTTAATAGGTCTGGGTAAAGAGACCAGCGGACAGAGAAGGTCAAGGCGTGGCTAAGCACTGGGCAAAGACCGTGGGAGGGGAGTTCTTTTTCATGTGGGGCACAGTCCCTTAAAGCTTCTAGAATCACTTCTAAAATCACTCCCTATTCCTGAGATCTTTTGTTAAGATGTTTAATTAAAACAGAGAAACGAGTTGAGGGGGAATGTGACTCCTATGCTTCTAGGAGGAATGGTGAAAGGTCTCTGATTTCCCAGACTTCTGTGATGATTTCTGAATAGTCATAGTTAGGTTTGTTATTGCTAAACTGAACTTTGGGTGGAAACGGTTCCCTGTTCACTTGCAGTGTTTGTTTCCTGAGGAGAAACACTGGTTTTCTGAAACAAGTCAAAGTGATACAGGATTTTCCTTTGTTAAGGATTTTCCTTTGTTAATATCAAAGTCTTTGGCCTGGGGGTGGGGGGAGAACTTGTTCCCGCTCTCTCTCTCTCAGCAAAGCATATTTCCTTCTCTCTCTAATTGGATTTTCTAAAAGGATCCGTTTCCCCTCCTCTATTCCAGATGCTTGCAGTACAGCACTGTACAAAAAGCCACTGGCTGGTGGTGTTCTTGTCTTTTTCTGCCACATTAACCCGGTAGGGGGTTTAACAGCTCAAGACTTTGAAAAGCTGTTGTCAAGTCGTGAAAGCCCCCAAATGCAACTTAAATGGTTATTAGCTGGTGGGAAACGTCTCCTGCATTCTAATACCTCCATTTAAATAACAATAATAAATAAATAATAACAATAAGAGTAAACTCCATACCTTCGCAGCCATGATTATACCCTACCACCCACAGTCCATGGCTAATTCACAAAGGGCCTGGGGGTGAGGGTGCAGCTTTGGCTGGCTGGACGCTCCTGATTTTGCAGCCAGCCAGCAGGGGTCGCCCAAGCCATTTAACAGCTAACTCAAGCTTCCATGACACCGTGGATAATTCCTTTAAACAATCCAAAGCATAGACAAAAGAGCCAAGGGGGTTCCTTGCTCTATTAAAAGCCCTGAAACACATGTATTTGCCAAATGGAAAGGTGCAGAATTAATTGGAAAAGAGATGAAATTTGTATTCCTTAGCAACCTTGGGGGTTTTGTAATTAATAAATATTGTAAAGCCTTTGACAAATATGAAGTACCATATATGAGCTAAACAAAACAAGCTTTTGTGAGCATCAGAATATACCTGTGGTACATTCCATATTAGATCAAAAGACACAAAAGTTAAGAATAAGAGAAATGATAACAGTGCCATATAGTGACCCTTTATCACGTGCCAGGTATTTTCCCTATGTTATTGCTTTCGTCATGATGATCTATCAAGAAAGATATTATTATTATGGCCATTTCATAGGCTTTTGTCAAAAGCCCCTGAAAGCTCTGTGAGATTCGGTCACTTGCCCCAGGAAGTCCAGCCAGTAAGTAGAAGAGCCCAGATTCAAACTGGGCTTTACATCCAACTCTTCCCAACTCCCAAACTGGTGTTCTTTCTACAGCCCTCTTGTATAGCCACCATAACAAAATGTATGAATTCCTCATGCCAGGAATTCTCTAAAGGAAAACCTATCACAGAAAAAGAAAAAAAGGACCAGCCATTTTTAGAATTAATGAAGTACAAACTGTATAAGTAATATGAAAAAAAAAAAAGAACTGAGTTGGCTATGGGGCTTCTAAAATAAGGTCTCGAGTGGTTTTATTTCATTATGTATATTCAATACTCTATAAACTGTCTACAGATGTGAAAATTATAGTAAATATGTTCTGCAGTCTTAATTGCTAAACGATTACAAAGTAACTAAACAAGAGGTGGCATGCTGCCCTGTGGTTTTATTCTTCTCTTTCCGGAGAGCAGCGAAATCATAAAGTCTTCTCTGACACAACAGGTTTCTATGGTTACACGAGACGTAAATATATTATATGTCCTGTGCGACGTGAAAGGACCAGGCAGGCACGCTGTGTGTGCGGCAGACCCCCAGAGGGAGAGCACTCATGTAGATGGCACTCCACAGCTAGTTAAATATTTGTTTCCAGGTTTACAACAGGGTAGGAGCAGGAGTAAAAGCTTGTGGTGCTAGAGAGACTATCTACAGAGCTTGGTGGATGTATAGGCATGTTGGTCACAAAGAAACGCAAAGAATGAAACGGCTTCTGCTGTGTCAGGCATGAGAACCAGGCCTTAGTGAGCCGTGGGAGGCAGAGGCTTTATCCACCGCCCCTCTGGATGAGGGTAGCCTATCTTCTCCCATGGGGCATCTGCGCAGAATCTACATGGATCCAAATTATTCTGCTGGTGGTCTGCTTTTCTTCTTTTTTTTTTAACTTAAAGAAGCATAACTCGATAGTGGTTAGCCGATAGTGCTGAGAAACCAAATAAGAAAAGTCGTTTCCATGCAAGATAGGATAGGGTTGAGAACTGCCACCTCTGAATCCAGGATTTACTACGTGTATCATGAAAAGTGACGAACTGCAATCATCTCCATCATTAAGACTGAGGGTGGAATACTGGAAACTCCAAATTCAAAGACCAAGGATAATAACAGCTTAGATTTCTCCAGAGCTATTTTTATTGCATAAATTGTGAAGCAATGCTAAATGGAGAAATGCTGTTGCCCACTGAGCAGAATCCCTAAGACCGTGAACTATAGTCTCTCCCTGCTTAACCCTGAAGTGTTTCACAGATCACCTGCTCTCGACTGTACATACTCCAAGGGGCCCTGGAATCCAGGAAAGCAGTTACTGGGGTAGCTACGTTTCTTTTTTATTTTTTAGTGATGAGAAAAGAAAAGGAAGGATAGGCAAAAAAATCCCTAGGACAAAAAGAGGCAAGCTCTTCTGGAGAGACAGTTTTTACCTGAAGAAAGTCCTCATTGGTACCTTTTGGAGAAAAAAGTAATGCCTCTTGGTGGACAGTTTTGCTTTTAAGGTTTTTAGAATACATTAAACAATTCTTTTCAATGTAAATATAATCTGATGCTTGTTAGCCAGAGGAAGGCTTATAGAAACCCCAGTTAAAGGGGATGATCTGAGTTAGGAAAATAGCATATGGACCCCTTTAGGAGAAGAAGGGGGCACATATGCTGGGTATCTGGCCCTCCCAGAGAGAAAGTAAGGAGGCTAGTTTCCTCAGCTGTCTTCCAGGATCCAGAAACGTGGCAAAGGCAGGAATGGAGAAGGAATGATGAGATGGACCAAAGTGAAGGCTCTGGTGATCCCAGGATGGGCCCACACGCAGCAGAGCACTTGCTGAAACAAGGCCTCCTAATGAGTAGCTTGGATTGATTTGAAGACAAGGAAACATCAGGCTGAGGCTGTGTTAAAGGTCCCTCCTGGGTTTCGGGCCATTTCAGCTGGCTTCCATCTACACCAAACACAATGCAAAACCAATACTTCCAGGCTGAAATATAGGGTTCCAAATGGGTTATTCGGATTTCATTTAAAAATCAGGGTTTGAGCCTGTCTTTGGCCCAAATAAAAGGAGGAGGAGGTCAGAACCAAATCAAGGATGCAATAAGGCTGTTACAAAGGACAGAGCGGAGAGGGTAATGGCTTCCAACCAGTCCACTAGCCGTCTTGACCCTTTTAAGTCATGGGATAATCCTGGTGAGCAGCCGGCACCCCACTGTGGGCTCCCCTCCAGCACACATCTGCTGCCATCACCAATCCCCAGCTCATGTCACTCTACATCCTTGGAATGTTCCTCCCTCCCCACCGATAAACTCTGCTTAATATTTACCTCCTCCATGAAGGCACTCCCACTGACTAATCCCAATTGGCTTTAGACCCTTTCATCTAAATTTAGTATTCAAGGGTTCGATTACATAAAATCTAAGATCACTTGCAGCTCTAAAATGTTATCCATAGTTTAACAGAATAGCTGAAAAAACAGCCATAGTGCTCTTTTACCATAGTAAAGAGAGGGTCCCTGTCTTTGAGTCCAGTGGGGTTTCTGGAGTGCTATCCTGCAGCAGATCTGGGCTGGGCTCATACAATTGCATCAGTGTGTTTGGAGACGTTCAGCAAGTCTGACGGTGCGTAAAAGCAATGATAAATCAATGTGCTTACCAGACAGTGCTGAGTTAAAAGAGCAGTGAAAAAAAGGTAATGTCTATTCTTTCATACATTCAACAAACATTTGCTGAGCCCCTTCCATGTGGAGACAAAATAGGGAGTAATACAGACACTGTCCCTGCCTTTCTAGTCAGGGAGAGACACATAAGTGACTACACAACAACAGTCCTGGGTAACAACTGCACAGAGGGACACTCAAAACTACACTCTGAGTCCTCAAAAAGCTATGGAATGATTAGTGAAGAGATAAGATAGATATACAGAGAGCAACTCTACATGTGTGAGACAAAATGGGATTGAAAGAAATGGTCTGCAAGTGCCAGTGGTCTTCGGAAAACAGGAAAAAGAGGCATGGTGCTGTAGACTTAGAGAAAGTAAGCCCCTTGAAGGACACTGAGGATTTAGATGAGAGGAAAGAAAAGCAAAGGATGATAGACCTTTGTTGCGTGTCTACCATAGATTAGGGGCTGTGCTAGGAACTTCCTGGACACTCTCATTTTAAGGCTCACAACAACTCTGTGAAGTAGAGATCATAACCCCCATTTTACAGATGTGAAAAGTGAGTCTAAAGAATGTTAAACAACTTGTCTAAAATGGCATAGTTAGTAAGCAGTGAGACCAAGATTTGACTAAGTTTAATGCTTTTCCATCTACCCATCCACCCTCTCTCCCTCTTTCCCCATCATCACCATTTACCCATGCAAATCCTGCCTATCCAACACCCGTCTGTCACTTATCCCGTCATCCCTAGACCCCACTCACATTCCTTTTCCCATTGGCAACTGTTCTAATGTGTTTGTTGTATATCATTTTGCCTGAATTTCTTCCCCCAAATCTGGATGTAGGTATTTTAATCATGTTAATAATATTGTATTATATACTTCCTCCTCTTTCTCATTTTTCCACTCTATTTTTAAGATCCATATGTCCATGCTTCACTTCTACATTTTCCCAAAATTTCATTATGAAAGAATTAAACATATAGAAAAGTTGAAAGAATTTTATAGTGAATACCCAAATACTTACTGCCTAGATGATTCTATCATTAACATTTTAGTAAAATTTCTTGATCACATATCTATTCAATGATTTTTCTCTCTTTCCATTCATCAATTCATTTTGTATTTCGGATGCAATTCAAAATAAATTTACAGACTTCAATTAAAGTTCCCCTCAATACTTCAGAAGGCATATTATTAGCTAGAGTACAATTATTTGTTTACAGTTTTTAATGTGAAATTTATATATAGTAAAGGAATAAAAACAATTACATGAAATGAACTACACAGATCTTCATTATGGATTCAGTGAGTTCTGACAAAGGCATGCACTTGTGTTCAAAAACCCGATCAAGATACAGAACACTACTTTCACCCTAGAAATTTCCTTCATGATTCTTCCTAGTCAATCTTTGCCCTCCCCACCCCAGAGGCAGCTGCTGTTCTGATTTTTCTCCACCATAGGTTAATTAAACCTGTTCTACAACTTCATATAAATAGAATAATATATATACTCGAGATATATATATATATACTCTTCTGTATAAGGCTCCTTTCACTTAGAGTATTTCTGATATTCATCCATGCTGTTATTTGTACTTGCAGTTTGTTACTTTTTATTGCTGGGTACCATTCCATTGTATGACTACAGCACAGTTTGCTTAATCGTTCTCCTATTGACAGACACTGAAACTGTTTCTAGTTTGGAGATATTATAAATAAAGCTGCTGATAATATTCACGAAGAATTCTCTTTGTGAACATATATCTTCATTTCTCTTGGGTAAATATCTAGGAGTGAAATTGCTGGCTCATAGGGTAGGTATATGTTTAGTTTCGTAAAAACTGTTAGAACTTTTTCCAGAGTGATTATATAGTTATAGTAGCTCCAATAATACATGAGTGTTCCTGTTGCTCTATATCCTCACCAACATTTGTGTTGTCAGTCTTTTAAATTTTATCCATTTTGGTGGGAATGTAGTGGTATCTTCTTGTGATTTAAACTACACTTCCTCAAAAACTAATGATGTTTAAAAAAATTTTTTTTGATGTGCACACTGCCATTCATATAACTTTTTGTGTGTAAAATTGTAGGGTTTTTCTTAAGTATTTAATAGAATTAATCAGTGAAACCATCCAAGCTTTAAGTGAGTTTGTTGTCGTTACACGGTTTTTTATTGAATTAAATTTCACTAATAGATGTAGGTCTATTCATATTTTGTTTCACCTACTGTTGGTTTTCATAAAATGCATTTTTCAATGAATTCTTCCATTTCATCTTAGTTGCAGAATTAATTGATATGAAGTTGTTCCTAATCTTCTTTTATCCTTTTACTGTCCATAAGATCTGCAGCAACAATGCTTCTTTCAGCTCTTACATCCATAATCCATGTTCCCTCTCTTCTTAGCCAGTCTCACCAGAGGTTTCTGCACTGTTTGCTCTTCTCAAAGAAGCAAGTTTTAGTTTTGTGAACCTTTCTATATCATTTTTATGCTTTCTGCTTTCACTGATTCTGCTTTTATCCTTGTTATTTCCTTCTTTCTACTGTGCTCTTCTTTTTCTAGCTTCTTTAGGTGTAAACATAGGTCACTGATTTTACATTTCTCTTTTTCTAATATAAGCATTTAAAGCTATAAATTTCCCTCCATGTATGTTTAGCTACATATTGTAAATTTTGATATATTTATTTTCATTATTATTTATTAGAAATATTTTAAAATTTCCTTTTTGTTTTCTTCTCTGACCTATAAATTATTCAGAAATATGTTTAATTTCCAAATATCTGAGGTCAGAACACATACTCTATATAATATTTCAATCATCTTTTAATTTGCTGAGATTTGTTTTATGGTCTACCTCGTTGAATGTGCCATAGGCACTTGAAAAGAATATGTATAGGCAGACCTTGGAGATATTGCAGGTTCAGTTCCAGACCACCGCAATAAAGCAAATATCTCAATAAAGTGACTCACATAAATGTTTTGGTTTCCCAGTGCATATAAAAGTTATGTTTACACTACACTGTAGTCTATTAAGTGTGCAATAGCATTATATCTAAACAATGTCCATACCTTAGTTAAAAAATACTTTATTGCTAAAAAATACCAACCATTGTCTGAGCCTTCAGTGAGTGGTAATCTTTTTGCTGGTGGAGGGTCTTGCCTCGACATTGATGGCTGCTGACTGATCAGGGTGGTGGTTATTGAAAGTTGGGATGGCCGTGGCAACTACTTAAAATAAGACAATGCTTCAAAACAATTATAATAGTGACATCAAAGATCACTGATCACAGATTACCACAACAAACAGTAATGAAAAAGTGTGAAATATTGCTGAGAATTACCAAAATGTGACATAGAGACACAAAGTGAGCAAATGCTGTTGGAAAAATGATGCCAAAAGACGTGCTCAACGCAGGGTTGCCACAAACCTTCAGTTTGTAAAAAATACGATATCTGTGAAGTGCAATAAAGCAAAATGCAATAAAATAAGGCATGCCTATATTCTTCAGTTTGGGGATGTAGTGTTCTCCACATATAATTAAGTCAAGATGATTGGTGTTTTTGTATCACCTATGGTTTTTTTGGTTTTTGTTTTTTTCTAATTGTTCTAGCAATAAAAAGGGGTGTTAAAATTGCCAAATACAATTGCAGAAATGTCTGTTTCTCCCTTTAATTCTGTTAAATTTTGCTTCATGTAATTTGAAACTTTGTCATTATGATTACATTTATGATTTTTATGTGTTTTGGGTCAATTGATTCTTTTTTTTTTTCTTTTTTTTTTCTTCAATTGATTCTTTTATAATTAAGAAATATCCCTCTTTATCTTTGGTCCTACTCTGTCCTGAAGTCTATTTTACCTGACTGAAGGCACTTCATCCTTCTTTACGCTTACTTTTTGCATGGTATATCTTTTTCCATGCATTTACTTTCAATCTATTTATAAATAGCAGATATTTCAGTTCTGCTTTTTTAAAAAGCTATTTGACAATGTCTGTCCTTTAATTGGCGCATTTAATTCCTTAATATTTAATGAAAGTACTAATATGTTGGATTTAAACCCAGCATTTTATTATTTTCTGTTTGTTCCCTGTGGGTTTTTTTCTGCCTTTCCTCCTTTCCTACCTCCTTTAGGATTACCTGAATGTTTTCTAGAATTCCATTTTAATCTATATTGGCTTTTTACTCTGACATCATTTGTCATGTACAGTGGTTGTGTGGGGATTAGAAAATGTATCCTTAACTTTTCAAAGTATCACACAACTGGTCCATTGAACACCATCTCCCACTTTCACTGTATAATTGTGATATGTATAGCAGCTATAGTCATTATGCACACCATAGGACAATATGATTTTTTTGTTTATTTTATATAGTCTTATGCACTTTTTTAAAAATAAGGGAAAACTAGGTCTTGTTTTTACCCATTTATTTTCCATTTTTGACGTTCTTCTTTCTTCCTGAAGATTCAAGTTTCCACCCAACACTAATCTTTCAACTGGAAGAGCTTCTTTTAGTACTTCCTATAGTACAGGTCTTCTGATTATCAATATTCAACTTTAAAAAAAAATCTGAAAACATATTTATTTTGCCTTAATTCTTGAAATATTTCTTTTGCTGTTCCTAACATTCTGGATCAATGATTTCTTCCTTCAGCATTTTAAAGATGTCATTCCAATGTCTTCTGCCCTCCATCCTTTTGGATGAGAAATCCACATCACTCAAATCACTGTTCCCTTCCATGCAGTGTGTTGACTTGCTCGAGCTACTTTCAGAATTTTCTCTATCTTATTTACAAAAGTAAATATCTTATTTATTTTGCTTGGGGTTCTCTGAGATTCTTGAATTTTTAAATGTATGTCTTTCACCAAATTTGGGAATGTTTTTCTTCAAATATTTTTTCTACCTCATTCTCTCTCTCTCCTTTTTTTCTTGGACCCTAATTACAGGCATGTTAGATCTTTTGGTATTATTCCACAGATCTGTGAGGCTCTATTCTTTTTTTTCTCCAATCTATTTTATCTCTCTTTTCTTAGGATTAGATACTTTCTATTGATCTATCTCCAAGTTCAATCTTTCCTTTGTCAACTCCAATCTGTTAAGCCCATCCAGTGAGTTTTAAAGTTTAGATATTATATTTTTCAGTTTTAGAATTTCCATTGTATTCTTTTAAAAAGTTTCTCACTCTGCTAAATTATATTTCTATATTTTGTTTTATATATTTTGCTTTATATGTATATTTGAAATATACTCGATAATATATTTTTATATATTTTATATACTTAAATATAATATTATTCTTATATTTTCATTCACTGTAAGCATAGTTTATTTAACATTATAAATGCTTTGAAAACTTTGCTAATTCCAACATCTGAGTCAGCTCAGGGTTGACATCAGTTGACTCTCTTTTCTCTTAAAACTGAGTTATATTTTCCTGGTTCTTTGTATGTCAAAATTGTTTTCAGTGTATCCAGGGTATTGTGAAAGCTATGTTGTGAATTCTGTTACATTCCTCTAAAGAGTGTTGATTTTATTTTTTTTAAAGCAGGCAATTCACTTGATTGGATTCAAATTAAAAATTCTGTCTCCTGAGTGGCAGTTCAAATCTCAGTTCAGTTCTTCTATCTTTAGACAAAATCTGTCCTGTGCATTTGCAGTTCAGGGGTCAGCCAGAGATGGGGCAGAGTTTATACACAGGCTGTAGTTGCCCTGGGTACTGCCATCCAGTTCTTCAGACCAGAAGGGTGTCATGTTTTACTGGAGTTCTAAATGCCAAATGTGGCTGCTGACTGTGGTCTGACCTTATGCTAAAAGCCATACACATGGGCCTCTGTGCCATCCCTTTCTTCCAAGTTATGACTCCTCTCCAGAATCCGTATGCCTCTGTTCACTCTCAGTACCTTCAGGTACTTGGTATTTTTCTTCCCCACAATTTTGGTTGCTATTTGTGGGAGGAGCTTATTTTACCATACTGGAAGTGGAACCACTGCAACTGCAGTATCCACTGCTGCGCTCAATGCCACGGCGCACTCCCACTGCACTTGCCCAACCCTCTACAGTGATGGATGCTCAGGCTGACTCCAACTCCCCATCAACACAAACGACACAGTCCAGGGCCCTTTCTCCCATATGTCTCTGTGGTGGGAAGGCATCTGGACGGAGATACCTTCACATCCTGCATGTGAATCTGGTACGTGAGGAGGAAGAGACAAGAATAGCACAGCTGAGAGGAGGCTGAGTAAGAGCTGGAGTGGGGACCCATGCAGGAATGGGTCTCTGCAGCCTCCACCAGGGGAGCAGCAGGATAGCCATGGTTCAGGAGGGCTCTTGTGCCCACAGAGAGTTTGTTGTCCCGGATTGCACAGAGACTGGGTGCAATTTTTTGGTGTCCTTTTTTCCGCACACATTTGACAGGATATGAACCAGGGGAAGCATGGTTGGCAGGGTTGGACATGGAGGTGAAAGGACAGACATGGGCTTATTACTTTTCCTGTGGACAAGGGAGGGGTATAGTAGCGACGGCCGCTTTAAATTTAGTTTGCAAGGCTGCTTCTCAGAAGACTGGAGATGAAGGAGTGGAAGGAATGTACTAGAACTCCATGTCTGCGGGTTTGGTGTCTTGGGAGGCTCATGGTATCACTGACACACAAATCAGAGGGAAAGGGATGACTTCAGTCTTGGATGGAGTCTCTAAATAACCTCCCGGGCCCCTCTAACTTCAAACCTCTCTGATTCCATGTTTCCGAGTGTGGTTTTATGATCATGTTATGTTCTGAAGCTCATTTGTGTTACTTCTATGCCTTCAACTTGATGGTAACATCCTGAAAGCAGGAAGCAAGCTTTTACTTCTTTAATATTCTATGGTATTTTAAACTAGAGCTTGACACTTGAATTTTTATCATCTTTTAATAACTGCTAATAATCAAGACCCATGTTCATTTGCTGGATCTTTAAATAAATAAAATATCTGGGGCTTCCCTGGCAGTACAGTGGTTAAGAATCTGACTGCCAATTCAGGGGACACGGGTTGGAGCTCTGGTCCAGGAAGATCCCACATGTCCCAGAGCAACTAAGCCCGTGCGCCACAACTACTGAGCCTGTGCTCTAGAGCCCGCGAGCCACAACTACTGAAGCCCACGCACCACAACTACTGAAGCCCGCACGCCTAGAGCCCGCGCACCGCAATGAAGAGTAACCCCCGCTCGCCGCAACTAGAGAAAGCCCACGTGCAGCAACGAAGACCCAATGCAGCCAAAAATAAAATAAATTTAAAAATAAATAAATAAAAATCTGTGTTATGGAGATAATAATCATTTCTGCTCTGGCCACCCAATCTGGGGATGCAGCACTTCATGGCAGAAATAGATACAAACTGGATTTGAATTCCAGTTCTACCACTTTCAAGTTGTATAACCACTGGCAGTTTACTTCATCTCTCTGTGTCTCAGTTTCCTCAACTGTAAAATGGGTGAATACCAGGCATTAAATATATGGCAATAAATGGCATACGTAAGGCACCCAGCATAACGCTAAAAGAGAGGAGGGCTCAGAGACTAGTTACAATGAAATAGTTTTCTTAGTGTAGGTCTTTAATAACCCTTCACAATATTGCTTGTTCGAATATTTTATTGAAAGCAAGAGACAAAGTATTTCTAAAATCACAACAGATTCCATTACAACTCAAAATATACAGTAATGGAGAATCCATGCCCCTAAAATCAGGCTTGCAACACTGGACAGAAGTATGAACACAAGGGGAATCATCTCTAATCTAATTCTGCCACCCATCAGCTATAAGACACAATGAAAAGCACTTACTTTCTCTTCACCGAAGTTTTGTGAACTGTAAAATGGGAATAATAATACCTACTCTTATCTATTTTCTAGATTGTAATAAGGGTAAAATGAGACATGGAATAAAAATATTTCACTGCTATAAAATGTCATGTAAAATTAATATTTTATTGTTAAACAGGTCTAATTACACCCCTCCCCCAAATAACTTCATATACTTTCAATATCAGCTATATGTTCAGAATGAAGGTGGCAAAGTAGTTTTACCACACCTATGGTCAAACACTATCACTGCCCTCAAGAAGCAAGAGACAGGGACTTCCCTTGTGGTCCAGTGGTTAAGACTCAACGTTCCCAATGCAGGGGCCCGGGTTCGATCCCTGGTCAGGAAACTAGATCCCACATGCATGCCACAACTAAGAGTCTGCATGCCACAACTAAGACCTGGCGCAGCCAAATAAATAAATGAATATTTAAAATAAATAAATAAATAAAACTAATTCATGCTTAAAGAAAAAAAAAAGAAACAGCAAGAGACAGACGTATCAAAAGTAAATGGGTGAGATTTTCTCTGGGAAGGTACCCGGGAAACTGGAACACTGGCAACTCTGAGGAGGAGACTTAGGTCGTGAGAAAAAGAGATGGGAGGGAGACTGTTCACCATTTTCTCTTTTGAACCCTAGAATTTTGTACCAAGTACTAGTTATTCAAAAACTAAAATAAAAATGTGAATAGGGGATACATTTAAGAGAGCTATCAATGCATCAGTGCATCATTTTGATACATTACACACAAGAATGTGTGGCCTTCCCTATCGCATCCAGAAACCAACAACGCCTCTGGTATTCCAACCAGGCCACCCCCCTTGCACGGCGTCTTGGCAGCAGCTGCTAAACCTCACGAGGCCAGCCAGGACGGACTCTGACCACACTGGGTATTTCCTTTCAGTGATTATGGACACACGTTCTCTTCCCAAAGTGGCATATGCAAGGGTAATTATACTTCCCACCAAGATGAGATTCTTCCAAAGAAGGAAGTGAAAACCCGTGGATGCCGAAGAAAGTACTGGTTCCTCTGTCGCAGTACACAGTCTACATACTTAGCCCTCCACTGACTTAGCATATGCTCCGAGGTCACTGAGAATCTGTGACCGAGGCGAGCTGACATTCTTTCCAGACTGCTCTGCCATATAACATTATTATTCTTCATAAAATTGTCGGGCCAACAAGGGTCAGGCATGCTAACTGTGATCATTTTTCATTTAAGAAACACCCTATAAGGCCAAAATAATTTAAGAAAACATGTTTTCTATGGTTAAACTGAGGACGAATGAGCTCCTTTGACAGCTGTGCTGCTGCAGTGTTTAAAGACAGCTCAAGCCTCACAGCCTCATCTGCCCTTCAGAAAACGGAGACCATTTCTTCCTACTGTCTTCTTTTTTTATTTTTACTGATACCATGGCAAAAGTATTCAACTTTAATTCTAATAGCGAATAGGGTAAAAAGAGCATTTGATACCATTTCATATTGCAGGCTGTCACGGAGTCAGGCCCTGGCCCTGGGTTTAAAGAGAAGGGATTTTGGTTTGGACTATGCACAGCTAAAACCTTGCTTGTCCCCTGAACATTTACCCAAGATAGGCTATTTTCTGCCAACACAATCAAAGACATTACCAGGAAATGTACATATTTTATACTTGACTTACTCTTACGGCATTTGCTGGACCAAATCAGAATATTAATTTTCTGGTTTTCTCTAGAACTAGAAAGTGGGGCTTCTCCCTTGTATGTACAATATTTCTAGGTTGAAGGCAGATGCTCAACATGACTTTTAACTGTCCAGGAGGTTTTCAAATGGTTCTCTTTTCCCCTAAAATAACAGACCATGTAGAATATTTAACCCAAGAGCCTCAGAGAGAACAGGGCAAAATGATCTTGAGTTCTCCTTGGACAATTTGGACCATGTGCCTTTCTCAAACGCAAACCTCCTGCCCTGGCTTTGGAGTGACACCACCCTCCATGGCCACACAGCATCTGGCCCCTTCACACCTCTCCAGCCTGTTTCTAGGGGTGTTTGGGTCAAAGTTCTCCCTGTACTTGATATTCCAACTGTGCTGCCCTCCTTGCTTCTTCCTGCATGTGGCAGCTGTCCCAAATCCCAAACCTCAGCTTATGCTGCACACTCCACCTGGGTTTCACACTGCCTTGCCGGCCTGGCAAAAACTCACTGCATCGCCAATGCAGCTCAAGCAGCACCTCCTCCAGGAAGCCTCTCCTGACTAAGCCCTCCTGGAGGCACAAGTGGCTCCTGTGACCTCTGTGTGCCTCTCCCACTTCTCTCATAAGTGACAGTGGCAACTACATGAAGGCTTCTTATGTGCCCAGCTCTCTCCTGCTGTTTTTCAGGCATTATCATTTTATTGTTACAAAAAGTCCATGAGATTAAATTGCTTGCCAAAGATCATGCAACTATAAGTGGCAGAATCCAAACAGGGCATATTTGTTTATCATCTCTCTCCTTTTAGATTGAGAGCTCCTTACTGCAGGAAATCTATTGGTTTCATCTCTGCAACCCCAATACACAGCAGACAACCAGACACATAGTATACATTGGACAAATGTTTGCTGAATGAATGAATGTCTCAATAATTGGATTTCTCACAAATTAGAGTGACTGCATTATCTCTTGTAATATGAAATACTGAAAATTCCAACTTCAAGAAAATAAAAGACTTGAAAATTGGGGGGCAGGTAAACTTGGTGTCCACCAGAAGATGAATGACCTTTGTGAAACTTTCATCTGTGCTTTTGAGTGTCTCTATTCATGACACCCACAAACCTACTGGCCTGTGAACTCCTAAGGACAGGAAACGTGTCTTTTCTCTGAATTCTTGGGGCCCGATACAGTAACTGGCATTATGGGGATACTAAGCAAATAGCTGTTGAACAAATAAACGGATAAAAAATTTCAAACTCTATTTGAAAGGCTAAATTACTCAGAAAAAATGCTTCTAAAACTGTCCACACTATATTAATTGCAAACCCTTCAGAGCTGTTCTTTTAACTAGAGTTGCATCACACTAAGTGACATCTCCTTCCTTCCTTCCTTCCTTCCTTCCTCCCTCCCTCCCTCCCTCCCTCCCTCCCTTCCTCCCGGCCATGCCACGCGGATTGCAGTATCTTAGTTCTCTGACCAGGCATCAAACCCATGTCCCCGGCAGTGGAAGCACAGAGTCCTAACCACTGGACAGCCGGGGAATTCCCTGCTGCCTGTTTCTTATCCCACTTTGTTTTCTGTTTGTTTGGTTTTTGTTGTTGTTGTTGTTGTTGTTTTGGCCACACCTCACGGCATGTGGGATCTTAGTTCCCTAACCAGGGAACGAACCCACGCCCCCTGCATTGGAAGCACAGAGTCTTAACCACTGGACTGCCAGGGAAGTCCCTCTTATCCCACTTTGATTTATGCAGCTTCAGATTTATCCTGGAACCCACATGCCCAAGCCATGTAGAAGTTAAGTAGATCAGTTTATTCATATACTATTGACTTAAATTTAGCTCATCTGAAAGCTTAGTGTTACACAGAAAATAATTCAGAACTTCAGTATTACAGCTCAAATTCCATCTCTATAAATACTGTTACAAATCCCAGGCAATGCCCATCTGTCTCAAACATAGGAAAACTTCTATTACAATCAGAGACTTTGCATGAACCTTGGCAAATCTAACAAAAGCTTATCCACGGTAAATACTTGCCTCTTGAGAGAGACAAATGGCTCTGTTGGAAAGAGCAATAGACTGGAACCTGGAGGCCTGGGTTCAAGTTCCGACTTTATCCTTTAGCTTTGTGACCTTGGATAAGTCAGTCTTTGAGGCTCAACTTCCTTGTCCCAAAAAGAGGTATCCTAATAGCTGTGCTTCCTATCTCCAAGGGCTACTGTAAAGATTATCTGAAGAATATATGTGAAGATGCCTGGTAGATGTTATATAAAGTCCACCTATAGAACAGGTGGTATTATTATTGTTAGAGCTGATACCTCATTCCATTCTGGGCTTGTACACACTTACTTCTCTCCTCTCCTCTAGTCCCTGTGGACAAAGGGTTTAAACCTCTGAAGTCTCTATTTCCTTATAGCTGTTTCTTTCTTTCAAATGAAGTCAAATATACAACAGATGCAAGTCTGTTTCAAGGTTGAGCTAAAATCACCAAAGCAATTATTTAGGGAGAGTTCAGGGAATTGTATGTAAGATTAAACAATCACTTTAATGTTTGAATGGAAACTAGGTAAATTCTCAAGGACTGCTGAATTACTTCTTTCATGATACGGCTTGATATGTACTCTTTTCATTTTAAGAAATACCTTGGGTAATGAAGGATTTATTTTTTGAAAATATTCTTTAAGCCAAAGGACTTTTATTTCTCAGTGAGAAACCATTCTCCTTGCTTTCAAATTCACCTTAGTAAGATTGTTTAAATGCTGTGTTGGATTGCACTGTGACAGAATATTTCTCTACTTTTTCATCTTGTATATTTTTCTACATTTCTCTCTGCTCCATTTTACTGCTGAGACCAATGAGACTGGAGAATACCCAGTACTTGGAGACTCAATGGAAGTTTCCAAAAGGGGAGGAGACAAGTGTACCAAAATCTCCAAAGGGACAGCAAAAGTCTGGAAAGGCAGTGAATGGGTCATTTTCTGTCTGTCTTTTTCTCATCCTCAAACAAAATCATTTGAAAACGCAATTCTAGAGCCCCAGGAGGTATAGCACTCTGATTCTGAGAAACCCTTTCTAAGGCCCACATCTGAGTTCCAGTTCTACCATTTAACTAGCTGTGAACCCCCGACAATTCCTTGAATGGCTCTGAGTTTCTTTAGGCTTTCTG
This sequence comes from Stenella coeruleoalba, assembly GCF_951394435.1. NCBI lineage: Eukaryota > Metazoa > Chordata > Mammalia > Artiodactyla > Delphinidae > Stenella > Stenella coeruleoalba. The sequence continues at coordinate 68,643,057 of NC_137160.1, read as the reverse complement.
CTATGTAAAATGGGACCACAATCACCACCTCAGAGGATGTCGCAAACATCTAGCAAAGTATGTATGCCTGTGTCTGGCACATGGCTGCTATCAGCCACAGAGGCCATTTCTCTCTTCTTTCCCAAAAGAAGCAAGCTGAGTGGTTCTAACAGGGAGTCAGAGTTAAAACATGAGCATTAACTTGGCATAACAGAGCACTCAGCAAGGCGTTGTATGCACCCTGGCTTGTCAATATTATTTAGCAGTGTAAGATGAAATCAAAGTTGCATGCATATACTGAAAAATCCTACCTGCCATGGGAAACTGAAACAATTCGTATTTTACAGAACCTGGATTCTCTTGCCTATTTGACTAATTTTCAAAGATAAGTTAGACAAACAGCTTTTTTCTCCTTGTAAATGTCTTCCAACTATAATTCTCTATCCTTCTAAACTTAGCCATTTCCAACATTCAAAAACACTGTAATCCAAAGTCCTTACTCACTATAAACTCTGTAGAGTTTTTCTCTCCAGGACTTAAAAGTCAACATTGGACTAAAGGAGGAGGAAGCAGACAAGAAGAAAAATAATAATAAAGCATTCCCTTATGCTTGATTGAAAGAAAGGTTGTATACACACACACACACACATACAGTCCCCCCCTGCCTTTTTTTTTTTTTTCTCATTTCACTCTAGTATTAAGTCCAGTTTGCTCAATCTGTGTCCTTCTTTGGAAATTTTTTTTTCTCGTGTGTAGCCAGATCAATTCCAGCATTGATGGGAAACTTTCCTAACTTCAGCATTAACATAACTATGAATTGACAGTGTTTATATGGGAGAAAAAAAAGGTAGGTCCATTTCATTTAGTCATTCAATGACTATTTCCTGAGAGCTGACCACGTTCCAGGTACTGTACTGATGGTGGATCAGACAACCCAATCCCTCCACTCAATGGACTTCTAGTCTGGTGAGAGAGAGAGACATTACAAAATGAACTCCATACAATAAATAATACTGTGATTAGGGCAGCCAAGAATGAAACCTACAAGGTGCTGAGATAGAAGGAAACAGTAGAAACCCACAACACTAAAACTACACAGACCTAACAAATAGCTTTTTTGGAAACCCCAAAAAGCTGTCTTAGTTCTCTACAGGGATGTGGCACCCAAGTCTGGAGTGGCTAGCTAAATCAATGGCTAGGAAATCAATGTTGTATATCACTCGGTCTTTCCATTTAATCTTCTCAAGAAAGGCCGTCTCCAACCTTGAGGTGATAATCAATACAAGACACACACAGTGTCAACCTCATCAGTCTAAATTAGTAAATGTATATATTAACTTATAGTGAGATCTTAAAGTTATTCCATGGCTCTATCATTTCTTGGATGGGATGTGTCAATCCAACTTCTAGTTTTAGGTGGAAGCATCCACTGTTGCTTGATCCACCTGTGAGGCTGGAGATGAGGACACAGAAAATGAACTGAAGCCCATATCAGTGACAGGCTCGCAGGAGGCCCTGGAGCGGAGGCAGGGAGGGGACGAGGGCAGGACAGCTACGGGCCGACTCCGGAGATGAGAAGGGACCCAGTCCCTCTGAAAAGCAGGAAGCTTCTATGAGGGCTGCCAGAAAATGAAGTGTTATTTCCTGATGTCTCTAATTAGCAGGGGGATGAGCAGCACACACAGGAATAAAGGAAAAGACTAGTTTACGATGATAAATTTGTCTCCATCAGACAGTATGTTTTTGGAAGTGGCAGGTCCTTAAATCAATTCTGCCACTCCCTGTTTATTAACGGTGACTCCTCACTGCATTAGCATAAGTCTATCAAAAGCCAGCAAAGAACATCTCATTACTTTTGAAGCCTTAACTAGTTTAATGTGTTACTGAGACTCACATGAGTTTCATGTGCTGGCCTAGGGGCCAAGTTTTGTAATGTGGATGTTAGTTCAAAGTCTGCACTAATTATCTGATCTGGGTAAGTCCACCTCTTTGAGTGTTGAGGGTAATACTGTGCTTTCACAGGGGTAGAAGTGGGAAGAAAAGGGCTACAGCAACATGAGAAGTAACTATGAAACATGCTCTCACTTGTGTCATGCTTTGCTACATTGATGATGCCACACTGACCTTACATTAAGGATGCTATACTGACCATGTGCTCAGGGGAAGCAGTCCTCCCAGTCCCCAGCAGTTTGTTCTCTCCCTCCTTTACTCATTCACTCATCCAGGGAACATTCATTGAGGGCCTCTTAGGTACCAGGCACTGTTAAGAGCTGGAGTGTAGAGATAAGACACGATCACTAGACACGATCACTATTCAGGGACATCACCATTGGGACTGAACCAATTTGTCCTATTTAATTCTAGTTACCCAACTAGCATACATCAGAGTTCTATGTACTATGTGCCCAGACTTTTCTAAATCCTGGTTGAGAGTAGAGACAAGGGGAAAGCCCCAGCACGTATCCCCTACCTTGTCCTCTCCCTTAATACTTTCCCCCACTTTGGCTTCTACCCACCTGTGCAAGCAAATCCTGCCTTTAATGTGTGCTTAAGACCTCCAGGAAAAGCGATGCCCCGGGAGACAGAACTCCAGGGGATCCCACACTGGCAGAAGAAGACAGTAATTGCAAATTCAGGGGAATGTGCATGGTGTGGAGGTGGTGGGGGACAAACCTGGCCCCTGTGGGAACAGAGGGTTGACTCCAGGAGCTGGAGTGGGATGAGCCGTATGGAACAATGGGGCCTGATGACCAACTCATCTCAGGGACTCCTTGGCCACCAGCATTCCCTGTAGGCTATGATGTGTGCAGGAGCAGTCAGATGACAGTGGAGCTTTTGGAAAACTTCTCAATCAGCAGAGGGCCAGGAGAACTGAAGGAGGAGGAGGCGGAGGCAGGAGGCAGACAGCCAGGCTGGTAGCGTGGACATGTTCTTATAAGAGCCTGGCCCAGAGCAGAAGAGAAGAAAGGGGGATTCTAGAAGCAAATGGGTAAGATCAGAGCTAGTGACAGATTACATAAACAGCAATGAAGGGGAGGGAAATTTAAGGACACATGATTCAAAGGCCTCAAAATTAAGGAATTTGGGGGGAAAAGATGGAGACTTTAAAATAAATAGGAAAAACTGGAAATAAAGGTGAAGTAGATTGGGGTGCTACCTGAGAAAAGGTATGACTTTGGATGTGCTGAGCCTGAGGTGATTTCCAGGGGACCTGCTTGTATACAGGGGGAAGGTCAAGCCTAGAAATCAAGTGAGACACTGGGCCAGGCATGCACATCTGTGTCCGTGAGGAAGACTACATTTCCAAGGGAAAGCCCAGTAACCAAGTGTGAGCGAGGGGAAATGCCCACAGTGTCAGAGCAAGAGGAAGATGAGAAGCCATCAGAGGAGACGGAGGAGCACTTGCACACCTGGGTGTGCGCTGTGTTCAGAAGGGAGAGAGAGAAGCAGAAAGTGGTCCACATCAGAAGCTGCAGGGAACAGGAGCATGAAGCCTGAGAGAACATCATCCCCGTCTCTCCCCAGTCTCCAGGGGTGGTAGGAGTGGGGGGCTGGGCCACTGTTCAGCACACAGTCATTTCGGGAGAGACTCCCATCCATCGCTGTCCCGCTTGGTACATGACTTGCTTTAGCCAATGGAACAGGAGTGAGCGGTGAGCAGGGCTTTAAATGTGCCTGATTGTTTTGCTTGGTCTCTTGTGATCCTGACTTCTGCTCTGAGTGTTGTCTGGTCACCACCAGTCACAGAAAGACGAGACACAGGGACCTAAGCCCAACAGCCTGCCTAAAGCAGAACCACCCCAGCTGACCTGCAGACCCAGAGCAAGGAATACATGTTTGTGGTATAAGTCTCTGAAATTTTGAGGTGCTACATGGCATTACTAGAGGAAAACCTCACCAGCACAGTGTGAGTTGTGGGTCTGACACGGTAAAATGTGCTCCTTTAAGGACGGCACCTCTCCAGGGCCTCCTTACCACTGTGCTCAAATGATAAAAGTACAAAGGGATGAAAACAATACCTATTTTAGCCAGTTCAAAGAGGAACGTGGTGGCTATACTGAGGTTATTTTCCCAAAGCAAGATAAGTCAAGAGTTATATATTAAATGTCTTAAATATTGATTGTTAGATAAAGCTACACAGAATCAATCAGAAAGAAAAGGCCAGGGAATTTCACTGGGGCAAAGGGCAGGAGGTACAAAGTCAGAGATATTGAGATTTGATTAGTTCAAAGAATTTTTATAAAATTGGTTACGGCAACAGCCAGCCAAGGTTGATGTGGACCTGAGGGGAAGCAGTGACTGGATTGGTCAGTGGATTCACCCCACCCCTTCTCCCCCAGCCCTTGTTCCAACAGAAATGTTGTTCCAAGCTTTGGGACCATGAACAAAGGATCTGGGGCAAGACATAAAAGTGTCTGGTGTCCAATAGTGCCCTTGCCAGGGCTCCATGACACCCACCAGAGGGGCCCCTGCCCTGTGGCCCAGGTTGCCGAAGTGTCAGCCCCTGGCCCAGGGAAGCCCAAGCCATTCACAGTTCCAGGCCCGGGGGCCCCACACTTGCTCAATGACAGGCACAAACGGTTTTCCCTGTATCACCACTGTCTGCTTTTTGTCTTCAGGCTGATTCTACCATTCACCAGATTATCCCTCCCATGAATAATGGGAAAACTCATATCTAGCAATTTCAAGAACTCTGCTTTTAAAAAGTGCATGAGAAATACAAAAGGGGATTCAACTTAGGCTATTTCAGAGGTCATACAGAAAGACCAGCTACACTTATCCTTCTCGCTAAGCTGCTGAATTACACTAAGAAGCTTACCAGAGCCTTCTGTACTCATTTTGTACTCAGCTCTTTGGAAGGAATCCAAATTCAGGAATCAGGGGCATAAGACCAGAGTCTACAGAGCATTCCACTCATTTCTGCAGCTGTGTCTCTTCAAGTGCTCTAATCCCTAACCTGGCATCATCTTTTTTTTCCCCTCAAACAGATACAGCTGAGCCTGAGCGAGTCACCTCAGAGATAAGGCCTGCCCTTTGGAACTGAGCCGTGTCACAAGAAGACAGGACATAAGAGATTCAGCCAGGCAAACCCACCCTATCAGAAAGGGAGCCGGACTTGGTATCTTACAAGAAAAAGGTGGGCCTCTGGAGGCAGCAGCTGAGCAGCTGTGACGTAGAGACTACAATTCCTGCAGCAAATGATGGGAGCCCTCCTCTTGCAACAACCACTCATCACCTGAACGCCTTGGCCCTTTTCTTCCTCCGTGCCCTTGCTGGGTGAGGAACTGCCTCTGCCTGTGATGGCTCCTCTCACTCTTCAGGGCCCAGCTCAAATGTCACCTCCCAGGAAACCTCTTGAACTACTGCCTTGCCCCCAAGTAGGCAGATCAAGGCATGGCCTACTTTTTTAGACCTTTATCATAGCATTTCGCACATGGTGGATTGATAATTTACACATCTGTTGCATGTTCCACACTGTGAGCTACTGTAAGGCCAAGAATTCCTGCCATTATTCATGCATATATTTCCAGGCTCAGGACCAGCTCTGGCACAGACTGACTACATGCTCATAATATATTTTCAAAATGGCACTACCCTAATTTAGAATGCAATTGGAAACTCTTTGTTTTGAAGGACAAAATAAATGCCCCAAAATATTATATCCACTTTTATTCCACAGAATTCTGAAAAAAAATTTGGGGTAAAAATATTTGATTTGTAAAATAAAACCTTACTAGTTTGGATTAATTGGGAGGTCAGCCTTGATTAGCAATTTGCCAGAATTAGAAAATATTGTAAATATAGTGGGGTTTTTTTTAATGAATTTATTTTTGCTGCATTGGGTCTTCGTTGCTGCACATGAGCTTTCTCTAGTTGCGGCGAGCAGGGGCTACTCTTTGTTGCGGTGCACAGGCTTCTTCTCATTGCAGTGGCTTCTCTTGTTGCGGAGCATGGGCTCTAGCACGTGCAGGCTTCAGTAGTTCTGGTTCACAGGCTCTAAAGGGCAGGCTCAGTAGTTGTGGCGCACAGACTTAGTTGCTCCACGGCATGTGGGATTTTCCCGGACCAGGGCTCAAACCTGTGTCCCCTGCATTGGCAGGCGGATTCTTAACCACTGCGCCACCAGGGAAGTCCCGTAAATATAGTTTTAAATTTTCAAAGGCGCACTGTAATTTAAAATAAACCAACGATGTAGCAATGACCAGTGCTTGGGTACTTGCTTAAAAGAACAGATACAAATAATTTAAGTCAGTTTATCAAGTATCCATTTATATCCACTAAATGTGTCCTAGTTGCAATCTTGCTTTTGCAATTCATTTGTTTAAAAAAAAACAGTCTTTTTTTTTCCTCTTTTAGTGGAGATGGAGGGTGGGAAATCTCTTTGGAACTGAATTAATCATAATCTTTGGTTCATCATTGATCAATGAACAGCCTGTTTTCATGTATTTATTGAGTAATTTTTAATAATGTAATAAGTACTCACAAACCCACCAGCCAAAACAAAAAACAGAGAATAACTGACATCTAACCATTTGTTGCCTCCCCCAGAACCCATCCTCCCCTTCCCAGACTAAGGCTACTGCCATCCCAAATCCCATGGCCATCATTCCCTACCTGTCCTTTCCACACAAGTTTTATTGCATCTAGCTATATTCCTAAAAGTATTTTTTTATTTGATTTAACTCTATCAAAAGGGTGTCATCCTATAGGTAGTATTTTGGGACCTACTTTTTCACTTAACATTATACTTCTAAGATTTAGGCACATTTTGGGGTTCACTATGACTCATCTCTTTTGTCTGCTGCCTAATATTCCATTTGGGGACTAACTGCTCATCCATTCTCTCACTGATGGCATGTGGGGGTTTCCAGGACTTTGCTATTGTTTACAGTGAAGCTCTGAAAATTCTTGCTCACGTACAAGATCCTCTCTTGGATATTACACCTAAGGTGTGTACCTGGGTCAAAGGGTATGCAAATACGCAGCTCAGAAGGTGATGCCAAACCATCTTCCAATGCATCATGCCGATTTACTTTCTTCCCAGCCACATATAATATACCCTGTGGACCCACATCTCCTCCAACACTTGGGATTGTCAGACTTGTTAACAGTTGCCCTGTGTTATCAGGCTAGAACCAACTGGAGTCATCAGCATTTATGAATTGGTGCAATCTAAATTAATATGTGTTTTGAAATAAGAAAATACATTTGATTATAAAAATAACTTTCACTGTAGAAAATTTAGCAATATAGAAAAGCACCAAAAGAAAAAAATCGTTAACAGCTATAGTTTATCAAGGTTTCGTATTCATTTACAATGAAGGAATATTTACCCTATTATCAGGGCAGTCTACAATTGCAATTTATTTAGAACCCCCGAGGAAGCACACCTTTCAGACCAGACCTACCACTGAACACGGCCCTGCTAGTGTTCTAACCAGTCAGCTTAGCTTCCCCAAAGTGCCACTGTGCCATCCCAGGTGCCCAGGAAGCAGCAAGACTCTGGCTAAATATCAGAATTAAAAGTTGAAGATGTGCTCTGAAATTCATAACATCTCTCTTATGGGAGTTTCGTATTCTATACGGTGGTTTCAATCTATGCTTCTTTTGATCAGGGAAGAAGGGACTGGAGGTTCTTATTAAACACTTAATAAAAGCAGTTCTTTTATTTTAAATCCATTTTCAGAAACTCCTTTGTAGCACTGTACTTCCTTTTAGCAGCAAGATGCCGTTAAGGACAGCAAAAATGGTCTGCAGAATAACAAGGATATGGCCAGACTGTGGGTAATTGAATGAAGGTGTTCCCTCAGGCACCAAGACTCAATTTCTAGGGGCACACTGTGTACTTTACATCCACAAGAAAAAGAGAATCAGTGAGCCAGCCCAGCATAAGCACAGAGTCTGCTCACAGCACACCTTCTGGTGACTAAATTTCAAATTCACTGATGTCTCACTGTGGGCCAGGCACTGTGTTAAGACAGTGAGAATTCAGAGAGAAGGACACTGCACCTGCTCTCCATGGCATCACCATCTGCTTGGGAAGACACACAAATCAGGTGATTATGAAACAAGGAAGAATGAAATAATTGCTATTGGTAGCGACCACAGAGAACAGCAAAGACTGATTTAGACTTACAGGGATTGGGTGGTCCTGATAGAAACACTGTGAGATTTGAACAGGGATCTAAAGGGAGATTAGACTGTCTACAGGAAAAGTAGAAGGACAGTTCTGGGAGAAGGGAGAAGTATTTCATTCACAGAATCAGTTGGCTGTTCACACAAACTTTTAATAAACATCTACTATGTTGCAGGACTGCCTGAGGGCCTGGGTATGAAGAGGTGAATAAACCTGACAGTGAAGCTTCTGAAAGTCCTTTTTGAGGAGCTATCATTTAAGTAGGAACTTGAAGGTTGAGAAGGAACCAGTCATACCAAGAGCCGTGGACAGAACTTTACAGAGAGAAGGAAGGGCATGTGCAAAACTTTAAGATGGGAAAGCCCTTGATTTACCCTAGGCAGTGAATGGAGGCTGGGGCAGCCACAGGGAGATGCCAAACTGAAGAACTAGAGGTGTCATTCAAGGGACAGACAGAAGCCAGATCACATGGGCTTACAGGCCAGTGTGAGGAATGTGAGCTGGAGTCTGAAGACCATCAGAACCTTTGAAGGGATAAAGTGTGATGGGGGAGCTCTGGGATGGGTGGGAAAAAAAGGAAACACAGTCCCAATACATCTATGAAAGGTCACTCTGACTGAAGGGGACTGGAAGGCCGTGAGAGGGAGCAGAAAGGGCAGAGGGGAGGTAGCAGCAGTGGTTCAGGGAGAACTTTGACCCAAAAACCCCTAGAAACAGGCTGGAGAGTTTCGAAGGGGCCAGATGCTGTATGGCCATGGAGGGTGGTGTCACCCCACAGCCAGGGGCAGGAGGTTTGCATTTGAGAAAGACACATGGTCCAAACTGTCTAAGGAGAACTCAAGATCTGCTAATGTGGTGCATTAGAGTGACTGATTTGGGGGAGAAATAGTTGGCCTTTAGATATATTAGACTAGAGATACCTGGAAAATACCGAGACAGCTTTGGTTAGTGGGCAGCTGCAGCTACAGATCCAGAGGTTAAATATGCCTGAGCTAGAGTGGAGGGGGGAGTCACAGGGTACATTTAGAGAACAGAGAGGAAGGTGTGGTAGCTGGAGCATGGCGCTCACGAAGAGGCAAGAACAGAAAAGAAACCCAGATTGCCCTCCTGCAACTAGATTGTGGTGTCAGGCTCCAAAACATGGATTTTATTCTCTGTAAATTGAAATTACAGAAAGGCTTCTTTTTTTCTCTTTGAACTGCAGAGTTGTTTATACATGGCTATTTATTTTTGACTTTAAAAATAATACATGTTCATTGTTAAAAAACTGAAAATAAGGAAAAGTACAAAGAATAAAATACCAAGCATCTATAATTCCATCATCCACCTGTAATTGCCCCTAACACTATGGGCTATTTCCTTCCAAGGACTTTTTCTTACTTTTCATATCAGTATTTTGTATATATTACAAAATTTGAATTATACTATATACAATAATTCTAATCTTATTTTTTCACTTACTATTTTGTCACAAATATTTGACTATGTGCTTAAAAATTCTCTGTAAACATGTTTTTAATTGCAACATAATATTATATTGATATAAATAGTATTATATTGATATAAAATAATTTAACATTCAATAATTATGGATATTTCAGTTGTTTTCTTCTATAATATATAGAACTATTATAAATATTCCTATGTATACATCTTTACTCCATTTCTAAAATGAGAATTTTGGGGTCGAAAGGCCCATTTTTAAGATTTCTCATACTATTGGCAAATTATTTTTAGAAAGGCTAAACCAATTTATATCCCTAGAGTATGAGACTGTTCACTGCATCCACACTTTAAAAATATTTACTAATTTTATAGATGAAAAATAATTTAGCTGTCACTGAAATGTTTTCTTGAAACTGAGGCAGAAGCCAGTCTCACAAAAAACTCCACTTTAGTGAATTCAAACCATGCCACTAAAGTATTCAGTTTTAATATCATAATCAAGAACTTGAGTTTAAGTTCACAAAAGATGAACCAATTTCTAATAAGACTAGTCCAAAGCAACAGAAAAGACCTCACTTCTGCCTTTCAAACTGGGGATTGAAGCTACTGAGGGCAGCCCTCCAAATTCATCCTGAGCGTCAAGCCACTCAACATCCTAGAGACCTCTGAGGACTCATCCCAACTTGTGAGCTTTCTGTACAAGGTAGAGGGGAAAAGATTAAGGGAAAAGATAAAACAGAAGCAAGTTACAGTGCTTCCTCTCTCCCTGCCATTGAAGAAGAGCTGAACTATAACCCAAAAGTCATTTTTTTAATTCAGAAGGCACCAGGAAGCAAACTTAGTCAACCTCCAGTATCATATAAAAGAACTGCTGAGGGCTTCCCTGATGGCCCAGTGGTTGAGAGTCCGCCTGCCGATGCAGGGGACACGGGTTCGTGCCCCGGTCTGGGAAGATCCCACATGCCACGGAGCGGCTGGGCCCGTGAGCCATGGTCGTTGAGCCTGTGCGTCCGGAGCCTGTGCTCCGCAATGGGGGAGGCTGCGACAGTGAGAGGCCCGCGTACCACAAAAAAAAAAAAAAAAAAAGAACTGCTGAGGCACCGTGGTTTGGAGTTAAACCATGGTGTCCAACAGGAGGGGTGCTGGGAAGAGTCAAAGGGTAACCCCCTTCCTTCTCATGATGAATTTTAACCTAGGTACATGAAAATTGGGATCAAGAGAAATCTGTATTTTCACACAGACTGAGCCCTCTCAGTGGTTTGTGTGGACTGCAATGCCCTGGCTGTGGCCACCACGCTGCAGTAAGAGAGAAGCGCACCTCTACACGGGCAGGGTTTCAGATGGCAGGCATCGCACACCCGGGTCCCTTCACAATTTCATCTCAGTTCAAGCTCTGGACTGTGGTCTTACAAGCTTGAAAACCTGCTGTTGTTAACGTGCTCAAAGAGGCTTTGCCTCTTGGGAGCTCATTTTCATTAACCAAGGTCGTAGAGTGGTACAAACCAGAATGCCAGTTTGTTAGGTACATTTTATATCTGCAAGTATATGTCATGAGAAACCAAATGATAACCAGAAAGCAGAGGCCTGAACAAGGGAAGGGACAGGGATAGCCTGAGAGGTCTCCTCCTGCAGACCTTGCACATCCTGCCTGGGGTGGCCGTCATTTACTTTATTTCTCATCATCCTTCTGAGCTCAGCTCAAAAACCCCCTCCTCAAGGAAGCCTCCCCAACTTCCAGTATAGGTTTCCCCACCCCTGCTTATACATTTTCACTACGCCCTGCATTTTCATTTAAATACTTACAATGATTTTCATTACAAGACTGTATATGCTCTGTGTCTACTTTCTTTCAGTTCCCTGAGAGCAGGAGCTATTCCTGCCTCATTCATCACTCTTTCCCCCATCTCTAGTAGACACAGCATATAGCAGACACTCAAATATTTGTAGAAGGAAGGGAAGGCAGGAAGGATGAGAGCATAATGACAGCAAAGTCCACCACAAGAACAGCCTTCCAATGGGACTTGGAGTCCCTTAGCCAAGATTCTCTCCCCCTTTTCACAGTGTCAGAAATGGGCACTGCTACAGTCTGCCCTGCTTTTGCTCCCTTTTTTTGTGTTTCTACTGCTGGCCATCCCCTCCCCTCTAACACTCGCTTTGGATATGCAATACCTTTGATCAGGTTACAGATTAGTCAGCCTAGCCTAAGCGCCTTTCTGTCTGCTGAAGCAGTTCTGTGTACCCCTGGCCTAACCTATTTTATGGTCATTTATAATTAAATCTCAGGGAGTAGCCTTACTTTCCAAGTTCGTGGGGTTCCCACACTGTGAAGCCCCTGTGAACACCACACCATTACCCAGTGTTAAGGATAGGGATGCTCCAGGACGCACGGCAGCCGTGGGAGAAATAGGACAACAGTGTGTGCATGTGGCTGACGCCTGTTCATGCTTCATAAAAACAGAAGCTAGAGATGACATTCTTACATGCTTTGGCTATTGTCTCAAGTATGATATTAATTTTGATAATTAAAAGCAGAACAAGCACCGGCCCGGGAGTCTGGGTGAGATCTAGATTGTTTTGATCCCAGCTCTGACACTCACTGTCGGCAAGTCCCATTTCGGTGCCGAATAAGGAGCTGGCCTAGATGACCACCAGAGCCCCTTCCTGCCTTGACATTCCATTATCGAATGGTTACTTTTCATCTAAGAGCTTATCTTAGACTTCATAAACACCCAAAGATCAATCCAGCTGCTGGCAATGACTACCACACACTCGGGGAGTCTGAGTTAAGCATCTCTAAAGAAATCACAGCGATATCTTAGGATTTTCATGATTACAAAAGAAATCATTCAAGAGAAAAGCAGATGTCCTTGGGACCTGACACCAGTTCACACAGCAGATTTTCTGACACGGATCTTCTCAACATTTGTTAATCACAGGATGGGGGACTGAGATGCCTGGGAAATCTGGCTATGACCCAGCTCTAAGGGACTCTCTTCTTTCCATTTTCCCAGAAGCAGGGTCCTTGTGTAAATTATTTTCTATACATAAAATAGCCAATCACGATAAGACATTTCCATGAGTATATAACTTTTAAAATATTTGCAAAAAAGCAATTTTCCTCCCCATCCTCGATATTGGGAGTTCAACTTCCTTCACCTCAGCCCCTCAAGGCACAGATCCTGTCACTGGTAATACATTCTCAAACAGGCGTTCAGCTATAGTAGAAACAAACTCATCATGAATCTGTTTATAACCAAAAAAGCATCTCAGTTTTAATTAGCTAATATGTTAAATTCGAAGTCGTGTTTATGTTTAAACATTCTACAAACCCATCTTAGAAAATGGGCATGTCTGATAAGGCCCTTCCTTGTCTGAAAGGAAATTACCAAAAATAATACAGACATCCTGCTGAGGGGTTTGCACTCCAGAGACGTGTATTTGTTTCTGCTGCAGCAACTGTGAATAGACTGAGCACAATGTGTGAATTCTAGAAGATTTCTTCCATTAGCTCAAGTAGGACGTTTACAAAAGAGAAAACAAACGAAAACCCCTGAGATTATATCTGAAGGTGGGATTGGAAGCACCGCACTACTTGCCTTGAGTAGTAAGATTCCACACCCAGGGCCTCCCGGACGCTGGCGATGTGCTGCTCTAGGGCCGAGCTGGTGGCTGTTGGAAGGGCTGTGCTGCTGCCAGCCTGGAAGTCACTGGAGTTTTCCACCGTGTTGTCTCCCAGGTAGTGTTCGTGAAACTTCAGAATCCCTGAAACAAGACAGGCACAGGCACAGCCAACGTTATACATGATTGGGGTTGGGGAAGGGAAGGCGGAGGACAGTGGGCAGCAAGGTCGATGCTAGGTGACCTCTTTGACAAGCATGCTGTCCTCCAAACCATGTGAAGAAATCCTGAAATCCAAGGTGTCAAGAGGGCTTTCAGAAGCCTGGTCACTACGCTTTTTACAGCTTTCACCAGAAGGTTTGGTGCTTGAAAACAGGGAATTCAAGACAGGGCTTTTGATTTTGACGACATATATTCAGAAGCTCCTGGAATGATGATTAGTTCACATCAGTTCACGTATTTCAAAATAGATGCTTCTCAGAAGCACCAAACAGGGAAAGTTTCCTTTCAGAAATAGTGCACGAGCATGCCATGGTGCATTCTCCTCAGAAACTGAACTCCTGACAAAAAATATAGCTAGCCAAAAGGAAACTGTGTTACTCAAAGACCTTTCGTTTCACAAAAGCAAATCAAAATAAATATGTAGTGTAAAGGCCAGATAAAAAAATTTTAAACCATCTTTAAATAAGACCAACTGGTCAATGGTCATTAATGGATTAAAGGAGCAAAAAATGATAGCTGTATGAAACTGAGGCAATCCGTAGTGGTTTTCTAGCAATAAACACAGGACATATTCTCAAATGGTGATGAGGTATGTCAGCCCTGGAAAATGCTCGTCCTCTCTGATTGGATTAAAGCCCTGGTGAAAGCTTCAGAGTCTCATTAAGAGCAAAGAGAAATGGAAAGAGAAACAATAGAAACCTCATTATACATGGCTCATTGTTACAGGGATTTGGATATACCACCTGTCAAATCATGTTCCCAAAACATAACAACCACCAAGAGAAAGAGCTCAATGCCTCCATCATCAGCTGTGTCCTCCTGAGCATCAGGGCCCTCCGGGGGCTGGGATACATGGGGACTCATCCCACGGTGCACGACGCTCACCAAGTCATCATGAACACCACAACTTAAAACCTTTAGCATAAAAAGGTCAGAGGCAAGAATGTTCTTTATGGAAAGCTCATAAAAAACATGGAATTAAGGGTAAAATTATAAAAAGTGAGGCTGGGGCTTCCCTGGTGGCACAGTGGTTGAGAGTCCGCCTGCTGATGCAGGGGACACGGGTTCGTGCCCCGGTCCGGGAGGATCCCACATGCCGCGGAGCGGCTGGGCCCGTGAGCCATGGCCACTGAGCCTGTGCGTCCGGAGCCTGTGCTCCGCAACGGGAGAGGCCACAGCAGTGAGAGGCCCACGTACCGCGAAAAAAAAAAAAAAGAAGTGAGGCTGAAGCATAGAACATACAGGCATTCTCAGAATGTAATCAGAACCCAGGAAGCATCTCAGATCTGTCATCCAGCCATCATTTTCTTTTTAAATCAAAGGGACAGAAACGTAATCAAGAAAATCTTGTCAGTTCTCCTTGGCAGTTGAACTTTTTGAAATTGGCTTACAGATATTCAAGAAGCCCATTCTTCAAGATTCCCAATTACAAGATCCACTTCCCCAGTCAATAAACTCTAATTGGATCTGGTATGTCTCCAGCATGGTAAAACCATCAGCATTTTGTTATGCAAAAAATATGGCCCTAACAGCTAATTAGTGGTTCTGTATTTAGTGAAACTGTTAAAGCCTGAACATTTAATCCTGATTTAATCAAAGGGGATTTTTACTTCTGAAATAGATTTACAAATGAACTGGTTAAAAATGGGTTTTGCTAAACTCAGAAATTTCAAGCATAAGACTTCATTTATATACTGTGACAGAGTTGCCATTATCATTTTAGTCTCTTTAACTGTACCATGACAAAGGGTCACAATTATTAAATCATATCTAGAAAGAACTCATTCGGACTTATTACTTTATTAGCTAATGAACAACAGCTGCCTAAAAATAGGGCTGCTGGTGAAATTAATCCTCCTGCTCTTAGTTGTCCTTGATAAATGCTTCCACATTCACCAGCAAGGAGCCGTGATTTCTTGGGGGAATGAGAAAGCTGGGCTGTCTTATTAATTGAATGCCCCACCACGGACTACCACCGTGGCGGAAGATTTGCTGAAAGCCGACATTAGCTCCTTGATCTGATCTATGGTAATGCACCTCTCCCACCTCTATTCACTAGACTTTCACAACCTAGTGTCTTAATTGCCCTGTTCCCACAGAAAGAGATCTTACCTGCCCCAGGAGCAAGCAGCCAGCTGTACAGGTAGCCTGCAGCCAGGGAATAGTAAAGCACTAGTCCCCTCTGGCCATTAACCATCTCTAAGATCTGATCAATAGTGACTGGGGAGTAGGGGTCGGAGTCCTGCTGTCCTGTCTGCCGTTCTACCAGGAGATCTGCAAACGCCCTTGTCCGTCCTCTTTCTGCCACGGCCAGGGCTTCATCATGATGGCCTAGAAGACAAAGGGATAGGCTGGGAGTCCACGGGGAGTATGATTATCAGAGAGGGTTATCAGGTACAGAGACCCCGGGCAGGCAGAAACCCCACTGCCTCTCCACGCCAACGTGTGGCAGACTCTCAATGAGACTGTTTCAAATTCAACCCCCTGCCTCAGATGACAGGTGCAGTGACCACTCTACTCAAACCCCACATTTTCAGATTCCACCCCACCGTAAGCCACCAGGCTTCCCTGTCTGGCAGCCACACCACAGGAAAGCTGACTGTTCAGAGCAGCCATCCTCAGCCCTGCCCACTCTCCCCCCACATCCTGAGTTACTCCCCGGCCTCCTGGCTTCTGACCCCATTCACTTGGCTCTTTGGACCTGATGTTCTGCGCTCTGGTTACCCTCTCACTTCCTTGCTCAGCTTGGATTCTGATTTGGCCTTGGCAGATGAGCCCTCTAGGACATGGCTCTTGACCACCTTTCTATTTCTCCTCGATGCAGCCCCTCTGTGCATCACATTGCCCAGCCCTGTTTCCACATTTTCCACCAAATTATACCTCTGTGCCCTCACACATGCTGGTCCATCTGCTCAGTGTGCCTTTCCCCTGTTTACTGAAAACAAGGAATCCCAATAGCTGTCTTGCCTATCTCAAAGACTAAACGAGGCCCTATATGTGGAGGTGGGTGGTAGGCATTATTCAAAGCACAGTATATATAACAAGTGACATTATAATCACTAGAGCTGATACCTCATTCCATTCTGGGCTCCCACACACTTGCTTCTCGTCTCTTCTCATTCCCATGGGCAAAGGGTTCAAACCTCTGAGGTCTCTAATCCTATGAAACTGCTTCTCTCTTTCAAGCTTTTCCTCAGTCTTCGGATCCAACCTCTAATCCCACTTCATCTAAGAAACTAGTCTGTAATCTAGTTTAAAAGCTAATGCTCAAATATGAGAGCACAAAAGATAAAGCAACATCCTTTCAAGTTAGGATTATTAGAAGGAACACAATGCAAAGGATCTGCTTACATCATAAATATACAAATGGAAGAGTTGCTAGAACTAAGGTCCAAAGAGAGGGCAGGCAGAGGCAGGAGACCAGATGCTGCAGCCCCAAAGCCCTTCAAGGATGCCCTGCTTCCTACAGTCTGAGTATCAGTAGAAAGCGGGGATTTGTATGTGTGTATGCAAATGTCTTCTTTTACCCTATTAAGTTATTAACTGGAACAACAGGGACGATTTCTGTACACATTGGAAAATTGGCCCCAAAGTGCTAGACAGACTTAACACTGTGATTATAGTAGATAATAAACTGTAATCGCAGGCAATGAGCACAGTTAATAGATACATTTTTCAAGGGGAAATTTGAGTATTCATACCCATAAAGCAAAGGACAGGTTATTGATAAGGCCTCAACATCCAACTTCAAAGACATTGTTAATTCCAATGAATACCTCCTTAACCCAAGTTCTGGGTTGGGGAAAATGGTCTGCAGAGATGGACAGCCCTGAGGAGAGGGAGAGGACGGGGTTGCTGGAATAGGGTGGCTGAAACAGTTAAGGCCCGGGTAAGGGAAGGTGGATACTGTCCCAGTGCAATGCAGCCCACAGGCCTGGGAGCGTTGTCACTGACTATGTCACAGCCTTGGGGGCAGACAGTACAAACATTTATTAGACAGCAACATTAAAAGATGTGTGGCAGTAAAACAGGAAGAGACCAGTGTCTTCTCAGGTACCTGCCCCCAGGTACTAATGGGCAGAGGGAACCTGGTGGGAGCACCTGCTTCAAGCATCCCTGTCTCCAGGACACCTTCTCTGGCTCCTGGGTCTGTCTGCCAAGCCACTTCGTTCCCACAGCACCCGAGTCCCTTTTACTCTAGTGCCAATCACACCCTCCTGGGCTCCCGACTTCTGTCTCCTGATAGGCTAAGAGCTTCTAGAGGTCAGGAACTGGGACTTCTTGACTGGCACTAGGCACACACAAATATTCATTGCTTGAACGAACGAATGTTCAATGGCTGTGCTGTGGTTGTGGCTTCAGTCTGCTGTGACAACAAATCATATTTCATCACAGCACTCACGAAACGACTCAGACACAGGGGTGCATGCACACAAGGTGGGAACCCCCGCTGCTCTCACCGAGGCTGACGAGCACTCGCTGCAAGGCCTGGTAAGAGGATGTCTGCAGGTCAAAGAGGGAGAGCTTGTAGTCCGTGCTCAGCTGCACTTCGTGTCGGATCGTTTCAAACAAGGCTGATGCTCTATAGAGCTGCAAGGAGGGGAAAAGAACGTTATCTGTTTTCCAGAAACCACTGTCTAGCTGTTCACCGACTAGGGACAATTTTTGCTCACATCTTGGTACACAACAGAAAAATTGTTTTAAGAGATTTGAAAGGATGAATCTTTTTTTCCAGGTAGGTCTTTGTGGACCTGAAAAGGCATCAATTAGATCCTACTCAGTAAATTATAGTTTGTGTAATCAATTTTTGACAGACAAGGGGATCTAAAAGACAGGGGTTATAGACTCATAGTCTGAAACTTGTGGAAAAAAATCAGCTATGAACGCGATCAAGTGCTGATTTTGATTAAAACAAACGAAAAGCCTCTCCTCTTGTCATCAAGTAATTCACCACCCCAACGCCTCACAGTACAGAAGGGCTGGAACTGGAGCAGGTGAGGGGGAGCCAGGCAGGAGACGCCTGAGGCTGGGGGGAAACCCTGACGGCAGCCGCGCTCTCAGGAGGAAGGCTTCTTGCAGGCAGTTCAGCTGAACCAGATGCTGCTCTGCACAGCAGTGCTCCAGGGAGCCACATCCACTCACAGGCACACCCTGGGACCAGACACACGACACTCCTAAGGAGACACTGTCCTGCTGCTCTAAGAGGACCACAAGGTCAATGGGACAAGGCCTTTCTCTGATATTTATATGTGGAAACAGTATCAAATTTTTAATTCATGCAAATTTAAAGAATAGAATTCTAAGGCTAAGGGACTTAGACTAGGAGAGAGGAATGTATTCCCAACCCTGCCACTAATTTGCTGGGTGACTTTTGGTAAGATTCGGAACCTCAGTTTTTTCTCTGTAAAGGGATGGTTATCACTCTACCTCACAGGGTTATTAAGGAATAAATCCAGTCAGTGAAAGTACTTTGAAAACTATAAAGCACTATATCAGTACAAACTTTAATTTTTGAAACCAGAAAACTAGAGAATTAATTCTTTAAATTGTAAAACGTCATAACATCCCAGGATGCTGTGGCACAAGTTCAAGCATATCATGTCCTCACTCCCTGTGAGCACCTACGACGGGAGCCTGGGCTCACCAATCCCTGGCCCCCTTTGCTAGCACAGCACCCTCCACAGCAAGCGCTGCCTAAGCAGTTGAGAGTGTGATTTTAGATGCCATCTCACAATTCCTCCAACCTGACAGAGGAACCCATAATTCCAGGGATCTTTCTAATTTGCAGAGCCGGCACAGAGCAGGTTTCTCTTCAACTATTTGTGTGCATGCAGAAGCATGAACTTTGTGTGTGTGTGTGTGTGTGTGTGTGTGTGTGTGAGAGAGAGAGAGAGAGAGAGAGAGAGAGAGAGAGAGGGAGAGAGAGAGAGAGAGAGAGAGAGAGAGAGAGAGAGAGGGAAGGGAGGGAGAGGAAGAGGGGAGAGAAGCATCTAGTGATATAACTAGAAACCCACAAAGACAGTAAATCCAATAATTATGAATTCTTGGATTATTTACTTCTGTCATAAAATGTATATAATTTCATATTAAGGTTTAATGAGGAACAATAGCACATAATACAAGAATTCCAAAGAAATTATTGAGAAATCTGTCATACAAGTGAGTAAGAGTCTTTACTATGGTTCAACACTTCTGGGCTGATACAGGCTGGAAATCTTGTATGTCAAACCCAAGAGCACAGGTCAACACCCTCTAGCAAACGTCATCACTACCAGGATAGTAATCCCAAGGTCTTCCATGCTTCTAGAAACAAAATCCACTCAGGACAGGGTTCTCCTGCTCACCTGATGTTGGGCTTCCTCCAGGTTCCCACTCGCCCAAAGGGAGAGGCCAAGACCATGGCGAATTTTGGCTTCATCTTCTCTTCGGCCCAGCTGCTCTGCTAACCTTAAACCTGAATTCAGATAAGAGAAATTTTGAGGACACATAAAAGACAATTCCATCCTGCCAAGGAGTTCTGGAGCATAACTCTGGCTCAGGTGTATATGAAGAGTGTTAGCAACGCAGCTAGTTAAAATGCAGGACAAAAGCAGAATCAGCCAGGGCAGAGTAAGCATTTTTTTCAAATTCTGTGTTGGCAGTGACCTTTCCAGGTCACTCCAAGTTGCCCCAGCAAGAGCTCAGGTGATGGCTATCAGCAGGAGACAGGTTTGCAGGGCAGGCAGAAACACTGAAACAAATGGAACCTAACTGGCAGCCCTCCCAGCTGTGAAATCCCTAGCTTTGCAAATGAAAACTCCTGGCCTATAAGTTTACCTAACCCAATTCTCTGGCTGGCAAAAGTCTTTCTTGAAAGTTCCACAGTCAAGTACAGAAGCCCAGCTACTACTCTTTCCTATCACATGTGCACAGCATCCAATCAGTGTTGACGAGAGACACATCAGATGTCCTCCTGGAAGCAGAATGCTCACACCGCCTGACCCTGCCTTCTGTTACTGAGGCCGCTGAGGCATTTCGCATCCAATCTGCCTTTCCTTTAAGGCGGAGCCTTTGATGTGCCTCAGGGGGGTTGCAGAGCAAGAGCTATTATGAGTTGAAAGCTTTAAATGAGATTGTTCTCATTCTAATGGCCTTCAGATAGGCACCTGCAGTTTGGGTCACTTACTCACAGGAAGCTTCTGGATTTCAGGACATCAGCAACCTCCAGAGCTTTGTGGGAGTCAAATCTGAAGGCAACCATTTATTGTATTGGCCACTAAGCAGTTCTCGGCATCACTTTGCCCTCATTATCCTGCTCTCTGTACATAGGAGTTAGCTTGTGCAGAGACAGCAGGAAAGCTCCCACACTGCAACTGCACACACCAAGGAAGGACTTCTTCTTTCTAATCTAATTCAGGGTGCATGGGAGCCTGTCTCTGAGCATGCTGGGCCCACACAATTTCAGACTTTCGAAAAGGAACTGAGTCAGTTGAGAGGCTAATAAAAGTGATACTCGGGTTCAAACTCATAAAATATCATGCATCTCAAAATGCACATAACTCAGAAAACTTAGAAACAGCAGTTTAAATTTAAATCATGTCACAGGGTAACAAAAACAACATGTATTTGCAAATTATTCACATTTTAAAATACTTCATAGAGTAGGAATAGAAATAAAAGAAATGGTTCTTGGGTGAAAACCAGGAGGAGACCAGTTGTTTTAACCTTCAACAAGCTAACCATATTCATTCAGCAATATAGCTCTCCCTGCTAGGCCTGGGCCTCTGAGTTGGAAGTCAAAGTCATTGAGGCAGCTCCTCCAGAAGGTATGTTCTGTGCAAGGCGGGACTTGACTTTGCTCCCTGCTAGATCCCCAGCGTGTAGGACACTCCCTGGCCCATAATCAAAAGTTCAACAATGAAGAGCTAAAAGCCCACTGGACAGACATGGTATCTGTCCTTCCCCAGTTTCTACCTGCTTCTGCCTCTTAGGAATCTGACCCACCTATCCAGCCCTCCTGGAGCCTAGTTTGCCAGAAACTAGTTACATGACTCCAGGTAAGTCACTAAATTGCTCCAGCCTCCCTTTCTTCAGTTGCAAAAAGAAAAGAAGCTGGATGAGACCAGTGGTTTTTATCACGGGTAACCATACAAATCACGTAGAGAGCTTGTTCCAAAGGCTCTGACCAGGCCTGCCTGTGAGATTCTACTGCATGTGGGCAGGGGGATGCTAGTACACAGGCCTGTCTGAAAGCCAGGAGGGAGACAGAGTACCGAAGTGGTTTCCAACTGAACTGTCCCCTCACTTCAAGAGGCTGCAGACCCAACTCAGAGCACTCAGAAAGGGCCTCCCAGGTGTCCTGCACCTGAAACAACTTATGCGAAGAGGCATCTGGTCAGGTCCACGAGGTACACCAGACTCTCTGGTAGAGCACATCCACGAAAAAGACACTGTGGAGATGGCGCGGTAAGAATTTAGATCTCTGCAAGACTTAAAATTACAACAGTAAAAATAGAGTTTTCCATAAGTATAGAATTATGTTACAATATCTCAGGCAAAGCAGCTGCTTCATGAAAATAACATTTCAGGAAGTACCAAAGAACACAGTTGAAAGGTTGTCATACACTGGGTCTGAATTTAATAGTTTTCACATATTCAATTGAAAATCGCCCCCAGTCTGTTAGAATTTTACCAGTCTAGTTTCAGGAAACCAAAAGCCACCTCTCATATTTAATGCATTGAGGCAGAGCCCCCACTGAGTGGGAGCCAAATCATGTCTGGGAAGTGGCTTCTAGCCTCTCAGTAATCTCTCAGCCTGCAGGCCAGAGCAAGCCTGGTCTGTGCAGAGGACCACAGCGACCATCAGCCCCTGGCCCATTCTCCACTTCATGTGCTGCTTCCCTCTCTCCCAGCTTCCAGCTGGGGATCAGAAGTAATCGTGGACATGACTGCCCCAGCCCTGCTCTGTTCTTGGGAGGTTGAAAGAACTGCATACAAGGTCTTGTGTGGTTCCTGAGGTCAGGAAACCTGGGCTGAGCCCCATGCCACCACTGACTGACCGCATGGTCAGGATCAAGCCACTGTAGTCTCTGAGCCTCAGGTCACTTAGCTGCCAATGGGAATAAAAAGATACAACTCTCATGGTTACTATGAGAATGAAATCCAATTAGATAAACTATGTATGCCAAAAAATTTTGGAAACTATAAATGACAGTTTTTGCTTGAAATCAGCAACCATTTCCTTTTACTAGTGAGCCAAGAACACCGTATCTGCTGTTTTTCCCTCCCAGGATGACAGGATGCCATGTGCCCGTGTGAGAGGAAGTGCTTTCCAGAGGAGGGTTCCAAAGGGGTGGAGGGCAAACACACTGCTGTGGGGCTCCTGCTTGGTGAGGAAGGAAGCATCCAAGGCCTGACTGTGCGCAGGTAACTGCATGGAGCCTGCCGGAGAGGAGAGGGGGTGGGGGGAGGGGGTGAAAAAGAGGGGAGGGAGGGAAGCAGTCACTTTCTGGGCCTGCCTGAAATAAGCCTACCGTGGCACCAGCCCAGCACGGTGGGTAACCAGCACCAGGAAACCTGGCTGATGGCTTGAGAGACCCTCAGACAGGTGCTTCTGGATTAGACCCCGGCTGCCACATTGAAATGGACTTCTACACAGCTTTGATACAGCTTATTTTCTAAAGGGACAATGGGCCCGGAACAGCTGTGCATTTTTCCTCTGATTCAGGCCCTTAACTTGTACACTATTAGATCTAACTTGACCTTGTGTAGAATGTGTTTTTTACTCAGTAGAGGGCTCTGAAAAGCAAGGAGGGTGTCAGCTCCTTGGACAGCTGGCAAGCAGAGCGAGACAAGCTGGGTAATGCATCCTGGACAGTGGAAAGCCTTTGTACTACTAAGGAACACCCAGTGGGGGACACCATGGTTTTGGAGTTGAACTGATGATGTGGTCTCTGAGATCCTCACTCCATGCAGAGGTGGCCACTCACACCGTGTACACCTCCTTCTGAGCAGACTGTGAGCTCAGTCTCAGGGTAGACCGAGAAGCCATGACAGACCTTTTCACTTACCTTCCTGCAAGTACATGACTGCCTGGGAATAGTTCTGCAAAGCATGATGGGTCCTTCCAAGGCTACTATAAGACACCGTCTTGGCCACCAAGTCGTTCATCTGTGCAGCGATGCTCAAGTGCTGTTCTTGATAGACCACGGCCCTCTCAAAGGTGCCCAGGGACTCGTAGGTCAGGCCCAGGTTCCCATAGGCCCGTCCCTGGCACGTGGGGTTGTTGGTTTCCTCTGCTATCTGCAGATCCAGCTGGTGGTACTGCAGGGCTGTATCGTATTCCCCCATCTGCTGGTAAACGCCCCCCAGGCCACAGGCAGCATCACTTTCCAGAGCTCGGTCTTTCATCTCTCTAGCAATGTTCAGCTGGCGTTCAAGGCAGGAAATGGCTTGTTCGTAATTCCCTAATTGGCTGTGCAGGCTTCCCAGCTCTCCATAGGCCTGGGCTTTATTAAAGGCCTCCCCGAGCTCATGGGCAACCACGAGCCTCTTTTCAAAGCACACAAGGGCTTGCTGCAAGCTCCCCATTGCCCTGTGGGGGATGTAGACAGAAAAGCAATGATATTATTTTGTGCAGGTGCAGACATGCTAAAGCCCCTGAGAAAATGAAAAGCATTTGTCACTGTCACTTACTATAGAAGCTCTTAACTTCTCTTCTAGCTAAAATCTATCATGTGCCCTTAGAGTGAGATGCAGGGGAATTTCATAATCTGGAAAGCAATTCAAAAGTCATCCCTTAG
This sequence comes from Stenella coeruleoalba, assembly GCF_951394435.1. NCBI lineage: Eukaryota > Metazoa > Chordata > Mammalia > Artiodactyla > Delphinidae > Stenella > Stenella coeruleoalba. Next base: position 68,618,874 of record NC_137160.1, on the reverse strand, counting down.
TGACCTTCCCAAGAGCTTGAGATTCAATGGGATATATACCCCAGAGGAAACATAAAATATATTAATAGGCACAATGATAGCAAGTGAACTGTTTGGTTCTTTGGGCCTCCCAATTTCCACTACTGCTTAGACTATGTTTTTGAAATCACTTTACAATGGCTATAAATCTTTCACCCTTAGCTTCTCAGAGCACTCTGTGGGTGATGATTTAGTCTGACCCTTGCCCTTCCTCCACTCCAGGAGCCCTAATCCCCTGCCTATCTGGAAAGGCCGTATATTCTGCAGACACAGACACCTTCTTGGGTTGCCCACGTTCAGAAGGAAAGCACCACCTTGGCCAACAGTGTATCTTTTTGTGCTGCTAAGAGATGACACGATAAGAGTGAGAAGAGCATGGATTCTGGCGGCAGACCAAGCCAGTTGTGTAGGACACATGAATTCCTTTTCCTGAGCTTCAGTTTCTGGATGCTAATAAATCCCACATCCCATAGCAGATGATAATAAATGTAGACTAATACGGGATTGCTATAAATATTAAGCAAGATATCTATGCAAGGTGGCTAGCATGACAGTATATGTTTATTCACTCGCACTATTATGAGGTGGCTTTCCCTAAAAGCAACCAAATGGGGTCCAGGTAATTGGTAGGTATACGTGTTATATTAATGAACACATCCATATAATGTGAGGGGCATTCAGAAAATATAAGTTAGATCAATTCATTCATCTTTCCCATTCCTATTATCTCTTTTATTCTGCTCATTGTGATGTAGTCAAAAAGGTAGTGCATTTGGAGTCAGACAGCCCTGGGTTTAACCTCAGCTGTCCCTTTTAAGCTGTGTAATCTTGGACATAAACTCTGGGCCTTAGTTTCTTCCTATATAACATAAGGGTAAAAATATACCCTGCTAATTTCACAGAATTATTGGAGGAACGAAATGAGGTATGCACGGAAATGATTTGTAGTCAATAAGCTGCCATGCAGACATTAAGTGGCCATTACTTTCACAACTGCTCTTTGTGCAGGTTTATCAACCACATTTGTCCTCTGTCATTTTTACCTGTGTCCATTTCCCAGGCCCCGGTAAGCCTTGGCTTGGTCTTGCATGCGATTTAGACTCTGGGCAACAGATAAATATTGTTCATAGTACTTTATAGCTTCCTCATAGTCACCCAGGGCCTCGTAGCAATCCCCCAGGTTGCCATAGGCCCGGCCCCTGTCGAGCACAGACTCATTTCCACTCAGCTGCTGCAGCATGGCCAGCTGCTGCTCGAAGTAGCCGATGGCTTCTTCCATCACATTCATGTTCATCTTTGTGATGCCCATGTTGCCATAGACCTGAGCTTCTAGACTCGGATCTTTCAGCTTCTGCCCTAGATCCAGCTGCTCTTCATAACACTTGAATGCCATCGTGTATTTCCCAAGCGCCATGTAGACGGCTGCCAGGTGCCCATGAGCTCTGCACTCTCCTGGCAAGTCGCTCAGCTCCTGATATACCTCCAGTTCCTGTGTGTGATAACCCAAGGCCTTGTCGTGTTTCTGGATCATTCGGTATGCGGTGCCCAGGGCTGCATATGCACTGGCCTCCAGTCTTCTGTCCTTTACATGGTGAGCCAAGCCCAGCTGCTGCTCATAGAATTTTATTGCACCACTGATATCTTTTTTACAGATGAATATATCGCCCAGGTTCCCCAGGGCTCGAAATTTAGCCTGGGAGTTATTCAGGGACTGGGCTAGGGACAGTAAGTACTTCTGACACTCTTCGGCTTTGTTAAAATTCAGCAGAGCCTTGAATGCTAAGCCCAAGTTGCAGTAGGCTTTTGCTTGGCTCAATTTGTCATGAAGGTCTTTGGCCAGGGCCAGATCCTGCTCATAGTACTTCACCGCCTCCTGGTAATTTCCAAGGCAGTAATGGGCGTAGCCAAGATTGTGGCAGACCTTCCCTTCTCCTTCCATGTCTTGAAGCTCGGGAGCAAGCCGGAGGTACTGTTCGTAATAGGGGGCGGCCTGGACGTACTCCCCTCGAGAGCAGTGGAAGTTGCCCAGGTTGCTGAGGGCCCGGGCCTCGCTCTGGATGTCACGCAGCTCCCGAGCGATGTTCAGGTGGTTCTGATAGTGCTGCAGGGCCCGGTCGTGGGCACCCAGGGCCTGGTAGGCCACGGCAAGGTTCCCGTGTGTGGATGCCTGGGAGGCACGGTCATTCACTTCCATGGAGATCTGCAGCTCCTGCCGGTGGTACTTGACAGCCTGGTCGTACATGCCCAGAGCATTGTAGGCATTGCCCATATTCCCGTAGGCACGGCCCTGGGCAGCGTAATCACTCAGCTCCTGGGCGATGCACAGGTGGGTCTTGTGGAGTTTCAGTGCAGTATCATAATCACCTTTCATCTGGTGTATGATTCCTGAGAAAGAGAATAAAACAATAGAAAAGGGTTGAAATGACTGATTAGCAATATAGAAAAATGTAATTTGCAACTCGATTTATACTCAAATACAATCCAGATGAATTAAAGAATTTAAAATAACAGAAGGTAGAATTAAATATTTATCAGCTCTCCAGAGGGGGGATAGCTTTCTAAGCTTCAAAGCAAAAGGAATAAAAAAAAAAACTGACAGATTTGGTTACAAAAATAATAAGCTTTATACTATAAATATATATCTAAAATTAAAAGGCAAACACAATACTGGAAAATATATGAATTATACAAAAAAAATTCAATAGCTATCGTGTATAAAGATTTCATTTGTTTCATTTAAAAAAAAATCAAGACCCCAATTTACTGAAATAGGCAAAAATAGTAAAAGTGAGCAGACAACTCACATCCAAGGAAATACAGAGTAACCACAGGGGAAAATGTTAATTTCTTTTAATAATCAAAGAAATGCAAAATAAAGCAACCCTGAAGTACCATTTTACTTCTACTAAATTAGCAAACAAAAAATTTAAACAATACCCTATACTGACGAGGTGGCCCTGAAGCTGGTAAACACATCAACTGCTGGACACAAACGGGAACAGCCTTTGGAGGAGCAGCATGGCAAGAACCACACACGGTGCTGCTCAGACCCTGCAATCCTGCTCAGGGGAATGTCTTCTAAGGCAATCATACAACAAATGCAAAAGCTCTCTGCATAACAATCTTCACTGCACCATTATAGATTAGTGGAAAATCAGAAACATCTTCAATGGCAAACAATTGGGGATTTTATAAGTACATTTTGGTATATCAACTCATCAGGGGATTATGCAGTCATTAAAAAGATAATTACGAAGTCTATGCAGAAAAATGGGGAAAAAAGAGTTCTTGCAATAATGTTAAGTGGAAAAAGCAGAAAACAATGCTGCACGCTCCCTCACAATGACTAGGAAAATGAATCTGTGCACATGGACAAGACCTCGAGGGTATTATGCAAAAATAAAAACAGTTGCCTTGTTAGGTGATAGGATTTGAATGGTTTTTGTTCCAGAATTTCTTGTAATTCTGCTATCTAGCTTTTACAGTCAACAATAACAGCACTTCAAACAGCCCTCATAAACTATGCTATAGCTGCTAAGCTAAGCTGTTGTTTTTACAAGCAGTTCAAAATGAGATATATCATAAATATCATAAATATAAAGTAGTTCCAAACGAGGGATATAATAAAAGTAACTTGGGAAGCGCCTTTAAGGACAGCCTGGTTCATTTCAGTTGGGGCTGGGATGGGGAGGCACAGAAAAGGTGGAGGGATCTAGTATGCAAACAGGTTTCTCTTCGCCTTGGTTTTGAACATGCTTTTCTGTGCATCAACGTGTGAACTTTGCACTGGTGACCAAAACCTGCAGAAGTATAAGAACTCAAAAACACCAAGATGGGTTGCTAAAATGTCTGAACTGAAAATAGAGGCACTGAGAAAGCAAGCTATCGAAATCCAGCTTCTGCAATTTGCTTATCTCTACACCTTTCATTCTTTCCTTCCTTCATTCATTTACTTACACACTGACCCAACAAATATTAACTGAATATTTATTGTGTACTAAGCCTTGTGGAGGGCAGCACACAGGGAGAGAGATGAAGACACGTGTCTGCCCTCAGAAAGCACACAGGGTCATAAGGGAGACGGTCATGAAACAAATAATGTCAATACACATAATAAAAGCTGAAGTGAGCGGGGGCGTGGGAGAGAGAGGAGCATGCCAGGGCCACTCCTCCAGTCCTGACTTCCTCCCCTGCCTGCAGTGGAGGTCTGCCCTGCCCCAGGAGTCGTGCTGAGCTCTGGGTCCAGCCATCTGTATGACATTAACTGGATTTAGGGCACTGGATAAATCATTTAGCCTCTTTGAGCTTTTTTTAGTTCATCTATAAATTGAGGAAAATAATAATCTTGATACCAACCTTAGAGGATAGTAATGAGGATCAAATGAAATAATGTAGGTGCAAGTGCATTGTAAACTATAACGTGAAATTCAAATATTAGTTACTGAAATTACTATATGCTTCTAGGGAAGGGAATTCTCGAGGTGGTAGAGATTAAACAAACTATGGTAATTCTTCTGTGTATTTTCTTTTATGAGTAAAATATTTCATAGTTTAAAATAAGCAAATCATGGTACTCTATATTACGGAATAACATGGTGCCATTAAAAATGGTGAAGTAAAAAAAAAAAAGATGAAATAGAAGTTTATATACTGACATGGGAAAAATTATAATATATTAAGGTACACTTAATAAAACAGTACACTTAATAAAAACATTAATAGGATGTATGTATATACATACATGTTTATACTTATACATACAGCATACATTTTTTACAAAGGTAACAGTAGTGATCTTTGAGTGGTGAAATTTTGCTTATCTGTGTTTTAAATGGTTTTTCTATGATGAATGCACAACACCTGGTTAAATATTACTCAAATTTTTGAAACTCTGCTCTAATTAGAGCAACATTCCTGAGGACTGGAGATGTCACTGGCGTCCTAGCTGGAAAGGTCAGGTTTTCAGAGCCTGTCTCAAGGTTAGAAACTCTAAGCTGCCAAAAGGCACTACCTTAGCATCACCTGAAGGAAGCCCTCTTAGTGACAGAAACATTTCAGTTCTGAAGACCTGAATGCGGCCTGTATCCCTAAATGGCTTTTATCTAAAGAAAAAACTTGTAGATTTCAAATTTCCAAGTATCCTTAGAGGAAATGAATCATTTATTCCCTCTCTCCTCAGCTTCTGCATAAGGAGAAATAAGGGGCAAAATACCTGACCCGCCATGAGTGCAGAGTCATGAACAGAGCCAGAGCTGGGGAGGGCAGCATGAGTGCCCACACATCCCTCCAAGCACTTTCCCCCCTAGCAATGCCTTTACATTGATTTTTTTTCCCACAGCTTTCGGATTTCACTGCAATGATTTTTAAGCCAATATGATCACTGATTGGTTGCTAAGGTGGTGTTAAGAGGAAGCAAGCAGTGTGGGACCTTCAGAGAAGGAAACTGAGGAAGCTCAGGTTTTTTGTATGCACCCTACTGCTAAAGAAACAGGTCACCTGGCTAGCACCCCATCCTCCCCACTTGTACCCCATCCTATAGGAAGCTGGCTAAGTATCTGGAAGGCACACTATAATGGAAAAGGCACAGAACTTTAAGTCAGAAGTCCCGTTTTACAAGCCTGGCTCCCACCTCATTCAGCTGAGTATCTTTGAGACCCTAAGTTTCTGTCTCAGAGCCTTTGTTTTCTTTTCTTTTCTTTTTTAATTGAAAACTTTTTGGTGTTTTTGGTTTTCTTATTAATAAGGCCAGGTTATAATCATCTCAAAGAAATGGTATGAGAAACACAGTAGTGTACATCAATAGGGTTTGCTAACTATCGCATGCTTCCTAAACACAGTATGAACGGTATTCAGAGAGTGAGCGTTCAAAGGAAAAGTAATTCCATTTCTCTTGCTCTCAGGGCCTCAAGAGTCTGGCTAGTTAATAGGGAGCAGTTGGGATGATAATGGCTACCCAGGGTTCAATGATTTGTGAAAGAAACTGCCTGCTGGTTACAGCAAAATGATCTGACCCCCAGCCAGTTTGCCCACACACTCCCTTTCGGCCCCGCCTTCCCCCTCAGCTGACACTTCCAAGGGTCTCTAAAGCATAGGAAGATTCTCAAAACAAAGACTTCCAGACACAGGCAAGGGTAGAGGAGATGGGCTGGCTGAGGTGGGAATTTTTTCTTCTGCCCTTGTGTCTGCTCTGTCCCAGCCGCTGCCAGCCTGGAGAATTCTGAACGGAACATTACACACTCTTGGCAGCTCTTCTCTTTGTTGAAGCAACATAAAAGCATCCCTGAGAGCTGCCAGGAGAGTGACTGCACATGCTGAGGAGATAATCTGCAGATCCTCCTTCCCTTTCGAGACCACAGCTTGATTTTCCAAGGCTGTCACTCAGATGAAGACTTACAGAGGGCCTGTCAGAGGGCATGCTAGGTGACAACGTGCTGCAGGGAGGGGAATTAAATGAAGATTAGTGGGGCAGAAGATCCTCACAAAGCCCAGTTCTCACAGGGCATGTAGAGAAATGACACATGCTTATGGATTTATACATCCATCCCTACAGTAAACCTCCACCTATGCATCAGGAATGGTCACTGCCATAGGAATAAGAAGAGCTACTGCAAAGACCTGTTGTGAGGGCCAAGGAGTCATGCTTATGAGAGGCTAGCACAAGTGCCTGGGACATAGTAAGTGCTCAGTACATTTTGCCTCTATTGTTAACCATTACCAGCAAAGATCAAGGGAGGTGTGAACAGGACAAGCCTAACAGAACTCTACTGAAACTAGAATAGTTAGCATCTTAGCAGTGAATTCTGGCAGCCTTTTCTCTTGCAAATTCTCTAAAAGTAGGGCCTCATTGTACTTCTACAAAGGATGCGTGCATTCTTCTCATTTACTTAAAATATTATTATTTTGATTATTAATAGTACACGATCCAAATGGGGCTTTAAGAGCTCATCTATTCTTTCCCACTGCTTTTAAACTGGTTGAGTTTGGCTACATTCTAGCCAAATCACTAGCTATTCTCAAAGGAAATATCAAGTTTTGGGAACTGGAAGAGTCCTCCTAACTTTGTAAATGACATGACCCTGGCCCAGTGAGAGGAAGTGAGTTAGCGACAGAGCAGAGAGAAGGACTCTCGACCCACAGACCTTCAGCTGTACCAGCCCACCTGCTTTCAAGATAAGCAGAAGACATAAAGGAACTGTATTTAGTCTCACTAGGTGTGACACAGGACAGTAGCTATACTTTAAAAACTTCTCATCTGCTAGGAATACTTATGGAATTACTTACAGAAGAAACAACACAGTGTCTACTATTTGCTTTAAAAGTACTTCAGCAGAGGGGAAAAGTAAGTATATGTTTGTGTTTATGAAAATAGATGAAATGATTTTAGCAAAATGTTGATAATTGGGGATTGTTGTCATATGGGGATTCATTATACTATTTTCTCTGTGTGTTTATGTACGTGTCTGAAAATTTCCATAATAAAAAGTTAAATCAAATAATTGAGATAGGCAGAGAGGTCTGTAGCTCCTTTTGGATCAGGAAACTCCCTCATAAGTAAGTCCCAATATGGACGTTTAAGTTTACTTTTCGTCTTCGGGACCTTAGTAGAAAAAAAGAAACCAGCTGGTCACCAGCCTCTACAGTTATACCAGACTCCATATGTATCCTTCTCCAGGCTGGGAGGAGGACATCTGTAGACAGAACAACACAGCGCTTTGTCCCTTTGCCCTGATTTGTTTATTGTCATGATATTTAGTTTTGTCTTTAATTTCAAATCATCTTAAAGATAGGGTGATATTGGGCTTCCCTGGTGGCGCAGTGGTTGAGAGTCCACCTGCCGATGCAGGGGACACGGGTTCGTGCCCCGGTCCGGGAAGATCCCACATGCCGTGCAGCAGCTGGGCCCGTGAGCCATGGCCACTGAGCCTGCGCGTCCGGAGCCTGTGCTCCGCAACGGGAGAGGCCACAACAGTGAGAGGCCCACGTACCGCAAAAAAAAAAAAAAAAAAGATAGGGTAATACTTTGTCTATCAAAGAGGCAGAGTGGGAAGGGATGGTAAAAACAGCTGAGAAAACCTGCTCCACAGAATATTCTGCAGCACTGCATATTCTCAGCTGCTTCTCCCAATCCTCCCCCTCCCCAGAAGGGGCCCCAGTTTCTCCTGGGGACCCATTATTCCAAGTCCGGACATCTCTAGGTTCCCTGGACCCTCTCTCTCCCTCTCAAGTTTCCACATAAGAGTTCTCTACAGTGTACTTAAAATATCTCAAAGCTTGGGGTGGGGAGGAGGGGACAGATCTGGTTAGTAAACAAATGTCTACAAAGGCACAAGAGCATAGTGCTCTGTTATAAATACAACCAACCGGATGTCTTAACTAACTCATTTTCAGGTGACTATTTATGTTCCCGGAGACGAGTCTCCATTATTTTTGCCAGTGGAAGACAGCAAAGGTATAGATATTTTTAAATGTCAGATCATTCCAAAACTGCTCATCATATGATTTCAGCTACAAGCATTTTCCTGGTAGGTAAGCTTTTCCGGAGAACCTGTGCCTGGCTCTCTACTTGATGATCTCATTCACTCCTCAAAACAATCTTGCGAGGTCAATATAGGGTTCAAGAACCCTATATATCAAAAATCAGGCCCATATGGCTCAAAGTGGCAGGACCGATACAGGAGCCTGGTTCTTCTGACTCAGGAGTCCATGCTATTTCACTTCCTCCCCTTCTGTAATGAAGCTGGCATGCCTCCTAGTGAAAGGTGGTCATGATTTTATACCCACTTCTTCTTTATTAACATTAGTATACTGTCATGGCAAACCAACCCTCTGGCAGCTATGTAAAAACAGACCGATGGGCTGGCTAAATTTTTTTCTAGAGCAGAGAGGTATACATTAGAGACCAGAAAACCCTAAGAGACTCTGGAATGTAGGGGGAGGAAGCAGATGTAACTGCCGGTGTGGGCATCACCTCCAGAGAACTCTTGGGCCATCATCTGCCTCTTCTGCCCTCATTTATCTTAATTACATCTGTCTACTTTTTCTACCAAACCCACCAGGCTCTTCCTGTTCCTCCAAAGGGTAAGTGAAGTTAAGAGCCTGTAATCTTCTTTTGCTTCAACAGCAATTTAGGATGTCTTCAGTGACATTGAGAGTACAGTGGCACTTCTGTCCCAGATCCCAACTGCCCTTCCCTTCTGTCTCAATCCTGAGGAGGTGGCTATAATAAAGCCGAGGAAATCCTTGCACGTGCCACCTCTCCCTCCCACAAACACATTTCACTGGAAACTACCTGTCCTACCACCCCCCAGCTTTACTGAGGTATAATTGACAAATAAAATTATATACATTTAATGTGTACAATGTGACTTGATATGCATATACACTGTGAAATGATTACCACAATCAAGTCAATTAACACATCCATCACCTTTTTGTGGTGAGAATGCTTAAGATCTACTCTCTTACAATACAACATTATTAACAATAGTCACCATGCTGTACATTCGATCCCTAGAACTTATTCATCTTATAACCAAACTTAATAAAATGCAGTCGAAAGAGAAAGAGAGAGGCACTAGCTGCTCCATCCCCAGCCCTCAAGGCTTCCCTTAGGGTGAACAGAGACAGAGGCAGCTCCTCTGTAGTCCCCTCCTGCCACCGCCCCAAAGGCCTGGGCTGAGTGAAGGCGACAAGAAGCCAGCCTGGAGCCACTGGAGCTCACAAATACTTCACTGCCTTCATACGTGGCCCCACTTCCTACCTTCCCTCGGATAGTTAAAAACCAAGACTGCAGGTGAACAGCTCAGTGATTCCCTGGGCCTGTACGGCTGTAAATCCTGAGGCAGTGGGGAAGATTAATTGTGCCATGAAGTAGGGGAAGTAATAATTAAACCTATTAAAAAGAAGGTGGCTGCAGAGGGGGCTCTGGAGATGGATGATGAGGTAGGAAGTGCTAGGCACAGTCATCCTTAACGGCTGTGACCAGGCCACTGTGAGGGAACTTGGTGCGAAGCCCAGAGCAGAGTGAAAAATATGCTGGGCCTGCCTGGCCAAGCCTGGCCATTAGTCACTGTTTGGAAAAGGCAAAGCATGCCTGGTTTTCATTCTGGTTCACAATAAGAGGTGGGAGGCACCCTCATAAGTTAACAATGCTGAGAATGTTACAGGGAGTTAGTTTCAATATGAAACAAACATTTCTTTTGTTTCAAGCCCTGGGGTAGAATCACTGAAATGCAGAGATAGCTGCTTCTGCTCCTCCCTTGAGCCGAGCCTCTAGACACTGGACAGGTCCCACCTCCCTGGAGCACCTTCTGAGGGTTCCTCTGGCCTGTAGTGTAAAGAACAAGCCAATTAAAACAGCATTTACGAGCTTTCCGGATCCAGGTCCAGCCCAGCCATCCCTGCCCCGTGCTCCCTGCGCTGTGCCAGCCACGAAGCAGCCCCCTTGCCCTGTTGCTCACTCCCACGCTGCCTTGGATGCCTGACTTTCTCGTCCCACTCACTTGGCTTGGCCTGCCTTTCTCCCCATTCTGAGATGGACTTTACTAATGATCACTGTTCTCTGGTTCTCTTCTACATCCAGGTATCTATTTTCCCACTCATTAGAAGTTAGGCATGGCCAAGTGTCTTGCTTTGCCCCATGAAATGTGAGCAGAAGTGATATGTTACTTCCAGACAGAGCACTGAAGGGCTGGAATACAATATTCCACACTCCCCTCCCCTGCCCCACTGACTGTGGAAGCTGTGTGTTCCAGATGGCACTGCTGTAGGGAGACGGAGCCACGGCAGGCCTGGATTACTGAGTTGCCCCAGAGGGCTACACGAACCTGTGGTAGGCTGTGCATGAACACAACACTTTGCTGTTCTGGGCCACTAAGACTTGTGGGCTGTTGTTACTGCACCAGACCCTAACACATCCTGATGGATGTGCCTTCCAATATCAATACTCCAAGCCTTGTCAAACCATACAATTTCAAACTGTCCTAAAAACTCTGTGTCAGAAGAGAGATACCTATTAATAGACATTTATTTCATGAGTGGTTTTGGGGTCATCCACACCTCTGGATGTTCTAAATTCTAGCCCTGGATCAAGTGAGACCACTAAAATCTATAAACTTGAACCAAATTACCTTCGACTCACACAGAATAGGCTTAAGTGAATTGAGGTTTAATCTTAATGCCCTAATTAGTTGATTTGTTTTTGATTCAAGTTTGACAGTAGAAAAAGCACACTGAAATCTATTATAATCTTTGCTGTTAAAATTTTTTGACAGGTATAAATTTTGTTACCAAATTCCCTTATATAAAACCTCTCTTGAGAAATTTCTTTCAGAATTCTGTTTTCCTTCCTCTGAGGAATTCTATGCCCCTATCTTTTGGGTAAGGAGAATTATGTGTTTCTGTTTTTGCTTTTGGTCACCAGGAAGCTCTGACTCGAATATGAAACTGTTTAACAACTAAATATTTTAGCCTTTATGGGCTGCATGTTTAGGCTCTTTTCTTTAATCTTGGTTTCCTACTTTTATTTGTATTTTCTTGATTTTCTATTTCTAGTGTATCATCATTTGATAAGTTAAGTAAAATCCTTTATGGAATGAAACAAGTTATAAACAAGGAAGCAATCAAAAACCCCTTCCACATCTGCTCTATGCTCAGCTGACTTTACCTCAGTAATCTGCCTACCCCCCTAGCCTGTCACTTCTTGACTTTGCTGCAATTTGTTTCATTGGTCTTGTTCTACCAGCTTTAATAACCCAGAAATGCCAGTTACTTAGAGACAGTACTTGATGATGGAAAGACACTGCGACCAGAATTAGAAGTTCCCTATTCTTGGTTCTACCACTTCACTGTTTCATGCTCTTAGGAAAGTTACTACTTCTCCTGGCCTCAAGTTTTCATCTATCTCAGATGGCTATTATGAAGATCAAATAAACCAGTGAATACCAAGGTGTGATACTCCATTTTCTAGGGTATCAGTATTATTCCAAACAGCTCAATTACCATAGCGCTTCATATTATAAATAACAAAATCAAAATATGCCACTCCCTCTAAAATTATTTTGCTACAGAATATAATTCACTTTACCTTAAGATGCCGTCATATTTCCAAAGCGAGTACACCAAAGGGAACTTGCCACCAGGTCATACCATCTAAGGAGAGTGCAAAATCAAGGGCTCTGAGAATATCAGAGCCAAGCTCTGCATGTGATGAGAGAAATGGAGCCCATTTCCTTAAGGGTCTCAGTGTGTGCATGTGGGAGAGGAGGCCCCCCAAGGGCATCTAGAAATGTAGAGGGGCAATTTGGGTTGTCAGAATATCTGGGGGCCCACCATGGCAGGCTGTGGGTGAGGCCAGGGGTACCAAACAGCCTGCACCATGTGGGTAAGTCCTGCACAATGAAGAACCACTGCATCCCCAAATGCCAAGAGACTACATTGAGAAACACTGGATGCTGAGGTGATTTCATACCCTGGCACTCATTAATAATCTGAAAAAAAACAACTTCACTTCTGTACTGTCATATAGTTGAAGCTGTTAAAATAAATCAGCAAAATAATAAATTAGGAAGTCTTTTGGCTGGTATCCAATAATCTAAGCAAAAGACTAAGAAACTGGAAACCCTAATTTTAAAATCTGGTGTACTGGGCTTCCCTGGTGGCACAGTGGTTGAGAATCTGCCTGCCGATGCAGGGGACACAGGTTCGTGCCCCGGTCCGGGAAGATCCCACATGCCGCAGAGCGGCTGGGCCCGTGAGCCATGGCCGCTGAGCCTGCGCGTCCGGAGCCTGTGCTCCGCAACGGGAGAGCCCACAACAGTGAGAGGCCCGCGTACCGCAAAAAAAAAAAAAAAAAAATCTGGTGTACTGACTGATTCCCTCTACCAGTTTCTTACCTGTGAAATATAATTCACTGAGAATATAAATCAAAAGACACCATATATGGGCTTCCTCCCAATTTCATTATGATAATTAACAGAGAAGAGGGGAACCTTTCCCTAAATAATGAAAATAGTAGTAGCAGTAATAATGACAATAATATACAAAATTCTCCTTGGTGATCTCATTCAAAACTATGACAACAAGAACCGATTACGTGACTCCCAAATATGCACTTCCAGCTTAGAGTTCTCTCCTAAACCTTAGTCTCATAAATCTAACTGCCTAATGGATATACTTCAGATACCCTAAAACTCACTGTTTCCAAAAATGTTCACTGAATTATTGGACAGAATTAAATCTAACATTTTACGGCACTTGTCAGTTTGCAAAGTCTTCAGGCCTCCATTATCTTATTTGACTCCAGGACAAAGGCAGGGTAGCTGGGCCTGCTTTTGAAGACACTCACAAAGGCCACGTGGTCACTAAGTTATACAGCTAGGACCTGAGCTCAGGCCCACAGCCTCCCAACCCAGCACTTTTCCCCTGGATTACTTCGTTCCTCTGAAAGTCTGAGGCAGCAACTGCTACAGAATTCAACTGTACAGTCTGCAGTGAGGACAAAGCCCTTCTCCTGAGGCCACATCATTCTGTCAGCCCAGAGAGGACGAGAGGATGGCATGGTCTGCCCAGACCAACAGGAAGCCCTGGAAACGAACAGGGAAAGGGAGGAGGAGCAGAAGAGCTGGCCAAAAGAACAGCTCTTCAAAATGACTTCACTTTGCAAATTCAATTGCAAAGACAGATGGATTTTCCAGCAAGGCTGGAGAGCAAATTATGAAATCTGCTTTCCCAAGGCAATCGGGTCTGAAAAGCTTCATTTTAAAAATTCACACTGGATAGAAAACTCAAACTCTATGATTGTGTGAAGTGTTCTAGCTAGATTAAGCATAATGCTATCAAAACAAGTGATTCATATATTCTGCTCATTTTTCTATTAGAATATGGGCTTTTGGTTAGGGCAATTTCAAAAACATGGAATGGGATTGAAATTGTGAATCCGTTTACTGCTTTCAGTTTTTTTCCTCTTTCTGTTTAATTGAGAGGAATTTACTTAGGAAATTAGAGGCTCCTGAGGCTGGCTCACTCATGCACATCACAGAAGATTTAAACGTGTATTCCTCTTGTGAACCGCTTTAAATGGGAAACCCCATTTACCTCCTTTATTCAAGGTGTAAACTCACAGGATCAGAGAAATCTGTAGAAATCACCTAAACTTGGGCTTCCCAAAACATCTGTTTGTTCTTGACACACCTCAACCCTGCTACATCAGGAAGGGGTGGGTCCTTGTCTGTCTATCCTGCCAGACCAGTCCCCTGTCCGTCTACACTCCTATCTCCAGCCAAACACTTCTTCCATGTACATATAAATAGAGGAACCACTCAATCTCTCCCCCTCTGTCACACACAGAAACACTAATGCAGAATACTACTGCTGTCGAGACCCAGAGCAGACAACTTTAATGCTTTTATGGCTTTCTTTTTGTCCTTTTGGCATGCATATTTTTACATTATTTAGATTCTATAATCAAAATTGAACATAATAATCTCAAAAATATTTTTCAATTATAAAAATAATACATATTAAAAAAATGTTTCTAGCAGACCACAAAGTTTGGCTCACCCAACATTCATTTTCACTTCCTCCTCCTCCCTTGCTACCTCTGAATATGGAGCTGGAAAGCTAAATATTCACTTTCCCAGCCTTCTTTGCAGTCAGGGTTGGTTAAGTGACACTACTGTGGTCAGCAGACAAAAGCAGAAGTCTGCTGGCATTTTAGAGAAAGTTTTTGCTTTTCTGATAAACGGGTACAGAAGCAGCTGGCTCGGCATCCTTTGCTTCTCCTGATTTGAACAGGTCATGATGCTTGGAGCTTTAGTAGCCACCGTGTAACCATGAGGCATAAGAGACTAGTGTGAGAATTGCAGAGTAACAGTCCCTGTTACCCTTAGCCTCTGCACCAACATCAGGTGCCTCACACTTGCTGTTTTATAAGAATAAGTCCTCATTTGTTTAAGCCACTGTAAATCATATTTCCTCTTTTTTAGCCAATGGATTATTGTTACTATATTCAATGTAGAAAATATGAAACAGAAAAACTATTTATTTATGTATGTATCTATCTATCTACCTATCTATCTCACTTCATGACTGTCTGAGATAATCATTGCTAACATTTTAATATAGTTTCTGACAATCTGTTTTTGTGTTGGTGTAGATTGTTTCATTTATATTATTGAGATCATACTATATGTACTGATTTTTAAACATAATTAAAACTAAACCAGCTTCTTAAAGGAAAATAATAATAAAAGAATTTTGATGATGATATCTGCCATTAGGTCTATGCTCTAAATTAGGTCATTTAATATGGGTTTAAAGGATGTAGACAACCATTTCTCAAGTTTCTTGGTAATGAAAATAGTTATTATGTTGCTCTCTACAGCTCTGCTTTGTAGAATAAAAACTGTTCTTAAGTTCAGTAACTCTTCTGATAGTGTTTTTTTTTTTTTTTTTTTTTTTTGCGGTATGCGGGCCTCTCGCTGTTGTGGCCTCTCCCGTCGCGGAGCACAGGCTCCGGACGCGCAGGCTCAGCGGCCATGGCTCACGGGCCCAGCCGCTCTGCAGCATGTGGGATCTTCCCAGACCGGGGCACGAACCCGTGTCCCCTGCATCGGCAGGCGGACTCTCAACCACTGCGCCACCAGGGAAGTCCTCTGATAGTGTTTTAACAATGCAAAAATAAGCCATTTTTAGGAAGTGCTGGGACAGAACTACATCAGTTATAGCTTTCGGGGGTATCACACTGGACAGGAGGTTTCATTTGAAATGGGGGGTAAAGGATGTGGCAAAAGAAACAAATTTTCTGGTGTTGGTCAGGAGCCAAAGGGCAGTTGGCAGGTACACGGCAAGTTCAAACTTCTCTTGGCTACAGAAGCCACCTCACAATACACCAGTCAACTGAAATGTGGGAGCAAGATGAGAAAAAGACCCCTCAGAGCCCTATACTAACACTTCCTAATTCTTGTCTTTGTTTCTTGGTTCTTCTCTTCTATATCCTGATAGAGCTCACTCTCTACTTCACTGATTCAGCTTCCCACCACACAGTTCTACTTTTATTTGCAGATTTTACATTTTTAGGTTCCCTGTGCTTCTTCCTTCTATCACCCATCTTCTTTATCACCTGATCCTTTTTTCCATATTAACCTGCTTTCTTCTTCTAGTTTTCTACTCCCGTCTCATGTCTTTTTGCATCTACCAAGGATGCCAAACTCATGTAAACTTTTCTCCTAGTTCCTATAGTAAACAATATTTAAATGTCTGCTTACCTTCTGAGAATGACTGTTGCCTCTCCCTTATTTTGTAGCAATTTTTCATTTATCTCTATTTTTTCCTGTTTAACCTTCAAACGAAGCAAGCTGTATCTAATATTTACTCATAAATAAAGTACAGAGTTTGTGCTCCAGTGGGATTTGGCCTCATCCTCCATGTGCTTGGGCTCTAGCCAAATCCCGGTCCCAGATCTATCATTAGATGACAGAATGATGATGTACATAATGCCTCGCTCATTTCCCAGTGTATAATAATATCCATTTTAATAGTGAAAATTATTGAGGACTTACTATGTGCCAGGCACTATTTTAGACATTTTACATGTGTCAGTGTGATTCTCACAAGAGCATATGATTTAAGTACTATAATTATCTTCACGTTCCAGACGAGTCACAGAGAGGCTAAGGAACTTGCCCAAGGTCATATGACTAGAAAGTAGCAACCTGGGATTTGAACCCAGGCAGCCTGATTCTGGAGTTCAAGCTCTTAGCCAGTATATTTGATAGCATTTAATGGCATCTGGGCAATAAACCAAGGCTTCTGTGAGCAAGATACAGGTAGAGAAGGCGGGATTTGGGGAGGCACTATCTATGCCTGGTGACTTCTAAATCATCTCTAGATCACTTACCTGAGGCTTTCACTTCATCACCTTGGGATGGAAGTGTGTGTGGGGGTAACTCTTTAGGACAACGTCCCATAGGTTCTCCAGTATTGAAAAAATGGATTCTAAACTGGGTGAATTCTAAACTGCTTAACCAACCTCATCTTCCATGTCTCACCAGTCTGAACCCTCCACTCCAGCTAGCTCTCTTCTGTGCTCTGCAAAGGAGTAAACTGAATACACTGCACACCCGAGAGAAATAATAACAGTGGCAATTACGGTGACTGAGTGTCACACAGATATCGCCTCCAAAAAGCTCACCGTGCTCTCATCTCTCTCTCCCCTTTATCTTTATAGCATTACTCGGGGTGGGGGGATGCAAAGTTATTAATCATTCATTTTCCAGATGGAGAAATTGAAATACAAAGGGGAGCAACCTACCCAAAGTCAGACAGCTGGTTACTGTTAGTATGAACCTGGTTCCTATCTCATCTCCTTAGGATGAGGTCCTGTGAGGCCTCCAGAGTAAAAAATAATTTATTCATCTCTGTTGGCTGGGACATAATTTGCTAAAATGCCATTATCACTCGTTCAGCAAACATTTACCGCAATGCCATAGTGGGCATTGGGGATGAGAGACAATGATCATGGGTTCCTGCTCAGGACCTGGTGGGGGAGGCACGATCACAATATGGGGTAACAGGTGTAGGAACGGAGGCACCGCAAACAACACACAAAGCCCCCTAGCCACTAGGTGCTCGCTCGAACGACCACTGATGCCGCCAAAGGCTCTGCTACATGGGGGAAAAAGAGAATAAAGAATGCTTTTACACCTTGAACTCTGGTAACAGAAAACAGTACAGATCAATACTGTGCAGGCTTTACAGCAAGAGGACTCATATTTCTTTTTATGATGTGTTTATCTGTAATAGTTCCTAAAGGTCTGTTTGAAAAAAAGGATTATCACCAGTCATTAATAAAACAGGTTAATTTGCTTAACAATGACTTTAAAAACATGATTAATGAAATTTATTCAGCATAAAAATATGTACATAATTAATTCACACATGCTTTAAACATACCCATCCATTAAATTACAAAAATGTTGCACAGCTCATTACAAAAAACTGGGTAAGAGACAAAAGGATAAGTTTTCTATTATGAGGCATCTGCATAAATTAGGTGGAAAAAAAAGCCACACTGGGAGCTTAGAGACTGCACATACCCATCTACAATCCTTAGAGGAACTGAGGAAATGGAAATTAGAAAGCAGCAAAGTCACTATATTCTTTATCACTGAAAGACATTGTACCCCAGAGGTAAAAAGCAACAGACGAAACAAGAGAGAATACTTTGGTCCTAGAGAGGATTGGAGAGGAGTGGAGAGAGAGAATGAGTTTGGCTCCCTGTCCGAGCAGGTGTGGAATGACTGAGTGCAGCACGGAGCGGTTCCTCCGTTCAGTCTGAAGTAATGAACATCCCATCCTGATAACAGTTCCTAACTACATAGTGCCAGGGGTTGCCAGTGAAGGACAAGCATGGTTCCCCAAAAAGAGAACTGGCATTTCTTTAATATAATGAAACAATCTAATCATGATATTGTTTAATTATTGGGCTGGACCCTGGACATACCATTCAGATTCATCAAAATCACAAATGTAACCATAGTTGGGCTTGAACATGGAGAACTATGGGTTTCCACTGTTTCCAGCCCATTTTGGGCAGCACTTCCAGTCTCTCATGGCATTTGAGGTCAATCCATGTCCCATGTTCCTCTTCAAGTCCCAGACTCTACAGCAGTTCACCTAAACAGGTGACTCCAGCAATCAGATTGACTAAGTAGGTCTGTTGGCCTCAAGAGTCACTCACTAGTCTACACTGTGTAAATTTAGACTGAAAAAGGAAAGGTTCTATGCCTTACCCTTCTAGTGGGAAAGGCTGCCATTATGTAAATATAGGGTCATGGCAAAGTAACAAAAGTAATCAAGAGTAATTTTGTGTTTTCTGAACCTTGCTTTGGGAACAGCTGTGTCCCATGAGACACTAAAAGATGTCGTGAGACTCATGTGTCTTCTGTGGTCAAGTGAGTGTGAAACATACAGGACTTCTCAAAGCTTTTCATATGCTAACATGCAGGAAACATTTCCTGGAGAGAGATCTAGTATCCCAAATTATTTGATTACAGAAAGACAGCCTTATCTACATCTCCTGGAAGAGAGGTTCTATAGAACAGTTTGTGATCTTGCCAATTTTTAAAATATTCTAATAAAGTGAAACACTATTGCTTAGATTGATTCTTAAAAGGTTTGATAAAACTGTAATCATTACAAAGTTAAGCCCGATTAAAAACATTAGTTACCAACAGGAGGAACCAGTGGGTCACCAGGCCTGGGAGACACAGGTAACTCTTCTCTAGGCTAGCTTGGGAAACACTCTCTGTCAAGGGTTGAAATCAGCATTTTGCTAAAATTTTGATATATGAGAGCATTTACAACTGAGGGTCTCTAATGCATACTGCATTATTTCACTGCATGCAAAGATACAGCATAAGGAATACAGCATTATACTTATTAGCCCGAGGTGGGGCTTTTAGGTACCTTTTAAAGTAGGAAAATGGTAACAATAAACCACCAACCCCTGCTCCCCCCAAAACAACAAAGATGTTTCCTCGACGTTTCTCTAGTTGCACACTGTCCAATACAGTGGCCACATGTGGCTACTGAGCACTTGAAACGTGGCTAGTCCAAATTGAGATGTGCTGTAATGTAAAACACACCCAGGATTTCAATTTTCATATTGATTAATGTCATTAATTTTCATATTGATTATATGTTAAATGATAGTATGTTTTATGTAGTGAGTTAAGCAAAATATGTTAATAAATTTATTTTCACCTTTTTTACCTTTTAAAATGTGGCCACTAGAAAAATTTAAATTACGTGTGTGGCTCACATTATCTTTCTAGTGGACAGTGCTGCCCTGGCCCATTTGTCTACCCTTCAAGACAGTGAGCTCCGTGAAGCAAATGACTCTACCTTCTTCATTTCTGGAGCCCTGGGACTTAGCTCAATGTTTGGCTCACATCAGAGACTCCAAAAGTCTTTGTTGAACTAACTCGAATTGCAGCTCCAGCAAATAGCTTACTTTCTCTGAACCTCAGTTTGCTCACCTGAGAAACAGGGTAAGGTGAGGATTCAATGAAATACTTATGTAAGGCAAACAGCCAACCTCTGTTGCCAAACCATGGAGCTGGATTCGAATTCTGGTATCTATATTTAACACTTCTGTGGCTAATAATGAGATCCACTTGCAGACCTAAACACGATTTTAAGTAAGTGGTGGTCGGAGATGAGGGCCAGGCTGTGTGAGGAGTAAGAAAGGGGAACTTTGCAATCATCACAAAGATTGGAAAAGATGCTTACTCTGCCTTTAGACATTTAGCAAGATCTAGACGGCCCTAATCAACCTCTCTCTCCCTGAACACAATGAGGTTATTGCACGTGACAATGCATCAAATGCTTTAGGTATTTATACCACCACTCCAGTATTCTTGGTGCTGGCAATCTAAAAGTCTACCCAGGCAACAAGTGAACCAAGGCAGGTGAGCTATTCCCAGCGGAGGTCCTGTCAACAGTGCCACATAGAGAGACATTTAGCCAGTCTGTAAACTAGTGGGTCTCAACTTTGGGGAACACGTTAGACTCTTAGAGGGAGCTTTTAAAAATCCCAGTGTCAAGCCCAGACCCCAGACCAATTAAATCAGAATCTCTAAGGTGGGGTTGCTATGGTCTGCATGTTTCTAACCCCACAAAATTCCTATGTTGAAATCCTAACTCCCAAAGGTGATGGTACTGGTAGGTGGAGCCTTTGGGAGGTGATTAGGTCATGCAAGTGAAACCCTCATGAATGAGATTAGTGCCCTTTTAAAAGAAGCTCCAGAGGGATTCCTAACCTCTTCTGCCATGACCCAGAAGAGGGTCACCCAACCTCACCCAAGCATGCTGGCACCCTCACCTCAGACTTCCCGACTCCAGAACTGTGAGCAATAAATTTGTGCTGTCTATAAGCCATGCAGTCTGTGGTATTTTGTTACAGCAGCCCGAACACACTAAGACAGTGGGCATCAGCACTTTGTGATGCTCCCCGGGCAATTCTAAAACCAGCCAAGGCTGAAGTCCACTGTGATAATCTCTTTCTCATTCTAGTATGTTCTTAAATGAGGAAAAGGCAGAGGCTCTGAGATCAGGGGGCTCTAGCATTTCCTGGCTGTGTGATGTTTTTTCTTTCTTTGTTTTTAAGTTTTATTTTTACTTATTTATTTATTTTATTTGTTTATTATTTTTGGCTGCATTGGGTCTTCATTGCTGCGTGGGCTTTCTCTAGTTGCAGCGAACGGGGAGGGGGGCTACTCTTCCTTGCGTTGTGCAGGCTTACTGCAGTGGCTTCTCTTGTTGCAGAGCACAGGCTCTAGGCACACGGGCCTCAGTAATTGTGGTGCATGGGCTCAGTAGTTGTGGCTCGTGGGCTCTACAGCACAGCCTCAGTAGTTGTGGTGCATGGGCTTAGTTCCTCCACGGCATGTGGGATCTTCCCAGACCAGGGCTCAAACCCATATCCCCTGAATTGGCAGGCAGATTCCTAACCACTGCGCCACCAGGGAAGCCCTGGCTGTGTGGTCTTGGGAGAGTTATTTACTTACTCTCGGGAGCTTCATTTTCTTCAGCTGTCAAATGGAGCTAATAATACCTCCCTCGTGGGTGTGATGAG
Source organism: Stenella coeruleoalba (assembly GCF_951394435.1). Classification (NCBI taxonomy): domain Eukaryota; kingdom Metazoa; phylum Chordata; class Mammalia; order Artiodactyla; family Delphinidae; genus Stenella; species Stenella coeruleoalba. The sequence continues at coordinate 68,597,219 of NC_137160.1, read as the reverse complement.
GATGAAATGAACATGATCACCTGTGCAGAGTGACTGGTGTGCACTGGGGGCTTAAGGAACCACAGTTGCGATCACTGTCATTATTCCCTCACCTCAAGGGAAATGATTCCTGTGTGTGGTCAGGTCAGTATCACTTTCTCCTGTGTTCATGCTACGCTGGCAGGGGAGATGATGCACATAAAGTACTTTGCGGGCCAAGGTTTCTCAAACCTTAATGTGCATAAGAATCACTGGGGACCTTGTTACCATACAGAAGCTTATTTGCTATGTCTGAGGTGGGGCTGAGAGTCCTCATTTCTAATAAGTCCCAGGAGATGAGACGCTACTCATTCATGGGCCACAGTTTGAGTACCTGGACTATAAATGGTAAAGCTCTTCACTGAAGTAGAGCGCTAATAGTACTTCCTTAACTTACCTTTGGGAAGTATCACCATATTACCTACTCTCTTCAATCTTCAAATACTTTTATTTTGAGAGACTTTATAGCAAGTTTAATGCCTATAAAGGAACCAGTATACTTAGAGATCCTATATGAAAAACTTGAAGGTTTAAGCCCATTGTTTTTCACCTTATGGTTCTATTCCCTCCATTAGTCACCATCTGATTGAACTTAATAAACACACATTTGAATCACAAGTGTGAAAAACATACTTACCCTCCTATTTCTTCCTTTGCTTGCTCCTGAAGAGTCAGAAGATTCATTACAACCTCCAAGGTGCTTTGGGCTTCTTCTACCACTTTGGTAAAATAACAATAAACTCTTTGATGTTTCAAAACTTCTCTAGCTTTATCATAATGATGGTGGTATTTCACAATGTCAACAGTTTCATTTGAGCATAATAATCTTAGTCCTGCATGTGCTCTATCTGAATGATAATGGAATTTTTGTTCTATACATATGTATCCAGCTTTACATATAAATATGTCCTCAAAAAATTGAGCATGAGAAACTTCTAGGTGAATCAAACCATATTTTAGATGTAGAAAAGTAGCTGGCTATTTAAGGTTTCTATGAAAGATAATTCTGAAAACCACCCTTGAAAGTCTACTTTGTCTTTTGGAAAATCTGGATTTCGATTTTTTCACATAAGTGGATTAAATCACCTCAATTAGTGATCACCTCTACAGTGGTTCCTCCAGCCCTATGGATTCTGGGTATTGGGGTTTTGTTTTTTGCTTGTTTTCTCTTGGCTTAGCCATGAATCTGTTGTGTGATCTCAGGTTAGTCAATAAATCTCCCCAAACATAAGTCCTCTTATCAGTGAAAAATATTCACTTGCTTATAAAGTGAAGGAATTAGACTGAATAATATTTTATAAAAAGCCTTTCCAGTTCTAAAATCCCATAGTTCTAAGATGCTTTTAATGGTAGGATACACCAATATTCTGATTTTCTAACATTACTCTGACAATGTTTGGCAGCACCCCACTGACAGCTTTATTCGGGTCACAAGCCAAGTGCACCAAGGGCAAAGGATGCCTCAAACTCTTCAGCAAATACAAGTGCAATAGACTATAGAATATACCAGTGGCTCTTGAAAATGGCTCCAAGTGCTTCTGGAAGTCAAGGAGGCTGAAGAACTAGAAGAGTTCACCAGTTCTGGCATCCAGACTTGGCATTTTGAAATTGCAGAAGCAAAACTCAGTTAAATTTCTCGATAATCAAGCTTTTGAGAAGAGCAAAAAGACTTTGTTCTCAATCCTGGCTCTAACCTTAAATGACTCTGTGATCTTTTTTTTTTAATAGCTTTTACTTTGAAATAATTACACTTTCCCCATTCTCCATTGATTGATATAATCATGTGGTTTTTCTTCTTGAGCCTGTTAATGTGATGGCTTACACTGACTGATTTTCAACTATTGAGCAAGTTTTGCATTCTCCGTGTAAACTCCTCTTGTCATGGTATATAATTCTTTTAGTATGTTGCTGAATTCTAATGGCTGATATTTTGTTAAGAATTTTTCATCTGTATTAATTACCTATACATGTATGTATATATGTATATAATTCTTTTAAATGTCTTTGCCTGGTTTTGGTATCAGGATAATACTGGCTTCACAGAATGAGTTAGGAAGTGTTTCCTCCTCTTCCATTTTCTGGAAGAGATTGCAGAATTCATGTTAATGCTTCTTTAAATTTTTGGTAGAGTTCTCCAGTGAAACCATCTAGGCTTGGAGATTTCTTTGAGAGGAGGTTTTCAATGAAGAATTCAATTTCCTTAGTAGTTAGACTATTCAAATTATCTAGTACACATTGGGTAAGCTGTGCTGGTTTGTACTTTTGAAGGAATTAGTCCATTTTATGTAAGTTGTCAAATTATGGGTGTGGAGTTGCTCATAGTATTTCCTTATCCTTTTGATATTTGCAGGATCTATTATGATATTCCCTGTTTTATGCCCAATAATAGTAATCTGTGTCTTCTATTTTTCTCTCTCAGTGTTGCTACAGGTTTTCCAATTTTACTGATCTTTTCAAAGAACCAGCTTAGTTTTATTGATTTCTCTATTGTTTTTTCTGTTTTCAATTTCACTGATTTCTGCTCTTACATTTATTATTTCCTTCCTTTGGCTTGCTTTAGGTTTATTTTGCCTTTCTTTTTCCAGTTTCTTCAGGGGGGAGCTTAGATTATTGATTTGAGATTTTTCCTCTTGTCTAACATAAATATTTAGTGCTATAAATTTCCCTCTCAGCACTACTTTAGTTGATTCCAACAAATTATATGTTGCATTTTCGTTTTCATTCAGTTTAATGTACTTTTTCATTTTCCTTAAGACTTTCTCTTTAACCCATTTATCATTTAAAAGTGTGTTTCGTTTCCAAGTGCTTGAAGATCTTCTACCTATCTTTCTGTTATTGATTTCTAGTTTGATTCTATTATGGTCAGAGAATATACTGTGATATCAACTGTTTTACATTTGCTGAGGTTTGTTTTATGGCCCAGGATACATATGGTCTGGTTGCTTTCAAGATTTTTTTCTTGGTCTTTCGTTTTCCAAAGTTCGACTAGGATGTGTCTTGATGTAGATTTCTTTGGGTTTTTCCTATAGAGTTTGCTCAGCTTCTGAGGTTTATATTTCTTGTCAGTTTCAAGAAATTTTCAGCCATTATTTCTTCATATTCAATTTTAGCCCCTCTCCCCTCTTTCCAGGACTCAAATGACATAAATGTTGGATCTTTTGTTACAGTTCCACATGTCTCCAAGGTTCTGTTCATTTTTTTTTTTCCAGTCTCTTTTCTCTCTGTTGCTCAGATTGGATCATTTCTATTGTTCTCTCTTCAAGTTCATTGATTTTTTCCTTTGTCCTCTCCATTCTGCTACTGAGCCCATCTGTTGAGATTTTTATTTCAGTTACTGTGTTTTTCAGTTCTAAATTTCTATTTGGTTCTTCTTTATACCTTCTATTTCCTTGCTGAGGCTTTTCATTTTTTCCATTTGTTTCAGAACTGTTCATAATTGCTCACTGAAGCACTTTTGTGATGTTTGCTTTAAAAATCTTTGTTAGATAATTCTAACATCTGTGCCATCATGATGTTACTGTCTATTATCCTTTCTCATTAAGTTTGAGATCTTCCTGGTTCTTGATATGATGAGTGAGTTCCAACTGAAACCTGGTATTTTTAGATATTATAAGATTCTGGACCTTATTTTAATCTTGTGTTTTAGCGCTCTGACATCACTCTGGTGGGTGAAGGGGGCGGTACCACCTTATCACTACGAGGTGGGGGAAGAAGTCCAGTTTTCTCCACTTAGCCTCCTGAGGGAACTCACTACCAGGTAACTTATTACCTTGTCATTCTTTGCACCCTGAGGTCCCTAGCTGGTCTACCTTCTCTCTACCTTTCTGAGCGTTCTTATGTTTGTTTTACATATAAGGTTCAGGATTTTTTAGTTGTACTTGAGGGGATGGAGGAGGCATTTCTTGTTTGCAGGATGGGATGAAAGTTCAGGCCTCTACCTATATCACCCTGGCTGGGAGGGGTAGGGTCATCTCATTACTGCTCCCCACATGGCCTCCCACTGACACCATGGAAGGGGTGGCCTTGTTACTACTGAGAGATGGTGAAAGTCCTGACTCTCCAATAAGCCTTCACAGAGGAGATGAGAGAGGTACCTCATTACTGCTGGTAGAAGCCCAGGCTCATCATGTGTTCCTCACTGACATGGAGTAGGAGTGGGGGGTTAGTGGCCTTATTACTACTGATTGATGATGAAAATCTTGACTCTCCACTATGTCTCCTCAGACCTCACCTCAAGAAGGAGAGGGAGGAGTGCATTGTTACTACCAGGTGGAGGTGGAGGTCTAGGCTCCCCACATGGTTTCTCCTGCTACAGAGCTGGGAGGTGGGGGAGATTAAAGTTTCACCTGGCAGGGATGAAAGTTCTGGCTCCTCACTTGGCCTTCTCTGGCACTACCCCAGCAGATGCGTTGAGATGCCTTGTTACAGCCTGGCAAGGGTGAAAATTTAGGCTCTCCAATCAGCCTTTCCTGGTGGGGGAGGAGCCTCAATTCTTTCTATGGTGTTTTACTGGAGTAGAGCAGATTGTCTAAAAGTTTTCTATCTTGGTAGACTGATCCTTCAGCTAGAGAAGCTTTTCTTGGGGCTTATTTTTTAATGCACTCATGGCAGTTCCAGGTTGCTGGCTTCTCCAATGTCCAGTCTGGGGTATATGAAGCAAAACGTGAGACAGGGAACTCACCATTATGTTGTTTCTTGCATCCTGAGGTTCCCTAGCTCATCTGCTTTTTTCTCTCTACCTTTCTAAGTCTTATGTTTGTTTTATACATAATGTTTAGAGTTTTTAGTTGTACATAGAAGGAGAAATAGGGAAAGTATGTCTACTCCATTCCCTTAAAAGCAGAAGTTGGTGATGCAATCTTGAGTGAGTCATTTCACCTCGCTAATAAGGAATTAATGTGCCAGTGCTTAACCAATGGAAAGGACTCAGTAAACAATGATTAAAGTAATTCAAATGAAATTGAAATGTCTTAAAATGAAGACACAGTTTCATTCATGCTTTGGAGTGAAGAGAAACTAAGAGTGAATCAGGTCATGTGTGTGTGTTTGATTTCCAAACAAAAGAAACCTATAATTTTTAAAAAACTTACCATTTAAAACTAAGACAATGCTTATTCACATTATAAAGGTACTCTTTATGAAATAAGCAGAGTGGTTTATTAAATCCATTAATGAACTAAATTTCAAAAAATTTTACCCTCCCAATGGTTTATGTCCAGTTTTTGCTAAGCCGAGTTGTTGAGAAGTAAAACCCCAGGGCTAAGAGGAGCTCTGGAAGCCAAGTGAAAGCGCAATCTGGGAAAGGGTGTCAGGGGTGCAGACAGGGAGGGGAGCTCAAGTAAACAAAGTACAAGGCAAGGTGGACAGATCTGACATTTAGAAGATCACTGAGACTTTAGCAAAAGAAATTTAAAACAGTGGTAGGGGAAGAAGCCAGATTTAGGGTGTTGAGAAGTAAGTGGGAGTTGAGGAAGAAGAACCCAAGAGGAAGAGGAATAAAGAGATGAAGCCAAGTCTGAAAGTGAAGGGGAGGAACTACGGACATTTACATCCTGATATCACTACTGTAATTGTTACTATATTAGAGTCATTTCCAAAGAAAGATCAAGAAGACTTAAAACAGAATGGACATATGGAACAAATACAAAGAAGAAATAATTCCAAAATTGATTACTCTTTTAACTATATCAAAGACTGATCTGAATAGACTATTAAGTAGTACTTATTCTAAAACTATCTTGGTGAAGGGCCAGTTTGGGGATTCTTTGCTTTTTACAATCTATTGCAAACTAATACTATTATAAAATGCAACAAAATATCACAGCAATGTCCAATTGCTATAAAGGTTTCAAAACGCTTACCCTTGCTTTCTTTCCTTATCTTCTTGTGGACAGGGAATAGATAGTTCACGGACTGGCACTGGCTCAGCTTACAGCAGTGCTGCTCTCTAAAGCTGGACTCAGGCTTCACAGACCTCAAATTCAAAACCTGACATCTCAGCCAAGCTCCAGATGTCCAGGGAAATGTCTAACATGAGGGCATTCCATTTCTGTGCCCCTGCTTGTATTAATCAGGGTAGGCTAGGCTATGCTGTCACAAAGAACATTCTGGTCTCAGAGGTTTACCACATGTGTTTCTTGCTCACTCTGCATATCCAAGGTGAGTCAGCAGGAGGCTCTATTCTGCACACCCACCACCCCAGTGGCTGCGGCAGAAAAACAGACACTGAAGAACTCCATGTGTGCTTTCCACAGCCTCACATTTTATTGGCTAGAAGTAGTAACACCCGTATGTCAAGGAAGCTGGGAAACTTCAGCACACCGCTTTAACCATAAGCAACACAGAGGAAGGTCTGTTGAAGTTCTACTGTAAGTCAACTGGTGGAGAACTACTTCTCTCTTCCTCTCATTCCTCCAATGTACTGGGCAAAGAGATTTGGAAAGGGACGGTGACTCTTACTTAACCAGTATTCTCTTGATTATGCTGGCTTTTTGCCCAAGACTAGCTACTGATGCTGCCTTTATGAAGGCATCGAAATGCTGCCCTCATTTGTAAGGGTCTTGTACAAGTTCTCTGGAGCTCTGTGGGGAGATCTACCCACTGCGCAATTCCCTGATGTGGGAACCCTCTTTTGGATCCCATCCACAGAGTTACACTCCAGAGCTTTGTGCTGCTAGGGTCTGCTCATTCAGAGGTAGCCCTCTTGGGAGGGATTCTGGAGAACTGTCTCAAACCAACTTCTTTACTCCTTGGTCCATGGGAAACTAGTGTGTGCTTGACCTGCCAAACATGGGAATGCAGTTCTCCGCTACTGGCCCCTCTCTTCATCTTTCTCCTCTCCCTTTCAGTAAGGTACAGAGAGCAGACCAGCAAGTTCATTATGTAGTCAGACATGTGTCTGCAGAATGTGACTCCCATTTCTGCAGGTACCTCAAGCACTGTGAGTAGTTTTCTTGGAGGCTCCTTCTTGGTTTGGAGGGTAAATACTGTCCACTGGGAGGTTAAGTTTGAGCATCCTCACAATATGGCAGCTGACTTCCCCCAGAGTGAGTGGTCCAAGAGGGAGAGAGTCAAGCAGAAGTTGTATCCTTTTTATAACTTTGCCTCAGAAGTCCTATAGCATCACTTCTGTCATATTCTATTATTTAGAAGAGAGTTATTAAGTCTGGCCCACATTCAAGGGAAGGCAAATTAGGCTCTACTTTTTGAATGTAGAAGTGTTAATGAATTTGTGGACATATTTTAAACCACAACTCTCCTTAAAAACTTTCCAACTCAGTCTGTGGAATGAACTATAGTATAAACCAGCCAGAGTCTGAATCAAACAAATGTCTGACACAGAAATCATTACAATCTCAAGATACTGTCAAAAGCTGTTAGAACTCTTTGCTTTTATAAATAAGGTGGAGAGGGATGTACTGCTAGACTCTTAGGAAATGAGATCCAAAACTTCAAATGCTCCAATAAATCTCTTTCTGCACAAATTTTTAAAAACACTGAACAAATGTTTATAAAGTATTTGCACAAGGGAAGCTTTAATAACTAGTAAAAGAGTTGAAGGTATGATATTCTGTATCTTTCCTATCTAGTACCACCATCAAGATGCCTACTCCGGCAGAAGCCCATCTCTCCATCCGCATGGGTGATCAAAGAAGAAAACAACCCAGGAACACATTGCTATTTAGAACTGTAATGACACTGATTTTGTCAAAGCAGCTCTGGCTTTAATAGTTTGGATAAATCCTGAGGCTTATCAAGGCCTAACAACTTGCCCAGAGATAACCCCACGAACAGGATATGAGCAACCCTATGGCCCTCTGACTCTACAGCCTGAACTCTTAATCACTAGGCGGCATTGTCTCTCCTAAACACCAAAACATAACTCAATATTCAGGAAAGATCTGAGCTGGCTTCTATTCCATTAAAAGGAAATCAATATCGTTGAACTGAACTCAAAGATACGAACAAAAATAGAGGATAGTTCAAATGAACAAAGAATAACAATGACCACTACTTCTCAAAATACAGATACTTAAAAAGACAAACATGAGCATGAATCATGAGGCTGCGATGTTTCCTGTCTGTTAACTATTAGGACTATAGAACAACTGCTTTCGTCCTGAGTTTGGGGGGTGGGGTGGGGTGCAAAGGGGATGGGGTGGAGTTGAGGGCACTGAGGGAGATGCAGTGTTAACCTGCTACTAAAACAAGCACATTTTTATTTTTTTCTTAGATTCCATATATATGTGTTAGCATACGGTATTTGTTTTTCTCTTTCTGACTTAACTTCACTCTGTATGACAGACTCTAGGTCCATCCACCTCACTAAAAATAACTCAGTTTCGTTTCTTTTTATGGCTGAGTAATATTCCATCACATATATGTGCCACATCTTCTTTATCCATTCATCTGTTGATGGACACTTAGGTTGCTTCCATGTCCTGGCTATTGTAAATAGCGGAGGAAGGGTAAGCTGTCACAAAGTGAGAGAGTGGCATGGACATATATACACTACCAAACGTAAAACAGATAGCTAATGGGAAGTAGCCACATAGCACAGGGAGATCAGCTAGGTGGTTTGTGACCACCTAGAGGGGTGGGATAGGAAGGGTGGGAAGGTGGGAGACGCAAGAGGGAAGAGATATGGGAACATATGTATATGTATAACTGATTCACTTTGTTATAAAGCAGAAATTAACACACCATTGTAAAGCAATTATACTCCAATAAAGATGTTAAAAATAAAATAAAATAAAAATAAAACAAGCACATTTAATGAATGCCTTCTGAGGGTCACATATATACAATCTACAGGCTCAAAAGGCCTGGTGTCAGGCCTTCAAGGAGTTCATAGCCTACATGGGAGGACAGACATGGAAAGAAATAAGAACACCACGCCGTAATACAAGAAACACCAGAAAACAAAACATGGTTCTGTGAAATGAGCAACTGCCTCCAGGCCCCAGCCAGCTCCGTTTCTGTGGTACATTCACAAATCGAGGAGATGGTAAGGAGAATAAACCCACAATAACAAGGATAGGATGCCCTTAATCAGTGCTCTTGTTCCAATTAGAGACATTTTAATCAGGACTTCTTTTAGGAACCATGAGCACCAGATGAACAATTTTAAAATATGAAACTGTCAAAAATTAAAGGGCTTTCTGTTGCAGGAAGGAGATTAAGGCAAGTAAGCCTGGTATGGGGAAGGAAAATACTACAGAAACCTGTTTGCCCAGGCATTAAAAGCACCAGACTCACACTGCTTGGCCTCAAACCAGCTCTGTGATGTAAATCCCTCAACTCCTCTGAGCTGTGGTTTTGTTTTGCTTTCCTAACATTAAGGGGATTGGACTATACAATCACTACAGCCCCTCTCTAGCTCTAAAATCTGGGATCCTAGTGTTCCAAGGAAAGCCTCTTTCCCCTCTCAGGTGCCATCTCCCCTGCAAGGTTCTCACTGGCTTCAGGCCTTGAGCCGAACCTCCTTTCTCTCCTCTCCTGACTTACCTCCCACACACGACCAGGATCATAGCACCAGCCGTAACCTCCCACCAGCCGTAATCTTAGAAGGATCTGCCGCATGGCAGCAGCTCCCATGCTAAGGAGGGTCGTCCTTCCCTGCACGGTGACCCAGGGGAAGCTTTCTCATAAGCTTGAATCTGGGTGTAGTCCTGGCTTCTGGGTGATCTTGGACGTGTGAATTCCCCACCCACCAGGGCAAGAGGGTCTGCCCTGACTCTCTGCAGGGCTGTTAATGGGTGTTGTTAATGGGGACAAAATGAAGTGATTCATAAAGCAATGATGACCATGATGACTGAATGCTCTGAATTCAGGGGCTCCTCCAGCCAGAAGTCTTGCCAGGACAGAACTGTGTGCTTTATTGCTCCCTGAGAGGAAACCTGATGGAAAACAGACACAGCCTTGAGGCTGATGTGCCTCTGAATCTCTCCCCAGAGCAGCTAGTGGCTCTAGAACTAGTAAGGTCCCAGCGGATTCTTTCTCTAAAGAAGCTTTTAATGTTACTGTGAACTGACAGTAACGCTGTCCACATCAATCCCATTATCATAGTCTCCAGAACATACCACATTAGAACTCTAACTATAGAACTTTTCTGTCACTTCCCACTTGGGTCAACATTCATGCCACCCACTGTACCATGTAGAGTTCTAAGAAGTTAAGATCTCTATCCTGTTAAAACTGACTTCTGGATTCCCCCAGATGAGTTTTATGGGACTGTGCACATTTAATGTAGTTAAAGTACCCATGGGCCTGGACTTTCCAGAAATGGCCAATTTCATGCAATCTTCTTCTCAATAAAGGCAAAGATTAACTACATGTATAACTAAGTATAATTAATTTTTCTAACTCCTTTGGATATTTATTCATATAAATAAATTCATAAATCAGATTTAAATATTTTTTCAGATCAGATTCTTGAGTCTTGAATTTTTACTTGGAAAATATGATTACTGTAGATATTGTAAGCTCTGGGTTAACCTGCATGGTCAGAGAATATAAAGCTGTATTCAATTTTTAACTACAAAAGAAGAGGAGGAGAAGGAGGAGGAGGATAAAGAATATCAACAAACACCAAATACATTCATGCAAGCAAGAAGATGAAACTAACTCAGAGAGGTCCGACAGTGAGTAAGTTATAATAATGGAATTCAAACCCAAGTTTGGCTCACTCTGCTTCATTCATTCAAGTTCACTCTGCTTCATTCACCACCTAAAATATCCCAGCGGGCACCCTGACTCCCTCCTTCCTCTCCATCCATTCGCTGTCCTTTTCTGTCCTCCTTCCCCAGCTTTATTTTCCTGCACAGTACTTATGTAAAATATGTCTCCTGTACTGGAACGTAAGCTAAGCAGGGATTTTTTTGTTGTATTCACTGCTTTATCTCCAGTGCCTAGAACAGTGCTGGAGACATGGTGCTCACTAAATATTAAATAAACAAAAGAATAAAGTATCCTAAGTGCATGTGTTTTTCATCACATCTCACTGGAGGGTATAGTAAGAAAGCAGACATGTACAGACATACATACATATACATTCTACTTCATAATTCTGTCCATGATCTGGGTGGTATGGTCACAGAGTAAAGGTTCAAATTGGTTGTGGAGAAAACTCATCAATCTTTTTACCAAGAGAAAAGAGCAGCTGTGTCCTAGAAGTTGGAGGACACCCTTACATCTGTAGCAGCACGTTCTTGCCCACACTACATTTATGTCCTTTGTTACAAGAATTAATATACAGTACTCTTTTCATGAAGAGTCCAAAAATTTGGTAAGATGATTTTTATCTTATTTTTCCATACGAAGAACAATTTAACACCAAACACACCTCCCAGATCCTTCATACAGTTAATTCCACAACCACTAAACTTATTCTGACTCACCAACAAAAGCCACATCAACATGGGAACAAGGGATTCATTTACTACACCAAAACAGTCTCTTCAGAACTTCTGAAGTAACTGCAATTTTTGGTCATTTAAATAATTTTGCATTTAATGTAGGCTCTATTTCTAGATCTTTTTGCAATAGTTGGAAGATATGCCTAATAAAAATACATTTCAACAAAAAGGAATTAAGCAGATTATGGAGCTCTTGGGTCATCACCCTGGGAAGGTAAGACTTTAAAAAGGAAGTGATGCTTCCAAGGGAACATCATTAGGGCACATACCTACTTTATTCAGGCAAAATGAGTGTCCAATAAATGTTGATTCACCAATCATGTATACCTTTCACATAAGAGATACCCTGAGATCTAAATCACATACCCAATATTCAGCAATGTGGCCTAGAATCAAGGGGTGAACCATGGGGGGAGGGAGATATGCTCTTCTTCCTGATACCTGTAAGCAGAACACTGCTGAGCAGACCCATTTGGTGTTTTTATAATTACCCAAATTCTCTTCTTTTGTCAAAATTCATTCTCAGTAACAGCTTGAGCAATGTAGCAATCGTGCTCTGAAATGACTTGTAAACCACAGACACAAATATTTGGGCCAAGAATGTGGAATCCATTGCTGTCACATTCCATTATTTCTGGTGGAGCAATTCACTAACATTTTGGAATCTAGATCATAAATTATGCAGAGCCTCAGCAAAAGAGCTGAGGACACAAACTGCTGTAATAAAATTCCTGTTACTGGAGCCATAAAAACAGAACAAAAGAAAGGCAAAGAAGAAAAAGCAGGGTTGGACTTTTCTGACATTTCTTGTCCGCCATTGTTAATGCTTTCACAAAATGAAAATGTAACATTCGGGAAACCATCAGACAAGCCAAAAATGATATGATGGGCATACTGTCATTTATAAACACCACCACCACTATGAGATTCCCCAGAATAAAGTGAGCTTTGTGAAGAAAGCTTGAATATTGACATAAATTAAAGTGCTTAAACGTACAACAGAGCCATCTGTACATTTTTCATGATTCTCAAGAGGTGTTAAATGTCCTTCAATCACAGCACCCAGGCAATGGTCGAATTTTCTGTTGAGATATATTATAAAATGTCAGAGGGAAAGAGCTCTGAATCGCCAGGTCATTTCTCCTCTCTGTGGAAACTGAGGTAATGGCAGAGCCAGAACTAAAACCCCATCTCTTGACTCCCAACCCACTGAGTTTCATATTGCAGAATGATGCCTTAAGCATGGTAGGTGTTCAAAAATTATTTGACGGGCAGGTGGATGAAAGAATGGGTGAATAGATGGGTAAATGGACGAATGAATGAAATAAAAAACCATCCTCTATGGGTCAATGTCAAAGAGAACATACCGTTGAAATACTTTAGAAATAAAATGAAGAACTGAAAAGCCAGTTGGATCATGCTTAGCAACCGTTCACAATGTGACTCCAAGAATTCTTTCTTTTCAAGTATAACTTGAGAGCACTGACATATGTATGTATGCATACATATGTATGTATATGTGTGTATACTCCAAAAGGAGTAATGAGCATGAGAACAAACATAGGCAAACACGTTTCTTAAGCAGGACTGCTATTATTGGGCAATATTTAGTATGACTCCCTTCTTCAAGGTGCACCATAAACGAGGGAGAACAGAGTAGGTGAAGGGGGAAAGGTCCCAGCACAGATGGATGAAAAGTCAGGCATGTACTTTTTGAGCACAGTACTGCTTCTGCAATTATTACAAACATATTTAGAAGAAAACAAAATGCTTTTCAAGATAGAAGGTCTAAAATGTTAAAACAGGAAAAGGGGGCTCAGTACAAGTTAAAACCATATAAGGGAAGAAAGTTGTTTTTTCACCAGGATAGGAGGAAATTTTTCTTCTAGCAAATCCCAGAGCACAAAAGAAACTAGCTCCAATCATCTGTCTAGGTTAGGAATCTTCAAGTTTTCTACAAAGAAGAACTGCTTTAAATTTCCCCAGAGCCTTAACATCACTCAGAGGAGGAGGGAAAAGGAGTACAGAAGAAAGAAGGAAAACAGCCTAGTGGTGCCATTAGTGCCCTGAGGCGTGGGAAGTCTCAGCGCAATACCAGACAAGATTTCTGAGCCTGTACTGTGTGCCAGGCACAGTACAAAGCGCTCACATACATCGTCTCATTTAACCTTCACAAGAACTCTACCCCCACCCCCACCCTGGAGAATCTACTCTTAACTCCATGTTTCAGATGAAGAAATTGAAGTCTGAAGAGCTTATATAACTTTCCCAAAGCCACACAGTTCATAAATGGCAGAGCTATGATTCAAACCCAGTCCGGTCTGACACCAAGGCTCAGGTTTTTCTGTCTCCTGGCTGCCACAGTCTCCCTCCCCTCTGAGAATCCCAGAAAGCCATGGCTTTACCAGGCTTAATACATGGTTTGGAAATCTACCAGGTACACCTTCAAGTTCTTTCAAGACTATGATCTGAGATTGCTGGTCAGAGTTTCAAAAATCCGGGTTTACCATTACAAAACAACTGGCAGTTGTTGTCTTTCTTTGGTAAAAACCTTCTGGAAAGCCAAAAATTGCTGTGCTATGGTCATTCCTTACCCAAGTCTGTATTTTAACATCCAGCTAATTGAGATGAGTGGAGACATCTGTAAGCTGATTTTAAAAGAGACAAATCTCTTTGGAGCATAAAAACAGCAGAATCATTTACTGAGTGCTTGCTATGTGCTAAGCATTGCTCATCAATTCATGCAGCATCAAAGACTAACAAGTAGAGCACTAAGCCCTAGGAATACAAATGCATCAGAGGGGGAGCCTGCAGCTTCTCCAGGGGCCCGCAGCTTGCAGGAAGCCAACCACGCAGAGAAGTGCGCCCCCTGCTTGTCAGGCACGGAGCACTGCAAGGGTGCCAAAGAGCACCCATATGGATCCTGGAAGCCTCCTTAGAGGCAGGGTCTCCTCACAACACCTCAGGATGGAACCTGAGGGTCAGAAAGTTTAAGTAATGCAAAGGGGCACAGCTCTGAGGTGGTCTGTGCTCAGGTTCACCTCACTTCAGAGCCTTGCTCTTCGCATCACTTGCTGTGGCCTCGCAGGAAAATATGCTCCTTAAAGCTTCTGTCACAGGATTACCTTTGTCTTACAGGGCAAACACTAAACAAAAACCTACACTAACTTCTAGGTTCTCAGTAGAGTCATATTGACATGACTCTTATTTAGTACGTAACAGTCATCAAAGCATTTTCATGTTCACATTTACATTTTGAGCCTAATAACCATCTTGTAAAGAACAAAGATATTATATGGTGCTCTTCTTTGCATGTGAGAAAACTGAGGCCCAGGAAGGGGAAGCAACTTGCACAAGTTAAGGTTCAGAGCTCAGTCTGGGGCCCTTGAATGTCTAGCTCCCAGTCCAGCAAATCTCCAAGCCACAGAACCTTAGCTTATCATACCTGCTTGAGTTTTTCCTTTCTTGGTATCTCAAACTGCTTGCCTTACTCCAAAGATCAATGAACAGTGTGGCAGATTTAGAATCTGGGGTCAGGTCTCTGTAGTCAATGTTTTGGTTTGGATGTTTTTTTAATGGGTCTCTTTCATTTGAAATGTTTCTTATCAGAAAAACGTCAGGCAGGGATATCGGAGAGTTTGTCAGCAAGAGATGAAAAGATCAGAAGTAGGAGTGATGTCACCAAGATGGCAGAGTAGGAAACCCCAGCCTCTGTCCCTCACAAAGATCAATAGAGAGCTATCCATGAACAGAAACAGCTCTGGGGGAGCTCTGGAGTCCACTTAAGAAATTTCAGCAACATACTGGAACAAAAAAATTTCAGAATAATCACACAAAAAGTGAAGGAAGAACAGCTTCGACTTGCCTGCATCATCCCATTCCCGAAGCCAGCATTGCTCAGTACCAAAAGGGAACCCTCCAGCTAGCAAGAGTTCCTTTTGTTGAGAAAGGAAGAGTGGAGTGAGCATCTAGCTTCCCCAGCACCACATGAAGGATCTGTTTCCATTTCACTCCACCCAGAGACCAGCAAAAGCTTCGATGTACAGAGAAGACTAGGAACAAGGAAGAAGAGCAGGGGCTACCAGTATCCACCATGCAGCAGGAGCATCTGCGCTTCCTAGTGACCTGCTCTGTAGACAACCCCAGCACTTTTACCACTGAAGAGACCAATGACCAGCGCAGCTGCCATGGACCACCTGTGGGTTTCACTGGATGTCATCCCACAGGTATTCGTGTTTGCTGATGCCAGCCACCTGAGTGCCTCTCTACTTCTTCATCAGAGCCCGGGAACTGCACAGGAAGCCAGCCCCGGCCTCTGCAGCTGTGCTAGTGCAAGAAGCCAGCCTAGACCCCTGAAGCTGACAGCCACCACCGTGCACATGCTCAGGGCTAGCCCCTCCAGCCATCCATCTGCACAGCCCCAACCCAACCCTCAGCCCTGGCCTCTACTGTTGTGCACACAACCAGAGGGAGGACTGTGCAGCCATGAGAGAACATGCCAAATTGTAAATGGATTAAAGTTTCCAATCAAAAGGCACAGACTGGTTGAATGGGTGAGAAAACAAGACCAACTCTATGCTGCCTGCAAGAGACTCACTTTAGCTTTAAGGACACATATAGGCTTAAAGTGAAGGAATCAAAAAGATATTCCATGCAAATGGAAACCAAAAGAGAGAAATGGTAGCTTATATCAGACAAAACAGACTTTACATGAAAAACTGTAACAAGAGACAAAGAAGATCATTATTTAATGATAAAGGGGTCACTTCATCAAGAGGATGTAACAATTGTAAATATATATGCACTGAACATAGGAACACCTAAATATATTTAGCACATACTAACAGATCTGAAGACAATACAATAAAAGTAATAGACTTAATACCCCACTGTCAACAATGGATAGGTCATCTAGACTAGAAATCAATAAGGAAACACTGGACTTAAATAACACTTTAGATCAAATGAACTTAACAGACATATATAGAACATTCCACCCAACAGCAGCAGAAAACACACTCTTTTCAAGCACACATGGAACATTCTTCACAATAGATCATGTGTTAGGTCACAAAAAAAAGTCTCAGCAAATTTTAAAAGACTGAAATTATACCAAGAACCTTTTCTGACCGCAACAGTAAGAAACTAGAAATCAATAACAGGAGGAAAACTAGAAAATACACAAATATGTAGAAATTAAAAAACACACTCCTGACCAACCAATTGGTCAAAGAGGAAACTAAAAGGGAAATCAAAAAATATATTGAAACAAATGAAAATGCAAACACAATATACCAAAACCTATAGAACACGGCAAAAGCAGTTCTAAGAGGGAAGTGATAGTGATAGCTTATCACTTTATAGTGATAAGCACCCACATTAAGAAAAAAGGAAGATCTCAAATAAACAAGCTAACTTTACACCTTAAGGAACTAGAACAACAAGAACAAATTAAGCTCAACATGAAGAAGGAAGGAGATAGCAAAGATCAGAGTAAAAATAAATAGACAACAGAAAAACAACAGAAAAGATCAGTGAAACTAATAGTTGGTTTTCTAAAAATATAAAGAAAATTGACAAACTTTTAGCTAGATTTATCAAGGAAAAAAAAAGGAAGCAGATCCAGATAAATAAAACTGTAAATAAAAAGGAGACATCCTAACTGATATGACAGAAATACAAAGGACTTTAAGCAGTTACTATGAACAAATACCATGAGACACTGATGAAATAAATCGAAGAAAACACAAATAAATGGAAAGATATCACATGCTCATGGGTTGGAAGAATTAATATTGTTAAAATGTCCATACTACCCAAAGCCATCTATAGAGTCAATGTAATCCCTATCAAAATTCAAATGGCATTCTTCACAGAAATAGAAAAAACAACAGTAAAATTCATATGGAACCACACACACACCAAAAAACCCAAATAGCAAAGAAATTTTGAGAAAGAACAAAGCTGGAGGCACCACATGGTCTGAGTGCAAACTATATTACAAAGCTATAGTAATCAAAACAGTATGGTACTGGCATAAAAAGCAGACATATACACCAACAGAACAAAATCAAGAGCCACAAATTAAATCCACACATATATGGTCAACTAATATTTGACAAGGAAACCAAGAAAACTCAATGGGGAAATAATGACAGTCTCTTCAATAAATGGTGCTGGGAAAACTGGATATCTGCACATAGAAGAATAAAGTTGGACTGCTATCTTACACTATTCACAACAAATTAAGTGGAAATGGATTAAGGATTTAAACATAAGAGCTAAAACCATAAAACTCCTAGAAGAAAACATAGAGAAAAAGCTCCTTGACAGCAGTCTTGGCAATGATTTCTTGGATATGACACCAAAAGCATAAACAAGAAAAGCAAAAGCCAACAAGTGGTACTACCTCAACCTGAAAAGCTTATACACAGCAAACGAAATAATCAACAAAATGAAAAGGCAACCTAAGGAATGAGAGAAAATATCTGCAAACCAGATATCTGACAAGAGGTTAATATCCACAATGTATAAGTAACTCATATAATTCAATAGCAAAGAAACAATCTGATTAAAAAATAATCAAGAGGGCTTCCCTGGTGGCGCAGTGGTTGAGGGCCCGCCTGCCAATGCAGGGGTCACGGGTTCAAGCCCTGGTCCGGGAGGATCCCACATGCCACGAGCAGCTGGGCCTGTGCACCACGGCTGCTGAGCCTGCACTCTGGAGCCCATGAGCCGCAGCTGCTGAGCCCGCATGCTACAATTGCTGAAGCCTGCACGCCTGGCACTGGTGCTCCGCAACAGGGGAGGCCAATGTGGTGAGAGGCCCACACACCGCGGCAAGGAGTGGCCCCCGCTCACTGCAGCTGGAGAGGGCCCATGAGCAGCAACGAACACCCAACACAGCCAAAAATAAATAAAATAAACTTATAAAAAAATAATAATCATCAAGAGGGTCTGAATGGACATTTTTCCAAAGATGACAATTAAATGGCCAACAAGTACATGAAAAGGTGTTCAACATCACTAATCATCAGGTAAATACAAATCAAAACCACAATGAGGGGCTTCCCTGGTGGCGCAGTGGTTGAGAGTCCGCCTGCCGATGCAGGGGACACGGGTTCGTGCCCTGGTCCAGGAAGATCCCACATGCCATGGAGCGGCTGGGCCCATGAGCCATGGCCACTGAGCCTGCGCGTCCGGAGCCTGTGCTCTGCAATGGGAGAGGCCACAACAGTGAGAGGCCTGCGTACCGCAAAAAAAAAAAAAAAAAAAAAGAGAGATAACAAGTGTTGGTGAGGATGAGGAGAAAAGTGAACCCTGGTGCACTGTGGTAGGAAGGCAAATTGGTGCAGGTACTATGGAAAACATATGGAGGTTCCTCAAAAATTAGAAGTAGAACTACCATATAATGCAGCAATCCCACTTCTGGGTATTTATCTGAAGATGAAATCACTATCTCAGAGAGGTATCTGCTCCCATGTTCATTGCAGGATTACAATAGCCAAGACATGAAAACAACCTAAGTGTCCACCAGTGGATAAATGGATTTTTAAAATGTGTTTTACATACATACAATGGAATGTTACTCAGCTATTAAAAAAAGAAGGAAATCCTGCCATTGTGACCACATGGATGGACCAGGAGGGCATTATGCCAAGTGAAATGTCGTACAGAAAAAGACAAATACTATATAATCTCACTAACAGGTACCGTCTAAACACTTGAGACTCACAGAAACAGCATACTGATGGCTACCAGTGGCAGAAGAGTGGGGGCCATGGGGAGAGGTTGGTCAAAGCATACTTAACTTTAAGTTATAAGATGAATAAGTTCAGGGGATCTAATGCATAGCATGATGACTAAAGTTAAATACTGTATTGTATACTTGAAAATTGCTATGAGAGTAGGGCTTTAATGATCTCATTACAACAACAACAAAACAGTGATTACGTGAGGTGGAAGGTGTGTTAACTAATCTTACTGGGGTAAAACATTTTGCAATATATATGTGTATCAAATAATCACACTGTACATCTTAAACCTACACAATGTTAAGTATCAGTTATAGCTCAATAAAGCTGGGGGAAAAAAGAGATGAAGAGATCAAATAACAACATGTATTGCTGGCCCCAGATAACCACCTTCAACTTTCAATAGATGAGAATATTCTGAAGGGTAAGAAATGCTACATATTTCAGTAGCATTTTCACCTTTCTCTTAGCATCTTCCCACACATGATATAAACTATGATGATGAAAAAGATGAAAACATTTTTGAGTGTTTACTATGTGTCAGTCATTGTTCTAAGGGCTTTACACATATTAACTCACTCAATCCTCACAGCCATCTTGGGAGACTGGTGCTATAATTATGCCCATTTCACAGATGAAGAAACTGAGGCAGAGAGCAACTAAACACCTCGTCCAAGGTCACAAAGCCAGTAAGTGGCATAGCTGGCATCTCAAGCCAGGCCATCTGATTTCAGCAGTAAGGCTCTTTACAAGTACACCAGATATAGGGTGACTCTATATCCTATATCCTGCTGGTGCTTGGGACTGTCCCAGTGATAAATTCTATCGTCACCCTAGCTATACAACACTGTAAAAGCCATAACACTGGCAGTGAAGGGGAGCCATTTGTGAGTGGGGCTTCTTAGTGATCAAAATGGAGAGAAATCAGCTTATGAGCTGAGTGGTTTATATGTCACCAGGATAAAGAAAAAGAACAGTTCAACAGGATTCTTATGCAGAACGCCATAGCCCTGAAGGACAGAAGGGGAGTAGAGGAGAAAGATCATAAAAGTGTTCACCGAAAGATTTAGTGCATAGGTGCTTCTTATTCACTTTGTCACACACAAAGTAGTATGAGTTCTTCACTGCTGACAAAGAGAATGTCTTTCTCCATCAGGCATTTAAGAAGTACCAGGAGTTGTCAAGGCAGACATGCCAGCTCACCGGATGGTGCCACAAACTGGAAAATACCATCTGTTTTGTTAAGGTTGACAGTCTGAAATTTCTGGTTAAACTCCAGATCTCCTTGTTGTGAAGGGCTTGATAACTTTTAGTCCATTACCTTCTGCTTACTGAGTCACAGAGCATATTATATCTCCCTCCAGAGCACTCCAACAGCTGGGCCATGTTATAAGCTGTCTTTGTCTTATTCGATATTAAATAACAGATTTGATAGGACCTTCCTTTTGAATCAGGGAAACTCAATTACAGAATTGCTGTTGTTTCAAATAAGTGGCCAACTCTGACATTCTGGCTCAAGAACACAAATCTGTTACTTTTTTGCCACTGGGGCTGTTCTGATGAGGGCTTGGACACATAACAGCAAAGCATTTACTTCACTTTTTAATTGCTCTTGGAAACATTCTAAATGGCACCAATGCAATTTTTACTTGAAAATGAAAGTGTTTGCTTCCCAGAGTAACTTAACTCTTCAAAGGAGGGCAGAAAAGACCACTTTTTGAAATCCCTTGAAAACTGAGAGCCTGTCTGTACTCAGGAGCTAACAAAGCTGTTTGAAAGTCAAGTGGGGACAGGCTGAGTCAGCAATACCAACTAAAAAGTCGCATTTCGGCTTTAATCCAATTCAACAAATGCATTTTCTGCTGTGTCAGAGACAGCCTTAAGAAGAATTTCTGGAACAACATGCTGAAAATTGTTCTCGATGAAAGCTACTTTTTGAAGGCACCATGAAATTACTAATTATGCTGAAGAGAGTCTTAAACATTTGAGCCTCTTGTGTATTTCATGCTGGGAAAGAGGAGTGAGTTCAGGTTGTGGTCTATGAGAAGCCACATGTCTGCCTGGCATCGGTCTGAAGGTGTGCCTGTGTGTGCCCAGCATGAAGTGGGGATGAGTGAATGAGTATGAAATGAAGCTGTGAGTGGACTTTCCTGGTGGCGCAGTAGTTAAGAATCCGCCTGCCAATGCAGGGGACACAAGTTCGAGCCCTGGTCCAGGAAGATCCCACATGCCGTGGAGCAACTAAGCCTGTGCGCCACAACTACTGAGCCTGTGCTCTAGAGCCCACGAGCCACAACTAAGGAGCCCGTGCACCACAACTACTGAAGCCCGTGCGCCTAGAGCCCATGCTCCACAACAAGAGAAGCCACCGCAACAAGAAGCCTGCGCACCGCAACGAGAAGCCTGCACCCCGCAACAAAGAGTAGCCCCTGCTCGCCACAACTAGAGAAGGCCTGCGTACAGCAATGAAGACCCAATGCAGCCATAAATAAATTAATTAAAAAAAAGAAGCTGTAAAAAATGCTCATTTCCAGTTTTTTTCCAGTTACAATGTCAAACTGTCCTAGCCACTTCAAAATGCAAGAGCTTCAGCTCTTTCCTAAATAATTGTAGCCACTCTCTTTAGAGAGGCAGGCAGCAGGACATAGTATAAGAACACAGACTTTAGATCCAGAGAGTTCTGGGCTCAAACCCCACACACTTGCTGTGGGACCTTTGACAAGTTAACCTCTCTGTTCTTTAGGTTATTTCTAAATGGGAATAATAAGCTCAATCTTTCTGAATTTTTAAATGAAACAATGAAACTGCAGAGGAAGCTACCCCAAGTATAGTGTTAGCACACTGGAGGCATTCCAAAAAGTGAAAGGACTTTTATTATTATCATGACTTTTATGCCACTTCAAAGGTGTGTTGGAGAGATCACAAAGGCCTTTCAATATTCTCTAGGGAAACTGTAATTTGAATACGTAAAAAGTGAAACTAGTATCAGTTTCCTAAGACTAGATGATAAATGCAGAGGACAATAAACTGCTAAGTTTATGCACTTAAAAGAAGAGAGTGTGATATCTTAGTGATTTTCTTGTCCAGAAATAATAAATATTACGGTTCTTCAAACCTGCACAAAAGGCCCCATTTTAGCCACGCTTTGTAAACTTCTTAGATAAAGATCCAAAAAGGTTAATATATTATTTAGTTTGCCTGCTACTCAGACTGCCTCATTTAGCTATAGGGCAAAGAACTATGTAAAAGAAAGAGAACTATCTGCTCAATTCAGTATCCCTACTAGCTGTAAGGAGTAAAATTAAAATGGTGTCATAATACCTAATCACCACCTGCTGGTTTAACTATTTCTCAAGCTGATTACATTTCTGGTTCATTTAAAAGCCTTTAGGACTCACATTCCAGCTTCCATATACATCGTTTTTCCATGAAACTCCAGTTGTTAGTTCCTGGCATTTCCCACAGGGCTTGGCTCTTGTCGCCCTTCGTCTATTCAAGATACATTTATGGCGTGGCCACTTATCAGCCACTAGGAAATAAGGCCACAAAAAAGCAAAGAAATATACCCTGTCCATTCTTGGCATTTATGATCTAGTTGGTAAACAATTATGATACTTAATAAGTGCCATACACAAAATGTTAGGGAACACAGATGAACACTAAGTTTCCTAGAAGAGCCTGAGAAGCTTAAGAGTAATGTGACATTTGACTGAAGTATGGACAAATAAGCAAGACTTCAAAGTCTTCACAGAAGGAGAACGATTACTCAGAGCCGAAGAAATGGCATGAGGAAAGGCACGGAGGAGTGACAGAGAGCAAAGGTTTGGAGAACAGTGAGAGTGAGGGGTGAGGGGGCAGAAAACGGCGTTAGTAACATAAATTGGGACCAGTTCCTTAGAGAAGTTTTCTGACACCCCCACCTCAATTAAAATTACACCCAATGTAATAATTTCTGAAATCACTAAGTACTTCTTCTCCTTTAAGCACTTAAATTTGTCTTCCACACAGCCACTGGCAATAGTTTTTGGCACATAGTAGGCGCTCAATAAATACTTTTTGAATGTTCATCGTTGATGAAAAATATATATGCCAGGTGTAAATGGAAAACCTCAGTTTTTTCCATCCTGTGTAGGGAAAAACCCAGTTCCTCCCTACTGTGTCCCCCCCTCTGAGACTCCTTTACTACTCACACAGAACACTTCACTTCCAACACTTCTGGTTACCAAGTATGATGGGAGAGGGGGTTTCCCCACAACAACAAGAGAGTCTCAGACACCAGCTAGACGTCCTACAATTCGACTCAATTCTGACCCTGTCTACCCAGAGCTGGCATCAGATCCCACAGGTACGGGCTCAGTCTCATAAGACCAGCCCCCCACCCCTACTTCAGATGCCAGTCCCAAGCTCTGTGCTTCTGACCAACTGGCCATAGATTGGAGGTTCCCACAATCTCCTCCTCAGGTTTGATTAACTTGCTAGAGCAGCTCACAGAACTCAGGGAAACAGTTACTTACAAATACCAGTGTATTAAAGGACATGATAAAGGATATAGATGAACAGCCAGATGAAGAGATACATAGGGAGAGGCTTGGGAGGATCCTGAGTGCAGGAGCTTTTCCATAGGAGTCTCTGTGGCATTGGGGTGCATCACGCTTCTGGTGTGGATGTGTTCCCCAACCTGAAAGCTCTTTTAACTCCCTACTATTGGGATTTTATAGGCTTCTTCATGGAGGCATGATCAATTATTAACTCCATTTCCAGCCCCTCTCCTATCTCTGGAGGATGGGGAGGGCAGGACTGAAAATTCCAAGCTTCTAATCATGGCTTGGTCTTTCTGCTCCCACATAGAAGCCCACAGAGAGTTGCCTCATTAGAACAAAAGATGCTCTTAGTGCTCTTATCCCTTAGGAAATTACAAGGGTTTTAGGCGCTCTGTGCCAGGAACTGGGGGCAGAGACCAATATACATATTTTCTATTGTCTCACACCAGGCCAAGGATTTTGGACTTCATCCTGAAGGTAATGGGGAACCAATGCAGGGTTTTAAGCATATAAATGATTGAGTATAGATAAGATTGGGCACTTGGGGTTTTGAGAAGGTTACCTTGGAAGCCATGTGGAAAATGAACTGAAGGAGAAGCTGGGAGACCAGCTTGGCGGGATCTGTTGCAATGATCCAGGCAAGAGTTGATGGAAGGCTGAAAACACAGCTGGGCAGATACAACAGAACTTGTTTGGAGAGGCAGAATTCTCAGGACTTTTGACCAACTAGATCTGGGCTACGAGGGAAGGAGGCAGGGGTCCCAGGCTAACTTTGAGATTTCTAGGTGGGGCACTGAGTTTGTGCTGCCATTCTCAGAAATAGGGAATACACAACATGAAATCACAGGCTTAGAGAGAGGCCTACTTGGAGCAGATGGAGCTGTCTAGGAAGCAGGAATAGAAAGACATCAGAGACGGAAGTAAGGTCTGGGTTTGGGGAATTGGTGTATGGTGGTGAAAGCCATGGGCATGGATAGGATCAAGAAAGGCATACCATTCCAATTCTACTCCGCCCCCAGGATGCAATGTGTTTTTAAAAGTAAACCTTTAGGGGCTTCCCTGGTGGCGCAGTGGTTGAGAGTGCCTGCCGATGCAGGGGACACGGGTTCGTGCCCCGGTCTGGGAAGATCCCACATGCTGCGGAGCGGCTGGGCCCGTGAGCCACGGCCACTGAGCCTGCGCGTCCGGAGCCTGTGCTCCGCAATGGGAGAGGCTACAACAGTGAGAGGCCCGCATACCGCAAAAAAAAAAAAAAAAAGTAAATCTTTAATTAAAGTATAATATATAGTCAGAAAGGTATAAAATTTTAAGCATACAATTCAACAAATTTTCAAAAGTGAGCACAGCCATGTAACTACCACCCAGATCAAGAAGTAGAACATTATCAGAATCCCTGCAATGAATTTACCATCAGAGGCATTTACTGCCAATACTGTATTGGTGGCTTAGAAACCTGGAATCATCACCTGTAACAATAAGCTGTCTTTAAACAGAACTCACCATGAAGAAGAACAACAAAGGTGATCTGAATGTCTAAGAGACCTGGTTCTAATGTTCTACTTTTTCCACTGTTATTTGATTTTCTCAAAAAATTAGTCAAAAGTAAATTCCTCCAGAGTCACCCCAAAACAGATGGTTTCCTTAAAGAATGAACATGAGACTAAAAGCACAGCCAAATGATTCCAGAAGAAAGACCCCCCCAAAGCTCACTGCAGTCACGTGGCATAGGTCCAATATGAAGTGTCCAACACAGATGGCAGGACCCAGGGTCACATCTGCACCCACCATTGTTGGCAAAGCAAATGGCTACACAGGAGCTGCTACAGATGGAAAGACTTAGGGACGGGCAGGTGTGGGAAGTGCCAGTGCCAGGTATGGGTGGCAGGAGCCAAAGACTAACATCATTGCGAGGCTCCCCTGCTCACTGCATGGTGCCAGGCAGCACTGCTCACAAGAAACAGCCACACAAGAAGGGCTGAAGGTAGAGTGAATGCCAAAGTGGCAGTACCCCCATAAGGCCCACCTAAGTCTGGGAAAACAGAATGGTGTTCAGAAATCAACATTCTCCAAAGTGATCCCTCAAATGTTCCCTTCTGAAGTCCTAACAGAAGTGTTATCAATGCTCAGGACTGGGCTGCCTAATGGGAAATGCCCCCATGGGGGCCTTTTGACTCATACACCTATTCAGCCTCACATGTTCATAATCATTTGTGTAAAGAAGAAAAAACCTCCAAGCACTAATTAGAAAGACAGAGCTGTTGTATTTTCCTCCTGATCACCTTATCTTCTTTATTCAGTTCTTGAAGACTCAGCTATTAAAAGAAATTAAGTAATTCATCAAGCCCATTTCAATTACCTGCTGCTGATAACATCAGATTACAATTAGCATCTACAAATGAACCAAGTGCCAACTGCCAAGCTGAAACATAAGCTAATTTACTGCTAGACTCTGCCTGCTGGAGACAGAACTCTGGGACCTGGCAGTAAGCATCCACTTCATTATTCCAACAACAGTTTTGCAGCCTCTCCTGCAACCATCCAAAGTGCAGCTCTGACCAAGATTTACTGCTCCGTCTGCCGCTGCTCACATGTTTACAGACGTGCTGTATCTGTAAGCAAATCACAGCTCCTTTTAAATAGCAATGTCTAGACAAGCAGGGTGACAAATCTTGACCTAAAGGAGAGAATAAATATTATTAATATTTATTAGGTACTGATAGGTGTGGGGCACAGCACAGGATGTGCATGTCACAACCGTAATGAGGGTCTGAATCATTTTCTGTGAGTCCTCTAGTGCTTGATCAGAAAAATCTCCTGCTTTTGTTGATGCTCTCCATTTTTCATTTCTCCTTTCAAACAGGGAAAGTACATTCTTGTTACTTTCTTTTAGATGTCTAGAAAAATCTGTTTCAAGCTCTGGGACACATTTTTCCCCTTTTCATGACCCGAACAGGAACTGCTTTGAAAGAAAAGCAGAGGTGTGTGGTTTGGCTTTCTGTATTGTGGACATTATTAGACTTTGACAATCTGTGTAGTCTCGTCTATGCTTCTCAAGCAGAAGAACTAACAGTTCAATAAATGTGTGGGGTTCAGAGGGGGCCTGTGGGCTGTCGTAGAAGACAGCACACAGACCAGGGTTTGGATCTTGCCTCCGCTGCTTATAAACTGTAAGATTCTGGGCCAGTACCTTTACTTCTGTGCCTACCACATAGGTTTGTAATGGGGATGAAATGAAATAATGTATGCACAGTATCTAGCTCAGTGCAAGTAATCAACAGAAAATAGATTCTCTAGGAGAAGAAGAGAAAGGGCTGTTCCAAGGTGACAGGGCCTGTACTTTTCTGGGAGCACTGGCTGTCTTGTACATGGGCACAAGCAGGGACTGCTGTTGCAAGGTGGCCTAGAGCCCTTCCAGTGGTGTTTCTTCTTTCTCATCTTTCCTGTATATGGAGGGTGGGGGTGGGTGCAGAAGAAACATCTTTGGCTTTTAGCCCTAGGCTGAATGATCTCAGCACGGCTCCCACTGGAATCTACCATTCTAGTGGAAATGTTTCCTCATGGCAGGATCTGTGGACATGGAATCAGAGACCTGAAGTCTAGCCTCAACTCTGCCTCTACAACCCTGGGTGAGTTACAGACATTCATTAATCTCTGGATCCTCGTCAGTGAAAAGGAATAATAATAATTTAACTCATAGCATACTTGTTTGCTATTAAGAAAGGCAAACAAGTACTGTAAGACACAAATATAATGGAACTGCATTGCTGAAGCAAGAATTTCTATGTGAGGCCTCATGGACTCTTCAACATCTTGAATGGTTATTCTGAACATGGTTCCATAATCATACTGTGGATTTTCAAAGAAAAACACCTAATTAGTGTAAATTAAATACTACCTACAATTATTATTAACATTTTACTCGTAAAGCTAGACCTCTTCTCCACCTAAAGAAAACCCAACATATAAAAACTGAAATGTGAAAAGCAGGTAAAAGAGAGTGACTGCCATATTATAGAATATTTTTCTCTTACAAAAGAAATTTATTATAAGATTTTTTCAGGATACTGTGTTTTACATGTGTTCACAGTATTTATTGAATATTTAATTCATAAAATGTAATCAGGAATACTATATAATTAAGGTGCAATGTGTGTTTGTTATGTATACAACATGTAATATTGTTCCACCTTTCCTTGGGAATTCAAATTTTTCTGATTTAGATTGCCAGAATTTAATTTTTAAATATAATTTTTATAAAAGTTACTTAGGTGATATTTCTTAAATCCTAGAATTAGAACAGCTGAGAGTCACCATTTCTGGTGACTATCATTTTGCTGCACTATAAATAAGAGGAATGATGTAAACCCACCAGAGTTGCTACCGAACGTTTACTTCAGCACATGACTACCAGGTTGGTTTGAAAACATGGAAAAGAAAAAGCCAAGCATCATTTTATGAGATCTTAATACATCTTTTATGCTACAGGTCTCTTGAAATTAAATGGGTCAAGATTTTTTTTAACCTACCTGGGCTGTGATTTTCTCATATTTAAAATTAATTAATACTCTTGACCTCATAGGTTTGTGGAGATGATTAAATATGAAAATGAATATAAATATGTGACACAGAGCAGGTCTCAATATATGCTTGTTAAATGAAAAACCATAAGCTCCATGGGGATGGGAACTATGTCAGTTTTATTCATAAAATATAGCACAGTGCCTATCACATAACTAATGTTCAATAAATATTTGTTGAGCAAATGAATGATTAAGTGAACAAATGAATTAATGAACACTAGTCCCACACTGATATATTTAAAATACATAACCAACAAGGACCTACTGTATAGAACAGGGAACTCTGCTAAATATTTTGTAATAACCTAAATGGGAAAAGAACTTGAAAAAGAATAGATACATGAATATGTATAACTGAATCTCTTTGCTGTACACCTGAAACTAACACAACATTGTTAATCAACTATACTCCAATATAAAATAAAATAATTTGAAAAAACACTAGTCCCATTTCCCTTTCTTTCCCAAAAAAGCTACTTTGTAGACAGCAAATGTCTTTTTGACTAAAAAGGTACAGATATTTTAAAATTGTGAATTATTTTCCATAGATAGATTATTAGATATTTCACCCTAGGCCTTGGTGGGAAGCACTTTCCATCTCTCATGTTTGACCCAATACTAGAAACAGAACAGCTCTTACACTGCTGTACATGGGAAGTGGCTCCTACAATGTGTTCAGTTTTGTATGTATTCTAGGGGCATGGTGGCAAGCTAAGTGGTCACCATCATCCAGAAAGAGAAAGAAAGAAAAGGAAGGGAAGGAGGGAGGGAGGAAGAAAGGGAAAGAAAAGGAGAAAGAAAGTGAGAGAGAGTGCAAGAGAGCAAGTAGGAAAGAAAGAAGGAGGGAGAGAGGGAGGGAAGGAAGCGGGGAAGGAAGGGAGGAAGGAAGGGAAGGAGGGAGGAAGGAAGGAAGCAGATATCCTTCTAATTATCTCCCGTCTCATTTTCCTAATTGCAGTTTATCTCAAAGTAAAATGAGAAGCATTTCTGCCTGCCTCCCCAGTGAATGAGAAGATCTGGGATGATCAGAGCGAGAGCACTTTAACTGAGGCTTTACTCTAGTGACCTACTTTGCAGCCTAACTGAGATTTGACTCCAAACTGCCTAAATTAGAACCATAAAGAAGGCTACCAAAAAAACAGAGGCTACAGAAACACTGTCATGCAACTACAGTTGTTTTGAGCATAAAAGAAAAGATGGACATTTTCCAAGCCAAAATTTACATTAGCATTATTTTCACAAGTAAGACATACTTAGAAAACGTCTAGGCTATTCTTTGTTGTTCATAAGAAATCTAAAGAGTCTAAATCATTTCTACTTGTTTTATTTTAAAGCATCTAAAAGGTGGATAGTAAATATTAGTATATGCTGACCACCAAAGGATAAAGATTTCTCATCATCTCTACCTTCTCTTTTTCTCCATCTCCATAAGTTCTATCCACTACCCCTCAGATGTGCACAGAAAGCTTCTAATGTCAAAAAACCTTCTTAGTGACTCAAATCTCATTCTCCCTGGCTTCTCTAAGCCCTCCACATCCTGAAGCTCTCTTCTCCCTGAACTCTACCTGGGTCACCTCCACCCTCTGTGATCCTGACTCAGTCTCCCTGACTGGCTTTCCTCCCTTATCTCATAGATGTCATTAGGATGATGCCATCTTAATACTTGTTTCCAATTCTATTTGCTCATGTTACATTGAGAGAAATACATACTGGGCATGTACAAAACAAACTTACCATGTTTGATAAAGAACTACTTTGGGGAAGTTCCTCCTCTCAGCTTTCCTGTTTCTTTCCAAAGGCACCACTGTTCTTCCAATCACTGGGGCACAACATCTTGGCATAAGCTTTGACTCATTCAGTCTAATCATATAAACACTGAGTACTCACTGTGTCTAAGGGGTTATACTCAGAGATACAGAGACTGTGGAGTAGAATAGTGTTTATACTTCTACTGAGTTTTAATCCAGTGGAGGTAACTATACAAGTACACCAATAACCATATTTTATGATTGAATAGAAATAGAATAAGAGAAATTTAAAAAGTGGACACAGGACTCAGACAAGGTAAAGAACTTGTTATCAAGAGAGGCTTCAAGAAGTGAATAGTTAAAAAAAAAAGAAGTGAATGGTACTTGGGATAATCCTAAAAAGATGGGTAAACTTTAGATAAGCAAGATAGGGACAGAGAAGTTCTTCTAAGTAGAAGAAATAGCTTGAGAAAATACATTAAAGCAAGAAGTATAGCCAGTGTGGCTAAATTAGGGAAGATGGAAAAACACAGTTTTAGGTAAAGAGTATGTACAGAGGAGTAGTAGAATTAAAGAATGGAAATCGTGATAGTCCCCATTTTAAGGTACAGTTTAGGAAGGTCAGTCTACTATTGGTGTGTGGGATGGAGGAGACATGGGAAGGAGGGAATGGTAGCAAGGAAAACCCAACTAGTTGGTTATTGCAACAGACTGGGCAACAAGGAAGGAGCAAGGCAAAGAAAAAACCTTAATGAGAATACTTACTTGACAACTGTTAGATTGAGTGTCAACTGAAAAAAAGGGGGATGGGGTAAGAAATCAATGATGACTTTAGATTTCTAAGTCAGGACTGTATAATGGGCTGAATGATCCTCCCGCTCCCCGGTCCCCAGTCTCTGCATTCTAATCCCAGGAACCTGTGAATGTTACTTTACACGACAAAAGGGATTTTGGAGGTGTGATTAAACTGTGGATCTTGGGAAGATTATTCTGGATTACTCAAGTGGGCTTGATGTAATCACAACAGTCTTTTTTTTTTTTTTAAAGAGGGATACAAGAGGAGTTAGGACAGAAGAGAAGGCAATGTGATGACTCAGAAGCAGAGATTGGAGTGATGCACTCTGGAATTGGAGGAAGAGGCCACAAGCCAAGGAATACACGCAGCCATTAGAAGCTGATTCTCCCCTAGAGCCAAGAAACCAGGCTTGTTGACATTGACCTTAGCCTGGTGAAATTGATTTCAGACTCCTGATCTCCAGAACTGTAACAGAAAACATTTGTGTTATTTGAAGCCACTAAGTTCATGGCAATTTGTTACAGCAGCAATAGTGAATGAATAGAGATAACTACAAGAATGGGCCTGTCATCAACAGAATAAGGAAAGCTAGGAGAAGCAGTTAATTTAGGAAAAAGATATTTCACATTTGAACTCACAAACTTGGACTGATCAGCATGAAAATCAGAAGAAGCATCTACTAGGCATATGAAAATGATCTCAGGCAGGAGGTCAGAGCTGGTGAATATAGATTTAGAAACAATGGACATTGAAGCAGTAGTTGAAGATTTGGTGGTAAAAATGATAGAGAGGGGCTTCCCTGGTGGCGCAGTGGTTGAGGGTCCGCCTGCCGATGCAGGGGACACGGGTTCGTGCCCCAGTCTGGGAAGATCCCACATGCCGCGGAACGGCTGGGCCCGTGAGCCATGGCCGCTGTGCCTGCGCATCCGGAGCCTGTGCTCCGCAACGGGAGAGGCCACAACAGTGAGAGGCCCACGTACCACAAAAAAAAAAAAAAAAAAAATGATAGAGAGATACAAAGAAGGAACAGGAAAGAATCAAGGAACAAAATACAAGAACTCCCACATTTAACAAGTGGCAATACAATGGAAAAGAGCCATTAAAAATAATGTAGGGAAACTGAATAATGACACAGAGGCTTTGCCTAAGAGGGAAGGCGGAATAAAAAAAGCAGGTGGCAGAAAAGCACATATGTTATGATCCAAGTTTTTAAAAAAGGAACAATCTGTACACACATGTGTATATTTACATATATGATTATACTACCATGTGTTTATGTGCATAGTAAAAAGGTCTGGAAAGAGTCTAACCAAGTTGTTAACAGTACTTAACTCTGAAAAGTGGGACATGGGAAGGTAGGCAAGGGGGTGGACCAGGGTGGAACTCCTTTTTCTACTTCATACACTTTCATACCATAAGAATTTTTTACCAAAGTAAGTACTGTTTTTGTAACTTTTAAAATTGTTCATTTTTAAAAAAGAAGGATAAGAAAAGCCAATGAAGATGGTACAGAAAGAGCAGCCAAGAAGAAAATCAGGACAGTGGTGCTTCACAGAAACTAGAGGAGGAGAGAATTTCAAGGAAAACTTAGTAAAGGCTGCCAAATGTTGCATACTGATTAAGGAAATTTAGAACTGTCAAGAGATCTCTCAACTGAGCCATCTGGAGATCACTGCTGATCTTTTTCAGGGGACAAAAGGTGCAAATCAAATTGCAATGGGTTAAACATGGATAGGAGAAGTTCTACTTCCAGTAATGGAGGAGTACCTCCTTTCAGAGCCACCCTCCTATAGATAACAACTATAAAGTCTGACAGGGGGCAGGGCAGGAGGGCTGGCATGGAGGGGGCAGGAGGCCAGCATGGAGGAAGCAGGGGGAGGAATTTATCTAAAAACACTGGAGTGCAACCAAAAGCAGTGAGAAACTGTAGGGAGGTTGGAGTTGACTCTTTGCAGAAGGGAAAGGCATTGGGTAAGTTTCCCATTTTTGAAATGCCAGAGGACATTTTGCAGGGGCAGGGACCAGAGGGCAAACCCCATTAGTGCCGTGTGGTGAGGCTAAAACTCAGGTAGAAACACACTGTCTTTCTGGCTTGAAGAACCAAAGGAAAAATCCCAGAGAGAGCCATAGAGGAGAGCCTTGGATTTGTAATTTTACACAGATCTCTGTTTAACTCATGAAATATGCATGTGCAAGGCCAAATCTAAGCAAGCTTAAAGACCTGAACAGAGATTTTAGCTGCTACCCAACACAGGGAAGACAGAATTTGGAGCTTGAATTAAGTCAAGTTAACTGGTAAAACAACTACAACAAAAATCAATACTATTAAGAGAAATATATCAGAATCCAGAGTCTCTATAAAGTATCACTGACAATGTTGGATATAATCCCTTTTCAAAGAGTACATTAAAATGTGACTAACAACTCAAAACAAAAGGCAATCAATGCACAACTCTGTGACTATACTACAAACCACTGAATTACACACCTTAAATGTATAAATAGTATACTATGTGAATTATATCTCAATCGAGCTGTTAAAAAAATAACAACATCAACAACAGGCAATCAATAGGGTCTAACTCTGAGATGACCCACATGGAATTAGCAGACAAGGTTTTATAAGCTTTTGTAATAACTAGGGCCGTTATGTGAAAGAAAATATACATGTAATGAATAAACACATAAATCTTAGCAGGAAAGCTGAAATGTTAATTAAAAGAACCAAATGGAAATTCTAGAGCTAAAAATATAATATATATCTAAATTTTAAAATGCACCAATGCAGTAAAGAATTAACCTTGCCCAGAGAGGTCCAGCCTTTGCCCCTGGCTCTGGGAAATAATTTCGAAGCCCTCAGAATGCCCAACCTAAGAGTCTTTGAGGGTGTTGACCATGCCAGAGAGTCGATGGTAACAGTATGATTTACAGTGGGGGCTCTCAGCTCAACCTCCAGAGGGGCAGGAAACTAAGGTCACTCATGCAGGTGGTCAACCATATCTCTGTGACCAAGATCCAATAAAAACTTTGGAAAAGAAAGCTCAAGGGAGTCTCTGTGCATACTGTCACATATTGCTGCTTGGAAGAGTTAGCACCATCCATGACACAACTGGAAGCTTTGTGCTTACAATTCTCCTGAACTCTAACCCATGTGCCTCTTCCCTTGGCTGATTTAAATCTGTATGCTTTCACTGTAATAAACCATAACCATGAGTATAACAATAACTTTCAGTGAATTCTGTGAGTCCTCCTAGTTACTGAACCTGAGGGTGACCCTTGCTTGCTGTTAATGTCAGAAGTGAGAGTAGTCTTGGGGAATCCCAAACTCTGCATCACCAGATAGGTTTATCAGAAGATTGGAGATGACAGAAGAGTTAGTGAACTTGAAGAAAGATTAACAGAAATTTTCAAATCTGAAGAATACAGAGAAAAAAAATTAAAAACATGAACAGAGCCTCAGCAATATATAGGACAAAATCAAAAGGCCCAAAGTAATGCAGAGAGATAAATAGAGAAGAGAGGGAGTGAACAAAAAGAAATATTTTAAAAATAATAGGTAAAAATTCCCTAAATTCAGGCAAAAATATATATGTGCTGATTCAAAAGCTCAAAGAACCATAGGAAGGAAAAAAATACAAAGAAAGCCACATTTAGGCATATCATAAACTGCTGAAAACCAAATTTAGAAGAAATCTTGTGAACTGTCAAGAAAAAATTAGCATACACCATACAGATTATTAATTCCACTGACTTCTTATTAGAAATAATGGGGGCCAAAAGACACTGGAAAGACTACTTTAACCCACTGAAAGATAAAAAAAAAAATCTACCAACCTAGAATTCTGTATCTAGCAAAAAATATCCTTCAAGAATGAGGTGAAATAAACACATTTTAAAGTAAACAAAATGAAGAGAATTCATCACTAGCAGACCTGCATTACAAGAAATGCTACATGAAGTTCTTTAGGCTGAAGGGAAATAATACCAGATGGAAACTCATATCTTCAAGAGTGAATGCAAGTACAAGAAATGATAAATAAGTGGATAAACAGAAAATATTATTTTTCCTCTCAATCATTTAAAATGATAATATAAAATAGAACAACTAACATTGTACTGTGGAGTTTAAAAAGAATATAGGTGTAGTAATAAATGTGAGAACTACAGCATAAAGTACAGGGAGTGGGGAGTAAGTGGACCTACAAGGTCATAATGTACTTATATTTTACAGGAAGTGGTACAATGGTAGCTCAAAGTAAACCATGAAAAGTTAAGGATATATAATGCCATCCTTAGAGCAACCATTAAAAAATTATGCAAAGACAGAGCTAAAAAGCAAATAGACAAGTTAAAATATAGTCTATATGATTAAATTTACCCATAGACAGCAGGAAAGGAAGAACGGAGAACAAAATATAAATGGGACAAGCAGAAAACCAACAGTAAAATAACAGACCTAAATCTAACAAAACCAATAATTACATTAACTGTTAAATGATGAAATTCTCTAATTAAAAGGCCATAATTGTGAAAATCAATAAAGAAGCAAGACCTAGCTAGATGTTATCTGCAGTTAACAAACTAAAGACACCAAGAAATAGAAAGTAAAGACAGAAAAAAAATGGAAAACACAAAAAGTAAGCATAAGAAGGTAGGAGTGGATATATTTGTATCAGATCAAGTAGTTCAAGAAAAAAAGACATGACCAATGATAAAAAGGGACATTTCATAATGATAAAAGGGCCAATCTGTCAGAAAGACAAAAACGATCATAAATGAATATTTGCCCAAAGAGAAAGCTTCAAAGTACATGAAGCCATGTTTCACAGAATTAAATGGAAAAACAGACAAGTCCACACTAACAGTTGTAGATTTTAACAACCTCCTTCTTAGCAACTGACAAAACATATAGACAAAGAAATCAAAAAAGACAAAGATGATCTGAACACCACTATCAACTACCTAGACCTAAGCAACATCTGTAGAGACACCTATTGCAATCCTACAAAGTATGTTCTCTGACTGCAATAGAAGTAAACTAGAATTTGATAACAATAAAGTTTCTAGGAAAATCTCAAATGTTTTAAATTAAACAGCACTTCTAAACAACACGGGGGTTAAAGGGAAATCACAAACAATTTTAGAAGATATTTTAAACCCAACGAAGGTAAAAACATAATACATCAAAAATGATTAGATGCAGCTAAAGCAGTGTTTAGAGGAAATTTTATATTTTTAATGCTTGTATTAGAAATTTAAAAAGTCTAAAATCAATGACCTAAGTTTCAACCTTGAGAGGCTAGAAAGAGGACCCAAAGAAAGCGGCAGGAAGAAAATGATAAAAATGAGACCAGAAAAATGAAATTAAAAAATAGATAAGCAATAGAAAAAACTTAACAAAAGCAAAAGCAAGAAAATTGATAAATCTCTAGCTAGAATGACCCAGAAAAGGGGGAGGGGGTTAGTACAGGTACAAAACACAAACTACCAATAACAGAAATGAAAGAGGACATATCACTATATATCTTACAAGCATGAAAAGGAAAATAAGTAAGTATTATAAACAACTTTATGCCAATAAATTCAACAATTTAGATGAAATGAACAAAGTCTTTGGAAAATAAATACAACTAATCAAAATGATAGATTTCTGACACAAGATGATAGAGAAATATGAATTGTCCAATATGCACAGCCTTCTACACTCCAGGTTTCAAGCCCTCCAACCTATCCTATGTGCCACTGCTAGACTTGTCTTCCTTAAATATCTAGTCAATGTTCTCACTTCTACATTTCAAAACCTTCAGGAGTTCCTGTTCACTAACAATTACTTGCCTAGTTTTCATAATAACCTTCTACCATCCTCTAGCACATTCCTGAAGGCTAATCATGCCACTATCCCTCAGATATGCCAACCTATTGCATCAAATTCTTCTTTCACGTACTCCTTGCCATCAATGCCATCCCATTTCTGACCAAATCTCAGCTATTCTTCAAGGTCCACCTGGGCGTCATCTCCTCCAAGAAGCTTTCCAGACTATTCCCAGCCCTCAGGGCCTCCCTTCTGGGAATTTCATGGCTACACAACATCATTAACACCGTTGTCCTATGTATTAATCTTATTTTCCCAACTAAATTATAAGCTCTTTGAGGGCAAGGATTTTTTTTTCAAACTTCTCTACCATGTAAGGCAATTATTCCAGGATTCAGCACATAGTATGATTCAATAAATACTTGAAATCTGTTGAATGAATATATCATACCAAGAACTTATTTCTATGGTTTTTATCAGGCTCTCTAGATTCTCATTCTGATCTCAATACCATCTTCACCATCACCTCTAGGGATTTGCCAGACTTTTTCAAACAACCATATTCACGAAACATATGGTTACAATAAGCGGAGGTAGAGGGGAGGGAGAAGTAGTGCTAAAATTATATAAAGAGAAATAGGGTTTTGTAGGTCACGAAAGAAAAGGGGACTGACTTTTACAGTGCATTGCCACTAATATCCGCTAAGCATACACTAATACGAATAAGGTCACCGTCTTCTTGTCCTCTCCCCACCCTGAGTCCCTGTGGACATAACAAACCATGGGCTCCAGGCACAAGGATGAGTTCCGCTTATACTTCTGAACACATCTGTTCCTTTCATTCATTATGTACCAACATCTGTTTGGGTACCAAGAAAAGATAACAATATCTTCTAAAAAGTAGCCAGTTACTAATACTTATCACCTCTTACCATTCCATATAAATTCCCCCAAATCTATAAATATCTTAACTGTAACCAAGTCCTATCAAACCACAGACTGCAAATCTATCTTATTTAAATTTTTCAAAAAATAATTTTACATTTACACTATAACTATCAACATCATTTGTGAATACACATACATTGAGGGGAAATAATACATTCCCTTTGGGGTTAAAGTCACCAAGTAAAGAACTCCCTCTAAACATTTAAAAATCCTCTCAAATTCCCTTCCATTGATGACTTCCTAGCAAGCTTCCCTTTCATTTAAACCAAACATAGCTTTGTCTCTTCACTTCATCCCCCTTCTCTCTAATTAGATAAATCTGGTCGTTCTTCTCTCTAGACAGATTAAAGGTTGGGGTGTTTTGTTTTTCCAGTATTTCAGAGTTCTAAACCTCAGAGCACTGTGATGACAGAAAAGATCCTGTGATTTAGAGCAGGCAGGCTCCAAGGACATATATCTGAAGGAAATATAAAACACACACAATGAGGAGATACTTTTGAATATAAACACACAGATTCCTGTAAAAGATAGTGGGTTACTCCAGCTATTTCTAGCCCTTGGCCCTGACCCTGGGTCCCGCAAGCAATCCTGTCCTTACCCAGATTGGAGGATGCTCGCCCCTCTGCAGCCCGGTCCTTGAGATCCTCAGCGATGCCCAGCTGCTGCTCATGGTACTGTTTAGCTCTCTCCAAATCCTGCATGCACCTGGCAGCATGGCCCAGGCCAGCATAGGCCCGCATCTCAATGGCCTTCTCCGTCAACTCCTGAGCCAGCTCCAGCACGTAGTTGTGGTAAGACATGGCCTTGTCAAAGTTCCTCCTGTAGTGGTAGGCACTGCCCAGATTGCTGTAGGCGCGGGCCTCTTCTCGCTTGTTGCCCAGGTCCTTGGCTATCTTCAGATGCTGCTCATGGCACTGCACAGCATTCTCAAAATCACCCATGGCAATATACACCGCTCCCATGTTACCGAGTTCTCGGGCTTCAGAAAGCTCATCTTTGGATTGCTTGGCGAGAAGAACACACTGTTTGTGACTGGCCAGTGCATTGGGGTAGTCTCCAATGGCTGTGTACACGTGGCCCAGACTGCTCAGGGCTGATGAAGCTGCCTGGAGAGAAAGGATAAGGCAGAGAAAAGAAAGCACATCAGAAAATGGCTTTGGTTTGTTTCAGCTGATAAAATGTTAGAGAGTTTGCCCATAACCATCCAAACCTATTTCTAATGGTGTTTCTATCACTGGTCTGCAGACCTATGCAGAACTGAAAAAGAGCACATCCAAACAGCAAGTTCCTAATAAAAGACAACGGCAATTTAATCAGTAACATTCAATACCGAATCTCATAGAAACAGGTTGTGTGCCATATAACGTTCATCTTAGTTTAAAGACTTGACATTTCTAATATTGTGATATTATATCTCTGTTAATAGCTATTAACCTCTGCAGCATAAGAAAATGTTGAAGAAAATCAAAATTAATTATTACATGTAATATAGCATAGGAAATTCATAGGAGAAATCCATGCTAGGCTCTTTGCACTCAAAGAGTGCACTCAAATTGCATTTCTCAATTCTTGTCTTCTCCCAAAGCAAATGGATACATTAACGGCAAGGGAGATCTTTAGATTGATGATTGATAATTTTGTGACCCAGGACCAATGGAGGGTCCTGTTCTCTTATCTTTGTTAACTCAATGTGACTTCATCAGTGCTGGTTACTGTGGAAGGCTTAGATTAGATGAGCCGCAGAGGAAAATAACGGGAGTTACAACTACATCTCTGAATGTGGTAGTCCCCACGGGGCCTCACCACCCCTTTTTAGGCTCACATTGCTCTTCGAGCTTTGCTTTTCTTGCCTAGAGGCTCTCTCTTCTGACCCCAGCCTCTGTGCAGAAAGATGCTATCTTCCTAGTCCCCTCACACTGCTCGCCACTCAAATAGTTCTTGTCTAAAGAAAAGAACATGAGCCCTTTTTGTCTTAAAGGTTTTAATGAAAATGACTCTATATTGACATAGTGAACCAAAGGGAAACAAAAATAACAAAGGAGATGTTACACGGGTTCTAGAATTTTACCAAGTGCAGATAGTCTTAGATTCTCGTCTTTAGTTTCTAACTCCTTTGCAGAGACATAAAAGGGAAGTTACACCGAGCTCTCCTGCGCTTCTTTTCATTCAACAACTTGCCTATCCTTCCCTTCCTTCACACAGTGCCTACAGCTAGAGCCACGTAGCCCCCTTTCTTCATGATGCTCCCTCTTCGTACCATGAATACGTGATCCTGGCAGAACAAAGGGTAAACTCTGTCACAAGTAGGCAAGTGATCTTCACCAGGGCCTCCAGGCTAGGGAATAACAACAAGGGAAGGCCATCCCACCTGGAGTAAGGGTATTTCTTTATCAGATGTGTTCTATATACACTTCAGAACACTTTTATTAATATTTCATAGTTGAGTGATTTGCTACCTTATTTCTTTGCCTGCGAAATAGCAGTTTTGATCAAAATGACTGAGACTGACCATCTTTACAATGCTTGCAAACTGTGTATCTGCAAAAGGTTCCATATAGTTTTAAGTTGCTTTTATCATTTCACAGATGTTCCAACAAAAAGCTTGGGGAAAATAGAGAGGAAATAAACACTTAGAAATGTACTTTTGGGGTTTGTCTTTTTTTTCTGAGTGGTGGAGAGCAGAAACAATTCCATGAAAATCACAGTCCTGTAGCAATGTGATTCTGGCAGATGCAGCAATGATGTCACCCAAGAGCATGCCACTTGGATGTGTACTGGCCTCAGGTTCCTACTTCAGGAACCTCTTCAGGATCATAAGTTAAGACTTCTTGTTGGCACAGTGCACACAGGCCTTTCTACTGCTCACAACTCCCCTCCCCACACCCGACAATCTCCTTTCCTCCTTTGCTACAGGGCGGGGGACTCAGTCTCTTTCCTTTCCTTCTGTAATTGGCCCTCCCCTCCTTACTCTCTGAGGTCCTTCTGTGCCCAAGCCAGGCTAGAGAGCAGGACACAGTCCACAAACCCTCCCACCTGCAAATCTTTGCTGCCCTCAAAGTAGAACACATGGCTCTTTCACTATGGAGCCAGTGTGACTTACAATCAGACACCCTTGGTTCAAAACTGCACTGATGTTTACTAGCCCTGGGACCTTCAGAAACTTAACTTCTCTGAGCCTTGCTTTTCCAGAGGTTTCTAGGTCCCAGGAACTGAGTGTTTTCAAACTTAGCCATGAGCCTCTGTCAAATGTGTAAACCATAAATAATTCACTAGATAATTCCAAATAGTAGATCTGGTTGGAGGCAATGAGCCCTTGAACACTGTAGGGAATAGATTAATAAGGCCTGGGGCAGGCACAGCACCCCAGGCATCACTGTTCTTAGAAACTTGTGGTATGTGGCAACTCCAAATGACAGCCCAGGGATCTTCTGCTTCTGGTTCTTCATTTCTGTAAATGCCAGGGAGACAAAGGAGCTCATTTGCTGAAGCTCTCCCAAACATAAGGAAAGAGAGTATTGGGGCATTTCCCCTTTAGGGCTGTGAGGAAAGAGGGAAGGACTACTGCATTAGCTCTTCCCTGGCACCTTCCTGTTACAGGCAGCGCTATCAGGCTGGGACTCTTCTCGCAGGTGTCCTGGAAACCGGCAACTCTAGAAAGGTCAATATAGTTTATGAAGCACATATCATAGCCTCTGAAATTAGAAAGGCAGCTTGATGTAGTATAAGAATGGAACAGAATTTAGAGTCAGAGGCCCTGGCTGTGTAACCCTGAGAAGTCATGTCACTTCTTCACCTGTACTTTCTTTATATGTAAACCATTCTGATAATGACAGCATATGTACTTTCCAAGGGTAGGATGGGATCATATGAAGCAGTGCAAGTGAGTGTCCTGAGTAAACTGTAAAGTTCTCTGTAAATGCATCACTAAGGTGTGGATGATGTTTTATGACTGCAGGCCGTCTGGGCTGAGCTCTGTTACCAAGCAGAAGCTAGTACCGGCACCAAAAACATCAGTCATTACAACCAAACATCTATATTCCTATATCAGTTGCCACAGGACATGAAGTCCAGTGTTTTACAGCTGCTGGGCAAATAACGTGATCATATTTATCAGCTAAGTGAATTACAAATTAATCATTTGTCTTTGTTCCTGTTCCTGTGGAATAAGCTTAGATCTGAAACATGGTTTCAGGCTGTTAAGGAGAATCTGAAGACCCACTATCTACAGGGAAACACAGGCCCCACCTCAAGCAGATGCTGCACTTGCCACTAAGGTTCACACTGCCTTTGTATATTAATCTCTTTGAGATTTTTGTGCTAGAATAGCAGCAGCTGCTTCCCACAGTGGAAACATTTTGGAACATCTGTATTTGAATACCAAAATGCACACAAACAGTTATGCTAACAAACTCTCTGGTTGGAATAAGACAATACTTTTCTCTTTTTACAAGATATAAATTACTTATGTTCTTGCCAAAGCATGATTTCCAGCTGCAGACTTAGCACACAGGAGTCATTACCCCTTGCTCTGTGCCCCAAATATTTGCGGAAGAACTGCACCTGATGAGTCAGTTTCGTGGGACATGGAGCTAGAGAAGGAAATTTGCTCATATTTTTTCAAACCACCTTTCAGGACTTTCAGTTTGAGACATGAAATAGAGAAAGTGTAAACTACCCAAAAAACCACATTGATGATACTACCATTAAACATTATTTTGCAAAATTAAACGTGTTCCTCACAACTAGCATGTTTTTCCCTTTATTGTATGTATTTTATAAGAGTTATATTTTGTGGGATGACTAAATGCACATATAGAGAATATCTGATATACCTGCTGATTGACTAATTGCATGTAGTTTTAAGAAAAGGGGAAATGCACCCACAGCTAGTACCAGAAATACAGTTTTTCATCTTCACTGTCCAAATCCACATGCACCTTGTA
Source organism: Stenella coeruleoalba (assembly GCF_951394435.1). NCBI lineage: Eukaryota > Metazoa > Chordata > Mammalia > Artiodactyla > Delphinidae > Stenella > Stenella coeruleoalba. Next base: position 68,554,662 of record NC_137160.1, on the reverse strand, counting down.
TTCCTTGCCAGTTCAGTGCCCACGAACCCAAGGTACTGGGTTAACCACCTGCAACCCAAGAGGCAGAGGGATATAGAAGAATAGGGGCAGACTCTGGAATCAGGCATGCATGGGTCCAAAGGACAAACTGTGTGATACTACACAAGTTCTGCAACATCTCTGAGCCTCAGTTTCCTCATCTGTAAATGGAAATATTAACATCTCACAGTGCTCTGAGGAGTACTAAATAAGATAGAACTTGTAAAGAGCCCATTTCAAGGCTCACAGAAGATGCTCAAAAATTTTAGATTTTCATTTCTCTTCCTACCCTAACTTAGCTTTATTCATTTCAAAGATGTGGTAGAAGATGACCAGAAAATAGAACATGATGTTATATGTCACCACAACTAAAAACACGACACAAGAAGTGTGCCCCACTGATGGCAGGAAGGGTCATTATTTTCATACGCTAAAGCATATTACTCGTATTACTCTTCTGCAAGTGTAGACATAAGAAAATTCACCCTTTACTCCGGGGCATTTTGGAATCATTGGTATATCCAACACTTAGTGTTGGTAAAAGCACTTTAAGTGGTCAAAGCTTACACGGATATTGGAGTGTTTTGGGGTCTGTTGGTTGGTTCATTTGTTCATTCATTCATGTACTCAAGAAAATTCTCTAGACACAAACAGAGTCAACTAATTTTTGACAAAGGAACAAAGGTAATTCAGTGGAGAAAGGACAGGCTTTTCAAAAAATGGTGCTAGAACAACTGGACATCCACATGCAAAGAAAGTGAATCTAGACACAGACTTTACACTTTTCATACAAATTGACTCAAAATGGATCATAGACCTAAATGTAAAATGCAAAACTATAAAACTCCTAGAAGATAAGAGAAATTCTAGGGGACCTAGGGTTTGGAAATTAATTTTTAGATAAAACACCAAAGGCATGACCCATGAAAGAAAGAATTGCTACGTTGGACTTCATTAAAATTAAAAACTGTGCCCTGTAAGAGATACCATGAACAGAATGAAAAGACAAGCTACAGACTGGGAGAAGATATTTGCAAAATACCTATCTGACAAAGGACTTGTATCCAAAATATACAAAAACAAAAAACAAAAAAAATTAAAACTCAACAAGAAAACAACCCAACTTTAAAATGGACAAAAGACCTGAACAGATACCTCACCAAAGAAGATACAGTTTTCCCTCAGTATCTGCAAGGTATTGGTTCCAGGAACCCCCATGGATACCAAAATCTGCAAATGCTCAAGTCCCTTATGTAAAATGGCATGGTATTTGCATATAACCTATGCACATCATCCCATATTCTTTAAATCATCTCTAGATGACTTATAATGCCTAATGCAATGTAAATACAATGTAAGTAGTTGTTGGTATATGGCAAATTCAAATTTTGCTTTTTGGAACTTTCTGGAATTTTTTCAAATATTTTTGATATGTGGTTTGTTCAATCTGTGGATGCAGAACCCATAAATATGGAGGGCCGACTGTATATAGGTGGCAAAGAAGCATATGAAAAGATGCTCCACATGATATGTCATCAGGGAATTGCAAGTTAAAACAACAATGAGATACCACTACACATCTATCAGAATGGTGAAAATCTAAGACAACTGACAATATCAAATCCTGGTGAAGATGTGGAGCAATAGGAACTCTCATTCATTGCTAATGGGAATGCAAAATGGGACAGCCACTTTGGAAGATGGTTGGGTAGTTTCCTACAAACCTACTCAAACCATATGATCCAGCAATCATGCTCCTGCATTATTTACCTTAATGAAATGAACACTTACATCCACACAAAAACCTGCACGTGAATGTTTGTAACACCTTTATTCACAATTGTTAAAAACTGGAAGCAACCAAGATGTCTTTCAATAGGTGAATGGATAAATAAAATTTGATACATCCTTACAATAGAGTATTATTCAGCACTAAAAGGAAATGATCTACCAAGGCTCAAAGAGATATGAAGGAAACCTTAAATGTATATTCTTTAATGAAAGAATCCAGTCTTAAGGGCTTCCCTGGTGGCGCAGTGGTTGAGAGTCCGCCTGCCGATGCAAGGGACACAGGTTCGTGCCCCGGTCTGGGAAGATCCCACGTGCCACGGAGCGGCTGGGCCCGTGAGCCATGGCCGCTGAACCTGTGCATCCGGAGCCTGTGCTCCGCAATGGAAGAGACCTCAAAAAAAAAAAAAAAAAAAAAGACTACACACTGTATGATCTCAACTACATGACACTCTGGAAAAGGCAAAACTATAGAGAAAGCAAAAAGATCAGTGGTTTCAGCAGGCGAAAAGGATGGATCACAGGGGATTTTTAGGGCAGTGAAACTATTCTGCATGACACTATAATCATGGATATAGGGCATCATACATTTGTCAAAACCCATAGGCTGTACAACACGAACAGTAAACCCTAGTGTAAACTATGAACTTTAGTTAACAATATTATATCAATATTGGTTTCTCAATTGTAACAAATGTACCACACTGATACAAGATGTTACTAAGAGGGGAAACTGAATGGGGAAGAGAAAGGGAACGTGGGAACTCTGTACTAGCTGCTCAATTTTCTGTAAATCTAAAACTGCTCTAAAAATGAAGTCTGTTAGTTAAAAATTAATAAATAAATTGGAGTTTTCCTCATTGCGGGAGTGGGTAATTCTAGGAAATGGAAACAGCACAAGCAAAGGCATGAAGTATGACAGAGTGTGTAATGATTAGAGACCAAGAAGCTGGTTAGACCTGGGAATGGGGATAGTGGTTGGAGGGGAGTCTGGAAAGGTGGGTTTGGATGAATTCTGTCTGTCCATCAATTTGTAAAATCTAATGCATTTTCCATGTATGTTGTTTCATTTAATCATTAATAACAATCCTTTTAATTGTGTGTTATTATTAAAGCCATTTGTGAGATAACGTTAGACTCAAAGAGATAAAATGACATGCCTAAGAATACACAATTGATAGCACTGATAGCAAAGCCAGGGTTCAGGTCCACAGACATCAGATTCTAGCTCTCGTGCTCATTTAACTACACACAGTTTATCCTCTATTGAAGAATTTACAATCCACCCAGGGAGCAATAACAGCCACAGGTTTAAGCAGGGGACTGACAAGATCTGATTTATACTTTCATGTATATCCATGAAGTAGCTGAAAAGGAGGGAGATTGGTAGTAACGACAACAACAAAATGCTTAACTAAAATAACAACTAATTAGAATACAGTAAGATCAATGTTAAGCACTAATGATATTAGGGTAGGCTTTAGGGATATTCACAAATATGCTGGCATCTCTGTTTCGAAGCAGGTAAGACTGCACATCACTGACTGCATGAAGTCAGGTGTGAGTGGCTACGTGACCTTCTTTGGCCAATAAATGTGATCACATCCATGTAAAGCTTTAAGAACCAGTGCATACTTCACCACATTTTCTCTTCTCTTTGCTACACACTGCTCCATCAAAATTGAAATTTAAGTGACAATCAGCAATGTGGGCCCTGGCTGACCTGTAATGAATACACAGCGGGCACAAGAAATAAGCCACTAAGATTTGGGAATTTACTATTACTGCAGCATAACCTGGCCTAGCCTGACCAGTACAATACTGAGCATAAATTAATAATTTTCATGTTCCAGTCACTATAGTTATAGTTAACACTATCTAGTGGTTCAATTATTTGAATTACCATAGGTTTCCGGGTGATGAAATTTTAGTCATTTTTATAGAAAAACTAAATTTGAGGAGAGTTAGGTACTAAAACCAGAAACTTAGCTAATCTTTAAAAATCTGTATTAACCCAGATACAAGGGTCTACCTGGTAGTAATTTACCCACATTGCAGATCTATTTAGCGGGAATCAATAGCCACCCAAACACAAACCTGTAGAAACAGAAGACTGAATCATGTTCTGTGCGGTCTATACACTTCCTACAGTCTTAAATAACATTCATTCCCTATCTAATGAGTGTACTATAGCCTGAAAAATCTACCCTTAGTCAGCAACTGAGTTGATAAAGTAATTCTGTATAAAAAGTTAAATGACAGCCATGAATGTCTAGAGTTGCTTACTCAATAGCCACACAAAAACAACTGTACAAAAATAATCAAAAAATGTATAATCTATAATGTTGAGGATGTTGTCCATGATTCCACCTGATGTCATCTTTATAAGGACCAGTGGAAAAATTTCTTTCAGATTTCAATGCAGCTGCTATGGTTTTATCTTAAGAAAAATGTGAATCATATAAGCGGTCATGTTTACCTTTTTGTTTGAGTCACCAGGAAGCTTATGATTTAATACAGAGCCTCCTTTTAACAGCCAGATAGAATCCCATAATATGTTCAAACTCTGCCCTGGCTTCAGCATATGATATGATCCTAATCCTCTCATTACTCTGATTTCTTCTCTTTGCTGTTTTGTTTCCTGCTCCCACAAATCCTTCTTGGATTACAATAGAGAAAAAACAAATCAGCAAAACAAAAACAAAAACAGTTAAATGTTAAGGCTCTTGGTAGGGAGAAAGCTCCTGAAATGGGATCTCTAAGAATTGTGAACTCACAGCCACAGCCTGAAGAAGAGATTTAAATACCACACAAACAGGGAAATTTTTAATTACATGGCCTTTAGTAGTCTTCAATCATTTCATGCTGTACATGCTCAATAACTGCTGTTGGGTTTATGATAATCAGTCCAACCAGTTTGTCCCAATTCCTAAACTTAGCGTTGGAGGAATATTCTGCAGTTGTTACTAAAAAGTAAGACAGTGATTTGTGTACATCTGAATTCTTTCTACCATATTACTGTACCATAGTTGGAATAGTTGGTATGAATCTATTACTATGAGCTTAGAGAGAAGTTAGTGACAGTTATAGCTTCTCCATAGGTAACCTGTCAGCTTTTCCTAATACTGTGGGGCCAGGGGAGCTTTCACAATAATTATTTTTATCAGAACTATATTAGGGTTGGAAGAATAATACAATGTCAGAAAGATCTATTACCTAGACCTAAGAGTTGCTATCACAGGTGATAAATTACTTATAATGCCCAGCATTAATATAGCAAAGTTTTCAAACCAAGTATTTGTAAATGTCCTTTGCAGATGCAAATTAACAGATTAATAAGGAAACAAGCTTTCTTGTTTGAGAAGCTGGGATGACAGATTAGCTATTAAGAGCAATTTATAGGTCATAAGATATGAAAGTTGGCAAGAAACACTACCTCTGCTGGCTCTATAAATAGTAAAACTGCATTTAGTTTCCCAAAGGTATCCTGTTAGACATTTTAATTATACCATAAAAACTGCCAGAATTTATAATGAATTCATTTTTTTTAACTTGATGCTCCATGTAAACTTGATTCAATACAACAGGCATCTGTGCTATGTGCTGTAACTGCCAAGTTGCAGCCAATGCAAGAGTGTGTGCTACTTCCTCATGAAGGACTGCAAATGATGAGGTTGATGCTGAACGGCAGAGGAAAGAAGATGTTCCTCCCTAACATCTCTTCCAGGTTACTTAAGGATTCTCCTCCCTCCTTTACAACTTAACACCTTCCACTGCAGCCATATGCTATCCCTTTAGAGAGATTTTTATAAAGAATTCCATTCTACATAGCTCTTTGGCCACAAGATGATGACCAAGTAATAATCTTAGAGTCTTGGTAGTCCTATTAGGGAGCTGAGTGTGACTGGGGATAAATTCTCTCACTCACTTGAAATAATCAATTAAGATGATTTTTGGAAAGTTATTTCCCACTCTCAGTTTCACCTACATCTTCAGTTTTATTTGGGGGAGTGAAAGGCAGATAACTTAGTTTCAAATTAGTTTTTTACGACATAACTCACTCAAGTTTCTTATGTAATAATTTGACCTGGGTTAAGAGACATTCTACCATAGTGCTGTTTTAGTCCAGTCAAAACTATTCCATTCCACACTTGCCAGCCAACCTGAATTTTAGTAGACTATAAAACATCATTTTGTAGGGAGTTGGAATGTAGTCAATCACCCTTTGAAGATCGAATCATAAAATCTGGCTTTGGCTGAGCAGGATATAATGGAGAAATGTGGAGAGAAAGAAAGATGGAAAACACATATGTGTTCAAGTACAAATACAAGAGGCAGAAGAGACATTTCTTGGAAGGAAGAAAACCCAAGAAAAGGACAGCTTACTTGCTAGGACAAGCAGATAACAATTTAAACAAGAAATCTTTTAATTGGATGGAAAGGAGTCCTCAAGGATCCTGGAAAGATGTTAGCAAATTAAGAAACAACTGAGAACTTCTGCTACCATCCATGAAGGAATATCATTATGGCCCTCCCACTTTAAAGAACAGGCCCTAATGCAGGCTGAGGGCTTCTGAAATTCACGGCTTCTAACTGTTCAGGAATAAATGGTCCACAATCTCAGCTCTCTGTACTTTCCCTCAGCCTGGCAGATTCAACTTCTATCCCTGTTGGATGATTCCAAACTCAGATTTCAGAATAAGAGACAGAGGATTTTAGAGCTGGAAGAGGCCTTATAGATCACCTAATTTCATTGGTTTTCAAACTTTGTTTAAATCAAATTAAAAATACAGGGCTTCCCTGGTGGCGCAGTGGTTAAGAATCCACCTGCCAATGCAGGGGACACGGGTTCGAGCCCTGGTCCAGGAAGATCCCACATGCCGAGGAGCAACTAAGCCCGTGCGCCATAACTACTGAAGCCCACGCGCCTAGAGCCCATGCTCTGCCACAAGAGAAGCCACCCAATGAGAAGCCCGTGCACCGCAACGAAGAGCAGCCTCCACTCAAGGCAACTAGAGAAAAGCCTGCGGGCAGCAACAAAGACCCAACACAGCCAAAAATTTTAAAAATTAATTTATTTTTAAAAATATATTAAAAATACATGTGATTTACGTGATTAAAAGTGTTGTTGTTTAGGTTACTTAGACTAGGATGCACTTTTCTCCCCAGCACCCTTGGGAGAATCTATGGCACCCTGCAGGTTTGAAAACCACTTACCAATGTTACTTCCCAATGTCTTTAGATATAGAAACTAAGACCAAGAGATGTCAAGTACCTTGGCAGCAGGTCAACCTGCTAACGACCAGCAAAGGCAGGACTAGAGCCCAAATCTTCAGGCCCCCAGCTGTTACCCTCCTCACTGTGCTTTGCCTGCATTCCATCACACCATCTCACAGTCACCTCAAACTCAAGCCCTCACTGCCTTTCCTAAGTCTGCCTTGTGATTTCCATGATTAATGAAAGAAGTGAACGTTATCACTATTTCTTCCAACAACTAGTTAAAAGCTCAGTGTTAGCATTGACTCTTTCCTTTCTTTTGGCCCTCATATTCAGCAGCCACCCAAGACCAGCTTTATTAGACTTGTGAAATTATAATTTTACTAGTTTTTATTTAATAATCTTCACTTTAATGCCAATTATTTATATAAGAGAACCACTTAGAATTAATTTCTGACAGTGTTATTTTAAATAATAAATATTATCTTTAAAGTTATGTGACGATGTTAACAGATGAGGTTTGTAATATACTTTAAATACATACTGCTCTTCCCTCTAAAATCCAAGCCAGCTATTTAGTGACAAATTCAGTGGCAAACTTTAATAACTTCAGTAAAACTTTAGTAACTTTTCTAACAGCTACTGATTCTGTCTCCTGAATAATAATGAACTTAGTAATTCCAGGGTAACACAGCGACTAGAACTGTCTAGGTTTAAATTCTGTCTCTGCTGGACATCTTCCTGACTCTTTGTCCTTGTTTCCTTATCTATAAAGTAGAGGTAATGATATCTATCTCTTGGGATGGTTTTAAGCATATACTTAAAGAGCTTAGAATTGTGCCTGGCACATTACAAGTATTTAATTACTGCTAGCTGTTATTATAGATGCTAAATACCAATAAAATTGAGTAAATTAATTTTAAAGTCATATATTTACATTAATTTAACCTGTTTTGCACATTTATTTAAAATTTAAATGTACTAAATTAGTGCCTGCCTTCCTCTCTCTCATTATATTAATTTAAAAACCTGAAAATGTCATTTCCCTTGTGTGACATTTGTCACTGTTCCTTTGGCACAGAAATTATTTGGGCATGCAAGCACATAAACATTCCTTGTTGGGAATCCCCAAAGAAAAAAGACATCACACCAAGATCTAAAAAAGGAACACAATAAGTTCACTGAAGAAAAACTAAAATTTTAATTAAGATCCTAAATTACATTTTAAAATATTAGCTTATTATAAAAATATCCAAACTGATAGGTTTGGATTAAATACAGGTTACACTGATAGATAAAATTTTTAATTACAACTGTGACCAAATTCTTCATCCTATTAGTTATTAAATTTGTTTTTCAGTGGTATGCTTGTTTGGATAAAAGTGAATATCAGAAAATGTACTAAAGTGTTAAAGGAACTATGTTCTAAAGCAAAAAGACATGATTCATATATTTTCTATTTAAAGCAATAAGAAAAGATGCAGGATGTGGGTGAAGGGAAGAGGAACACAGCATGCAATAGGTCAGACTGGGCCTTCTTGAAGCCAGGAGTTGTCTTATTCATCTCTGAAACTTCAGAGTCTATCATAATGCCTGGCACATAGCAGACACACAGCAAACACTTGAAGAACAAACCAAACTGATAGTCATGGGACTTTCAGTCTGCACAAGGATATAAAAGAAGAAAACTCCATCCTCCAAGGTAAGAATGCCAGAATGAATGTGTGGTACCAATACCTTAACCTCTAGTTCTATTTAAGCAAAATTCTGATGCACTAAAACTTTCCTACAGCTCTAAGAATAGGAGGTCCATAGACACAGGTGTTTCTCAGCTGCTACTTTGGTGTCTGTATACCTAGAACTCACAGTCCTTCATCTCTGTCCTTGTTCTTCTACCTGCTGCTGCTCATCTAATCAGTCACATTCATGCTAAGTCTTATGAAACCTTCTCCCTTTTACCTTTAAATTGTTCACATGAGACATGAAATGATTAAACAGGAGCAACTATTATTTTTATTATAATACTATTTTTCCTAAGAATGATTATAATGGTACCCCCAATTGGAGTCTAGGAATTTAATCTGGAAGCCATTGAAATATTTCTTAGAAAAAATATATCACAATAATAAGTATGATTATTATTCATTGAGAGCCAGCCATCCCACATTTCATCAAATCAAAGTTGCCATCAATTTAAGAAGCACTTTACAATATGTACCACAAATAAAGGGACCAAAACGTTACAATTAAACAATGAGAGAACGCTTTCTTATTGATTGTAAAATCATCCTAGAGATTATCATACTAAGCGAAGTAAGTCAGAAAGAGAAAGAAAAATACCACATGATATCACTTATATATGGAATCTAAAATACAACACAAATGAACATATCTACAGAACAGAAACAGACTCACAGATAGAGAACAGACTTGTGGTTGCCAAGGAGAGTGGGGAAGGGAAGGATTGGGAGTTTGGGATTAGCAGATGCAAACTATTATATATAGGATGAATAAACAACAAGGTCCTACTGTATAGCACAGGGAACTATATTCAATATCCTATGATAAACCATAATGGAAAAGAATATGAAAAAGAATATGTATACGTATAACTGAGTCACTTTGCTATACAGCAGAAATTAACAACGTAAATCAACCATACCACAATAAAATTTAAGAAAAATTTTTTTAAATCATCCTGATTTCAGAGATACTAAAACACGAAAAAATGTGTATTTCAGAGTCAATAAATTATGATATATCAGGTGCCTTATTTACATCATCCCAAATCCCCACAAGACCTCTCAGAGGTAGGAATTTTTACCTTTATTTTGCAGATGAGGAAACAGACCACATTAAGCAATTGCTCCAAAGTCAAGGTAACTAATAAAATGACAAGGTTGGGTTTTAAACGTAGGCCTACCTGACTGCAAATCTGAATATTTCCATCATACGGCACCTCCTCCTCCAGAAATCTCAGACAATAAATGAGGAAAACAGCAAGAGCACTTGTTCTGAAAGGGACTAGTTATCATTGCTGTTCACAATTAGGTGCTTAGAACAGCTTAGCAGGCAGGTGTTTCTAATTTGCAATATTTAATAAAAATGGCTATTGTCAAATTCTATCACAACTGGATACAGACTCAGAATTTTTCCAGAACCAAAGGAAAAAATAACCTGCAACAATTACCCTACATTGTTGTTTTCTGAGTAAAATAATGTTTTACTCTCTACCTCCTAGATATAAAAACTACCTCTGGATGGCTTCAAGTTTGCCAACCAACCTTTGAGTCTCAAAAGAGATGTATTTTATTTGATTAATATTATCCTCAGGATTATATATAAATGCTGAGATACGAAATGAAAAGTTTAGGAATGTGCCAAGTCTAGGACTGGTTAATGTGTCTGGCATGCCTGAAAAATCCCAGAAAGCTGCTCCCAAATGTCTGCAATTACAGGCATTCGAAAGATGTGTTATGATTCAGGTTTAAGTTTATTCCATTTAGGGACAGAGATGGTTTTCAACAGTGATATTGGGCTATGAGTTCAGGCAGGACAGTTTAAATGTGCCTTAGTAATAATGTATGTGTGCTGGGAGAAAGAAAGAACAGGAAAAAAGAATTAGCCCAACTTTTCGAATGGCAGGGTCTATTTCCAGAAGGTTCCATTCAAAGTATTATGGTATTAAATAGAAACCGCCGTAAGTTGTATAGTTTTATGGAAACCTCAGAAGCCTCTTTCTGAAAAAATCTGGGATTAGAATGGATTGGTTTACCTTGCTCATAGTAAATGGTGAAAGGGGAGGTGATGATTCGGTCACCGTTAAAGAGAAAAAGCAGTGGGAAGGAGAAGATGAAGTGGTGAGTGATGACACTTCTGTCGATGCCCCCTTCCAGATGGGGGTGGAATACAGCCTTTTCCTGCTCTGGCTTCTGCCCAAGAAAGTAGCAGCACATTTTCCCCAAAATAAAGCACATGTTGTATCATATTTTATTACACGTAAAGCTTATTTTACCTAATTTTTATAGTTCAGAAGAAGAGGAAATGAAGGAGAAAACAGGAGGATAAATAAAGTTTTGCTTTCCAGGTTCTAAGGTTACTCTACTAGTAGTCACTTCATTCTGTGCTTACTTATGTGCCTGGAATCTAAGAAAACTAGATAGAAATGTGGAATAGAGGGAGTCGTTAAGTGAGAGTAAGGGTTAAGATTAACCTCTTGTGTATAGAAGGGATGCAAAATAAAGATTGGAAAGAAGTGGGAAAATGCCAGTACTAAAACAATAATCTACCAGAAATAGTTTTTCATAAATGTGAAAGTGCGACAACTTGAATTTAATTTAAAAGAAACACAAAGCCTTGATTTGCATTCAGTGAGTTGTCAAAAAGACAGAACTTGGATTTTTTTAACCTAATTTTTAGTGTAACAAAATTAAACTTGCTGAACCGGTGATAAAAGGCAAAGGCCACTATCCACAACCACTCTAGGCTCCAGTCAGGGATTTACCCATCTTTTACAGCAGCATCCAGATGTGCCCAAGTGAGTTACATTTCCCCCGGGATGCTTCCTCTAACATCTTCTAACAAGATAAATAGTGGTCTTCACACTTCTCATGGGTGCCATCAGAGGCAAAAAACAGAATAGTGCTTTAAACATGTGTTGGGTACTTGAGAGCAATGTGGTGATTAAGTCAGCTGGGGGCATCAAGGATGTGCTTCAGGGGGTTGGTAATAAGAGTCTGGGAGATATATTCATCATTGGATACTTAATAAAATCCTCCATATAACAATGCCTGCTAGGAATTCTAAGTAACTTGAGCATACTGTGAATACCAGCTGCATTCAAAGGAGACTGGCCTCATCCAACGGCAGAATCTAGAATGGCATTGTAGGCACTTTGCTTCCAGAGACATCAAGAAAATGAATGTTTTGAAAAATTAACAAAGAAGAGTTAAAATTTATTTATTCACTCATTCATTCAACAAATATTTGAGAGCCTACTATGTCCTAGGCCCTGGGAAGATAAAGACAAATGAGACAAGGCATCTGCTGCAAAGTCACTCCCAGTCTGGGAAACAGACTGGAAAAAGTAGATGCAATAGACCTCTGGGTGACTAGGACACATAGAAATCCCCAAGTTTCTCAGCTTCTGTCAGAAATCTCAGTAAAACAAGAGTGAAAGAATAAAAAACCCTGCAAACCCATAAAAACAAAAAAATTGAGAAAGATGCCAGCAGAAGACAGATATCCACCAAATTCTGGAGGATGGAAAGCAGATGGATGAGTGGTAACTGATTTAGTAGGACAGGGAAAACGGAAACTAAACTGCCTACAAGGAGGAGCGCCAAGTCCAGCTGCAGAAGGCTGGAAAGAAGCAGGAGTTGCGCACAGAGGCTTCTGAAGTTCAGGGGAAGGGATGCAGGGTTGAAACAGAGGATGGGATATAAATTTATATAAGAAGCAATGAGAGCCTAAATCTGCTCTCCCAATCTGGCAAAAGATGGAAGCCTACTTTCTGCAGATGTTTAGAGATGAAGATAGAAGTGAAACGCTATACTAAAAAAACGGGGAGATCAGTAAAAATCTGCATTCTGAATGGAGAGATTCTCCTCACCCAGCACCCCTCTCCACATTACAAGTCCCTTTGCTCTGCTCAGTTTCTGCTAAGCTGGCAGCTACATGTATATCTTCTGGCAGCGGACTAGAAGTTTCTGGGGAAATTGGTCCAAAGAAAAGATGTGCACATACTAACATGAGGGGATTCCCCAAATTAAAAAAAAAATTCTCTGTCTTTTCAACTTGCATTGAAGACCCACCCAACCATACGGAGGCTCTCATCAGTTCTTAGTGCCTCACTCCTAATGTGCGCAGCGGGCCAAAGATTACCAGACACTTGAGGAAATCTCTGACATGAAAGACAACAACCAAAACCAAGAAACAAATTAAGAGTGAAGAGATACAATTAGAGGATGAAAAAAAAAACCTTTCAAAATAATATCTTCAGGGACATAACATACTGCAGCCATGAACACAAAGTACCACACAGAGGAACATTCAGAGAGAAGGCTTCAAAATTTTAAATGACAGCAGAAAATAAGTGTATGAATTAGAACAAACTGCAGAAGAATATTACATCACAGGAAGTAGAATTTGAAACAATAACAAAGAAACAGAAAAGAGAGAGAAGGAGAGATAATCCAATTAGAGAATCAACCCAAGAAGCCTAACATCTGACTAATAAAGCTCTAGCCATGGAGAACAAAGAAAAAGGACAGGAATAAACAGTCAAAACAAAATTTTTAAGAAAATTTCCCAGGGGACTTCCCTGGTGGTGCAGTGGGTAAGAACTAGACCCCACACGCATGTTGCAACTAAGGAGCCCATGACCTGCAACTAAGGAGCCCTCCTGCCACAACTAAGACCCAGTGCAACCAAACAAATAAATATTAAAAAAGAAAGAAAGAAAATTTCCCAGAAATTTTACACATGAGACCTAGACAATGAAAAGGAAGGAAAAAAGCCCACTATGAACAGGAAATATTCCAGAGAAAAAAATCTGCTAATAAACAAATAATTAGGAATCAGAGTAGCACTGGGCTTCTCAACAGCAATTAAAAGCTAAAAGACAATGGACCAAATACTGTCAAAATTCTGGGAGAATATCATTCTAATCTAGAATTCTATTCCTAGCCAAACTATCAGTCAAGGTTGAGAGCAGAATTAAAGAATTTTCAGACATTTAAAGTCTCAAAAACTTTACCTATCATGCATCTTTTCTCAGGGAACTAATGAGGGTGTGCTCCGGTAACATATGTGTATAAACCGAAAAAGAAGATGCAATCTAGACAACAAAGGCTACAAGACAGGAAAGAGGCAAAGGGAATTCTCAGAATCACAGGGGAGGGCAGCTGTGCAGGGGCCTACAGAGCAACGGGTTAAGTTTGGAGCAGTACAGAAAGGCCTGCAAGAAGGATTTCTCCAGAAAAAATAAAAGGTTTAGATTATCTGATATGTTTGGCACTCTAGAAAGGAGTTTTCTAGTTTAGTTGGAAAGTCTTATGTTAGTGACTGGCACACAGAAAAGCAAGCAAAACCACAGCAACAACAAAAACTAAAGTAGTAATTAATTCTGATTTTGCAATAGGGAAAGATCACTGGGCAGTGTGAAGAATGGACTGGCAGGGGCAGGACTGGAGGCAGGGGAGATAGGTTAGGAGTTGAGTGACAAAGTGTGGAAGAAGTTACAGGGCTTGAACCAGAGCAACAGTAGTAGGGATAAAGGTGAGGCCAATTTAAGGGAATGGAGAGCTAGGAGGGTAACTTCTGATGCAAGTTCAATCTGTAACCTTAACCACACAGTCTTGCTGATGAACAGCTAAAGCAAAAAGAGAATTTTAAAAGGAAAAAAAAAAAAAAGGAGCATCATCATAATCAGTTAATTAACTGGGTGGAATACTAAGCATTGCTTTTCTCATTAAGATGCCTAAGTAGTTTCAGGAGGACTCAACAAATCTAGCTACTACTAGACCACTGTGCTGGCCCTTCATAAGCAACAGGATTAGGTAGGTATTGTTATTCCCCATTTTACTAATGAGGCCTGGAGAGGTGAAGTAATGCACCCATAGTCACCCAGCTGAAAAGTGTCAAAGGATTCAAACCCAAGCCAGCTGTCCCCCACAATCTAGTCTCTTAACTGCAGGCTTCATTCTAATAACTACTTAATATAATAATTATCACCTCCTGAGTACTCTGTGTCAGGCACTGGGCTAAATATTTTACATGTGTTAACACATTTAATCTTCAGAACAATCTTATGAGATAGATACTAGCATCATCCCCATTTCACAGGTGAGAGATAAAGTGATCTGCCAAAGGCCATCTAATTAGTAAGTGCTAGGATTCAAGCCCAGTCACTCCAGCTTATTAAGAATGAGCTGCACTATAGGGTGCTGCCTCCTGTACCATTGGACCATATCACCTCTGAAGTTACCTTGATTCCTCTAAATCTCCTTCTTTCCCTAGATCCAGTAATGGGCAACGATGGGCAAATCTTACTGAGGTATGTATGTCTAATGTAGCACATGGTGGCCTGGTGGCCAGCAAACATGCTTTATTTGGTTCATGCAGTGTTTTTTTGTTTCTCTTTTAATTAGGAAATCTCATACAAAAATCCAGGTTTTCAACTTCCCTAGGGAAAAAAAAAACAAACCCAGCTCTGACACCAACTCATATTCTCTCTCACACAGGAAAAACCACCTAACTGAATAATGGCTGTCCCTGTCAAATACTGTATGGATGCGTTTTCAAGTTCTCCATAGATTCCACCACTCCCCACATCAAACACACTGCATTCATTTGCAGTACTGCCTGGTTCCCTTGGGCATCTGCCTTTTGAGACCCCTGTTCTTACGTCAGACCTTTTGCACCCTGGGCCTCTTTATCTCACACCTGTATTGCTTTAACAGCCTCTTTACAGGTCATCCAGCCTCTACCCCCTCCATCTACTACTCCATTAATTTCCCTAAAGTGTAGCTCTGATTATGCCATCCTTTGCTTGAAAACCTTTGATGACTTCCCAATGCCTACTAATCCAACCCCTAGGGTTGGCAAGTAATGATTTTCACAATTATGATGCCAACCTTCTTTTTTACTATTATCTCCCTCCTAACAATCCAGACCTCCTGGCATATTTGTTGCTCTCTAAACATCCACCTCATTTCCTGCTTCTAGCCCATGGTCCATATTTGTGTTAAATTTTTAATGATAAGAAATATTTAAGTGCAAGTTTATTTTTTCAAATTATGCTAGAGGCTTCTGTAAAACTCCTGGTTTATAAGATCAATGGAGAAATAAAGGATTATCAAGTAAATGGAGATGGAACAATTGGTTAAAAATATACAATTTTTTAAAATCAGATAGATTAAAAAAGGTTAAACATAAAAAATAAAACACAAAAAACTAGAAGATATAGGAGATTACTTAATCTCTGAATGGGAGGGGCTTTCTAAGCCTAGAAACAATAGAAATCCCAAAGAATAAAATCAAAAGATATGACTGAATAAAAATTTAAAATTTATTTATGTCACGAACATCATAAAGGAAATAAAATGGCAAAAAAATCCTAAAAAAAATATGTCACAAATAAGGGATGAAAGAACATACAATTTACCAAAAGAATGTGGAAAAAAAATCAAACATGAAAAATTCATCTTCATTAGTAATTAAGGGAACACAAAAGAAAAGATTCAATTTTCAAAAAGCAAAGAGTAAAAACATAATTAAAAAAAACTCACTGTATTGGTGAAAATGGAGTGAGGCGGGTACTTTAGGGCACTGTTGTAGGAATATAAACTGGTGAAGCCTTTCTGAAAAGCAACCTGACAGAACAAATCAAAAGCCCTAAAAATGTTCTTTGACACAATAATTTTTCGTCCAGACTCAAGACCAGGAATTTTCAACTTTGGCACTATTGATATTTGGGGCTGCATAATTCTTTGCTGTGGGGGTCTGTCCTGTGCACTGGAGGATGTTTAGCAGCATCCACCCATTGGATAACTCGTAACAACTCTCTCTCACTCCACTCTTTAGGAAGGATACACAGCAATTGGACAAAAGTATTACTTTAGAAGAAAAAGGGGGAGGAATAAAAAGTACATTCATTTTACCTGTAATATTTTTTAAATTTACTATGAGAATCTACCCATGTATATTTTTTGTGTCTACTTGCTTTTTAAAATTTTTTAATTTTCTTATTTTTTTATACAGCAGGTTCTTATTAGTCATCAATTTTATACACATCAGTGTATACATGTCAATCCCAATCGCCCAATTCATCACACCACCACCACCACTACCCCCACTGCCGCTTTCCCCGCTTGGTGTCCATACGTTTGTTCTCTACACCTGTGTCTCAATTTCTGCCCTGCAAACCGGTTCATCTGTACCATTTTTCTAGGTTCCACACATATGTGTTAATATACGATATTTGTTTTTCTCTTTCTGACTTAACTTCACTCTGTATAACATTCTCTAGATCCATCCACATCTCTACAAATGACCCAATTTCGTTCCTTTTTATGGCTGAGTAATATTCCATTGTATATATGTACCACATCTTCTTTATCCATTCGTCTGTTGATGGGCATTTAGGTTGCTTCCATGACCTGGCTATTGTAAATAGTGCTGCAATGAACATTGGGGTGCATGTGTCTTTTTGAATTACGGTTTTCTCTGGATATATGCCCAGTAGTGGGATTGCTGGGTCATATGGTGATTCTATTTTTAGTTTTTTAAGGAACCTCCATACTGTTCTCCATAATGGCTGTTATCAGTTTACATTCCCACCAACAGTGCAAGAGGGTTCCCTTTTCTCCACACCCTCTCCAGCATTTGTTGTTTGTAGATTTTCTGATGACGCCCATTCTAACTGGTGTGAGGTGATACCTCATTGTAGTTTTGATTTGCATTTCTCTAATAATTAGGATGCTGAGCAGCTTTTCATGTGCTTCTTGGCCACCTGTGTGTCTTCTCTGAAGAAATGTCTATCTAGGTCTTCTGCCCATTTTTGGATTGGGTTGTTTGTTTTTTTAATATTGAGTTGCATGAGCTGTTTATATATTTTGGAGATTAATCCTCTGTCTGTTGATTCGTTTGCAAATATTTTCTCCCATTCTGAGGGTTGTCTTTTTGTCTTGTTTATGGCTTCCTCTGCTGTGCAAAAGCTTTGAAGTTTCATTAGGTCCCATTTGGTTTTTTTTGTTTTTATTTCCATTACTCTAGGAGGTGGATCAAAAAAGATCTTGCTGTGGTTTATGTCAAAGAGTGTTCCTCCTATGTTTTCCTGTAAGAGTTTTATAGTGTGCGGTCTTACATTTAGGTCTCTAATCCATTTTGAGCTTATTTTTGTGTATGGTGTTAGGGAGTGTTCTAATTTTATTCTTTTACATGTAGCTGTCCAGTTTTCCCAGCACCACTTATTGAAGAGACTGTCTTTTCTCCATTGTATATCCTTGCCTCCTTTGTCATAGATTAGTTGACCATAGGTGCGTGGGTTTATCTCTGGGCTTTCTATCTTGTTCCATTGATCTATATTTCTGTTTTTGTGCCAGTACCATATTGTCTTGATGACTGTAGCTTCGTAGTATAGTCTGAAGTCAGGGAGTCTGATTCCTCCAGCTCTGTTTTTTTCCCTCAAGACTGCTTTTGCTATTCTGCGTCTTTTACCCATGTACATTTATATACTTTTTTTTAAAATTTCAGAAATAAAATATACAAACATATTAACAGTAATTATCTTTGAGTCATGAAACTGGATGACATTTGTTGTTTCTGTATAATTTATCTAAAAATACTGATTGAAAAATTTTTTAAATAACCTTAACCGTATTTTTGAAGAAAAGAACAAAGACTGAAAAAGATATAAAAATGTTAATAGTGCTTTCAGATGGGAAAAGAGATGACATGCCATTTTTGTTTGCCTTTTTGACCACTGCTTTCTAAATTTTCTGCCACAGCATGCACTAATTTACAATTCAAAACAGTTTTGCTTTTTAAAAATCCTAGTCTTAGCTCTGTTCCAGGAGAGCTAAGGCTAGCATCCAGGTCTGCTGAGAGCCAGTGCTCATGGCAGACTCTGTTTGCTAAGGTTTGAGGCAGTCCCCATTGCCATGGGGCTGGTCCTGGCAGAGGATAAGCCCAACCCAGCCCCATATTCCAGCCTCATTGTATGGGGGTGCTGTTTTCCTGCCCTGTGTCTCAATCCTGGCTGCCTAAGCCCGGGACACTCAAGTGCTTCCTTCCTTTCCCCTCTTCCTCCCACTGGGAGGCCTCTGGGCCTCCCTTTGTTCCTTGGGCCCTGAAGCCCCACCCATAATATTGAGAAAGATGGCCCCTGGTGGAGTGAAGGGAAAGGTCCCTTCAATCCCGAGCCACATCTGGATCCCCATCCTCTCTACTGTCTGCAGAATTTTTCTACCTGCCCCCTGAGCTGAGGCTCATGTGAGCCTCTGTGCCCAGGGTCCAGAGGGGAGCCTCCAGCCAGCAGTTCGCTGTCCTCATCAGCCACAGGATGGTTCTCACTGCCTGGACCTCCATCCCTGCCACCTCCAGCTCATCTGCCCCTGCCCTACCTGTCACTTTCTCCCAGGGGGAGACAGTGCTGCTCTGAGGTTCTGTTTAGTAGGCTGGGCCTGGCCCCAGAACCAGGGCAGCTCTTGCCTACTCCTTCACTTTTGTAAAGCCAACCGTTTCACCAGAATAGTATTAACTCCTGGTTCTTTGTAGTACTGGTTCAGCTGCCTTGGGCTCCTTTTCTACATTAATAAAGAAATGAGTCAAAAAATAAATAAATAAATAAAATAAAAATCCTAGTCTTATTAGCTCTGAGTTAAAAAGAACAGTACCAAAAGAATAAATTAGGGCTTCCCTGGTGGCGCAGTGGTTGAGAGTCCGCCTGCCGATGCAGGGGACACGGGTTTGTGCCCCGGTCCGGAAAGATTCCATATGCCGCAGAGCGGCTGGGCCCGTGAGCCATGGCCGCTGAGCCTGCATGTCCAGAGCCTGTGCTCCGCAACGGGAGAGGCCACAACAGTGAGAGGCCCGGGTACCGCAAAAAAAAAAAAAAAAAAAAAAAAAAACCAAAAGAATAAATTAGGACCAAATGGGGTCAAAGATAGTGTGGTATATGGCTCCTCTTTACAAGGCAGTTCAAAATCCTGGCCTCCAATATCAGACACCAGGGTTGGGAAAGAACTGTTTAGAACTCGGTTTAGAACTGCAAGGCTGGGAAGATAGCTCCTCTGAGAGCTTAAGAACAATGGGAAGGCATTTAGGGCCCTGAATGGGGAACAAACAAACAGGTGTGATGCAGTCTCGAACATGCCATCTCCAGCTAGCAACTAAGGAGCAATATAAACAGAGACTAGTTAGAAGGCTGGAAATGGCCTGGTAGGAAAAAGACTGCAAACTCTGCTGAGATAAGCAGCTGATAATAGGTTCTCAGAGACTTGTTCTACTTGATTTACAAGTATAAAGTCATATTGTATGTTACTATGCAAATAATTTTTGGTTGTTTTTATTTTTAAAAAAGCACAATTATATTTCTTGGAAAATCTCTATCTTCTGGCTTATCTATTTATGAATAAAAAATGGTACTCACTCAGCATCCACTGTGTGCCAGGCAGCTGACACATATTGGCTTACTTGAAACTCAACACACTAGGGTTGGATGGTGTTATCTCACTTCAAAGGTTGGAAAATTTAGGATCAGTCAGGTCATTTAACCAAGAGCACACAGTGAGTAAAGTACAGGAGCAGCACTTGATCAATCTCAAAATTAATTCATTCAAACAACCAAAGCAATATTTTTGAGCACCTATTACCTGCTAGCTAGGCCGGGGATACAACAATGATTGTGATAAACTCTGCTTTCATGAAGAGTGCGAGGCTAGTGTACAGCACAGACTTCACACAAGAAATTACAACACAGTGTTTGACGAAGACTGGGAAGTGTAGGAGATGAGGTGAAACAGCAGAACTCAACCTCGGGCAGTGATCAGCGGAGGCCTCCAGAGAAGCAGATTTAAAATGAAGCCTGGGCCAACAGGTATATGAAAAAGTACTCAACATCACTAATCATTAGGGAAACATAATTCAAAACCACAGTGAAATATCACCCACACCTGCTAGAATGGCTTTTATCAAAATGACAAGAAACAACAAGTGTTGTCAAGGATGTAGAGAAAAGGGAAACCTGGTGCATTGTTGGTAGAAATGTAATTTGGTGCAGCCACTATGGAAAACAGTATAGAGATTTTTCAAAAAATTAAAAAGAGAACTACCATGTGATCCAGCAATTCTACTTCTGAGTATTTATCTGAAGAAAATTAAAACACTAACTCGAAAAGATACACACCCGCCATGTTCACTGCAGCACATGGCCAAGACATGGAAGCAATCTAAGTGTCCACTGATGGATGACTGAATAAAGAAGATAGATATAGAAATAGATATAGAAATAGACATAGATACTCATATATATCTCAGCCATAAACAAGAATGAAACCTTGCCATCTGGAACAACATGGATGGACCTTGAGGGGCATTATGCTAAGTGAAATAAGTGATCTCAGTTACACATGGAATCTAAAACAAAACAAAAACAAAAACAAAACACAACCAAGCTCACAGATACAGAGAACAGACTGGCAGTTGCCAGAAGCAGGGGTAGGCGTAGGGATGGGGACAAAAACAGTGAGGGGGGGGTCAAAAGGTACAAACTTCTAGTTATAATATGAATAAGTCATAGGGATGTAATGTACAGCATGGTGACTGTAGTTAATAATACTGTATTGCATATTTGGAAGTTTGCTAAGACTGATCTTAAAAGTTCGCATCACTGGAAAAAAATTTTTCTATGTATGGTGACAGATCGGAACTAGACTTATTGTGATGATCATTTCACACTGTATAAAAATATCAAATCATCATGTTGTACACGTGAAATTCATGTATTTGTTATATATGTCAATTATACCTTGATTTTTAAAAGGGAGGAAAAAAAAGAAGCCTGAAAGACGTGTGAGAATTAGAAAGATGAGGTGGGGCAAGGTGCAGAGGGAGAAGGACAACAAGCAAGAGGCAAAAAGAGAGCATGAAGCTTTCAAGTTACTGAAGAAAACTCAGTATGGTTGAGTCATGCAGTGCGACTGAGAGTTGTGAGAAAGAAGATGAGAGAGGATGACAGGGACAGCCGGGAGCACCCAACAGGCTAAAGTAAGCAAGGCCCAATTTGGGTTTCTGAAAGATGTGACTATAAGGAAGCAAAAACTTGGAAGGGAGCCAGCATGGGCATAGAATTATCAGTTAAGTGGCTGTTCATAGAGTCCAGATGAGAGATGAATGTAGTCAGAACAGGGGTGATGGCCCTGGGATTAGAGAAGTGAGCAGACATGAGGAACACTCAGAACATAGAACTTAACGGAATTAGTATCTGTATAGAGCTTCAGAGGCCAAATGAAATAACCTTCTCTGAGTGCACATTATGTGCTCAACTCTTCAAACATGTCCTCTCTAGCCCATGACAATCCTATGAGGTAGTGTTTTCCTCACTTCACAGAAGAGGCAGGGGCTCAGACAGATTTCGTAACTTGTCCTCAGTCTCATGGTTGACAAGTGGCAGGGCTGGGATTCAGACCTTAGTCAGTCTGACTTCATAAAGCCCCAGCTCAAAATACCATACTGCATCTGAATAGATTCAGAAACTTTAAACTTCTGCTTTTATTCAATAGTTTAAAAACAAAAGAAACAAGGATAGGAAAAAGAAATTTCTTTGCATCATCATTCTGTACCTTAGATTTATGAAGCTATAAACATGTCAAACTAGCAGGGACCTTTGTCATCAGAGGACTATAGAGTTTTATAGCTGTCCTAGAGGGGCTTCCAAGGTGCCTGCATTGTCTAGCTCTTCTGTCCTTCCAATGCAAGGGCCACCAAAGCTTTGTGTCGTAATTTAGGACTGGTTTTCTTTCTGTTTTTAGTTTTTTGAAATTTTCAAACAGAGAAAAGTAATATAATGAATACCTATGATTCAACTTTAATAAATCTTAATGGTCTCCCATATTTGCCTCAGGTTTTTTTCTTTTCTTTTTTATGGAAAATAAATATTACAGATGCAGTTTACCCCTTTCTTCCCTTTCCAGAGTAACCATTATCCTGAGTCTGGTGTTTACCACTCCCATGCATATTTGATACTATTACTGTGTACTATGAATCCACAACAATTGTTAGCATTTTTGTATGTTTTCAAATTTTATAGAAATGGTAACATACTGCATACATCATTCTGTAGATTTTATTATCTACATGTATTTGCATTATTTGTATTTTTTGGTAGAAGTCAACATGGTAAAGTGAGGCAAGCACGGACTCTGGGAGAGCTAGTTAGACACTATGGCTTTTTCACTTAAGCCCTCAGGGAAGTTACTGAACCTTCCAGAGCTCCAGCTTCGTGATTTGTAAAACAGAGATAAAGAGCTACCTTGCAAGGCTATTGGGAGGTATAAGATAATACCTATCTTTAGGCCTGGCACTAAGCAGATATTCAATAAATGTTAGCCATTATTTGCCACAATAAAATAGTATACACTCAATAAATAGGAGCTATTTTTATTGTAACCTGTAGAAGTTCTCTATATTTGTTCGAGAATCCTAAGCCTTGAATGGCCCCAAGGTCCCCAGTGTCTGACTGTGCTCGTGTAACAGGAGGTGTGATAATTTCCAGGTCAAGTCTCTGTGAATTTTTACATAGTCCCCTAGCCAGCTGGGCTTGGCTTGTTTATTTTAATGGTAGAATTAAACTGCTAATTCTTTGATCTCTACCAAATGCCATTCCATATGACTGTGTATAACTTGCAGAAGTCTTTTAAAGCCTAATCCTGCCCCCCAGCCCCAGCCCCTTCACCTCTCCCCTGGACAAACCCATCCCACTACAATTCTGTGTTATCCATAAATTTAATGAGCATTCATCTGTGTTTTCAATAAAGATGCTAAACATGGGCTCAGAACTGACATCAGCAGAAGCATGGTGGTGCTTATATAATCTCGGCTTCACCTGTCACAAGGAGATTGATATTGTGCCTTCAAGAGCTCTTCTGATTATGTTATTGCTCCATTTTTAAAGAAAAAAGAAAAATACGTTTATTCATTGCCTTATTTTTAATATCTCAGTCTGACTTATGCTTAATCTCTGCTGGTCAAAACTTCACCCATTCTTCATGATTCCTCTCAACTACCAACTCCTTCACAAAATCCATCCTGACTCCCCATCTGCCCCAAAGGGGTAATCTCTCTCTCTCTCTTCTGAATCCAGAGCCTGCGCCTGTTGCACAGAGCTCAGCACGTACTTAGCCCTATGCAGCACTGATTAAACTGCAAGCTTCTCCAGGGAAAGACATCCTACTTCTCTCACAGGAGTTAGAAGAGCTTGTTAAGAAGGTACTGACTGGAACTCAATAACTATTAGGACTTGGTACACTGTGGTGGGACAGCAGCCAATATGCAAACGATAACCACCACTGAGTGCAGGCCAACCCGCTGATTCTGATGTCCACATGGATTCAATCTCTCTGCCTAAAGGTTATTAGTAATAGCTAAAATCAGGAACCTCTGCCATGCCTGGTCCTTTATATGCATCAATTCTATTCTTTTTTTTTTTTTTTTTTGCGATACGCGGGCCTCTCACTGTTGTGGCCTCTCCCGTTGCGGAGCACAGGCTCTGGACGCGCAGGCTCAGCGGCCATGGCTCACGGGCCCTGCCCCTCCGCGGCATGTGGGATCTTCCCGGACCGGGGCACGAACCCACGTGCCCTGCATCAGCAGGCGGACTCTCAACCACTGCGCCACCAGGGAAGCCCATCAATTCTATTCTTATATTAATCCTGTAAGAGAAGTGGAATTGTCCCCATTTTCCAGACTGCAGTGAACTATAATTGAAATCCAGGTCTGTCTAACTCTGAAGCCCATGTTCTTCCCACTTCGAGTGTCCAACATTATAAACACTAGTCTGACTCTCATGGCTCTGCAAACCGGCTACCCTGCCACACGTAACTGAGCTTGAGGCAAGGAACACAATGAATAAGTCAGCCCTCACACACAGCCAAACAGTAATTCATAAAAAACACAATCTTTCCCAAGATTCCTAAGCCTCTGGTCCTTCCATCCCCCAGAGAAAATCCCAATATCCATTCAAGATATTAATTATGATAAAAAATTATTAAATAGTCATAAATGCTAGACACTACAGGGACCACTAGAAAAACACTGCTATATATCGTCACTCTTATTTGAAGAAAATTAAGTGTCTAAATGATGAGGACTCCTGGTAGCAGTAAACACTACTTTATTACTTGCATTTTCCCTACCCTTCTCTTAAAACTGTATATTATTTATTCTCTTGGATTTTAGATGAAAGGCCAAAAAATAAAATGTGTTCCAGTAAAATACGATCTTAGTGGAGAGCGTACCACCAACTATCAGCCTTATCTCCATCATAAGGGTCCTTGTAAAATACTACCTACAGTGTTTTCATGTTTCTTTGCTCCTTCTTAGACTGAAACAGGGAAAAGAAGGGCTTAAACCTTTTATATGAATACAGTGAAGATGAAAAGATGCTTTTTTACGTTAATGCTAGAATCACCCCCCCCCCACACACACACACAGAGACAGAGAGAGAGAGAGAAAAGACTCTATTCAACCTAATTTATTTCTCCATGGTAGATCTGGATATTTTTTCCTTATAAATATCCTCAAATTTCAAGACTCATTTTTTTCTCAGAACTTCTGTTCAAGGTGGTATAGCACAGTAATTAAAACATGTGACAAGACCAAAAAAGATCATGTGCACCTTGAAACCCAGACTAGAATTTACACCTGATGATAATTCTGCCCAGCTGCCCCACACTTCAGGGTCAAGTTGATATTAAATTTTAATAAAATGAAACTTCCATCTAGTGGTTTTCTAAGGACTGAGGGAAATGAGATTAACATAGGAAAATATCAGACAGATGAATGATTCACCTATTTGACTGATATGAATTAAATGAGAATTTTCAATGATGAAGATGTTAAATGAGTAACAGAATAAAACATTTGGTGGGATAAATATATTCAAATTAAACATTTGAGAACATCTGAAATGAAGGTATGATTTCCTATATCAGGGAAGGAGCCCACATAAGCCCAAATCTTCTTCCTTTCCCCATGCACGAATTCCTTTAACAAGCCACAAAATCATTTATTTCACCATTAGAGATCAGGCTTAAATGGACATAACCCCTTGGAAGAAGGAGCACCTTGATTTTCATGAAATAACACTGATTTATTTCCACCCCACCTCCCACCCCACAACACACTGATGCATGCTGAGGTTTAAGTATCTGATGAGTAGAAGAGGGTTACTATAGACTGTCTGCACAAACCTCTAAATAGCCATGGGATGTCAAAAAAGAGGGGAACATTACTAGAAATTGGGAAAGGGAGAGGTTAGAGTCCAAGGATCTGAAGCAAAACATTTAAAATTCCGCCTAAGTCCCTTGGAAGCCAGCTTGCAAAATCTACCCCCGATTTTTCTAATTATGCATTGGGTCAGCTGTGAATACTCTGCAGTAACTGCTAATTAAAATACAAAAGCCCATGATCACGGACTGGTAAGTGACGGTAAATGCATGCATTTACAAAAGATGGGAGAAACCTAAGAAGATTTTGGTTAATAAATGCTCTAGCCCCCTCGCGTTTCTTTGTATAAAGTATTGGCTCACTGTGGGCTCTGACTCAAGTTATAGTCATACAGCACCTCCAGATCTTTTGTTGTTTAATTCTTTGGAGAATTAACAAAATGTGTCCATTTTCTAATCATCTTTCAACGTTAATAACATTAGATGCTAATTACAGTGTTTGTGCTAGCCCAAGCAGCAGTTAAGTGCCCAGAGCTAGTAAAGACAACCTATTCTATCATTGCTCAGAGGTTAGGCCAAAAGGGAAAATTTAGCCGACTCTGCTGAAGCACAAATCTGGTTAACATGTCCCTTGCAGTAGATAAGCTCTGATTAGTATTTTCTCTGTTAAATCATTTAAGACCTGAGAGCTGCATTTTGCCTTAAATAGCACTAGGGCTTCATAAACAAAAGAGATGGGTCCTCTTACCAGGGGTTTGAAAAATCATTGAATGCTGGCTACAGGGAAGCCAGAAAAAAGAAAACTGACACATTTCTACCCTGGGAGCCACACTACATTCTAGTTGCCATCCTCATTAGTACTTTACTCAGCACTATTGCAAGAAACAGGCACTCAAAAGTAATTTAAGTGCAACTGACTCCTGTTGTTACAGATAATGGGGGAAAGTCTCCACTCTGGGGGGCGGGGAGTTGGGATTATCTATTACTGTACGTTATCTACAAGTTGAATATAGTACCCTTAGGAGGAAAATTCTGAGTGCAAATAACAAGTCACTAAGCCCTTTGAAGAGGATGCCACTTGATTTTGTGGAGGCCAAGTAGCTGTAAAAGGGGCACAGTATATGGGCCTTCAATAAGTAATTGTTTACTGCTGTGACATAGTACAATCACTATGGGTTAATTCATTCTGAAAATCACTGTAGCATTCCACTAGAGGAACACAAAAACACTGACCCTGAAACACTATCCTTGACTACATGGTACACTGAAAAGGGCAAAAGGCCACACCTTTGCAATCAGATAGATGTGGAAATGAATCTAGACTCTACTACTTATATGTATGATCTTCAGTAAGTTATTTATACCTCTGGATCTCAGTTTATTCAGGCTATAAGGTCAATAATACCTGCCCTTGTAGATTCTTGACAATGTAAACTCCTAGCAGAGCACCTAGAACACAGTAGGTGTCCAGAAGAGAAAGATTTTTCTAAGCTCAGCATTAGAACCATAAATATCGACATCAAAGTATGGGCTTCAGAGACACTGGAAAGCTGAACGCAGAGATATGATTCAGGGACGCATAGGAATGTTCTCTATTTTCTCTCCATCAAGAATGAGTTGGCCTTGCTTACACTAAGCCTGATGGAGGATCCAGGAGAACACTACCTCTGTAAATATGTACTTAAAGTACATATACTCTACATGTAAGCTCTTCTGGAACAGTGATGAAACCCTCAAAATAAAAAGATGTGAGTCATCAAGTTGTATACATTAAATATGTAGAGTTTTGTGTATGTCAATCATGCCTTAATAAAGTGGTTTAAAATAAATACATAAAATATGATATTTCAAAAAAAAGATTGTAGGGGCTTCCTACAATCCGCCTGCCGATGCAGGGGACACGGGTTCGTGCCCTGGTCTGGGAAGATCCCACATACCGCACGGAGCAGCTGGTCCCGTGAGCCATGGCCGCCGGGCCTGCGCGTCTGGAGCCTGTGCTCCGCAACGGGCGAGGCCACAACAGTGAGAGGCCCACATACCGCAAAAAAAAAAAAAAAAGATTGTAGAGTAGGAGGTACTCAACCTGGCAGAACTTGACTTGCACAGGGATTGTCTTAGGAAGCTGTGTGCCCTGTAGGCAACCAATGGGCAACAAGAACCCTACGATGCACCTATGACTACTCTGCATAGCTACTTGCTCCCATGAGTCCTATACACATGACACAATAAATCTAGAATTTGCAGTAGGTATGTGGCTGTGTGTATGTGGAGTCTCTTCCCTTCATTCTGTAACCTGCCTAAAATGCTGCAAGTGCTTAAATAAATAAAGGACACATGGACTTCCCAAGAAGCGCCCACTGATATCCACGAATCCTAACTTCTTAGTAAGTGAAGGCCAAGTAACTTAGCATTGGTCAAGCCTAATGGTGCTTTTCTGTGTTTCGAAGTATTCTCCTTCACCAGCCCTGGCCACAAAACTCCATACTACATTTGGTTCTTCATCCACATAATAATGTGACTAAAACAAAGAAATGGCAGAGATGCTGGAATTGCCATACACTTCCAGGGTGGGTCAGTGAAAAGGGCACCACACTAGAGGAATCAGAAGAACCAATTTCAAGTCTCAGCTTAATCAGAACAGTTTCTAACGCTTTTGTGCCACAGCCAGAAAGCAACGGAATTCAAAGATTCTGGAAATCTATGAATAAAAATAGCCACACACCCACATATGACCTTTATGACCTCCCCTAGTTTACCAGGCACAGTTATTGTCCACGCTTACAGAAAGTTGGTAACTTGTCTTTTTCTACATAAACTAATATCCTATGAATTCAAGTTACAACAATCCATGGTCTTCTAAAATACGGTATTTTGGCCTCTAACCAAATATATACATTTCAAACTTTGAAAGATGCAAAAAGGCTGCAGTCAACACCTGGAACTAACTCAAAGAACTGACAGACCTGAAACCAATTTCAGCCTCTGAGAAAAGGTCTGTTGGAAAATTGTGTGCTCAGATTTGAGACTGAAGATACTTATCCTCTACATACTAGAGGGTCAATCTCCAATCATTCAGAAGAGCAATTGCTCATTAGAATCATCTGGGACCTGCCAAGGAAAATTACGTGCTTTGTAGCCACTGACTCAAAACAGATCAGTTGAATTAAAAGGTTTCTCAGACACACAGCCTTGTAAAGCAGGCTTAGCAATATACACCAAGAGACCACGGCTCTCACAGTTTCATATTTTCACACCAAGTGATCTAGACATGAGACTTCTCTGTACTTCAGTCCCCTTAGCTATAAAAAAGGAGACTGGATCAGATAGTCATGTGGTGCCTTCTAACACTGCAATCCAGTACTTGGTTCAATCATGAGGGCCACCGCTGTGCTACCATTTTCCACACTACAAAAGGAAGGTAGAGGGTCCAGTGACAGATCACAGTAATTGGGCTTTACTGTGAAAAATAATGCCTCCCCTGCCCTTTTTGTTCCTTGTCTCCTAATTTGGCAGTTAATTTTCTTCCCCACAATAGTGGCCTCACTCTGGAATTTATCTCTAAGGAAATAAAAGCAAGGCCATCTCAAGCTGACAAATCTCTAAAGTGATTCTGAAGCATGCACACCTGTGTGAGGATAGGTCTGTGGGTGTGGGTATGTTGGGGTTGGGTCAGAAGACTAGGACGCTAGTGATCATGTGCAAAAGGAGGATGAAACCATCTTCTCCACTTATCTTAGCGATACTATAAGAATCAAATGAAAGAAGTACAGAAAAAGATTTGTTAGGCATAGTGCAAGCATGAGGCATGTTTTTATCAACTTTTCATACTCTTACATACAACAGGTACCTTGAAATCAGAGAGAAAAAAGCCAGACTTGCACAGAGTACAGGCTTGTTAAATTGTAACTGGCTACAAAGTTAAATACCAGAGAACACTGTGAATGAAAAGCATCATAAAATAGACAATCTTTGTTTAGCCCTTACTATACAGCAGACCCTGTGGGCTGAGAACCACACGCCTGGGTCACTGCCGCATCCTCAGCACCCAGCACAGCAATGGAGACAGAGAGAGGCACTCGATGTTGGCAGAGTGAAGGAGCTGCTGAAGAGATGAGAGTGCAGTCTGGACACCGGGCACATAACAAGAGCAGTAATTATCATAGCTGATGAGAGAGAAGTTCACATCGTCCGGGCATGAAGGCGGGAGTGATCAGTCAAGCTGGACTGGGTTCACTGAGTGGGGGTGGGGTAGAGAGAAAGTCAGAAAAGCCTCAGGAGAGGAGGTGAGCTTGGACTGAGCGTTCAGTGTACAAACTCACTCGTAAGTGTAACTGTCCTTCAACCACAAGGTGTTTGGAGTGAGACATGTGGTAACACATAAGTTGTGTGTTGTGAAGTGGGGTACAGTAAGGAATAGATGTGTTTATATCATCTTTGCTATGTGTAATCCTACGGTGCTGAATTTATATGCCTTACATGGTCTCGTTTACAAGTTAAAAAAAACAAGGCAAGAGGTAGTTACCGAGGAAGAAAAGATATGGGCAGCTTCTACCAAGGTCCAGCAAGACCACAGTCGTTACTGATCCTGAGGTCCACTAAAGATGTTAATGACAGCAAATATTATTTTCAAGAATAAACTTCATGTGATGAAAACTCAAGTTTGGAGAAAATATTAAATACCCTCAGATACAGGCAAGAGATTTGCTGTAGTCAGTTCTAGCATATTCATTAGGTGTCATTAAATGGTCCAGGTCGGAGAACTCATTGCTCCTAATAGCTGAATGTTAATGACTACACAAGATATACATCATCCTGAAGCTGTGGTCCCAAGAATCACTCTACGATACAGGAAAGATGGAAGGGGAGGAATTAACAACCCCAATTTATATTGCTTCCAAGATTGCAAGGCTAAGGAATTATTTCAACGGCAAGTTTGATATGCAACTACATAAACTGGTCAGTAAAACAGTCTACAGTTTTGCACCATTAAAATTGAGTGTAACTTGCCAGAAAAATCTACAAATGACCTAACAATAAATTCACACATGAGTATAAAACGAGTTTTACCACATACCTATTTATATCAGTTCAGCCAAGTCATGTCTAATTTATGAATTCCATTCAATTAAAAGGAATTGTGGTGATGGAGGAAAGTGGTAATTGTATATAATCTATCAAGGTGAATAGTTTGAATAAAGGTGAAACAGGTTCAACATCATTAGTGACAGGATTATGCATCTTTTTTTTTTTTTTTTTTTTTTACCGGGACGCGGGCCTCTCACTGTTGTGGCCTCTCCCGATGCGGAGCACAGGCTCTGGATGCGCAGGCTCAGCGGCTATGGCTCACGGGCACAGCCGCTCCGTGGCATGTGGGATCTTCCCGGACCGGGGCATGAACCCGTGTCCCCTGCATCAGCAGGCAGACTCTCAACCACTGCGCCACCAGGGAAGCCCAAGACTATGCATCTTTAAAGTGCCTATAACATTTCACTTTAGTTTCAGAATAGACATGTAGGTACAGGAAACAGAGTATAAAGCAACAGTTCTAAAAAACACGTTTTGGTCTCAGGACCCCTTTGTACTCTTGACAAGTACAACACTAAAGAGCTTTTGTGTGTGTGGATTTAACATTTCAATATTTATTATATGAGAAATTAAAACTACGAAAAATTTTAAATATTTACTAACCATAAGTATAAACCCATTACAGGTTTAATATAAATAACACATTTTTATGAAAACTAACTAGATCCTCTAAAACAACAAGAAAATAATGAAAAGAGTGGCATCACTGTATGTTTTTTAAAATCTTTAATACATGCTTAATGGAAGACAGCTGGATTTTCATATTTGTTTCTGTATTTAATCTGTGGCAATATGTTGTTTGGATTGAAATATTTGAATAAAATCCAGCCTCACACATATATGTAATTGGAAAAGGGATAATTGCAGATATTACTCTTTAATACCAAAACTTGACAAAGTACCAAAACTTGACAAGTGATATTTTTTAAACGTTAGCTACAATGTGGAATCTGAGACTATATCAACAAAGTTTTTGTACTCTGTTCTGTTAAACTACATTGGTGTATCTTGCACTTTGAATGGACCTTTCACCTACTCATGACTTTGAACCATCATGCATTGGTTATTTGCAAATATTGTTCATTCAGTCTTCAGATCTTCCAAATGTTGACACATTTCATTATATAATATTGAACACTCACCACCAATCTCATCAGAAAAATCTTTAAGTATTGGGAAATTGTCAAGCTCACAGTTACAGTGGTGAATATAAGTTTTCCAAAATTCTAACTTTTCCTTGAAGCCTTGAATTGAAAATAAATACTGTTTTCCTTGAGGCAATAGGCTCATTCAGTTTTTTTTTTCCACTCATTCATTTTTGATAAAACCTCTCCATATATTCAAGTCTGGGTGACCACAGTTTTTTTGTCAGTTATTGTTTTAAGTAAAAAATGTGCTCCATGAAAACAAACAGCCACTCAGCCCACAAATCAAACAACTGCACACGTACTTTTCTTTGAGACAGCCACAGTATTTTGGTTGGTATGCAGCAGAGTTGATTTAAAAATACCACCTATTTGGTCACACAGAATATCAAAAAGACATGTACTCAAGGGTTGAGACTCAATAAAATTAATGTTTTTTATTGCTTCACTGAGGATATTCTTAAGTGAAACTGGCTTTTTTTCCTTTTAACTGCAAATTTATGGCAGTGAAGAATATAATGACATCTAGTAGTTTGGTGCTACTGCCCAGATTCATGCTAAGATGCCAGCAGTTTTTCCACCATTGCTTTTGTACCACTGGTGCAAAAAACATCAGAATGGTTTAAAAATAAAACAACTCAAAAATAACATTTTAGTATTAATATGAAACTAATTTTGACCTCATGAAGTCCCTGAAAAGATTTCAGGGACCCCAGGAGTCTATGTACCAAACTTCGAAAACTGCTGGTGTATAGGAAAGACAGCTCTGAAGGCATGAGGATTAAAGTTCTGTCTCTCAGACTTATTAGCTGTGTGCTCTTGGGCACATAACTTATCTGGCCTTAGTTTGCTTACTTAACAAAATGAAGATTGAAAAGAAAAAAGAAAAAAACCGTCATTTTATAGACCTGCTGTGAAGATCATATGAGATGTGAAACAAGTAGCAAAGTACTCAGTAGGTGCCTACAAAATATTCTTTTTTAATTCTCTTTCCCCTACATGAAATGGAGATTAGCCTATTTTCAAATATATTCAAAAGCCAGGAGGTTAAATGATTGAAGATCAGAAGAACTAAAATAAATGGAAAAATTACTATGAGAATGATGCATAAATAACAGATCAATCTAATACTGTTATGAAACTGATTTTTAAATGCCTTGGACAAATGTTTATATTTTCTATTAGTAAGCATTTGTGAACTGCCTCAATTTCAAGTGACGGTACTCACCCTGAACCACTTATTACTGCTTCAGACACTACTGACACCTTCCCCAACACTCTCAAGAAAATCTTTTAAGAATTCAGTTTTTTCTTTGTTCTCTGCTACACACAAGGTTACACTCAATATAATCTCCATGATTTTATAGTTTTCCTACCCCAGCTGCTGGATCCCATCTGGTGTCCTTTATCTAGGACACCTGCTTCAGGAATGAGACAATTAAGGTGATGAACCATTTCCTTGCAGAAAATAAAAACTTCCCATTTCCTTAGGAACGTTAGTAGGAGAGAGAAAAATGTTTAATAAAGCACAATTACACATCTAATTACCAGATATCAAGTATTTAACTAGAACAGACATTCTATTGGCTGTATCTTGTTTTGCTCCACTGAGACATTGTATTAGTTATCTACTGCTGTGTAACAAAATTACCACAGACTTAGTAGCTTAAAAATAAAACACATTTATTATTTCATGGTTCTTTGAGTCAGGAGTCCCAGGCACTGCTTAGCTGGGTCTTCTGCAAGGGTGTCAACCAGGCCTGGGTTCTCATTTGGAGGCTCAGGTAGGGAAGAATCTGCTTCCCCTCTCCTCATGTGGTTGTAGGGAGTGCAGACTGCCTTCAGCTCCTCAAGCCACCTGCAGTTCTTTACCACATGGAGTTCTCCAACATGGCTATTTGCTTCCACATAGCCAGCAAGGAAGAGACTCCAGCATGACAGATGCTACAATCTTGTATAACATAACCATGTACACATGATCATGTATATTCTGGCACCGTTGAAATATTCTATTGGTTAGAAGGAAGTCACAGGCCCCGCCCACATTCAAGGGGTGGGGATCTTACAAGGGCATGAATATCAGGAAGCAGGGGTCAGGGGGATCATGGGGACCACCTTAAGAGTGTTTTTACCATAGACATATTGCAGCATACTATGTGGCTAGAGGGGAATAAGAAGTTGGGAAGAGCCAAGACTAGGGTGAGAAGAACCAGTGAGTTTAACGAGCTTGACAGTTATGGAAAAGGAGGGGTACAGGCTTATTACCAATATAAATTTACGTCCATAGAGATGCAACAAATCCAGACAAGAGCTGAGATAATACTAATATACAAGAAGGTCTGAGTTGGTGAGTTGGATACCACTGTAAGAGTAACAGGCGCTCACAATAAGCAAGTGACAATGGTGTGGCTCTGGGAAAGTGTCAGTTGGAAATCTGGGAATATGGAAAGAAGAATCTAGGCTTGAGAAGGATGACTGCTAAGACAGATGCAGTGTCTGGGCTCTAGTTGAGGAGGCAAAGGCTTGTGAAGCAAGCTCTAGCTCTGGGAATCAGAGAGCTGAGTAAGAAACCAAACAAAAGCCCAGTCACAAGGACCTGGTGAACAAGAATACAGTGTGGTTCCAGTTACAGAGCTCAGGGAGCTAGGGAGCTAGAGAGCATCTGGGCACACCACAGTTTAGGGCAGCAAGACTAATTGTAGATCCCACTGGCTAATAACCCAAAGCTACCTTAGCTCCAGAGACTGACTTAGGGACTGACTAGGGAGGCTGAAGTTTAAGGTATTGGTGTTGGGAGCTTAGCAAGAGAAGACAGGAACTGGCTTTGATGGTTCTCCATCACTTACGACACTGGGTGGGGTCTGAATCCACAGTATAGTATGAACACCACCATAATCCAGCCTCAGTCTGCCCATCTATGTTGATACTCCTTAGATTGAAACTACTGGACTGGCCTGCCATGCTGTGAACCTGGCATGAACCTGCATGCCTCTGAGACTCATCCTCTGTTTACCCCGTCTGGAATGCCCTATCCCCTCCATCTCCATCTGGAAAATTCCTACTTGCCTTTCAGGACCTAGTTCAAATGTTACTTTCTCTGTGAAATGTGACCACTGTCCAGGCCACTCTTGCAGCACTTACCCAGTTTGATTCTTTACTCAGTGTGTCTTTACCCTACAAGGCTATGGGTATGAGAGGGAAAAGGTTATATCTAACCAGTCAACTTTGTATCCTTCCCACCTGGAATAGTGGTGGGGCTTGCATGGTTACTCAATAAAAATTATTGAAACAACAAATCCAGGAAGCAATTAAATCACTCTTTATTGATCTTGCCTTAGGAGCCTAATTTTGTTCCCCCACCCTCATTGACACCCTTCTCATCCCTTTGCTACACACCCACTTCTTGCAGTAGTGACGGGAGCTCTGTGTATGTCTGGGTTCACATAACTGCTGCTCTTTAATGAGCATTAATGCAGTTGAAGCCTGACAGAGAGGGCTGAAAAAACAGCACTAAATCTTTTATGGACAAACTGCAAATCTGCATGCACAGTCAGACATTTCCCTTGTTGACCCTGAGCTCTGATCACCAGATGTGAGAGGTAAAGCAGAACACAACACCCACATGTTTTCAAAAGAGAGTAAATCCCAAGTGTAGTTCACGGCTGCCACTGTGGGCAACCCAGAAAGTCCACATGACCTGAAGGTGATTCTAAGTCCCTCTCCCTCTGCTGACAAGAAAAAC
Source organism: Stenella coeruleoalba (assembly GCF_951394435.1). Classification (NCBI taxonomy): domain Eukaryota; kingdom Metazoa; phylum Chordata; class Mammalia; order Artiodactyla; family Delphinidae; genus Stenella; species Stenella coeruleoalba. The sequence continues at coordinate 68,518,720 of NC_137160.1, read as the reverse complement.
ATAAGTCTTGGCACTTGGTATCTTTAGTGTCTGAAGCTCAGTAAAAGTATTTCCTCTTCAAAATTCATTCTGCATGTGAGAATGGCTTCCTTCTGCCCTTGCATGTGAGACTTTAATGACTAAACCTAATGTACAAGCACAAAGCTGGATCACAGACAGAGCCATGACTATTTCTAAGGCTGGCTATTGAGTTCGGCACTAAATAATGTTCAGAAGCTGTCTGCCTTCTACTGGGCAACAGAGAAAAGGGTTATTCATCATCATCAGACATGCAGAACAGTATCAGTCAATTCTTTTCTGTGCTGAAAGATTTTAAGTTGAAATGAATCTTTCAAATCTGATTGTTAATGCTCAAGATGACCCCAACAGGGAGTGGCTGGAAACAAGGCCTCAGCTAATTTGCATGATGCCTTTTAGGCCTCTTAATACAGACATTAAACCCTGGAAATGGGAACAAATTATGCACACATCTGATCATTTTATTTTAAAATATGCACAGATCCATGTTTTAAAATGGCCCTTTGGCCTATGACAATGAAAGAACTTCATTCATAATGAGGGACAAGCATTAGATATGCAGAGAAAAAAAGAACTAATTTGCTTAATATGTCCTTAGAGTTGGCCTTGTGGAGAGAATGTGTCCAGGAACTGGACGGCCCTTCTGTCAAGATACCCTCAGCATAACACTGAACACAGTAGGTGAATCCTATGCAGGGTGTCAGCTAGAGCCAGCATCTCATGTACCACTGTGGCTTGTCTGCTTGCTCTTCAGTCCTTCCTTCCATTCCACAAATATTCATTGAAAGCTTACTCAATGCTATTACTACGATAGATTCCTTCCTCCAAGAATAGAATTTATATACTAGCATAAGTAAGAAATTAAAGACGTAATAAAGGAAGTTTTAAACCACATAAGGTGAAGGTGACAAAGTCCCTTTGGAAAGCATACTTGGCTTACTTCTCCAAAAAAAGAAATCGAAATTGGAAAAATATTTACTTCCACTGTTCATTGTTAAAAGTTTAAGGAAAGCTATTAAAATGATTCTGGCTTTTATAATCCATTTCCATGAGCTTCAAACATCTGTGCATTAGAACTTAATTATTTGAACTGGATTTGATCTGTTTTTACATCTCCACAGTTGGCCACAGCAGTGGAACTTCCTGAATGATTAGAGCTTGAACTTCCCAAAGAGATTTCTCTGAAAAGATCTCACTGTTAAATGACAAGAGGTATTTTATAGAAAACAAATACAATTAAACAAGTGGCTAAGTTCAAGATTTTATGTGTACATGATATCTATGTGAATAAACATTTTACCACTATACCAGAAAAATGAAAAGAAATGGCTTTCTAAATTAATGCAGTAAAGTGTACAAGAATGTCACAAAGGTTAACATTATGAAGAAATAAAAATTCACCCAAATCCTGATATTAAACCTACCCTTTTACATGGCCTTTGGCTTTTGGAGGGCAAATTCCATCAGACCAACTAATGTTTATGCAGATATTTATAGTTTATAAAACACTTTACCTGTTATTTCTTTTAAGCCTCTATTGCAATGGTTCTTAACCAGGGTGATGCTCCCCCCAACCCCAGGGCACATCTGGCAATGTCTGGAAACATGTTTGGTTGTCACAACTGGAGTAGGGGTGGGCAGAGGTCAAGGGTGCTGATAAACATCCTACAAGGCACAGGAAAGCCCCCCACCACAGATAATGATCCAGCCCCATATGTCAATGCAGAGATGGAGAAATCCTGTTCTAAGCAGTGCTGAGCTTTAAAGTGCACGTGTATCACTTGAGGTCATGTCAAAATGCAGTGTCTACGGCAGGCCCTGAGATTCTGCATTGCTCTCTGCTCCCAGGTGATGCTGATGGCTGATCAAAGGAGTATCAAGGTTCTGTAGATCACATGTAGCATTCAGTGTGCCTATCCTATGCAGCCCTCTCAAGAACCTGCTCTCAAAGCCCATAGTGAGTGGGCTACATGACTCCAGCCTTCCAGCCGTGGTTCTTATACCTCAACGGACCCCAGAACCCAGCTGAGCAGTCAGATGACCTAGGAATTTGTTATCAGGCCTCTGGGACTCTAGAGAGTTTCTGCTGAAAGCTAGGAGCTAGCAATCAATTCTGGGAGCCAGACACTAAGGAAGAGCTAGGTTTCAGGATGGCTTTGTGTCTGGTCCATGTGCACAGAGAAACAGAAGGTTCTGAACTAGGGAGGGAAGGCAGGAGAGGAAGAAGAAGGGAGGGTGGCAGTGAAGGAATGCCTGATGAGAGGCAAATATGAGTGACCTCACCCTGGTTCCAGTCCCTCCTGAGGCTCCAGCTGAACTTCCTGCCCCAGAATTCATTAGATACCTCTACATCCTGTGATTATATTCCTTTTTTTTGCTTAAACTAATTTAAAGAGGTGTCTTCACTTAAAACAATTGATTCCTGACTAAAGTGTGTTCACAATGACTGTCCTCAATGCTATAGTGTTAACTATGGCTCAGAGGTTAACAAACTTACCCAGTGTTAGTAAGAACCAGTAAATGGCAAAGCACAAGTTCTTTGCCTCCAAACCCCCAGCTCCTTAAACTACATAGTCTGCCCTTTAATGATCCCACAATAAAACGCGAAACTATGCCACATCTCACAGCAAAACAAGAGTGACTCAAATGTCCATTCCATGATTCCAAGTTACTCCTTCTTGCTTCCACCTGGAGGAATGTCTCCAATTGACTTTTCAAATTGAGATAAACTAACTTTTCTGCCATGGACAGGCAATAACACGAATATGAAGGAAAAGTATAACAATGATCTGAGGAAGGGTAGAATTGGACAGATAATTCAAAATAACATGCAATTTATTTACTTAGGTAATTGACAAAATAAATAGCATATATTTGAAGTAGAACTTGATAAGCTTTGATGTCAACACCTGTGAAACCATCACCACAGACAATATAGTGAACTTATCCCATCATCCCCAAAAGTCTCCTCCTGCCCCTTGGTAATCCCTATTCTTTTGCCCCTCCGCACTTGCCCCTATTCCTAGGCAACTACTGATTTGCTTTCTATGCCTAAAGATTTCCAGAGTTTTATACAGGTGAAATCATATAGGGGGAGGTTCTTTCATTCAACATACTTATTGAGACTCATCCATGTTGTTGCATTGCTTTTTACTGCATGCTTTTTATTAGCAGAAGCATTGCATTGTTTGGATATAACCACAATTTGTTTATCCATTCACGTGTTAATGGACACTTGGTTGTTTCCAGTTCTTCTGGCTATTACAGATAAAGCTGCTATGAATATTCATGTATAAGACTTTGTGTGAACGTGTGCTTTTCTTTTCTCTAGAGGAAATACCTCAGAGTTATATGGTTGGGTCCTATGGTAGGTATGTGTTTAACTTTTTAGGAAACTGCCAAACTGCTGTTGAAAGAGGTGGTACAATTTTAAATTCTCAGCAGCAGCATATACAAGTTCCAGTTCTTCCACATCCTCATCAAAACTTGGCATAGTCAGACTTTTTAATTTTAGCCATTCTAATAGGTATGGAGGGTTTTAATGTGCATTTCCCTAAAAACTACTAATGTTGAACATCTTTTTATGTTGTTTTTGCTATTTGTTGCCATTATTTGATCAAGTGTCTGTTCAACTCTTGCCAATTTTTAAATTGCTGTTTGTTTCTTTTTATTCTCTCAACAGTGTCTTTCAAAGAGCAGAAGTTTTTATTCTGATGAAGTCCAATTTATAGATGCTATTTCTTTAGTAAATACAGGGCTATCCAGGTCATCTATTTATTAAGTGAGCTTTGGTAGTCTTTATCTTTCAAGAAATTTGTCCATTCCATCTAAGTTGTCAGAATTATTGGGATAAATTGGCATAAATCATAATATCCCCTTATTAACTTTTTAATATTTGTAGTGATATCTACTCTTTCATTCCTGATACTAGTTATTTGTGTCTTTTTCCCCCCCTAATTAGTCTGGCTAGAGTATCAATTTTACTGATTTTCTCAAAGTACCAGCCTTGAGGTTTATTGATTTTCTGGGTTTTTTTCTTTTTTCTATTTCATTGATTTCTGATCTTTATTATTTCCTTTCTTCTGCTTACTTTCAGTTTAATTTGCTCTTCTTTTTCTAGTTTCTTAAGGTGAAAGCTAAAGTCATTGATTTGAGACCCCTCTCCTTTTAATAATATAGCCACTAATGTCATGAATGTCCCCCAAAAGTGCTGCTTTAGCAGCATCCTACAAACTTTGATATGTTGTGTTTTCATTCAGTTCAAAAAGCTTGGTAATTTCCATTTTGAATTCTTTTTGTTTTTTTTATGATTCATGTGTCTGAAAGGATAAATGACTGACCCAGGGACATGGAGTGAAGAAGCAGAGCAGCTGGAATTTGAATCCAAACCTACCGAATTCCAAAGCCCATGTCCTTAATCACTATGTAGTTAACCAACATGGCAAACCTTTTCATGCCTCCATATCTTCATACGTGGGCTATTTCTGCCGTAACACTCTTCCTTTACCTAACTTCTAATTGGCTTCCAAACTCACTTCAATCACTACCTATCTAGGAATAACAGTGAAATAAAAATTTTAAAAATGAACAAATAAACAGAATGAATGCTAATATTTGTTGAGGGGTACTAAATTCCAGATAATATACATATTCAATCCTTACAACAACCCTGTATGATCAATAGTAGAATTTCAATCTTAATTCTGAAGAAATGTCCCAGGTCATAAACTGGTAAATGGATAAGAGGTGGAGGTGAGATTTAAACATTTTCTAGCCCCAAGTACTACTGGGAAGTTTGGAAAGGCCAAGGAGGACGGTACCTAACCAAAGACATGCATTAGAACTCCCTAAAGCTTTTCAAAAATACACATGCTCAAACCAGTTGCATTTCTATGTATTAATCATGAACAATACAAAAAGGAAATCAAGAAAATAATTCCATTTACAATAACATCAAAAGAATAAAAATAACTTTTAAAATAGTAAATATAAATTGAATAAATAAATTTAACCAAGAGACAAAAGACACAAACATTGAAAACTTTAAAATATTACTGAAGGAAATTAAAGAAGACATAAATAAATGGAATGACATCCCATGTTCATGGGTTGGAAGACATAATATTGTTAAGATGATAATACCACCCAAAATGATCTGCAGATTCAATGCAATTCCTATCAAAACGTCAATGGCACATTTTTGCAGAAAGGGAAAAATTCATCCTAGAATTCATATGGAATCTCAAGGGACCCTAAATAGCCAAAGAATCTTGAAAAAGAAAAACAAAGTTGGAGAATGAACGCTTCCTAATTTCAAAACTTACTAGAAAGATACAATAATCAAAATATTGTGGTACTGGCATAAAGACAGATATATACACCAATAGGATACAACAGAGAGCCCCAGAATAAATCCTCACATATATGGTCAACTGATTTTCCATCACAGTGCCAAAACCATTCAATGGGAGAAATGACAGTCTTTTCAACAAATAGTGCTGGGAAACTGGATATCTAAAAAGAATGAATTTGGACCCTTACGTTACACCATATATAAAAATTCATTCACAAAAGAATGATTTGGACCCTTACGTTACACCATATATAAAAATTCACTCAAAACGGATCAAAGACCTAAATGTAAGAACTAAAACTATAAAATCCTTAGAAGAAAACATAGGGGGAAATCTTCATGACCCTGGATTTGGCGGTTGTTTCTTAAGTATAACACCAAAAGCACAAGCAATAAAAGAAAAAAATAGAGAAACTGAACTTCATCAAAATTTAAAACTTCTGTGCAAAGAACACTATCAAGAGAGTGAAAAGGGCTTCCCTGGTGGCGCAGTGGTTGAGGGTCCGCCTGCCGATGCAGGGGACACGGGTTCATGCCCCGGTCCAGGAAGATCCCACATGCTGCGGAGCGGCTAGGCTCGTGAGCCATGGCCGCTGAGCCTGCGTGTCCGGAGCCTGTGCTCCGCAATGGGAGAGGCCACAACAGTGAGAGGCCCGCGTACAGCAAAAAAAAAAAAAAAAAAAAAAAGAGAGTGAAAAGACAATTCCCAGAATGGGAGAAAATATTTGCAAGTCATATACCTGATGAGGGATTGATATCAGAAGATATAAAGAACTCCTATAACTAACTCAACAACAAAAAATAAAGAACCCAATTCAAAAATAGCTAAAGGACTTGAACAGACGTTTCTTCAAAGAAAATATACAAATGGTCAACAAGCACATGGAAAGATGCTCAACATCACTAGCCATTAGGGAAGTGCAAATCAAAATCATGATGAGATACCACTTCATACTCTTTAGGATGTTATTACATGTAAGAAAGGGAGGGAGGGAGGGAGGAAGGAAGGAGAGAAGGAAATAAGTGTTGGTGAAGATGTAGAGAAATTAGGACCCTTGTGTACTGCTGGTGGGAATGTAATAGTGCAGCAGCTGTGGAAACCAGTCTGGCAGTTCTTCAAAAAGTAAACACAGAATTACCATATGATCCAGCAATTCCACTTCTAGGTATATACCCAAAAGAACTGAAGCAGGGACTTGAACAGATATTTGTGCCATGTTCATAGCAGCATTATTTACAACAGCCAAAAGGCAGAAGCAACCCAAGTGTTCATCACAGATGAATGGATAAACAAAATGTAATATATACACATACAATGAAAAATTATTCAGACTTAAAAAGGACAGAAATTCTGATACATGCTACTACACAGATGAATCTTGATGACAGTATGCTGTGTGAAATAAGCTAGACACAAAAAGACACATATTATACGATCCCCTTATAAATAGATATCTAGAGGAGCCAAATTCATAGAGAAAGAAAGTATAATAATGGTCACCAGGGGCTGGAGGAGTGATGGAGAAGGGAATGGGGAGTTAGTGTTTTAAGGGCACAGAGTTTAAGTTCAGAAGATGAAAAAGTTCTGGAGATGGATGGTGGTGATGGTTGCATTGCACAACAATGAGAAGAAACTTAATGCCACTGAACTGTACACTTAAAAATGGTTAAACTGGTCAATTTTATGTTACGCTTTACCACAATAAAAAATAAATTTTAAAAAGTACGCATGCGCAGACTACACCCCAGATTTGAGGAGAGTCACTCTAAGACAGTGAAGATCCCCTCTACTGGTAGGAGACATTTTAAAATTTTTATTTAAATCAATAAATGGAATATAAATATTTCCCAGATGGTTTAAAAATAAAAACAACCCCCTATAAGATAATAAAGTTAGTTTCAAAGGAAAAGATAGCTAATCTTGTATCTCTTGAATAGAATATCTACTGCCTTTAAAAATCACACAAAGAACAAATAAGTTCTCCATTTGGCTTTAAAATACAAACCAAAAAAATTAAGTCAGGCTAACTAAAATAAAGGAGGGACCATGTGGATCAAGAAGATAAAACTTTTAACAGCTATCATAAAGAACTACTATCAATTGTTCCCAGCAAAACCCAACTCCAAAACTATTAAATTCAACCTGGTAGCCCTATTCTAATATAGACATATAAAATATGGAACCAACTAGCTTATTTAAATACTCCAGATTCAACTAATTTCACTATTTTCATTTTCCCCTAATCATTTATTTGTGATTGTATAATTAAAGTCAAGCAGTCCTCAGAAAAATGTTATAGGTTAGCAGGGTGGTTAGGCAATAAGCAGGTTCCTAAGGGCTGCTAGTCATAAAAGTTTATTCGCCACCAATCCCTTCAATTCTACAACCGTATGAATCAGGAGTTAAGACTGATCATCCAGGGTGGACAGAAATAACTCTGAAGCCTCATTCTGAGTTCTCTGGGTTAGACACAGCATAACATCTCAAAAATGTCCTCTTCTACCAGATATAGATGACAGTGTTTTCCCTGCTCAATGAGAGGATTTTGAAAATTACAGTTCCATAAAACATTTTGAAATGCTTAAATTCTTCTTGAAGAAAAATCTAAAGGAAAAATTCTATTCCTAATGACTGCCTCATGATATGGTAATAAAAAGGATGCACACATACAATGTGTCTGGGCTCCAGACGGAATATTCAAATAGTGGGAACCTGCTCTCCAGCCTGGTCACCAGCTGACAGACACCAGTTGGAAAGGAAAGAATGGAAAAAGCTATTGTGGCAGTAGCCTGCATCCTGCAACAGCAGATTCTGATTGGCATCACTTCTACTGTGAAAGGTAAAAGAACTTGACAAAGAAAAATGCAGGCTCTTTTTCTGCTTGCAATGGCCACAGCAGCCCAAGTGGCAGTATGATGTACAAGAGTCAAAGAGTGAAAGCAAATATCTGTAGCCATGGAAAGGCCCCTTCTAGCTAAGCTGAGACAAAATTTCATGTGGATAGGCAGCAGTACTCATAGAGCTCTGTTGGCTGTAAAAGGCTTATTGATCCTGCTGAAGTGTTCTGCAGGTTATTAAATCTAACTCAAGAGATCCAGACAAGACTTATTACTATCCATTCACAGGTGACTGCAACATAAGACTGCACCTTCACAGTAGGGGGAAGTTTTTTGTCTTTTCATTGTCCAGAAAAGAAAACAACCCTCTTATTCTCAAGTGATACCTGGACACCACAGGAGATTCTTCAAAGGAGATTCTTCCACAGCATTTCCTTCACATGCCATGACAGATTCATCCGGAAGCTTTTACTATATTACAGAGAGAGGCTTGGAGGGGTTCAGAGAAAACAGGATATTTTCCCTTGGAAGTATACCCTATAGTGTGCCAGCTGGGAAGGGCCTGAAAATTAAGTCAAGTGTGAGTTGAACAAAAATTTTTTCTTTATGGGAGGAGAAGCTTCCCATAACTGTAAACTACTGAGCTCTCATTCATTCCAATCCCAGGATTCTACTCCTCCTTAGCCAAGAGGAATGACCTAATGCGAAGTCTAAGTGGAATTATGCAATTCTTTGCGTGAGTTTTAGGCAAAAATGTTTAAGTAAGAGAGACATGTGTGCCTACATGGGAAGTGTGTACTGGTACAAATGTATCAAGTATTTTACAGGTATGAATTATAATAAATATTAACATTGGTGATCCTTCTATTTGCATGTATTTAGGTATATTCTAAAGTTAATATCTCTAGCTTTCCTTTCAACAACCTATTCATGCCACAAATGCTGTCTACAGACCTAGCACATATATTACTGCACTACAGACAGACGCAGGAGGGTGAGGGGCAGGGAGGAGAACGAGCAGATGAATTAAACCTGGTCTTTGCACTTGAGGAGCCAACGGTACAGAAGGAGATATATATTCGGTTGGCCAAAAAGTTTGTTCGGGTTTTCCTAAAATCTTATGGAAAACCCAAATGAACTTTTTGGCCAACCCAATAAAACAAATGGCTATATAATATGATAAGCACTTTAATACAGGAGCTAAGGAAACTCAAAGAGAAGATCATAACACCTGAGGCTGGGTTTTGAACAGGAGACAGGAGAATGAGCCTAGAGTCCTATCTCTAAATTTTAATTCTAAATCCCTGCAGAAGTCAAAATGCACAGCTTGTATCTAACTCTTCTAACTCCTCCTAGAATCACAAGATAAACCCAGTACAAGAGGGGCTGGTGTCTGCAGATCACAGCTGGGAAGAGCTCCGGGTTCTGTTTGTTTTACAAGTCCTATGGGGGGTCATGGAATGTTAGCAGTTTACACATGTCTGATGGGGAGAGGCTGTGCAAGAGCCATCAGGAACTCAGCTCTAACAGACCAGGCCTGGCCATGAGAAAAGTCCATGAAAATAAATGTCTGGAAGGAAGATATTTGTTATTCCAAGGATTCAAAGAAGTCAAACATCAGGTCATTTACCCCTCTAATCATACATTAATTCCAGCCTTGATAATAGCAAAGAGACAATGGAAAATGGTTTGTTTATATGAAACTTAAAGTATCAATCAATGGCTTGAAAACTTAAGGGACATTTTCTTTCTGATTGGATATAAGGCTTAAATACGTATTCCGGACTTACACACCTAGGGGCTACCGTGGTGCATAATGTCTGAGGAAGTATCCAGCAGAGAATTAGGGGCCATGGATTATTTTTTAAAGTATTAACCTATAACCATGTAGGTCAGATACTGGTTTTCTTATATCAGACAAGACAATGACCGGGCATGCCAGCCCACAAGTCCTTTCTAAGGTAAACTGCTTCTTCATCCCAGCCCCTGCTGAGAGCCATAGCTGGCCATGTTGAGTACCAGAGTATTTCAACCACCCCTCATAGCTGATTGAATCAGGTGTGGGAATCTGACTGAAAGACAGCCAATCAGTTGGATGACCAATGACCTGTTTTGTGGTCTGGAATGAAAAAAAGAGCACCAACCAATCAGATCAATCCACTTTCAGGAAATTAAACTAATAAATATTAAGAGAATTAGGCAGTTAAAAGTGAAACTAAAACTGAGAGAATGCATAAAAAGAGAAGCCTCCTGAGGCAGCCTTGGGGGCATGGGTGCTCATGGCAAGGCCAAATGATGACAGATTCTCAAAGAGCAGCAAAGATCTAGAGAGAACACAGAAGACATTAATTGACCCATCAGATAGAGAAAGCTGGTGGTCCTAACTGGAGTGTCCATTCCAGGGTAAATGTATCCTCATAATAAATCCCCTTTCACTTAATGTGTTTTTCACAGATTTCTGCGTCTTGAAACGAAAAAAATCCGAGTACAGTTTTCATTTTACAAATGAAGAAACTGAGACTTAATGTAATTAAATTATTGGTTAAGTGGTAGAGCTAGGACTGATTCCTGTATGTGGCTCAGGACAGAAAAGTAGCATAAACAGATAAAATAATTTGACTAATATCTTTTGCAAATTTATGGCTGTTTTTTCTTTCTTTTACTTAGAGTTCCTTTCATGACATTACATTGTTTAGTTTCTTAAAATTTCCATTTTGATTTGTATTTCCTTTTATTGCTTTATATTTATTTAATACAATATTATTTGAGCATTTAAATTCTGGATTTTTTCAGTGATAATTTTGGAGAAAATTAAGTACACTGGTAGAAAGAACAGTTGCAAGTGCTCCTCATCAATTTATATTTGAATTTTAGACAATTTTTCTCATACTTTATGACTTTTAAATTACAACATATATATCACATAGTTATGCTCAGATTTCAATTAATTTACCTTCATTATAAGATTTCTCTACACCTCACAAAACGCACATTTTATTAATGCATTATTTATACACTCTTTGAAAATATTACCGTATTATTTAATACATGAATATTTGTCCATTATACAACTAGTAAAATAGCGGAAAATAAAATAACAAAAAACAACCCAGGGGTTAATTCCCTTGTTGAACGTATATATTCCAAGTATCCTTCAGACATTAAAAATTCACCAGCAATACATCACACCACTCAAAGCCATGTGTGTTATTTGTTACAAGAGCACAAGGAGCCATAACTAATGTGCATTCTACAACCTCATACATCACTAGCTAAATGACAATGGAAGAATTTGCTAAAATTGTTAAGGAAAGGGAATTCACTAGGATCTCAAACTCCATTTTCTATTATGCTAGCCTCATCTTCTAACCTACAGACTATATAGAACTAGAGGCTGAGATCCCTTGAAGTGTTTATCCATACATAGTGAAACAAGGGGGTGAATAAAACCCTTGAACTCTAAGAGACATGCTAAGAAAACACCAAAAATACATAATTTACTTCTAAATTAGAACTGCAATGCTGAATTTTTCCTGTGGGGTTGTGAACTTACAGGTAATAAGTCCTTAAAATATACTCACTGATAGACAATCAGCCAATGATTACCTCCCAACTTGAGTCGTGATCTTTTACATTATCTCCAAGGAAGGTGCTCTTATGTATTACAAGTGCTTCCTCTCTAAGGCTTTTTTGATACACAGTATTATAAGGTTTAGTCATATAATATTAGAAAAGGAAAGACTGTTTGAAGTGTTTAATCTAGCCCACTCATATAGCAGATGGGAAATCAAAGCCCAAAGAGATGAAACAACTTTCCCAGAGTCAAAGCTACTCCCAGTCCCCATATTACTTTCTCTTCATCCAGACTTTACTGCTTCTCCAGTTACTCTCATTAGATCCTCATTCGTTTTTTGATTGTGTGGGGTTTTTTCCCTGTTCTAAAATAGGCAAGACCAAGAGACCAGGGAAGGAAGTAACATTTGGCCTAGCATTTGACGTCTGGTCTTTGCTCAACTCCGAATAGGAAAGAAGCTTCACCCCAGCTGAAACTCCACAGTAATCACTGGCAAAGTTAATCAGTCTCTAAATCTCAAATTTCTCCTTTCCATTAACAAGTCCTAATATTCAAGGTGAAACACTGATCTAAGTGAGAGTTTAACTAAAGTAAGATAAGAGTAGTGTTCAAATATGGGCTTTCAAACTTATAAAGGAAGACTAGCCCTATCAGATATGAAAACATACTAAAAGTCTCTAGGATAAAACAATGTGGTATTGGTACCTGAACGAACAGAATGAACAATGGAACAGAGTACAAAGTCCAGAACCAATGCAGTACATAAGGAAACAGGATAATGGTAGCATCTCAAGACAGTGAGACAGAGATGGACTTTTAATAAATGTTGATGGGGAAAACTGAATAGCCTTGGGGAAATGATAAAATGAGATCCATACCTCTGACCACAGACAAAAATAAACTCAAAATGGATCATAGATAAAAATAATATAAAAACTGCAACCATGTGATTGTTCTATTGTTAGCTTGGTTAGGTCTGGAACTATATTTCCTAGATTCCTGTTCCTTATGTGGTTTCAGGTTAGAGGAGGCCAAAAGAGGAACTTATGGGAAATTTGCGGGGGTGAAAGTGAGCAGTAGCTACTACTCTCTGAGAGTCTTCATGATCTGACATGATGGTGAACAGAGAGGCGCCTAGTGTGTTCAAGCTTGTCTTCCTCCTCTGCTCCATACCCAGATTTTCTTCCTAACTGCTAGTCTTGCTGACCAACAGCAGTCCCAGGTCCTTCCCCAGAGGCCTGGCAGTAGACAGAGGCAACAGCTTCCCCACAGACCCTTCCATGAATTCCCCCTTCACAGTCCAACGTCAGTAGCCAGACACGCTCAGCTTCTTAGATTCTTCCACAAGCTTCAACTAGTCCACCTGTGCCGGTGCTTCAGGAGGACAGAGTGTAACTTTTCCACTCAACCTCCAAACCCCCTTCTTGACCTTCATTTCCTTAGCTACTCCCACATTTGTATAGTTCTAATTCCTGTATTAACTCCCTTATCCCCTAACACTCACTGTGGATTTGCTTGCATGGCTGATATAACTACCAGTCTTAGAAGTAGAATTCCAAGGTAATAGAATGAAAGGGAATCTAGAATTAGTTCTCTGATCTAACTATACTCAAAGGCATTAGGGACCTTTTTGCCAGTTTTGAATGGGATACTGAGTGTATGGCATATAGAGGCAAAATAGATTATAAAAGTATTACCTGGAATCACCTGATGTCAAGTGCCAATAAAGGGGAAGACTTTGGGTGACCAAGAAGCTGCTGCCATGGTAGATATTAGTGGAAATAAGAGTATAAAGACTGTAGGTTTGGTTGCTCCTAAGGATGGTAGAGAACTTGAAGGAAGAAAATTATGAGCTCAGCACTTTAAATTTCCAGCCCAAAGTCAGGGGAAGGATCCAGAAAGCTTCTATGACTGTCCTTATTTTCTAAAGCCAGGTTTAAGATTTCTGAAAACTAATTACAACATAGACTGAGAAGGAATGCGACCCTGAAAAATAGAATGAAGACATATAGGCAAATTCTGATGAAACTGAGGACCTCAAATTGCAAGGGTTAGTCTTCCTTTGCCTGATAACCTATAGTGAACATCCTCCCCTGAAGCAATTGCCTTGAAGAAGATGCTAATCTTGAGACCAGACCCCAGCACCATCACCTCTCATTGCTTCTAGACTAGGGTTTCTCAGTTGTGGCACTATTGACATTTGTTGGGTAGGAATGTCCTATGCACTGTGGGATGCTTAGCAGCATGCCTGGCTTCTATCCACTAGATTCCAGTAGCCCGCACTCCCAGCTGTGACAACCAAAAATGTCTCCAGACATGGCCAAAATTGCCTCCAGTTGAGAACAACTGTTCTATGCCAATAACTCGTCTCAAGTCCTGGCAGCTCCAGGGGGTCAGGTACAAAAGTGTGACATGTGGAGGTAGCAAACACCAGTAGAATTATAAGATTTTACAATTCCTATCAACAGAAACCTGAGGACTACATGTAAGAAATGATCTTAAGGGTGTTAAGATGAAAGGAATATAACGCAGGACAAATTTATTCATGGAAGTTCACTGAGCTCAAGCAACTGGGAGTGGGTCTAGCAATTTGGATGTGATTGAGACTAAATTCTGAAATTTTCGTCTCTCATTTGTTCCTTTTTTCCCTTTTTATCTTGCCTTCTTCTGGGTCAAGTGAGCAGTTTTTAGAATTTTATTTAATCTCTTCTATTGGCTTATTACTTTCTCTCTTTCTTTTTTCCTCCTCCCTTCCCCTCTTCTCCCCTCCTCTCCTCTTCCCTTCCCTTCCCCACCCGCCTTTCTCTCTCTCTCTCTCTCTCTCTCTCAGTGGCTGCTCTCACAGCCCTCTTTGACTGGGATTCTACGGCAGATTTAAGCCCAGATGCCCTAAGGCATCCACTGTATGTCATGATTTTACTCTTCTCCTATGCATCGTAGAATGGTACTAACTACATTTCATCCTTAGGAGAATTGAGGTAACAGTCACTCAAATAATTTTCTGTGTTCTGATGTTGAGACAAGGAACTCCAGTTGAGAAAGGCTGCTGGGTCTACACTATACATCTTTAACTTATCAGGGTCCACCTTTAAATATTACACTGCTTCATGAATAATGTGAGAATGCTACAAGAGTACACTTTCATTTCCCCTTCTTGTCCTTTGAGCTATTATTATAATACATTTTACTTCAACATGTTATAAGCCCCACAATACACTCCTATTATTTCTGCTTTACACAATTATCTTTTAAGTAAATGAAAAAATGATGGGGAAAAGTCATTTCTATTTATCTGCATATTTGCATGTTAAGCTCTCTTCTTTCCTTTGTGTAGATTTGAGTTTCTCTCTGGTATCATTTTCTTTCCACCTGAAAAACTTCCTTTAACACTCCTCTAGTACAAGTCTGCTGGCAACAATTTTTCTCAGCTTTTGTTTGTCTGAAGATGTCTTTATTTCATCTTCATTTTTGAAGTGTATTATTGCTACATACTGTTTTTTCCTTTTAACACTTCAGAGATGTCATTCTATTGCTTTTTTGGCTTGTATTGTTTCTGACGAAAAGTCAGCAATCATTCTTATCTTTGTTCCTCTGTATGTAATGTCTTTTTTCTCTGGCTGCTCTTCAGTCACTCTCTTTATCATCTGTTTTCAACAGTCTGATTATGGTATGCCTTGGTGTGGTTTACTTTGTGTTTATCCTGTATGGATGGGATTCATTGAGCTTCTTGGTATAATTTTCACACTATTAGGAAATTCCTTAGTCTTTATTTCTTCAATATTTGTATGCCTTATTCTGGGAATTCAATTACACATATGATAGACCACTTGACATGTCCAATACACCACTGAGGCTCTATTCATTTTCCTTAGACTTTTTTCCTTTTCTTCAGTTTGGATGGATTCTACTGCTCCATCTTTAGAGTTTTTTTTTATCTTTTCTTCAGCTGTGTCTAATCTGTTATTAAGCCCATCCAGTAATTCTTCATTCTCAGTATTGTATTTTTCCAATTTAGAAGTTTCATTTGGTTCTTTCTGATGTCTTTATTTCTCTCTTCATTATATCAAAAGTTTTCTTTTAAATCCTTGAAAATATTTACAACACCTGTTTTAAAGTCTGTTAATTCCATCATCTGCATCACTTATTTGCAGATCAATTTTTTTTTTTTTTTTCCGGTATGTGGGCCTCTCACTGTTGTGGCCTTTCCCATTGCAGAGCACAGGCTCTGGGCACGCAGGCCCAGCAGCCATGGCTCACGGGCCCAGCCGCTCCGCGGCATGTGGGATCTTCCCAGACTGGGGCACGAACCTGCGTCCCCTGCACCGGCAGGCGTACTCTCAACCACTGCGCCACCAGGGAAGCCCCAGATCAATTTATTTTGAGACTTCTTTTTAAGTTTGTTAGTTGAAATAATATGTCTGGATATATATGTATCCTTGTTATGATTTCTATTCTAAATGACTTTTTACGTTAATCAATCAATTACTGGTACTGACTGAGTTAAATAAGTTTCAACTTTATTTACCATGTACGACAAATAGCCTGTAAAAGGTAGAAGTAATAATAAGCAGATTCATTTTAGATAACATGCTAAAATTGAACGAACATCAGATTGAGCAACCATGCCCTAACACAGTGCTTCTCAAACTGTGGTTTATACATCAGTCCTGATCTGCAAACTGTTTGTTACTGGTGTGCACTGACACATGTACAGAAATTGAGAGTCAGTATTTAGAAATATTTTTAACAGTTTGACAGAGTAATATTATGCCTATTTAATCTAATAATTTAAAAATTGGGGCTTGTATCTTTTATAAAAATTTTATTTCATATTTTTCTGTTTTTTTTTTTTTTAGGAGGGTTGTATTTTACAAATGTGTCAATTTGTGATAAGTTAGAAATTTAAGACTAATCCTTACCCACAGAGAGTTTGAAAAGTACTGCCCTAATACAGTGTAAGCTTTTTTGCTCCTAACTGCAGACTACGGAGCTAGATAAGGAAAGATCTGAGCCAGCAGGGAAATTCTTAAGAGTTTCAGGCTTAAGTTACAGGGAATGGGGAACAGATATCCACTGTACACCCAGCTCACTGCTTTAGTGACTTCACAAGCTCTGTGGGGTGGGAGGGGGCCAGATAAAATGAGAGTGTCCTCTGGCACAGAAAAGACAAGCAAGCTAAGATAAAGGTGAACAGGAGTAAGGAGGTGGGTGGTGAGACAAGGATAGAGGAGTAAATGCAGAATAGCTTTTCCCCAAAATCCCTTGAACTATTCAATTCATTCAACAAATATTTATTGAGCACCTATTACGTGACAAGCACTTCTAGAGGTGCTGGAGATATAGAATGTACAACATAAACAGAAATCTTTGCCCTCATGGAGCTTATATTCTAGAGGTGAGATTTCAGAGATGTTAAAGTGTGAAATATAATATATAAGCAATAAACATGGCAATAAGTTAGATAGTGCTAAGTTCTGAGGGGAAAATAAAGCAGGGCAGGTAGATAGGCAGGATTGGGATAGGTTTGAGTAAAAACCTGGAGGAGATGAAAGAGTGAGCTAAGTGGGTACCTGGGAGAAGAGCAAAGGGAAAGCACAGAGGCGAGATGGAGACAAGCTTTACCAGGCAGAATGCTTTCACAGGGACCATGTGGGTTCCACTCAAATAAATCTCTTCCAACCACTGGGTCTACAGTTACCCTTTGCCTCCTTTCAAGTACTGGGGAAAGATTTTACTGAGAAACAGCTTACCTTGATTTTCGAATCAAAAGGTAGGCAAAGAATGATTTTGCTATAGAGAGGAATAAAGCTCATGTAAACACACCACTACACCTAAATCAGTGAACAGACAGATAAGTGCTACTGAATGACTTAACTGATTGCAAGATTGTCCTCTTACTAGTAGGGTATAAAGAAGGCAAATGAAAATCTGAGAAAGCGTCAAAAGAGAAACCTAAAGCTCCACATTTTCTTTTCCCCAAGTACTAAATACATGCTCTGAATTCTCAACACCTCTGCTTCCAGGGGCTCTTGATACATTATTCAATGTTTTTAATTCATGACAAATTATGTCTAAATTTCCTCGCTCATGTTCATTTATGGGACATTTTTATCTTGTCATCTTTTTTCATGTACCGTGCAAGCAAGAAGAGAACATCCAGCACAACATACCCTTCAGAAAGAAGCTAATGGCACAATTTGGTGTCAATTTCACAGCTCAGTGAAGTGAAAGTGATCTAGCTGGCCATCCACATACACCTAGGAGGAGGTCTACTGAGAGTACCCAGCCTTGATGTTGCTTGTGTCATGCCTACAAGCAAGATAAGTTCAAGTGGAGACATTATGTATTAAGAGAGAAAGCAGTTATCATTCAGATGCCCTTAGAGCTCACTAGAACAGAACGTAGAGAGAGGAAGCAAGCCAGACCTTTCATTTTTATATTGTGGAAAGCTGTTTTTTAGAAGTCATGCTTATATTCACAAATGACAGGGAACAGTAGCTTCCCTTTGGGGTTTTGATAACATTTAGAAGCAGAAATTTTCTTTAACAGAAGCATGAGAACTGAATAACTATTTTAACAGTTTTCCATGCTTCATGATGGGAAAAAATCAAAGACTTCCAGCTATATTTAATATAAAACCAAAATGCAGTAGAAAGATTATGTAGCTCCTATTATTAACAGCAGTACCAATACGATTTTTTGCTAGCACACGGTAATGACTCCATTTCACCCTTAGTCCACTTTTGCAAAGTAAAGGGGTACAATTAATGATTTTCCCTGTTTTGTAGATAAGGAAGCTGAATCTGAGGTGACAGTTAATAAATGTAAAAAAGTCAAAACTTAAACTCTGGTTTTTAGAGGGCAATTAGACTAGACAGTCTCTAAGGCTCTCTTCCAGTCTTTAACATTCTGTGAGGAGCTAATCTTGCCACTCTTCATATATAATACATTATATTGCTACTTACTTGTTTCATGTGACAGTATTTCATATCCCACACACACCCTAGCATAGCTGCATATGGTAATGATCACAGTGAACGAGTACTTGGCGTTTTATGTGTATACATTATCTCACTGAATCCTCACACTAACCCGATGACATAGGAACTATCTCCACTTTCAAATGAGAAAACTAAGGCTCACAGAAGTTAAGCCACAGGCCAATCACAATCTAGTAAGTGGTGGAGTTCTGTTTTCACCCCAGGTCTTGGACTTTGAAACTCCTGTTATTCCCATTGTGCTATGTGGCCTCTTGAAAAAATGACAAGTAGAAGGAAGACCAAATAGAGCAAACTAGTAAAAATATAAGACAATAAAAGGTGGGGATGCACTATCCTTCAGTGAAAACCATTTTTAAACTGTTGTGCATACCTGCCAGCACCTGGCTAGGAAGAAGATGCACTTCTTGAAAGTAAACAGCATGCAAGCGCACACGGAAGCAATGAGAAACTCGACTAGACCCTTGGCTGAGGACAAGATCTGTTCCAACCTGGGCAGCCATGCCAAATACGATGGGGAAACAAGAACATCAGGATACCAGGCACTCTTTTTAAGATACTACTTTCCTCCTAAGTGTAAACAAGGTGATGCGGCTGCTAGGTGCCTGCTAGGACTGCCAGAGACAACACCCAGTAAATAGTGTCTCTAGTGACAATACCCACGAAGGAAAAAGATTGTACCGTTTGTATATCTGGGCTCCTCAATCATGGAAAATTGAGGGAGTCACACTGCCGGCCAGTTCTTCAACGTGAACTTTCTCATCGTGTGGGTGTGTAAGGCCCTGGGATAAGGAGCATAATGAGAATCATATGTGACTGCCTGAGTGAAGCTCAGAGCCGCTTACCAGGCAGTTCAAGTCAGTTCAAGAATCACTAGTGGCTGCTTCTGCACTGCTCAAGGCACCAGGCTGGGCACCTGCGGGCAGGCAAGAGAACAAACACCAGCCAGACTTCAGGCTGCCCACACCATGAGACAGAGACAGAAACGTTATTTCAATACCGTGAGATAAGAGCTACCCATGACAGATGGCATCTCACCATTCTCTGAGCACACAGAGCAGGTGCAAACCCAGACTGGGGGAAGAGAAATAGGGAAGGCTTGCTGGGGGAGGTGATATCTGACCTAAGTCTTATAAAATGAGAATGTTTCATGTTGACAAAGAAGGCAGAGAAATACTTTTTCAACAAAAGGAACAAAGAAGCAGAGGTCAAGGGAAGGCCAAAAATTGTATGATATATGTGGAGAGCTAACAGAATTCTGCCTCCTAGAGGTAATGGAAGAGGACGAGGCTGCAGAGAAGGCAGAGCCCAGTCTTGAATGACTTTGACTATCATGAGTCACTGAAGATTTAAGCAAGGTAGACACATAATCAGATTTGTATTTTAAATACCTTCTCCTCAAGAAGCAGCTAGTAAAACGCTGCTTCTTTACAAATGAATCTGTGAATTGTTAAGAAATAATATCGTTGTATGATAAACATTCTAAAAGAACTAGGTCACACTGTTTGTTGCTTACTTGTAGCAGGGCCTGAGTGCCAGTCAGTATCAGTAAGTGGCCTATGATAAATGACCCATTCAACTCTGCAGTAAGGCTGGGGACAGAGAGGGGTCTGAAGTGTCCCTAATGGAAACAGCATGTGTTCTTGTATTTGTATTCACTGAACACACCACATGTGGTGCCCACACATGGCTGAAAACTCCAGGAAACCTTAGAGCCCCCATCTATCTCCCTGACAGTTCTCATTGTAGCCAGCCTGGAAACCAGGGGCCAGGCTGGGGGTGGAATTTACTTTAATCTCTTCAACTTTCTCAGGTTCTTATTTGCCATGGAAAAATGAGAGTTAATTCCAGAGGTGCTCTTTAATTAAGGAGAACATTAGAATTTAAGACAGATCACAGTTCTCAACACTCAACCATCAAAATATTGTGAAGGTAACCAATACATACCCTACTGTATGCACTACCCAAATAAAGAGGGTTGTTTTTAGTTCAATAGTTAGTAAAAAGGAGGAAAGACTTGGAATATGATCCCACTTTTCTGGTTGCAGCTCTGTCCTTCATAGTAGACACCCACTGAAGCCACACCAGAGTTAGCTCTCCACTGATGTTTACTTGGGAAGATTGAAAGGATGCTACCTGAAGTGCCCTATAAACCTATAGGGGCCTTCCATGGCGCCAAGAATTAAAGGTCCACACTCTGATTTCAAATCAAAATTTTCTTGCAGGTTTGTTTTCTGTTTCCATGAGGGCTTAATTTAATTATTCACTCGTTTAGCTTTTCTAACTTTTCCATATAAGACGACAAACTAAAACTTAAAGCAGTATGGGGCATTCAGCAAAGGGAGAAAATGCAGAACTACGAAAATTTTTCCTTTTATTCCAGCTTTACCATGTGAGTAAATATGTCCTTCCAACCATAATGAACATGTTAATTAATAATAGGTAGGACTCATAGAAATAACATTAATTCTTTAATCCCCCAAATTCATCAATTTGCACTGTTACATAATTCTTTATATAGCCTGATAATTTATTCCCAGAAAAAAAAAACACAGTAAGAAGACAAACTAAGTGCCATAACTGGTGAAGGCAGAATAACACAGAGGTTGAGAGTACAGTTTTTGAAGTGAGACAAACCCAGGTTTCAAATCCCAAGTCTGCCACTTGGGAGTTCTAACCCTGAGTTTTCTCATTTGTAAAATGAGGACAAGAACAGTACCTGCCCCACTGGGTAGCTGTGAGGATTAAATAAGTGAATGTATAGAACGTTTTTACTTCAATATCTGGCACACAGAAAATGCTCAATGTATATAAGCTCTAATTATCTTTATCATCGTTACTTCTCAAAGGGTAGCAAGGTGACTCAGCATCCCTGCAGATCTCAGGAACAGGTAGAACAAAATCTCCCACAGGTAATTTTTTTTAAAGTACAGCTTTAAAATTAATTTTGAATTATGTAAGTAGTACATGAAGACATTCTCCTTTGCCAGAGATAATTTAAGTGAATTCCTACTTGGAGTCAGAGGGATGAATGAGATAATGTCTTGCAATCTCTAGTAGCTCCAGGAACTGACAAATTTCCCAAGGACAAGGGTAAAGGGCAGCACCTCCACCAGGACTTGTAATGTCACTGGGACTCAGCCAAGCTTCACGTCCCCTGTGGCAGGGCTACATGCCCTCCATGGCCGCCTTGAGCTCTCACTGAGACGGGCAGGCCCTTAATGGTAAACACATTGTCCAGCAAAATGAGAGGATGGATGTGTTTCCAGCTCAGGAAACTTAATAAAAATTCTTTATCTATTTTATTGAAAACTCAGTTCTGAGACATTACCTCAGAGGTCAGGCCTGAAGACCAGCCACTCACTTGCTATTTCATGTTGAGACCAATTCACTGTGCCTCCGAGCAGCATCTCTGAGGTTTCACTCCTCTTGTTGTGATTAAAATAAAGACTCTCAGCCACTTAAATATAACATTTCAATTAATACTCAACTAAGAAGTTAATTCTACACATAAGAGAGGTGTCTAATGTGAGTAACTGACAAATCGAGGTCCTGGAAGACAGTTGTGCAAATTCATAAACCATTTTCAATATTCCAAAAGCCTCTAGGAAACTGTAAACTGTAATCTAAAATGTCATGTTTCCTCGCTGTGCCTGGAATACCATCAGTATAGTCACAATATTACTCATACTGATCACTTCAGTGTGAGGTTTTTCCTTTTAATGCCCTAGAGGACATAAACAGAAAACCACTTCCAGGCATCCTTTGGTTTATTTATCCTTTTGCTATATTTCAAAATTCAAAACTCTACTTCACTCTTAAGATTTCAAGTTTACTTTTCTTATTATTCTCTCTATATCAACACTTAAAATTTTTTTTTTGTTTTCTATAACATCACTTTTAAAGAGAGACTTTTATAATGTTAGCTTATACTCACTTAAATGCATTAAACTACATTTATAAATTTAATGTATTCAGTTCTCTTAAGTTCTCTAGTTACCTGACTGACAAACAAGCCCTTTCAAAGAGTATAGGTAATTCTTATAAATAAATGTTCAAATATGATAATTCTTGGGCTCTCTAAAATATTCCAATATAGTTTATAAGCTTAGAGTTCTAACTCAAGATCATAAGTCTAATCAATTACTTAAATATATTAAGAACACAAGGCTGACCCATTGATCTAATAGGCCAAATTCTCTTAAACTTTAAAGTACATATTGCCTAACACAAAAATATTAATACTTGGGTTTGAATCACCTCTATATTTCAGTATATAATTCTGAAAAGATGCTTACACCTAAGGAAATGATTATGCCATCACGAACAAAATTGAGTTATCTTTGGAAGCAATTTCAGGTGTTAAGTTAGCTAGGTAAGGCTGCATGGCAACTGAGAGACTGGCTGGGATGCAAGTTTACAGACACAGATATCAGGGAATTATTCTCAGAACCTGATGGGAAGGTGGGCCCCTTTTTGCAGTTGGCACATAACAGGTTACAGAAGCTAAAGAGGGAGGCAGTCATCTACCCCGGGGGCTCAGGGCTTGAGTTATATCATTATCTAATTTTCAAGTCATCATCTAGGTGGCTGTGCCCTTGACAGGAAAATGGACTCTGGGTATCACAAGACAACATGTGACTCAATGGTCACAGCTTTTAAGAAACATGGCCATGACAGGTTTTGACTGGCATTAATTTTAAAATGAGAGAGTGAACTCATTATTATTTAATATTGAGTTTGTTTGAAAGTCCAACTTTTAAACTATGGGGGACTAGGGCTTCCCTGGTGGCGCAGTGGTTGAGAGTCCGCCTGCCAATGCAGGGGACACGGGTTCGTGCCCCGGTCCGGGAAGATCCCACGTGCCGCGGAGCGGCTGGGCCCGTGAGCCATGGCCGCTGGGCCTGCGCGTCCGGAGCCTGTGCTCCACAACGGGAGAGGCCACAGCAGTGAGAGGCCTGCGTACTGCAAAATAAATAAATAAATAAAATATGGGGGACTAGAAGGAGTCACAGATGGAAAACATATCAGACCCTTTAGTACGGAGAAGTTTGGCAGCTACTGGTTTAGAAAAAAGGTTGGCAAAATCCTGCCCATCACATAATTTTGTAAATAAAGTTTTACCAGAACATAGCCATACCCATTTATTTACTCTCTATGGCTGTCTTCATGCCACAGTAGCATTGCAATGGTCTGGCCAAGAGAAAAAAAAAAAACAAAACAAAAACTGAAGTATTTACCATTTGGCCCTTTACCAAAAAAGTTTGCCAACACCAGGTTTAGAGGAATAGCCACAGAACTGGAAATGAGAGAGCTGGACTCCATACCTAATTCTGACACTGTTGGGAGAAACAAAAGTACAATATGTATGAATTACTAATAAAATGTAAGTGATTCACAAATATATGGTGGCATATAATTAGTAATTAATTGAGCAGTCTTAACCAATTTATTTAACCTGTTTTTAGCTGTGTTTCATAGCCTAATGTAAGGAATAGTAATATTTACTCTAATCCATGATAAGAAAACATGAGAAAATACAGACTTTGAAACACTAAAAGGGCTATGAAATAGGGTAGTCCCATTCCACTATCCATTAAAAAAGTATCTTGAGAGGGGATATATGTATATGTACAGCTGATTCACTTTGCTGTACAGCAGAAACTAACACAATATTGTAAAGCAACTATACTCCAATAAAAATTAATGAAAAAATAAAATTTAAAAAAAGAAATGCTTAGCTTCTTGAAAAGTACTTAAAGCTGAGTTCAACTGACTTTTCTTTTTTGTGTATTTAATAATGTATATTTTCCTTAGTATTGAAAGTTTTTAAAATGAATTTTTAGATGGAAAAAAAAGTATCCTGAATCTGAATCAATTAATTTCTCCCCTCTTTCTTTCTCTCAGTATTCCATATTCCATGTGATTAAAAGCAAAACAAACACACACCAAGACCACGAGCATTTATCCTAGACCCCCAACACAACTGGTTATTAGCCATGTCAGCTAGCTGTTCTTCACTCAGTTACTAATCTTTTTTCAGAAGAGGAAATTAAATTGGATTATATGCAGTGAGGACACAATTCCGAAATAGCCACAGAATGATTCAGTATCATAATTTGTGCACATGAGAGGGCTACACGGTAACATGCTACATCTCTCTTTCCAGAACAGCCCTGGGCCAGTATGGAGTAATTTCATTTCTGTATTTTGCTCCAACTCATTTGACAGGCAATTCCAACAGATTTTCAGCAACTCCTGTCCCATTATCCAGGAGTAGTGACAGTCATTGGCTAACATCAGCTACAACTCCCTACAAAAACAGAACTGCAGAATTCACTGTGAAAAATGAGATGAAGACTCCCAATCATCATTTTTAACCTGCCACACCTGCTATTCTGTAGTTCAACTATTGAAATGTACTGAGTTGAGAATGGCTGCAAGATCAAAAAAAGGAGGGGTGGAGGCAGATGATGGTATATATTTCTACAAAACTGAAGCCAGATAGTTAAGCTCTAACTGCCATGACTAAGCCCATAAATGCAAATGATGTTGTCTCATCTTCCTAGCAGCATTTATCTAATTGAAACAACTGAAACCAGAGAGAAACTATTCATTTGCAATAAGCTGGATGCTCGGATCTTTTTTTTCTCATTTCACACTGCCAGGTTCATTGTCATTGGCACTGCTGAAGTCTTTAAAGGTGTGGACATTAGCGGAAAGACTCAGGTTTGTGTTCAAAGGTCACAAAATACCTGGCACCATCCTCTGGCAGAACCTGACTGACTGTGGGGACAGGTGTGACGGTAGTTAACCCACCCAGCAAGCCTAGATCAATGTTCTGCCCCTCTGCTCCTACCCCAACAGGAGTTATTAGTTACATGGTTCAGCTACTGGTTTTAGAAACACGTTGACTGATTCATTACCAGCTGTAGCAAGCCAAAGAACAGCATAATGTGGGCATAAAGATACCCAAATATACACCCTTCTTGTTAAATGCTGAGACAGGATTTGAGTACTCCAGTGCTCACTCACTCAACGGCTATAGTTCGTTGTTTTCTGAAAAAGTCACACCACTTTAAAGACACCTACAAAAAGTTTACATATTTCAGAAAATGGACTGAAAAACAAAATACTACAAGAAAATTATAAGTACTCTTGAGAGAGAGTATATATTTCTGGGAAATTTTCTAAATATAAAGCAAAGGCCACCACATAAAATAACATACCTATATAATCAAATGATTATTTAAAGGAATACATTTCAATGATGTAAAGGAAACAACTGTTTAGACTTCCAAACAATTTTAGGTAAATTTATGTTTTGCATATCTAAAACTCAGAGAAATAGAGTACGGCATTTTCTGGCACTTATTTTCATTATGGATTGAATCTTCAAGAGAGATTTTATTCACATTCCAAAAAACTAAATCTGCAAATTACCTAAATCACCAATAAGTAACAAAAGAATGTCATTGCAATGCAGTGACTTATTGCTCTCTAACATCATATTATATGTTATATATTTATTTGTCCACTATCTCTCACATGTGAATAAAAACTCCATGGGACAAGGACTTTGCTGTCTTAGTCACAACTGTGACTTCAGTACGTAGCACACAGTACTGGGCACATAGTAAGTATCCAATACATACTTGTTGTATGAACAAATGAATGAATAATGAGGACCTTAACCATGTATGGTAGTAGGGATAGAGAGAATACTGATTTT
Organism: Stenella coeruleoalba; assembly: GCF_951394435.1. Taxonomy (NCBI): domain Eukaryota; kingdom Metazoa; phylum Chordata; class Mammalia; order Artiodactyla; family Delphinidae; genus Stenella; species Stenella coeruleoalba. The sequence continues at coordinate 68,492,207 of NC_137160.1, read as the reverse complement.
TAAAATATTTAGGAACAATAAGAGCAATTCCTAGTATCTAACTAGACAGTGGTTGAAGGAGAGGAGGCCTGATTTCCTGTTTGAATGACCAGGAAAAAGGGGACGTCAGTAAGTGACATCAGGAATTCATGGAGAAAATGAGTTCTGCGAGGTAAGTAATGAGTCCAGGTTTAGATAAGCTTAGTTTGGAGCACCTAAATACATGTCAGTGAGCCTCTAAATATACAACGGAAGGATAGGGTAAGGTTGAAAATATAGTTTGGTAATAGTTATTATCATAAAGATATATGGGATCATACAAAGTGAGAATGTGGAGAAGAACACAGTGAAAAATAAACTTGAAGAACATCAACATTTGGTGAGTGGGAAAAGCCCAGGAAAGTGAAGAAATACCAACAAGTACTGAAAGAATCAGAAAAGTCAAGGAAGAATAACATTTCAAAAAGACTGCTTATTCAGGAATACTGAATGTGCAGAAAAAGTCTGGTAAGACAAGAGGCTGAAAAGTAACCTGAGATTTGATAAAATGGAAGTCAATCGGTAGCCACTGAAAAAAGGTTGAGTATATAAGGGAAAGAAAAGATGTACTGGAATAGTTGAAGAGTGACTGAAGCCTAGTGTAGCCCTCCTTCCATTAGAACACATAGAAATGTCAGATATAATAACATGTTAAAGTCCCCCAGGTGCAAGAAACAGAGGAAATGCAAAACCAAAATATCAAGTATAGGAGCAAATACAGTGGTGGCCCAGGGTCCATCTGATGAGGAATAATACCTAATGGGCTGGAGGAACCTGGTCTTCGGTTCACAGAAGGCAGAGAACCAGAACTGACACTCTTGTATAAAGCAAGGACTCTGAAAAGGCCTTCTCCCTTCGATGAAAAGGGGACTAAAAAACTATCCTTGGAAGACATAAGGAACCTAGTCATCTGTCTTCTATACAGAAACACTGTATCAACCTAAGAAATTAAAACCCCAGACCCATGGTATACACAACTGTGGAGTATGAATTTAAATCTCACAAATTGTATAGAATCTCAAAAGAAGAAATCAACACTGAGAACAAGTCGTAGACCAGGGAAACCCCAGAGTTTCTTCAGCAGAAGCAAATGCAAAGCCAATCTGTAGGAACACTTCCGCAATCACTCCCAATAAAGATGATCTTGCAATTTGAGAAAAGCACAGATCACACAAGAAAGCCATTTACCAAGAGGGAGTCACAAGACACAATAAACTGAGAATTAGCACCCCTGAAAAGTGACATAACATAACTGTGGTTGTCATTAGTGCTGATACCAAATATTTCCAGCCCTTTGCCTCCAGGACATACAAGATTGCACCTCTTGGCCAACCTGCAAGTAACGTGTCACTTCCAGTGTGAGACCCTCTTTCCACTCTGATATGACAACTGGAGATGCTCAAGATGGTGGCTGATCTCTCAGTCTGGGTCTCTGAGTGACTATAATGAACAGAGACTCTCTAATGACCTGCAAAGAACATACAGCATAAACAAAACATGCACCTGAGTTGTTGTAAACCACTGAGATTTTTTGGTTCGTTGTTATTGTAGGATAACCTAGCCTGTACTGTCTGAAATGAAAATAATTTAGAAAAGCTAATAAAATAAATAATTTAACATGATCAAAGAGGGTTGCATAAAAAAGGAAGAATGACTAAAAAGTCAGGAAGCGTTGGTACCAAGTGTAGATTATGTTTTTGAGAAATGTGGCTCACCTTGGTGGTAAAAAAATAGCATAGTAGCTAAAAAAGAACACAAGGTCAAGGGAATTTTTTTCCTAAGATAGGAGAGACCTGAAGATATTCATAGGGCTAATGGTGAAGAGAAAGAGGTTAACATAAGGGATAAAGACAGAAAGGAAGAACTACATATCGTTTATTCACCTCACCTAAGCTCTTTAAGCAAATCTTACAGGAAGTCTTAGCTGATTTTTTACCACCATTGTCCTTACAGAAATCCTACTTCCTTTCTTTATACTAATTAAATCCTACATCCTTTCTTTATACTTTTTCTTCCTTTGAAGAAGACAGCCCCCAAATTTTCCCCATAGAATAAAATAATTGCCCTCTATACTCTTATTTTAGTCCTCCCATTTTCCACCTTCTTTAGCAGAAACCAACATACTATAAATTAACACACTATAGTTGGAATTAGTCAGTGCCCTAAAGCGGTGGACTTTACTTAGCAATGCCCTTGTAACCGGTCTCTCAGACAGAACTCAAGACTTTTGGTGCATAATTTGCACCAAATGTGAACAAAGGCTGAAAATATGAACAAAGGTTTACTGTGCACAGGTCAAACAATGGAATTTGATGTTATAAGGGAAGTTCTGGTTCTACGATTACACCCAACCTATTAGATAGGATCTTCACAGTTATATTTTCAGCATTTTATATATGTTCTTTAGCCTTAATCTTTTCCTTCCTTTACGTCAAAGAAAGTCAAACTGAGGATAAAGATATACTATTTTGAGCAGGGCCAATAGTTTTCCATCTTTATCTCAACTGTATTAGTTTATGAGACCTACATATCTTTTTGTTAATATTAGCACTTTTATATTTAAATTTCCCACTAATTTTTATAAAATAAGGGCAATATGCAATAAAATATACAAATAATTACACGAACTCATGCACAACAAAGATGGCAATAGGAGAAAGCATTTGCAATGTCTAAAACTGGCAAGTGACCTGAGCTCTAGAGCACAGCAGGGCAGCAACCCCAACACCGCCACCGCCGACAGCAAAATGTCTAACAACTTACAGAAGAGGGAACTTAAAGGCAAACAAGAATGTAAGCAGATGCTCGAATCGGCTAATAATGAAAGAAATGCAAATTAAAACAATGAAGAAGCATGTTACAGTTTTTAGACCAACAAAAATTAGAATGTTGAAGAATGCCAAGTGCTAATGGAGATGTAGGACACAGGAATACATATGTGGAGATAAATACTGATACAGCCACTCCAGGGAAGAATCTGGCAGTTTTTGGTTAAATCTAGTATATGTATATTCTACTACCTCACACTTTCACCACTGAGTATATATTCCAAAGAAATTCTCATCAGGTCCAGAAGGGAACAAATCCAAAGGTGATCTTCAAAGTACTGTTGTGGTGGTGGGAAGCTGAAGACATTCTGGTGTCCATTATAGGAGGCTCAATTGGTAAAATGTGGTGGATGTGCACATATCACAGATAGGCAATAGCTCTTTAGAAGCAATTTATTACTGCTGTAATTGTTGTAATTTTTCTGTTTAGCTATCTGTCTTTTTCTCTGGACTATGAGCTCTTCAAAGGCAGGGACTGAATTTTGTTCATCTTTGTATTGAAGTCATCATACACTGTTCCTAGCCTATAATAGGTGTTCATTAAATATTTAATGAATGAATAAAAATGGATTTAATAAAACTTTTAAGATGCAAAAACAAACAGTGTATACAATGTCTCAGAATACAATTTTCACTTCTACATAAAACAACAATGTGACAGTAACTGCAATAATGGTGGTGATTTAACATTTGGGTTTTTTTTTTTTTTTTCCAGTTTGGACTCAGAGTACCACAGATAACAAAGTAATTGATGTTAGTTCAAAAATACTTAGGTATGTCACAAAACTATGAGAAATGGCCCTATCTCTAGGATATAAGACAAATGCTAGAAAAATCTAGTCCAGGCTGTTTCAGATATCCTCAGATCAAGTCATATTTCTAAGAAAAAATGTGTTGCATGTTCAATGGATGGAGCATCAAATATAAAAAGACAGCTCAATGGGTTTGCATCATGATTTTTTAAAAAAAAGAATCAGCTAGCCACCTTTATGTATGATGTCTAGAATCTACTAAGAGCAGCTATAATGGAAATGTCAGATGAAAGTACTTCACTATTTGCCTTTAAAAGGGTTATGCTGCATTTTAAAGACATTTAGATATTTGGCATCAAAAACTGTGGTGACAGGGTCACATGATTTCTCTCAGAAGAAATCATGAGGAGAGGGGAAAAGGGCACAAGGAGACAACTGTCTGGTAGTAGAGGCAGAAAGTCAGTTTCCAGCCCCAAACCCTCTACTCCTGAGGTTTTCTTCCAATCACAACAAATCAACTGTCAATGCATTTATTAGAAAAATGTCTTCCCACAATTCTGGTATTTTCAGGTAATGCTGTGTTCTCTTGGATGAATGCTTCAGAGAAAAGACAGGAACAGATGTGGAAGACGTAATAATTTATTAGGAATTAGCAGGGCTTGTGCTTTGTTCAGGGCAATCACATGTCCCAAAGCATAATCTCATGAGACATAAACATACTTCTAAATAATTCTCCTTTTATGAAGCAGGAGTGGAAGAACTGGAAAACTAGTAGTTGTGATTTTGTACTACAACATGTTGCATTAAAGGGGACAAATTTTAAACTAACTCCCGAGGACACTATTGTATTCATTCTTTTTAGCTAATGAAACAGAAGTGGTATATTTTACCCATCTGGAAAACAGTGAGGTTAAAAGTTTTTCATTTGTATCTCTTTGATAAATATATGATAGCAGAAAGGAATCCCAACAGCTAAAAAATAAAAGTTCTATTTCTTGGGGGCAAGAACTAGAATTATGATTATAGTCCTAAATCCCCAATTTAGCCTTCTATTATTTTTTGAAAGACCAAAAAGGAATTCATTTTTAATATGAATTTGGGGAAAAAAGGTGAAATTATCAAAATCCAGAAACCAAATGAACAAGCTTTGCAAAAACAACAACAACAAAATCAGTCACTGGAAAAACAGTATCCCCCAAATGAATCTGTTCTTTCTATAACTTGTTTGGCATGATTTGGCATCCTGTAAATATGTACTTAAAGAATGACAGGCCAGTGTTTTCCAGACTCAGGACCACTCTAGACTCAGGGCTCACCGTCAAGCTGCGCCAGAGGGCTGCCTGTCCTTTCATGTGACACTGGCTGTAATTACAGCAGAGCCTAGCATACTAAGATGAGCACCATCACTCCTATTTCAGGAGCATCATTCCTATTTCCTCCTATTCCCCTTCTCATCCTTGGTGCTGAGAAGGATATGGTCACCACATTCACGGTACAACATCATAATATGACTCATTTCCTTATACAGGGACTTTGTAGAGGGGGTCCTTCTGCTCCACTTGTGCCTCTGCTCAGCCCACTTGGGATGAAGGTGGTAAAAATCTGTACGTTTCTTCCTAGCCTCAGGAATACCATCCTAATTTAGATGCTCGATTTCTTCCAAGGACAATTAGCTCATTCAACAAATAATTATTTTTCAACAAATAATTATTCAACAAATAATTATTGAGTATCTACCTTGTGTGAAGCAGTATTTTAGATGTTGGGGATACAACAGAGAACAAAATACACAAAAAATTCTGTCATTGTAGAACAACGTTCTAGTAGAAGGAAACATAAAAAAATAAATAAGGCAATGATGTAGTTAGTATAGTAGAAGACATTATGTGCTATGGAGAAAAACAGAAGGAAGGGTGGGTAGGGAATACCTGCGTTGGACCAGATGACCTGAGCAGGCCTCCCTGAGGAGGTTCAGCATGCCTGGAGCAGGTCAGGGAGAGCCAAGAGAGGAGGTTCGAGAAGAACAGAAGATCAGGCCTTGAAGAGTCTTGGAGGCCACTCTAAGAATCCTGGCTTTAATTCCATGTGAGATGGGAACCTATTTCAATGGTTTTGAGCATCAAAGAGATGAACTCTGTCTGTTAGTAGGTGTTCCACTAAAAAGAATTCAAATAAATTTGAGTCACGCTCCCTACTTAATAAACCCTCTCTAATTAATCCCTTTATGATTAACAAAGTACGTTAGCACATTTAAAGGTCTGAGAGCTCCTACAGAAAGACTCCTACTAAGCTTACTTTTTAACCTTGGATATCACACACCTACTATGCCCATACAATTCTTTGATTATTCAAATATCTTACAGAATACAGTGAAGAATACAGGAAATACTGGGGTAGATCATCTTTAAGGTCCTTTGAGATCTAATATTCTAAGATTTTTTAATCAGAAATATTTTAATAGAAGTGTCCGAACTAAATTGATATTACACAGGGTCAAGAAAATTGGTTATGAAAAACAGATGAAATAACTTGGGGCTTTAGATGTCTATTCTTTCTCTCTCTCTTGCTACAGTGAAATAATAACAAAGAGAAGGGAATCATGAATACTCGGAAGCAAAATCAGGGCTAAAATCTCCCTCAACATACTGTGATACCAGGCAAAATCAAAGTTAAAGTCATCAGTTCAAGCAGAGACCCCCTCAGTGGCTCTCGTCTGTCACATAAGCGTAGTTTTACAGCTTGAACTATTAACAACTAACACAACCCTGAAGCCATTTATATCTGACACAAATGTTTATCTCAACTACTGACTTTGTAAATTAGACTTTATGCAAACAATAGTTCTGAGCCACTAAACTAGAAAAATAGAGTTTTCCACACTGCAGCAAGGCTAAATTAAAGTTACATTTTTCAAAGCAATACATTCATTTTGCAATTTATTTCTCTGATCTTCTCTTATTCACATCATAGTATCTCAAACGTCTCATATATCCACAATATCACTTAGTCACTATAACTTAATATAAACTAACAGCCTATCTCTATAGCTTCATATCTGACACAATTAACTATGAGCTTTATATATATATAAAATCAGTCTTAATGAAGGGACCTAGACTGACAGATCTAGGCATAAGACTTCTACTTGCTAAGGATCCCAAGGAGTAACGTATTATACACAGATAACTCAGTTAAGCTCTAAGGCAGAGAGCCAAATATTAGCCTAAGGGGTCTAACTTTTCTCTCCTAAGGGCAAGCAAAGATGACAAGTATGTTATCCCACAAGCCCCAGTGGCAATGAAGAACCAGGGCTTTTCTCATGGTGAAGGGTAGTTCATAAGACCTGAGAATGACTACCAGAAGTCAGCCCCTCATGAGATCAAGAGAGGTGCAGTATGGTTGACAAGTGAGCATATTAGATGCAGGGTGCAAGCCAAGTTACAAAACCTAAATAAGGGGTGAGAGGCAAGGATGGGTCAGGAATTAGGACTGGCAAAGACAAGGAAGAGGAGGGCAGACAAGCAGAGAAGGTGGTCTGGAAGAATTCCAGAATAAGGGTTAAGATATGCAAAGTGGTTTCTAAGGAAGCCGCAGGATAGGTTTTCATGGCGAAGCTTTATGTTGGGTGTTGAATAAGATGAATAAGAGATAAATCAGACAGTTTCTGGCATCAAGAGATAAACAACAATAATAATGGCTAACATCTATTACATCCTTACTATGTACTATGCATGACGTTAATGTGTTATGTGCATTTAATCTCTTTAATAGCCCCATGGAGTATTTACTGTTTTTATCCCCATTCTACAGATGAGTAAACAAAGGTTTAGAGAGTGGTTGAGCAGCTAACTTGAATTTTTTAAAGATAATAAGGCTCTACTCATACAACTTAATAGCAAAGAAAACCAAACAATCTAATTCAAAAATGTGCAGAAATGTCTATGCAGATAGACATTTTTCCAAAGAAGACATACAGATGGCCAACAGGTACATGAAAAGATGCTCAACGTCTCTAATCATCAGGTAAATACAAGTCGAAACCTCAATGATATATCACCTCACACCTGTTAGAATACCTGTTATCTAAAAGACAAGAAACAACAGGTGTTGGCAAGGATGTGGAGAAAAGGGAACCCTTGTGCACTACTGGTGGGAATGTAAGTTGGTACAGTCACTATGGAAAACAGCATGGAAGTTCCTCAAAAAATTAAAAATAGATCTTATGATCCAGCAATTCCACTGCTGGATATTTATCCAAAGAAAATGAAAACACTAATTCATGTTTACTGCAGCATTAATTACAATAGTCAAGACATGGAAGCAACCTGAGTGTCATCAATAGATGAATGGATGAAGAATATGTGATACACACACACACTAGAATATTATTCTGCCATTAAAAAGGAATTAAGGAAGATGGCAGAAGAGTAAGACACGGAGATCAACTTCCTCCTCACAGATACATCAGAAATACATCTACACGTGGAACAACTCCTACAGAATACCTACTGAATGCTGGCAGAAGACCTCAGACCTCCTAAAAGGGAAGAAAGTCCACACGTACCTGGGTAGGGCAAAAGAAAAAAGAATAAACAGAGACAAAAGGATAGGGACGGGACCTGCACCAGTGGGAGGGAGCTGTGAAGGAGGAAAGGTTTCCACACACTAGGAAGCCCCTTCGCAGGCGGAGACTGCGGGTGGCGGAGTGGGGAAGCTTCGGAGCCGCGGCGGAGAGCGCAGCCACAGGGTGCAGAGGGCAAAGCAGGGAGATTCCCGCACAGAGCATCGATGCCGACTGGCACTCACCAGCCCGAAAGGCTTGTCTCCTTACCCGCTGGGAGCTGAGGCTCAGGCTTCGGTTGGAGCGCAGGGACAAGACTCGCGGTGGCGTGAACACAGCCTCAAGGGGTTAGTGCACCACAGCTAGCCGGGAGGGAGTCCAGGAAAAAGTCTGGACCTGCCAAAGAGGCAAGAGACTTTTTTTTCCCTCTTTGTTTCCTGGTGCGCTAGGAGAGGGGATTAAGAGCGCTGCTTAAAGGAGCTCCACAGATGGGCGCGAGCCGCGGCTAATGGCGCAGACTCCAGAGACGGGCATGAGATGCTAAGGCTGCTGCTGCTGCCACCAAGAAGCCTGTGTGGGAGCATAGATCACACTCTCCACACCTCCCTTCCAGGGAGCCTGTGCAGCCCGCCACTGCCAGGGTCGCGGGATCCAGGAACAACTTCCCCGGGAGAACGCACAGCGCACCTCAGGCTGGTGCAACGCCACGCCGACCTCTGCCGCCTCTGGCTCGCCCCGCACTCCGTACCCCTCCCTCCACCCGGCCTGAGTGAGCCGGAGCCCCCGAATCAGCGGCTCCTTTAACCCCGTCCTGTCTGAGCGAAGAACAGATGCCCTCCAGCGACCTACATGCAGCGGCGAAGCCAAATCAAAAGCTGAACCCCGGGAGCTGTGCGAACAAAGAAGAGAAGGGGAAATCTCTCCCAGCAGCCTCAGGAGCAGCGAATTAACTCTCCACAGTCAACTTGATGTACCCTGCATCTGTGGAATACCTGAATAGACAACGAATCATCCCAAATTGAGGAGGTGGACTTTGAGAGCAAGATTTATTATTTTTTCTCCTTTTCCTCTTTTCGTGAGTGTGTATGTGTATGCTTCTGTGTGAGATTTTGTCTGCATAGTTTTCCTTTCACCATTTGTTCTAGGGTTCTATCTGTCCGTTTTATTTTTACTTAAAAAAATTTTTTTTTCTTAATAATTATTCTTCTATTTTAATAACTTTATTTTATTTTACCTTGCTTTATTTTCTTTTCTTTTATCCTCTTTCTTTCTTTCTACTTTATCTCCCTTTTATTCTGAGCCGTGTGGATGAAAGGCTCTTGGTGCTGCAGCCAGGAGTCAGTGCTGTGCCTCTGAGGTGGGAGAGCCAACTTCAGGACGCTGGTCAACAAGAGACCTCCCAGCTCCACATAATATCAAAAGGCGAAAATCTCCCAGAGATATCCATCTCAACACCAGCACCCAGCTTCACTCAATGACCAGCAAGCTACAGTGCTGGACACCCTATGCCAAACAACTAGCAAAACAGGAACACAACCACACCCACTAGTAGAGAGGCTGCCTAAAATCATGATAGGTCCACAGACACCCCAAAACACACCACCAGACGTGGACCTGCCCAACAGAAAGACAAGATCCAGCCTCATCCACCAGAACACAGGCACTAGTCCCCTCCAACAGGAAGCCTAAACAACCCACTGAACCAACTGTAGTCACTGAGGACAGACACCAAAAATGACGCTAACTACAAACCTGCAGCCTGCAAAAAGGAGACCCCAAACAAAGTAAGATAAGCAAAATGAGAAGACAGAAAAACACACAGCAGATGAAGAAGCAAGATAAAAACCCACCAGACCTAACAAATGAAGAGGAAATAGGCAGTCTACCTGAAAAATAATTCAGAATAATGATAGTAAAGATTATCCAAAATCTTGGAAACAGAATAGACAAAATGCAGGAAACATTTAACAAGGACCTAGAAGAACTAAAGATGAAACAAGCAACGATGAGCAACACAATAAATGAAATTAAAAATACTCTAGATGGGATCAATAGCAGAATAACTGAGGCAAAGAACGGATAAGTGACCTGGAAGATTAAATAGTGGAAATAACTACTGCAGAGCAGAATAAAGAAAAAAGAACTGAGGACAGTCTCAGAGACCTCTAGGACAACATTAAATGCACTAACATTCGAATTATAGGGGTTCCAGAAGAAGAGAAAAAGAAAGGGACTGAGAAAATATTTGAAGAGATTATAGTTGAAAACTTCCCTAATATGGGAAAGGAAATAGTTAATCAAGTCCAGGAAGCACAGAGAGTCCCATACAGGATAAATACAAGGAGAAATACGCCAAGACACATATTAATCAAACTGTCAAAAATTAAATACAAAGAAAACATATTAAAAGCAGCAAGGGAAAAACAACAAATAACACACAAGGGAATCCCCATAAGGTTAACAGCTGATCTTTCAGCAGAAACTCTGCAAGCCAGAAGGGACTGGCAGGACATATTTAAAGTGATGAAGGAGAAAAACCTGCAACCAAGATTACTTTACCCAGCAAGGATCTCATTCAGATTTGATGGAGAAATTAAAACCTTTACAGACAAGCAAAAGCTGAGAGAGTTCAGCACCACCAAACCAGCTTTACAACAAATGCTAAAGGAACTTCTCTAGGCAAGAAACACAAGAGAAGGAAAAGACCTACAATAAAGAACCCAAAACAATTAAGAAAATGGGAATAGTAACATACATATCGATAATTACCTTAAATATAAATGGACTAAATGCTCCCACCAAAAGACACAGATTGGCTGAATGGATAAAAAAACAAGACCCATATATATGCTGTCTACAAGAGACCCACTTCAGACCTAGAGACACATACAGACTGAAAGTATTGGGATGGAAAAAGATATTCCATGCAAATGGAAACCAAAAGAAAGCTGGAGTAGCAATTCTCATATCAGACAAAATAGACTTTAAAATAAAGACTATTAGAAGAGACAAAGAAGGACACTACATAATGATCAAGGGATCTATCCAAGAAGAAGATATAACAATTGTAAATATTTATGCACCCAACATAGGAGCACCTCAATACATAAGGCAAATACTAACAGCCATAAAAGGGGAAATTGACAGTAACACATTTATACTAGGGGACTTTTAACACCCCACTTTCACCAATGGACAGATCATCCAAAATGAAAATAAATAAGGAAACACAAGCTTTAAATGATACATTAAACAAGATGGACTTAATTGATATTTATAGGATATTCCATGCAAAAACAACAGAATACACATTCTTCTCAAGTGCTCATGGAATATTCTCCAGGAGAGATCATATCTTGGGTCACAAATCAAGCCTTGGTAAATTTAAGAAAATTGAAATTGTATCAAGTATCTTTTCCGACCACAACGCTATGAGACTAGATATCAATTACAGGAAAAGATCTGTAAAAAATACAAAGACATGGAGGCTAAACAATACACTACTTAATAACGAAGTGATCACTCAAGAAATCAAAGAGGAAATCAAAAAATACCTAGAAACAAATGACAATGGAGACACCACGACCCAAAGCCTATGGGATACAGCAAAAGCAGTTCTAAGAGGGAAGTTTATAGCAATACAATCCTACCTTAAGAAACAGGAAACATCTCGAATAAACAACCTAACCTTGCACCTAAAGCATTCGAGAAAGAAGAAGAAAAAAAACCCCAAAGTTAGCAGAAGGAAAGAAATCATAAAGATCAGATCAGAAATAAATGAAAAAGAAATGAAGGAAACGATAGCAAAGATCAATAAAACTAAAAGCTGGTTCTTTGAGAAGATAAACAAAATTGATAAACCATTAGCCAGACTCATCAAGAAAAAAAGGGAGAAGACTCAAATCAATAGAATTAGAAATGAAAAAGGAGAAGTAACAACTGACACTGCAGAAATACAAAAGATCATCAGAGGTTACTACAAGCAACTCTATGCCAATAAAATGGACAACCTGAAAGAAATGGACAAATTCTTAGAAATGCACAACCTGCCAAGACTGAATCAGGAAGAAATAGAAAATATGAACAGACCAATCACAAGCACTGAATTTGAAACTGTGATTAAAAATCTTCCAACAAACAAAAGCCCAGGACCAGAAGGCTTCACAGGCGAATTCTATCAAACATTTAGAGAAGAGCTAATACCTATCCTTCTCAAACTCCTCCAAAATATAGCAGAGGGAGGAATACTCCCAAACTCATTCTACGAGGCCACCATCACCCTGATAGCAAAACCAGACAAGGATGTCACAAAGAAAGAAAACTACAGGCCAATATCACTGATGAACACAGATGCAAAAAACCTCAACAAAATACTAGCAAACAGAATCCAACAGCACATTAAACGGATCATACACCATGATCAAGTGGGGTTTATTCCAGGAATGTAAGGATTCTTCAATATACACAAATCAATCAACGCGATACACCATATTAACAAATTGAAGGAGAAAAACCATATGATCATCTCAATAGATGCAGAGAAAGCTTTCGACAAAATTCAACACCCATTTATGATAAAAACCCTGCAGAAAGTAGATATAGAGGGAACTTTCCTCAACATAATAAAGGCCATATATGACAAACCCACAGCCAACATCGTCCTCAATGGTGAAAAACTGAAACCATTTCCACTAAGATCAGGAACAAGACAAGGTTGCCCACTCTCACCACTCTTATTCAACATAGTTTTGGAAGTTTTAGCCACAGCAATCCGAGAAGAAAAGGAATCCAAATTGGAAAAGAAGAAGTAAAGCTGTCACTGTTTGCAGATGACATGATACTATACATAGAGAATCCTAAAGATGCTACCGGAAAACTACTAGAGCAAATCAATGAATTTGGTAAAGTAGCAGGATACAAAATTAATGCACAGAAATCTCTGGCATTCCTATACACTAATGATGAAAAATCTCAAAGTGAAATCAAGAAAACACTCCCATTTACCATTGCAACAAAAAGAATAAAATATCTACGAATAAATCTACCTAAGGAGACAAAAGACCTGTATGCAGAAAATTATAAGACACTGATGAAAGAAATTAAAGATGGTACAAATAGATGGAGAGATATACCATGTTCTTGGATTGGAAGAATCAACGTTGTGAAAATGACTCTACTACCCAAAGCAATCTACAGATTCAATGCAATCCCTATCAAACTACCACTGGCATTTTTCAGAGAACTAGAACAAAAAATTTCACAATTTATATGGAAATACAAAAGACCCCAAATAGCCAAAGCAATCTTGAGAACGAAAAACGGAGTGGAGGAATCAGGCTCCCTGAATTCAGACTATACTACAAAGCTACAGTAATCAAGACAGTATGGTACTGGCACAAAAACAGAAAGATAGATCAATGGAACAGGATAGAAATCCCAGTGATAAACCCACGCACATATGGTCACCTTATCTTTGATAAAGGAGGCAGGAATGTACAGTGGAGAAAGGACAGCCTCTTCAATAAGTGGTGCTGGGAAAACTGGACAGGTACATGTAAAAGTATGAGATTAGATCACTCCCTAACACCATACACAAAAATAAGCTCAAAATGGATTAAAGACCTAAATGTAAGGCCAGAAACTATCAAACTCTTAGAGGAAAACATAGGCAGAACACTCTATGACATAAATCACAGCAAGATACTTTTTGACCCACCTCCTAGAGAAATGGAAATAAAAACAAAAATAAACAAATGGACCTAATGAAACTTCAAAGCTTTTGCACAGCAAAGGAAACCATAAACAAGACCAAAAGACAATCCTCAGAATGGGAGAAAATATTCGCAAATGAAGCAACTGACAAAGGAGTAATCTCCAAAAGTTATAAGCAGCTTATGCAGCTCAATAACGAAAAAACAAAAAACCCAATCCAAAAATGTGCAGAAGACCTAAATAGACATTTCTCCAAAGAAGATATACAGATTGCCAACAAACACATGAAAGAATGCTCAACATCATTAATCATTAGAGAAATGCAAATCAAAACTACAATGAGATATCATCTCACACCAGTCAGAATGGCCATCATCAAAAAATCTACAAACAATAAATGCTGGAGAGGGTGTGGAGAAAAGGGAACACTCTTGCACTGCTGGTGGGAATGTGAAGTGGTACAACCACTATGGAGAACAGTATGGAGGTTCCTTAAAAAACTACAAGTAGAACTACCATATGACCCAGAATCCCACTACTGGGCATATACCCTGAGAAAACCATAATTCAAAAAGAGTCATGTAGCAAAATGTTCATTGTAGCTCTATTTACAACAGCCTGGAGATGGAAACTACCTAAGTGTCCATCGATAGATGAATGGAAAAAGAAGATGTGGCACATATATACAATGGAATATTACTCAGCCATAAAAGGAAACGAAATTGAGCTATTGTAAGTGAGGTGGATGGACCTAGAGTCTGTCATACAGAGTGAAGTAAGTCAGAAAGAGAAAGACAAATACCATATGCTAACACATATATATGGAATTTAAGAAAAAAAAATGTCATGAAGAACCTAGGGGTAAGACAGGAATAAAGACACAGACCTACTAGAGAATGGACTTGAGGATATGGGGAGGGGGAAGGGTAAGCTGTGACAAAGCGAGAGAGTGGCATGGACATATATACACTACCAAACGTAAAATAGATAGCTAGTGGGAAGCAGCCGCATAGCACAGGGAAGTCAGCTTGGTGCTTTGTGAACACCTAGAGGGGTGGGATAGGGAGGGTGGGAGGGAGGGAGACACAAGAGGGAAGAGATATGGGAACATATGTATATGTATAACTGATTCACTTTGTTATAAAGCAGAAACTAACACACCATTGTAAAGCAATTATACTCCAATAAAGATTAAAAAAAAAAAAGGAATGAAATCTTGCTATTTGCAACAGGGATAGACCTTGAGGGCATTATGCTACGTGAAATAAGTCAGAAAAATGAAAAGCATATACCGTTTTATCTCACTTATATGTGGAACCAAAAATAAATAAATAAAAGCCAAACCAAAACAAACAAAAACCCAAGCTCATAGATACAGAGAACAGATTGGTGGTTGCCAGGGATGGTGGCAGGCGGAAGGGCAAATGGTACAAACTTCCAGTTATACAATAAATAAGTCATGGGGATGTAATGCACAGCATAGCAATTATAGTTAATAACACCATATTGAATATTTGAACATTGCTGAAAGAATGTCTTAAAAGTTATCATCACAGGAAAAAAAATTTGTAACTATGTATGGTGACTAGACTTATTGTGGTGATCATTTCTCAATATACAGAATTAGCAAATCATCATGTTGCACACCTGAAACTAATATGTCAATTATACCTCAATAAAATTTTTTTAAATTATAAAACTCTATTACATTTGTGCTTTGCATATTACATTATATACAACAGTCCAAAATAAGGATGTCATGCCTAGTGACACAAAAATGAATAGCAACCAAAAAAATCAGCAATATGTACATTATTTTTTTCTTTAATAATAAACATTCAGTTCTGAACTGGGACAATTTCACAACATACAGATGCCGTCTGCCTTTTATTTCATATAATCATTCTACTTTCCTATATCTACACTATTTAATAGGTTCCTATGTCAATTCTGATATACATGTGAAGCAAAACAGACAAAAGAATGTAGTGCTGTGTATTCTTAATGGGGTGTTGTTGACAGATCAGTGAAGCTGGGATGCATAATGTTCTTTCATGAAACCTTCCTCAGAGTCTATCTGGCAAGAGATAACATTGACGCAGCATTTAGGGAAGGCTAACCAGAGAGGATGAGCCTTGAGCCCAGTACAAAGAGAGTAGGAGACTAGTCAGGCTAGAGGATAGGCTACACACAGAGTAGCAGTAAATCACAGTGGAAAGGCAAGTAGGAGCTGGACCAGGAAGGGCCAGAGTTAAGGAGTTTAAACTTTGATTTGTGGCCTATGGTGAGTCACTGGTGGATTTGATACAAGGAAATGCTATGTTTAGATTTGCACTTTGAAATTCTGCTCTGAAGTCTTTGGGAGGATGGGTCAAAAGGAGGGAGAAGGGAGAGAGAAAGACCAACTCAGAGATTGTTGTCCTTTCCATCATTTGTGGAACAACACGGAACATAAATTAAGGGAAAGATAATGGGGGTCTGCATGATGGTTTCCTGGAAAGGAGAAGAAAAGATATTTAAAAGAGATACATATATATCTCATTTATCACATATGATACATATGAACACGTGTGTGCGTGCGTGCGCACAGGCGTGTGTGTGTGAGTTTAGACAGGGCCTGAGGACTGTCTTGGCTGTGGAGAATATGAGAGGCTAGTATGACTGCCGGGTTCCTGCACTGGACATCAGGGGAGCCAGGAGAATCAGAGAGACCACGTGGGAGGGAGAGAAGCTGAAGAGCTTGGGTTGAGACCCGCTGCGCTGAAGGTGTCTGTAACACACGCTGGTAGAGTTATATGGAATGAAGCCTGAAATATGGATTTGAAGCTTAAGAGCAAGGTCTAGGATGAAGATGTGATTCTAGTGATTTCTGAGTGATTCCTCATTTTCCTTCACAGATGACAGTACTGAATATTAGGTTAAATCATATGAAACTATCAGTATTCTTTTTGATCTACTAAAATGGCAATTTCAATAAGATAATCTACTTCATCCATGAGCTCTTTGGAAATATGACAACATGTGAATATACAGTATTTGTAAAATAGAATCTGTAATAGATGTTTCACAAATAGTCTGGAAGAAATAAAGCAATTAACATACATCTATGTATCCTGTGCCCATTGTTTGTTTAAGTGTGACTCTGAGAAATTATTATTATTAGCAACTTGCACAAAACATAATTAATGGAACTGTAAGACTGATGGATTGCTCAACTGTAATTTCAAGCAAATGTGTTTTGTAGGGTCATGCATACTATGTTATCCATCCTGTGATTTTTCTGCTTATGTGAAGAACTAGTAACTATGCATAGCTTTCGAATGGCTTATCAGTGCTCACTAATTTACTCCCTCCCAATCAGTCTTTGTGGAAGGAAGAAATGAGAAGAGGTGGGTACCAGATCACCTGCTGAAATACTTCCTCAAATAAGGCACCTCAGTTTCCACATATGTAAAGCAAAGATAATATTCTGTAATTTTGTGGCTTATTGTAAGGATTAGAAGAGATACTGCATGTACCCCATGGGACATAAGAAAGGCTTAGTAAATGGTAGCTGTTGTTACTATGTCACAGATTTGCGAAATGACCAGCAGTACTACTCAAAAATCATCTCCTATGCCAGATTGCTGATGAGTGACCTATACCAACTTACCTATACACTTAAAATTCTTGGGACAAGACAAATATTAGAGAGAGTAATGTTGGAAAATTGAAAGTCATTTGGCCAAGATAACATAGTAAATGACACAAAGACTCAGAAAAACCATGCAGTAACCACTGAATCATAAATATCTTAGAGTAGAAAACGGCCTTTAAAAGTTATCTCATCAACACTCCTTCAACAGCACCCGGATAGGAGTGAGAAAGCCCAAGTATTTCAGGGATAGCAATAATTATTAGAATTATTAAAAGAGTTCTTCTTGTAGGTTTTTGTACAGATTAAATGGAAAAAAATATGAAAGTTCCGGATAAACTGATTCTATTCACCTTTTGTCCTGTTCTTAAGACATGGACAGTAAGTTAACGGGAATCATATTGAAAACAATACATATTAAGGAATTTGTAACCTGGGTATATCATTTTCAGATAATTAAGCCACCACACTGTGGTAGAGTGATTACACTGATAGTCCCAATTCTTCACTCCTCTCATTGAGGTCGTGGTAACCATTCAAGGCTCAGTCAAGTTCGCTTGCTTAGGCCAATAAAATGTGCAAATGTTATTCAAGCAGAAGCTTGACAAGAACTTGCTGCTCTGTCTTTATCATAAGAGCATGCCCAGGGTGACCCTCTGGAGAATGAGACACATGGAACAGAGCCTGCCCTATATGGTGGTCCCAGGGGATGTCTCAGATATGTGAGAAAGGCAGGGCAAGGTCAGGTAAGCTGCCTGCCAGCGTCCTGCTGATTTCAGCTGATTGCAGACATATAAGTTAGCCCTGCTGAGCCCAGCTCTGATCAGAGATATATAAGCAAAAATAAATGTGTATTGTTTTAAACCACTGAGGTTTTGTGGTTGTTTTGTCATAAGGCATTTCTGTAGCAACAGAAAACTGATATACATGATTATTAATCATGTGAAAATTGTTTACTCACTAACTCTATAAAAGCCCAGACTCCACCAGAATGACTACATAACAGCATCTCAACTGACATGTGTTATGTGTGTTTGAACAAGGGTCTGGGAAATCACTTTTCTTCAGGTGTTTGTAAACCGTTAGATTTTAACAGAGTTTCATCAAACATGGGACCTTTCCTATTATACTACTTTTAAACTCAAAATCAGAAGGCTTCAGTGATACTGAGTTGCTAAGATTATATCCATTTGAAAAAATCTTGTTTAATAGTTGACTTCCTAGGTGCATGTAGGGGAGTAGCAGGTTACTGTACTAAACCCTGGGCTAAATGCTTACAGTATCTTTCCTATTTCCAATTTCTGTGATTTCTCATTTTATACCTTGATAGAACCCAGTTGCCTAACTATACAGAAACATTAGTTGCTAGTGGGAAGAAAAAGCAGCTGGATTTCTATTCCTATTTCCTGGAAAGTCTCCTCCAGTATTCAAGAGCCTTATCTTCACATATCAATCTAGAAGAAACTTTATAAGCTGGGAAATCCATTGCTTTTAATAGCCACACAGGACACTAAAACAGCCAGGTGCCAGGGCAAATCACATTTAGTAAACGGGAACAAAGCAAGCCAAAATATCTGTTTCTAAAATTTGGTAGGAGAAGGACCCAAGTCATTGCTTTCTTGTGATCCTTCACCTATGTCCAATTCCTTCTGTAACCAAGAGAAATAAAGTAGAACAAGAAGAAAACATGAATGTCTGAGAGTCATAATACTGAATGTGCTAAGACAAATAAAATATTTTGAGTTCTTCAGAGAAGATCATCATAGTAATTAACCTAGTACTATTAATCCTATTGTTCGATGACCACACAGGAGTTAAACCTGCAGAACTTAACCAGAAGTGGGCATTCTTCTGACATAATAAAACCAATAACACGAATTAATTTTTCTAAATTCAAATGTCTTTGCTCAAGATTTCAGTAACTGTTTTTCGAATCTCTCTAAAATGATTCATTTCCCGCATTTCTAAGTAATAGTACAGGACAGAGATCAAGTCCTTTGAGACTAGAGCTGGTCAGCTGCAGTGAAATCCTTTTACAGACATTTTCAAAGTTTAATAACAGATATTTTATCCTATTTAAACCTAAAGGGCATGTCAAAGCCTAGTGTGCCATCAAGAATGAGCTAACGGGTTCTTTTTTGGTCATTCAGACTGGAGATGCATACTCTATACACTCAAGAGATTAAAAGCAAATGGAGGGACTTCCATGGAGGTCCAGTGGTTAAGCCTTCGCCTTCCAATGCAGGGGGTACGGGTTCGATCCCTGGTAGGGGAGCTAAGATCCCACATGCCTCAAGGCCCAAAAACCAAAACATAAAACAGAAGCAACACTGTAACAAATTTAATAAAGACTTAAAAAAAAATGGTCCCCATAAAAAAAGAAAAAAATCTTTAAAAGCAAATGGAGTATACGAACCAGATTAATGGTCTGGTCCCTGCAGCCCTAGGGGAGAGTTTACTTAAGATGAAAGCTTTGGATGCAGAACCAACTTTTTACATTTAACAAAGGTTCTCACTCGAATGGCCCCCATAATAGTATTAGTACTGAAATCCTCCAGCTTATTCTTTCCAAGGCTGCTAGAAACAAGAACATTGCAGAAAAACCTGACCCAGATTACTGCCTGCAGTGGGTACAGAAAAGGAGTGCTACAAGTTCAACAGCAGAGACAGGGTGGGGCATATGCCAACAGAAATCCTTTTAAAACAATGATTCATGAGGTTAGGGGAAAATCTTTTCATCCAGGTCACTGAAACACATCTCTGAAGGCAGATTTACTTCAAGACTCATCTGTGTTAATGATATATGTGGGAACGTAAGCCAATTGCCACGGTAATGCATATTTAGTAGCAAGAACCATTGAACCAGAGCAGGCTCTGTGACATAACTAGTTTGAAAATATGTGATTCTAAGAGAGACTCAGTTTTCCTTTCAAGTGGTAATGAGAATTCCAGATCTTCTACAAATATGCATTTAATGGGAAATGCAATGATCCTCACCATACCTTTATGTCTAATTCCCCTTTACAGATTACTTTTTTTCCCCTTTACAAATTAATGAAGAGCTAGTTTTTTGTTGTTGTTGGTGGTGTTCCTTAACTAGACATCTAGTTTCTTAGATGTTAGCTCTTAGATACCCTTCACTGAATCAGTCTTTTTGAGAAAAGCAGTAATATTACTTCTTCAGTCAAAGTTATTTAATTTCTACTTCTCTATTTTGGCAAAAAAGAGTAACACATTTATTATGACAATCTATTTTTTTCTGATCCATTTTCTATTACTTACAGAAAAAAACCTTTTACACTTATGATCATGAAGAAAAGACACGCTATCTTTAATAAAATGCCTAATACAGGTCTCAGCGTGCTGGCCAGTGAATGCTTGAAAACTGCCAACACCCAGCAGCCTTCTGGCAGCGCTCGGCCTTCTAAAAGCTGTTCTCTGGCAATAGTCTTTCACGCAAGCACTAATTTTATTATAGCTAGTTTATGATTTTCCCTCATTTCCCTGCTATTTTTAAACGTGGGGCTGTAATAGGAGGCGGCTAGAGGCCCAAGAGATGAAGGAACCATTACACACAGGCCTCTGTGGTATCAGTGGCCTTTGGAAGCTAAGGATTCAAATGCAATGTCAAAGAGTATTTGAACACAGGGTCCCTCATGGGAACTCTGCCCAACGAGAAACACATTGCTTTGCTCTCTGCATTTTCCTTTTAATTTCTGCTTTCAAGTCCTTGTGGTCTCTCAACACTCTTCCCAGTTTTGTTCTTTAAAGTTATTTTTGTACATTGCTCATTCTAGCCAGACCTATTTAGCTACTTTTAACAACAGTGTCTTGAGGGATGAGTTTTTGACATTTTGCATAATGTACCAGTAGTGATTTCTGTAACACAACAAAACAACATATGACGTAAACAAGACCTTACATGAAGAAATACCAAATTTACTTCATGTCATTCTACATGTAACTTTGGGATGCGAGCTTTCAGGAAGACTGGCTCTGAATTTATGCTAATCAGAAAAAAAGTTTGAAGAAGTAGAGTGGTTTTCAAGGATGGTTTACTGGGAAAAAGGAAGATATTTATGAAACAGTGGGGGGGAGAACCATGTGTTTTTCTTAGAGACATACTTTTAATAACTGAGATAAGCAGAGCTCTCACATAGGAAATTGACTATCAAATGCCCTGAACCCAAACTGCATCATCCCAATCAATTTCTTTAATCAAAAAAAGCCCAAGATATAACCCAAGCTGCACGTTTATAAATACCAAAGCACCCTGACTTTCAGTTGAAAGAAAACACAGGTGGAAGAGCAGGGACTGATCGATGATAAGAACACTGAGTTGGGAGTCAGAGGGGCTGTAGACTAGTTCCAAATCTACTTCTAATCAGACCCATAGACAACCCATGCACCTTGGTTCTCATCTATAAAATGAGAAGAGTGCTACAGATTATCTCCCTAAGTCCTTTCCACCTATAAATTTCCATGTATCTAGAATTCTAACAGGTCCCTCCCAGGCCTAGATACAAATGAATCACTGGTTTACTTCCTGTTGCTTACCTGAACTATCTTCATTATTCCTTTAATTCTTGTGAAAAAAACCAAGAGGCAAAAGACAAAAAGAGACACATTAAGGAAGCATCTGAATCATAAAACTACATTAAAAAAAGAGCAAATATTAGAAATGTTACTCTTCAGGGTTACATTTATTCCAAAACAAAATAAAGAGAGATGAGAAAACTCATAAGCACACAGAAGTATGGCTCTGGCAATATTATTAAATAGTAATAATCTCTGGATCAGACATTGCCTAACAAATGTACTTTATATGGAGAAGCTTAAAGCCCAAAGCAACACTAGAATTCTTTTTCAGACTGTTATCAAGTACAGATTACATTCTGTCATTAAAAACAAAACACTTTAAAGTAGCTTTTATATGTACAGAGGTCAAACGCTAAGCAGAATTTATTCCCCATAATGTCCTTTTCTATTTACCTATTTCCATTACCTGTGTTTCACTTTCTCTAACATAAAAACTAAAAGGCAAACAGATATGCAACCCAGATGCTACCTTATATATCCTTGTACAGTATGAGAAAGTGGGTGATCAAGCTATGTTGTCATACAGCCACTGTCAATGGCTCCTCTGTGGGATCCATAAACTAGATCAAACTCTAGCCAGAGTCAACTCCATTCATTCTACAGTGTATCTTCCGAACTTACAAGTTTATCCTTTGTAAGAGAAGCTAGCAACTTGACTGATAAATAAGATTAAGATTATTCAAACATTCTAAAAGTAAACTGCAAAAGTCCAAAACAATATTCTTTGGTTTAGCACCCTTTGACTCTATGTGATTCTATAGTCATATATACCTTATTCTTCTCTGGCATAACCTCTGAGCTGAGCTATTGTAGTTAATAAATACTCCTCTATAGCATGATAGATGGGCATAATCTGGTAATGTTCTTTATGAATTATCCATTCTAGATTGGAAAACAATTCATTTTACATGTAGAGTCTAACAAAAGGGGAAAAGATAACTTTAGAGTCTTAAATGTGAGTGTATTAAATAGCCCAGATGGGCTTCATGGATGTGCCTGCAGTTTGACAATGTTATCACAACTTCAAAATGTAAGCTCTTTTCTCATAATATGAAGTCCATCAGAGCACTATCATCACTCAACCAGATCAAGGTTGAGTTGATTTTACAGAATGCTGGTTAGACATGGTTTATGACCTCAGTAAGTGAGTACAAGACACAAATACTATATTACCACTGATGCAGTGTAAAACTCAATGGACTAGAAGTTGGGAGTCCTTGAAATGAGAACAGCTACTAATGGGCTGTGTGTCCTTAGGTCTCTCTGACTCAGGGCCCTCACTATCTCAGCTATAAAATGAGGACAAGTTACTCTTTAAGATTCTTGTTTGGATCATCTCAATAGATGCAGAGAAAACTTTCGACAAAATTCAACACCCATTTATGATAAAAACCCTCCAGAAAGTAGGCATAGAGGGAACTTACCTCAACGTAATAAAGGCCATATATGACAAACCCATAGCCAACATTGTCCTCAATGGTGAAAAACTGAAACCATTTCCACTAAGATCAGGAACAAGACAAGGCTGCCCACTCTCACCACTCTTATTCAACAATCTATAGATTCAGTACAATCCCTATCAAACTACCAATGGCATTTTTCACAGAACTAGAACAAAAAATTGCACAATTTGTATGGAAACACAAAAGACCCCGATAAGCCAAAACAATCTTGAGAAAGAAAAACGGAGCTGGAGGAATCAGGCTCCCGGACTTCAGACTATACTACAAAACTACAGTAATCAAGACAGTATGGTATGGGCACAAAAACAGAAATATAAATAAATGGAACAGGATAGAAAGCCCAGAGATAAACCCACGCACATATGGTCACCTTATCTTTGATAAAGGAGGCAAGAATATACAGTGGAGAAAAGACAGTGTCTTCATAAGTGGTGCTGGGAAAACTGGACAGCTACATGTAAAAGAATGAAATTAGAACACTCCCTAACACCATACACAAAAATAAGCTCAAAATGGATTAAAGACCTAAATGTAAGGCCAGAAACTATCAAACTCTTAGAGGAAAACATAGGCAGAACACTCTATGACATAAATCACAGCAAGATCCTTTGTGACCCACCTCCTAGAGAAATGGAAATAAGAACAAAAATAAACAAATGAGACCTAATGAAACTTAAAAGCTTTTGCACAGCAAGGGAAACTATAAACAAGACGAAAAGACAACCCTCAGAATAGGAGAAAATATTTGCAAATGAAGCAACTGACAAAGGATTAATCTCCAAAATATACAAGCAGCTCATACAGCTCAATATCAAAAAAACAAACAACCCTGTCCAAAAATGGGCAGAAGACCTACATATACATTTCTCCAAAGAAGATATACAGATTGCCAACAAACATATGAAAGAACGCTCAACATCATTAATTATTAGAGAAATGCAAATCAAAACTACAATGAGATATCATCTCACACCAGTCAGAATGGCCATCATCAAAAAAATCTAGAAACAATAAATGCTGGAGAGGGTGTGGAGAAAAGGGAACCCTCATACACTGTTGGTGGGAATGTAAATTGACACAGCCACTATGGAGAACAGTATGGAGGTTCCTTAAGAAACTAAAAATAGAACTACCATACAACTCAGCAATGTCACTACTGGGCATACACCCTGAGAAAACCATAATTCAAAAAGAGTCATGTACCACAATGTTCACTGCAGCTCTATTTACAATAGCCAGGACATGGAAGCAACCTAAGTGTCCATCGACAGATGAATGGATAAAGAAGATGTGGCAAATATATACAATAGAATATTACTCAGCCATAAAAAGAAGCGAAATCGCGTTATCTGTAGTGAGGTGGATGGACCTAGAGTCTATCATACAGAGTGAAGTAAGTCAGAAAGAGAAAAACAAATACCGTATGCTAACACATATATATGGAATCTAAAAAAAAAAAAAAAAAAGGTCATGAAGAACCTGGGGGCAAGATAGGAATAAAGATGCAGACCTACTAGAGAATGGACTTGAGGACACGGGGAGGGGGAATGGTAAGCTGGGACAAAGTGAGAGAGTGGTAGTGTATATATGGACATATGATAGCTAGTGGGAAGCAGTCGCATAGCACAGGGAGATTAGCTTGGTGCTTTGTGACCACCTAGAGGGGTGGGATAGGGAGGGTGGCAGGGAGGGAGACGCAAGAGGGAAGAGATATGGGGATATATGTATATGTATAACTGATTCACTTTGTTATAAAGCAGAAACTAACACACATTGTAAAGCAATTATACTCTAATAAAAATGTTTAAAAAAAAGATTCTTGTTTGATCCAAAAGTTGTGATTCTAAATAAATAACCATCAGGAATCTAAACATTCATTAGTAAAAAGCAAATAATAAACTACTCCTAGTCATGACAGACTAGTTTGTAGCAGAAGAATTCATTTGCCCAGAACAATTAGGAAAAAAATGGATTTAAAAAAAAATCCATTTAAGGGCACTAGAGTGGTATCAAGGCACTCAAGATTTGAGACCAAAATCCAGGGCAAAAGGAGACTCACTGAAGTGAACATGACATTCTCTGGAGAAAATTTCCAATTTGAAAGAGTCATGGGCAGAAAGTTGAGAGGTCAAGCATAAAGTGGTCACTATGAAGCACAAAAAAGTAGCAGAGCTTTCAGCAATCACATGGGACTAGGGAGATAAAACCTAAAGTTAAGGACTTACCAAGGAAGTCAGGATATGGCCAATATTACAGAAAAGCGAGCCCAAGAGTCTGAGCCATCTTTATCCTTAAGATAGTCACTATTTTATAACTACCACACACCCCAAAGCAAGAGAAGTAAAAAGTAATTGCAATAAACCATGTTAATGGCATTCCCATGGTACTGGTAAGATAAAAATAGAAGTTTGGAGCCCACAACAGCTGGGCCCTGGTAAGTACCTCAGGCTTAAAGTTGGGACAGTGGAAGGACGAAAGCCTGGGAGGAAAATTGAACCAGAAATTGATCTGATTAAACCTCAGCTCGGAAATATCTCATTCTTGCCTAGATTAAAATGATCTACTCCTGCTCTAGATGCCAACAAGATATTAAGAAAAATTCTACCTAGAGGAACATAACAACATTGAGATCTCAATATTTTCATACACAATGGTGAGCAGTCAGTAAAAAGCTGAGCCAGGCACAGTATAAATAGGACCAAGAGAAAAAACAGAAAAAGAGAAACAAACCCACAAATGATTAGACATGGAATTTAAAATAATTGTGCTTTATATGTTCAAGAAAAAGATAAGATGAAGAATTTCAAGAGAACTGGAATCTATAAAAAATAATCAAATTGATATTCTAGAAAAATAACTGAAATTACAAATGTAATATACAGGCTTAACAGCAAGTCAGATATAGCTAAAGAGAAAATATTTATTTTCTCTATATTATGAATATAGCATAGTAGAAAATATCTAGGCTGAAACACACAGAGATAAAAACTTCCCAAAGATGGAAAATACAGTATAAAGCATAAGAGACAAATGGAACATTATGAAAAGGTGTAAGTTACATGCAATTGGACTCCTAGCAGGAGGACAGAAAAAAATGGGGTGGAAGCAATACTTGAAGAGATGATAGCTGAGAATGATTCAACACTGATAAAAGCAACAAGCCACAAATTTAGGAAGCTCTGCAAACTTCATACAGGATAAATACAAAGCAAACCACATCTAGGCAACTTCATAGTAAAAGTGATACAAACCAAAGACAAAAAGAAAAAGTAAGAAGAGGGAGAAAAATAGACATCTTCAAAGGATCAACAGTAATGCTGAGACAGACTTTTCAATACAAAAAATGGAAATAACCAAAATGAAGTGTATATATTCATATAATAGAATACTCTATAAAAATGAGAATACATAATAGTACTGCTACAGGTATGAACAATAATGAATCTAACAAACATTATATTCAGCAGCAGAAGCCAAGTACAAAGGATATATTTTATGAATCCATTTGTATAAAGTTCAAAAACAAGAAAAACTAACCCACACTATTATAAGTCAGAATAGTGCTTATCCTTTGGAGTGGGAGACAAGAACCAGACTACTGGGTTGCTGGTAACATTCTAGTTCCTCATCTGGGTAGAGGTTAGATAGGTATGTTCACTTTGTGAAAATTCATTTAAAAAATGATTTGTGTACTTTTCTGTGTGCATGCTATACTTCAATACAAGTTTATTTAAACAATACACACATTAATGTATAACAGCAGTCCTTGAATTGCAAATTCTTTTCACAAATGATTCATATACAACTTCTTTCCTCCTTTCCTCCTTTTTACTCACTGCTTAATGTATCTTCAAACTACCCCATTCTTTGGGTTCAGAAGACTCTCAGGAATGAGACAGTCTTAAAAATAGGAGCTTCAGCTTATAATCCATCTAGAGATTATGAACTGATTAAGGTATTAATGGCCAGGCTGGGAACTTGATTGCAAAAGACATCTGTTTCTATGAGGAACCAATTTTAAAGATAAGCCAAACAAAAAGAATTTAAGAGAAGAGGAAAAGAATTGTTTATTAAGAGTAACAAAAGAGACAGAGAAAAAGAGAGAGGGAATGGATTGCAGGAAAAGATTCTAGTAAGGAGCATTAGGAAATGAGTAATATGATAAGGTGGTTCAATAAAATAAATACAGAAACTTAAACTTCACAGTAAGGGGTCCATTTGTGATAGATTTGAACATTTATCAATCACTAGAAGAACAAGAACTTTAAAACAGGATAGACTATTTAGGTTGCATTACGTAAGTTTTATAAGAAATTCTACATTTCTAGAGGAACTTTCAGAAAATCCATCAATCTGGTATAAATGCTTTAGCAAAGCCCTTCCCCACCTCATGCATATTTCACTTGGAACAAAGAGAGGGCCCTTAAAGTAAATTCCTGCCACCACCATGAGTTTGCCTAAAACAATAAAATCATTATGTGTTTTGTGAGACAGACTGTTAATAAAGCAATCTTATTGATTTGGCAGTTCTTTTTTTCTAGTCATTTTCTTACAGGATCTCATATGCAGTAAAAGTGGCTTTATAACTGAACAATGTTAGGAACCAGAAACCCAGTACAGGGTTTTTTTTTTTTTTACAGGTATTGAATATTCTTCCACTCCAGTAATTTAGAAAGGAAACTCTTTATCAGACTCTGCTAAACCTTGGGAAACGGTCACTGATAGAAATATTCATACATGACCTTGTAATTGTTCTTACATGGAAATTCTCTTTTCTTCCTCTCTTTTATGAAAGAAAGCACTCCAGCTGCTTTTCTGGAGTAAAGGTATTCTGCAGTAGAGCAAAGTAATAGGTTTTTAACCTATTGTGGGAGAAGAGGAAGCTTAAAAAAATTTTTTTTCAAACTTGTCTACCGCTCCACTCTCTTATGATGCTGAGATGGTGAAAACATCAAATCAGTAGACGGAGTATAAGCGGGGAGCTGGTAGGTTTGGTTTAGAGATGCTGGCCAAGTCGTTCTTTTTTTTTTTCTTTGGCTGTGTTGGGTCTTTGTTGCTGCGCGCAGGCTTTCTCTAGTTGCAGTGAGCAGGGGCTGCTCTTCGTTGCGGTGTGCGGGCTTCTCATTGCGGTGGCTTCTCTTTTTGCGGAGCACGGGCTCTAGGTGCACAGGCTTCAGTAGTTGCAGCATGCAGGCTCAGTAGCTCCAGTACATGGGCCCCAGAGCGCGCGGGCTTCAGTAGTTGTGGCACATGGGCTCAGTAGTTGTGGCTCGGGGGCTCTAGACTGCAGGCTCAGTAGCTGTGGTGCACGGGCTTTGTTGCTCCGTGGCATGTGGGATCTTCCCAGACCAGGGCTCAAATCCACGTCCCCTGGATTGGCAGATGGATTCTTAACCACTGCACCACCAGGGAAGTCCCAGCTATAAGATTTGATTAGATAAGTAGGTAGAGTTATGATACTGTCAAGTATACATAGTAACTAGAACTTCTCTAATAGCTTTCACGGCTAGAGGAGGAAGATGAAGATGATGAGGATGGTTGCAGCGACTCCTGCGGCTTACCAATTGACCACACACTTTATGCTAAACACTGTGCTAAACATTTTATTGCCTATTATCCCTATTTTAGGGATGAGGAGATTGAGGCTTAAAGAAATGTAAGTTACTTACTCAAGGTCACATAACCAGATAAGTGTCAGTGAGAACTCAACCAAAGTCTATTTGATCTTAATCACATTCTGCTCATAAATTCCAATCAGCATAATCAATTCCTTATATGCCTAACATTTCTGGATAATTTGGGAATGCTTATTGATCTTCAAGATTTATTCATCCTGTAATATTTTAACCTCTTGGTTTGCCTAGAAAACCTCCTAAAAGATAGTTAAAAGTAAAAATTTAGGCTTAACCAATTACAAATTCTAAATAGAAACAGTTTAACTAATTAGTGAAGTGTTATCAGAGACTAAAATGGTAAAAAATGTAAAGGATTCTTAGCACTCTCAACCTCTATCTTCCAGGAAAGGCCCAAAGATGTGCTGTAACACACCTCCAGAAACCAGTGGACACCTGGCTAGTCTGCAGAAGAATGTGGATTAAGGAATAAAAGCAATAAGCAATTCAACGGTGATTTCTTTGGCATGTGATTTCTCTGTAGAAAAGGAGAACTTTGAGATTCATATGTGTTTTATGGTAATTAAAGAAAAGTGCTTTTATTCAGGGGGAATAAAAGATTCTGATTACTGCTTTGAAAACCAACTTTTTTTTTCCCCAACAGTGAACTAAAATTGAAAAATAAGAAAGGATTCCTAATTTGGATCATCTGTAGCAATGGATGGGAAGGGCATTGTACTTACAATCTACTTTCATCAGATTTTAATTGTTCTAACTCACCATAACATAAAATTAAACAAATCTCACTGATGTCCTTACAAAATTAAAATGGACTGTAGGAAATTATGGTTTTTGTTGTTGTTTTTGTTTTGGAAATTATCTTTTTAAAAACTGGACACACAGGATAAATTTCATTTCAGCAAGGATTAATGATTTGTACCAAAATTTTATTCCAAATAGCTAGCAGAACATATTTCATATTGTCTTCCAAAGCCATGATTCTATCTCTTACCAGCTGTGTGGCCTAAAGAAAAAGCACCCATACTCTTTAAGCCTTCATTTTCTCATCTAAAAAACAGAAATAATATCACTAATTTGCTTCAGTTTCTGAAGTTTCCATGGTCCCTAGAATAGATAAATCCAAAGTTAAAAATCAAGGAAGTGCAAGATAATCCAGCAGCTATTCTGTCAGGACAGCTCACCACCATCATACTGGAATGACAGCGTCTTAGCATTTACACATGGTCATCAGTACCTTCAGGAACAGTAGCACTCACACTCCTCTCCGTCCTTGGATGATGCTGCAGTCTCCAACATGTCACATTCTACCTGTCTCTGAGTCTTTTAATTTTGACTCTTTATGCTCGTATCTCTCAACTCTTGGTTCAGTTCGCAGTCCCTCACATGGGGAGCACATGCATAATCAAGCAAAAGGCTTTTTGTATAGCCTAGGAAGCCTGTCTCTCTGGGAAATTACTGAACTATATCAAACGATACAAAAATCCATTCTTGAAATCCAAAAAAATGCTCTGGGGTTTTGTGACAATGAAGTAATGTATAAGAAAATAAGAAATGTATTTGTAAATGGTAAACATTAACCACATACATATAATAATTAATTAGTTATCACTGATAATCATGATTTCAAATGACTAGGACTCTGTTAACATTCTACAAATTGCATCATTATAGAGAAAATACTTGACAAATTTAGGATCTTTAGAAATAAAGTGCCACATAATGACAAGAAAAAAAAACTATTCCTAAATATAACAACTTTAAGGAACTCACTGTTGATCTTGGGGCAAGTCACTTCATTTCTATAAGCTTCTTATTCCTTAGGATAAAAAGAGAGGGCTAGATCCGGTGATTTTTATTAAATTGCATAAAGTACTTTTTCCATGGGACCTACATCTTACTCCCTGCCCCAACCTATCAGCTTTTTGCAAGGAAGAGGTGGCTCCTCACAGACAGTGTTATAAGAAAAGGCCACTGGCCATGCAATCAAGGTGAGCACTCCCACCTTCACTGAGGCAGAGATGATGAGATTGCCACTCCCTCCTTCCGCTTAGACCATCCAAAGTGCCGTAGAAGGCTAATGTGCAATTCATTGGTTTCTGACATTTAGTTGAAACTGGTTTCACTCATATATGAATATTTTGCTGTGATGGTATTCCAGGACACACTGTGCATGTATAGCCAGGAAGGAAAGGGGAGGTGTGGTGTGATTCTTTTTTTCTTGGCGTTGGGGGTAGGGTGGGTAGAGACAGGGGCATCCAGTGAAATTTATTCCACATGGGTCATGTCCTACCCAGAGGTCTGATCACTGGAATTACTGCTCATCCCTCTTTCATCACCAAATCCCCTGTTTTTTCTAACATTTTTATGGTAAAAAATTACAAAGACACAGAAAACTTGAAAGAATTACACAATGAATAGCTACATATTCACATTAGGATTCTGCAATTACTAATATTTTATTAAATATGACTTTGCTAAATGTGCTTTATCACGTATCTATACATCTTTTCATCAATCCATTTTTGGATACAATCTAAAGTAAGTTTCAAATATTAGTATACTTTCCCCCAATACCACAGCATGTATGTCACTAACTATAGTTCAATATTTACTTTTCTATTAAAAATTTACACATAGTGGGCTTCCCTGGTGGCGCAGTGGTTGAGAATCTGCCTGCTAATGCAGGGGACACAGGTTCAAGCCCTGGTCCGGGAAGATCCCACATGCCGCGGAGCAACCAAGCCCGTGAGCCACAACTACTGAGCCTGCGCATTTGGAGCCTGTGCTCCGCAACAAGAGAGGCCGCGATAGTGAGAGGCCCGTGCACCGCGATGAAGAGTGGCCCCCGCTTGCCACAGCTAGAGAAAGCCCTCGCACAAAAAAGAAGACCCAACACAGCCATAAATAAATAAAAATAAAAAAAGAGTTCCAATTTCAACGGTCAGCTACTCTTAAAAAAAGAAAAAAAAATTTACACATAGTGAAATGCATAATTTTTAAGTGTTACCATCTGATGAGTCTGACAAATGCATACATCTAGGTAACCCAAACATACATTAAGAGAGAAAACATTCCCATCATCCTAGAAAGTCCGTTCATAGCCCTTTCCAGTCAATCCTCCCAAAGGCAACCATTGATCTGTTTTCACCACAGATTAGTTTTGCTGTCCTAAAGCTTGTTGCTAATGGAATCATAAAATATCAATACCTTCTGTGTTTGACTTTTTTCACACAATCTTATGTTTTTGAGATTCGTTCATTTTGTTGTATGTATTTTACAACTATACAGCAGTTTATATATCCATTCTTCCACTGAAAGAACACCTGGGCTATTCTCAAGATTTTTCTATTATGAATAAAACTGCTATAAACATGCTTACACACATCATTTTGTGGACTTATGTTTTCAATTCTCTGAGGTAAATTCCTAGGAGTGGACTTGCTGGACCACAGGGCCAGTGTATGTTTCCATTCTAAAGAAACTGCAAGACATTTTTCTAAAGTGGTTGTACTGTTTCACATTTCCAACAACATGTGAGAATCAAACATATACATCCATGTATGCATGCATCCTACAATTTAACGTTATAATTTTGCTTTAAATAGATATATACATAGAAAAGAAATAGAGTCATCCCTTGGTATCTGCAAGGGATTGGTTCCAGGACGCCTGTGGATACCAAAATCTGCAATGCTCAAGTCCCTTATATAAAACATAAATCAATCCAGGATGGTTGAACCTGCAGATGCAGAACCCACACAGATAAGGAGGGCCAACCATATGAGGAAAAAACTTAAAAGTAGTCTTTTATACTTCTCAACATACGTATTATTTCTGGTGCTGTTCCTCTTTTCCTGAAGAGCTGAGTTCCCACTAGATATCATTTTTCCATCAGCCTGAAAATCTTCCCAAAGCATTTCTTATAGTACAGATCTGTTGATAATTTTCTCAGTTTTCACTTATCTGAAAATGTATTTTAGTTTCATTCTTAAAACATATTTTTGCTGGTTATGGAATTCTGGGTAGATAGTGTTTTTAATTTTATTTATTTATTATTTTTGGCTGCATTGGGTCTTCGTTGCTGCACGCAGGCTTTCTCTAGTTGAGGTGAGCAGGCGCTACTCTTCGTTGCAGTGCGTGGGCTTCTCATTGCGGGGGCTTCTCTTGTTGTGGAGCACAGGCTCTAGGCGCATGGGCTTCAGTAGTTGTAGCACACAGGCTCAGTAGTTGTGGCTCGTGGGCTCTAGAACGCAGGCTCAGTAGTTGGGACGCACAGGCTTACTTGCTCCGTGGCATGTGGGATCTTCCCGGACCAGGGCTCGAACCCATGTCCCCTGCATTGGCAGGCGGATTCTTAACCACTGCACCACCAGGGAAGCCCCGGTAGACAGTGTTTTCAGTTTTAGGTTTTTTTTTTTTCAGCATTTTGAAAATTATGTTCCACTGTCTTCTCCATTCCATTACTTCTCATAAGAAATCAGCCATCATTTATACTGTTGCTCCCTCTCTTTCTAATATGTCAGTTATCCCAGTTACTTTCAAGATTTTCCCTTTATAATTGGTTTACAGCAGTTTGACTATAAAGTGCATAGGTATGGTTTCCTTTGTATTTATTTCCTTGAGCTTAGCTGGATTTTTAGAATCTGAAAATTTATTTATTTATTTTTACTAAATTTAGGGAGATTTTAGCCACTATTTCTACAAATATTCTTTTTTTCCATTATTTTGTTTATCTTGGCTTTCTGCAACACAATTATACATAATGTCCCACAAGACACTAAGGCTCAGTTAATTCTTTTCAACCTATTTTCTCTGATTTTCAGGTTATATAATTTCTATTGACCTGTCTACAAGCTCATGCCTCTTTCTCTGTCATCTCTAATATTCTCCAATTTCTGCCACTTTTGGTCACTCTCCAGTACCTTCACATAATTGTTTGTTTTACAGTTTGCTTAGACTTCATAATTGTTATGTGTAGCTGAGCTGATATAAGCTACTTTGCCATTATTAGAAACTGAAACTTCCTTCTTTCCCTGTGTATCTACAAAGAATACAGGTGATTCTACTATAATTAGCAAGTACTATGGAAAAAAGGTGTTCTATGATTCACACTGATGTACTTTTTGTCTTCTGATTAAAGACTGGAGCCACAAGAGACTCTAATAACACTATTCAGTAGAACTTACTGAGACAATAGATTTTTTTCCGTGTTATCCAATATGGTAACCACTTGGCACACAGACTACTGGGCACTTAAAATGTGGTTATTGTGTTTGGGGAACTGATTTTTTTTTTACTTTATTTAATTCTAATTAATTTAAAATAACCACATGAGGCTAATGGCTACTGCATTGGGCAATATGACTCTAAAGATCATCTGATGTGATCTTTCTGTTTACAGATGATGAAACAGCAACTAAGAGTTTCCAGAAGTGGCCTGCCCATGATACATGGCTGCTAGTGGCAAAACCAGGATTCCAATTTAGATCTCCCAATTCCTAGTCTGAAGCTCCTGCTACTCTGTAGAGGAAGAGAATGCAAAATACTATGGCTGGAACAGGACAACCGAAAATATAATAGGTGAGTGATGATAAATTAGAACTTTGAAAAAATATAGCTGGAAAAAATGGAACAGCTGAGAGCAGAATGATTTGCAAACATATCATACATTACACATACATACACACATATTCACTGGGTGTGCTCATTTCTTTTAAGGTAATAACTGTTTTGTTAGTAGGAGAAAAAGAGCCATTTATAACTCATTACAGGCCCAAAAGGTCTGACTCAATTTATACAAAGTACAAAGAGCACAATCAAGAAGTTGATGTCCTACCTCCATTGTTCACCAAGTGTCCACTTTCCAAGTCCTACAGTCTTCAGTGACTTGGAGTTACAGCTTAACACTTATTTGTTTCTCAAAAGCCTGTAAGACACACACCACTGGAAAGGTTGCCAAGCATTCCCCTCCTGAACTTAATACTCCCTATGAGGATACGGCTCTCTGCTAAAATGGAATGCGTTTTACCTTTTAACCACTCTCCTATACTACTGGAAGTAAAATAATTACCTCACTACATTCTTTCACTCTGTCTCTGTCTCTGTCTTTCACACACACACACCCCACAAACCTTTGTGTTGATTTCATACTAGCACTACTAATATACTAATACACATGGTGTAGAAAAATGTCTGCAAAAAGGTCCAAGATAAACAGCATTGTTTTTGGAGAAAGTGCCGTGGTCAGGATGATGTCATAAAAAATCAACTAATCAATTTCCTGTACCACATCCTGAAGGAAATCCAGAAGGCTCAATTTTCTCACAGTCGAGTAGTCTTTCTGGGGGGACACTAACTGTTCCTGTGAACCCACAGGTAGTAAATTGATAATGATTATTATTTACCTTAAATCTTCAAAATTACAAAGAGTGAAATTTCATTGTAAAAGATCTTTAATGTGGGAGGCATTATGAAAATACAAAAAGTATCCTTATTAAATGTGAATTTCAGATTTTAGTTACTGACAGCAAAGAAGAGAAAAAATGAGTAAACTTAGTTGGTATTTACTACTGGACTTCAAAATGCTTCCTCTCCAGATCTGAGTAAAACAAAGACCACCCTTCACAACAGCCAAGGAGAGATCATTCTTTACCTATTATACACCCTCAGTGCTTTTCCTCCAGGCAACAAGCACTCACCAACACTGGGCTGGCACACCGCAGGAGACCTTCCAGATTTGAGCTCCTTGAGGGCATGAACAATGGCATATTTAGCTGTATACCCAAAGGCATTATAGCACCTGACACAAAGTAAGTGCCCAGTAAGCATGTGTTGAATGAATGAATGAGATTATCAATATAAATAAGCTATTCTCCTTTCCCTCCAGAAGCTGCCAGTTAAAAATGAGAAGACCACCATTACAAAAAAATAATCAATAAGCACCATAACTGAGGGTATCCCTAAGGGCTGTGATTTGCCAAACAATTTGAAAAAAATCTAAAGATTAATAAGAAGTGCTTCTGGCTTTAGAACAGCCTTTGTGGTGAGCAATTTGGGAAAAACTTTTAATTTAAAATAGGCATAACACCTGTTGACCCAGCAATTCCACTTGTTACACACTACACTCGTCCTAAATGTATACAGACAGACTTGTAAAAGGTCTTTTTTCCTGCAACCATGTTTGTAAAAGGAAAAAAAAAAACCTCCCTGAACATTCCATCAGCAGACAAAGGGTACATCCATAATACACATCACTACACAGAAGTTCAAAAGAACATGGTTGATCTGTACGTGCTAACATGAAAAGAGGTTCAACACTATTAAGTGAAAAAACATTTGGTAAACGTATCATATTCCCACCTATGAAACACGAAACCATAATAGAAAATGGGCTGGGGGCTTCCCTGGTGGCACAGTGGTTAAGAATCCACCTGCCAATGCAGGGGACATGGGTTCAAGCATTGGTCTGGGAAGATCCCACACGCCGTGGATCAACCAAGCCCACACATCACAACTACTGAGCCTGCGCTCAAGAGCACGCAAGCCACAACTACTGAAGCTCACACACCACAACTACTGAAGCCCACGCGCCTAGAGCCCATGCTCCGCAACAAGAGAAGCCACTGCAATGAGAAGCCCATGCACCACAAGGAAGAGTAGGCCCCACTTGCCGCAACTAGAGGAAGCCCACGTGCAGCAACAAAGACCCAACACAGCCAAAAATAATAAATAAATAAAATAAATAAATTTATTTAAAAAAAGAAAGAAAATGGGCTAGAGCCATGCTGTCTAATACAAACATAATAATTTAAACTTTCTAGTAATGTAAAAGAAAAGTGAAATTAACATATTTTATTTAACTCAATGTATCCAAAATATTATCACTATGTTGTCATCAATATGCAAACTAAGTAATGAAATACTTTACATTCTTTTTTTCATTCTAAGTCTTCAAAGTCCAGTGTGGATTTTACATTTATGGCACATCTCAATTAAAACTACACACGTTTTAAATGCTCAACAGCCACATGTAGCAGTGGCTACCAAAGTGGACAGTGTAGGTCTAGAAGGATACACTTCAAACTGGTAACAGTGGTCACTTCTAGAAAGGATTGTGTTTAATCTTTTACATCAATAACTAACTCATGTATTACTTACATAATGGTAAAAACACAACACTAAAAAACCAAGCAGTATGGGAATATAGATGGCTGAGCAAATATACCTATTCCAAGAGTTACTGAATATCTAGGTAGAGTAGGGGGGACCAGGGAAAAATAAAATTTAACAATATCATTTACAATAACACACCCATGTGTGCGCATGCACACATGTACACACACACACACACACAC
Organism: Stenella coeruleoalba; assembly: GCF_951394435.1. Taxonomy (NCBI): domain Eukaryota; kingdom Metazoa; phylum Chordata; class Mammalia; order Artiodactyla; family Delphinidae; genus Stenella; species Stenella coeruleoalba. Next base: position 68,454,653 of record NC_137160.1, on the reverse strand, counting down.
ACACACACACACAAAAAAAAACCTAAGGATAAAACTAAAGGAAGATATGCAATAGTTCTACATTGAAAACTATAAAACATTGCTGGAAGAGAGTTTACAAGGCCTAATAAATGGAGAAATATACCATGTTCATGGACTATGAAATTCAAATATATTTATAGATTCAAAGCTATCCCAATCAAAATTCCAGCAGGATGTCTGAGTGAAGGGAGGGGGGACTATAAGCTAATTCTAAGACAATATATGTTTTATATATTTATATAAATATATACTTGCATATACATGAATGTAAAGAACCTGGAATAGCCAAAACAATTTTGAAGAAGAACAAAGCTACAATAATTTCTAGAGTCATTAAAAAGCTACAGTAATTAAGCAATATGCTATTGTCATAAAGATAGACAAACAGATCAACAGCACACATCACTTTGTTTCTGACAAAAGTGGCACACAGTGCAATCTTGTGAATATATGGTGCTGGGTCAACAGGGTATTCACATGAGGGAAAAACTGAACTTTGATACCTGCCCCAAACCAAACACAAAAGTAAATTCCAGGTGGCAGCAGAGCTAAATGCAAAAGGTAAACAATAGAGCCTCATAGAAAAATATCTTCATGACCTTGGGATACATAAACATTTTCTTAAACAGGACACGAAAGGCACTAACCATTAAAGAAAGGAATGGTAAACCGGCCTTCACCAACATTGGTATGATATTGGGTAGAAAAGATAGAAATTGATGAAGAGAGCTTTTTTTTTTTTTAACATACTTATTGGAGTATAATTGCCTTACAATGGTGTGTTAGTTTCTGCTTTATAACAAAGTGAATCAGCTATACATATACATATATCCCTATATCTCCTCCCACTTGCTTCTCCCTCCCATCCTCCCTACTCCACCCCTCTAGGTGGTCACAAAGCACCCAGCTGATCTCCCTGTGCTATGTGGCTGCTTCCCACTAGCTATCTATTTTACATTTGGTAGTGTATATATGTCCATGCCACTTCGTCCCAGCTTACCCTTACCCCTCCCCATGTCCTCAAGTCCGTTAGAAAGAGAGCTTTAGTGAGCAGAGACAATTCAAACAAACCTGGATAAGAAAAACACTGCTGAGGAGTCTAAGATAAGGTCTTCTATGCAGAGGGACCATAATAAATAAAGATACAGAGGATAAAGTATACGGCACGTTTAACGAAGTATGGCAAGTAGACTTGTATGAACAGATTATAAGGTGTTTGACACGCAAAGCAGCTGAAGAAAAGTAATAGGAAAAGGTTATGAAGGGGTTTGGACTTTATCTTAAAGGAAACAAAAATTTGTCAAAGGCTTTTAAGCAGGAAAATTACACAATCAGGACTAAAGTTTAGAAGGGTAACTCAAAAAGCTCTGTAGTTGACGGACTGGATACATAAGAAACTAGAATCAGGGCAGAGTTAAGACAGATTTCACAAATTAGAATATTTACATACTCCAGCGTGACAAGAGGTATGCAAAGCTCCTAACAAACAGCTCTTTTTCAAAGCGTATCCAGTTTACTTGAATATCTGGGGGAAAACAATTTTACACTACAATAAGCACTGATGTTATACAGGCATATGCAACATTCATCATTTAAATGATGATGACAATGATAATGCCAATAATAATGCTTTTTTGAATCTTTATGTCTCAGGCATTCTCTAAAGCAAGCCCTTTATATAAACTAACTCACTTAATTCTCACAACAATAAGCAAGAAGGTACTATTAGAGTAACTTCTATCTAACTACAATATAGTTATTTACTCAGACATTTTGAATTTCTATATACCTTTTTACTTTTTATTTATTTTTTAATTAAGGCTTAACAATCCCTTATATTGCTGATGATAAAACTTGGTACAACTACTTTGGAAAACTGGTAAAAATCTAATGAATCTAAACATATATATGACCAAACATTTAACAGATATAAGTGCTGATGTTTACCAAAAGATATATATGTTTATAGCAGCTTTTTCATAACAGCCAAAAATCAGAAACAACTCACATATCCATCACACTTAGAAAAGTTATGTAATTTTCAGGGTCAGAGTAATAAATGGCCAAGCCAGAGTGCAAGCCCAAGGCTGTCTAATATCTAAATTCACACTCTCAGCCACTACCCTACACCTGAAAGAAATTATTTATATTCCTATGGCAGTGGCTTCAGGCTATGCTCATAGATCCAGGAGAGTGTTAAAAAGTATAGAAAGTTCTGAGAGGAGGCTACTGCAAAAGTCCAGACAAAAGATGATATGGCAGAAGGAAGGAGGCAGAAAAGGGATTTCTTTTATAGAAAGAAGAGAACCCAGTAACAAATCAAACATGCTAGCGAGGTGGCTTGGGCAACAGGACAAATGGTGAATGCAGAAGTAGGCAGAGATTGAGGGCTAAGTCAGGCATACTAAATTGAAGACGGGTGCCCAGGAGGCATCTGGATAAAGAAATATGAAGCTCAGGAGAGAAATCAGACTGATAAAAAAAACTTCAGATTCATCAGCATATGTGCATATCAGATTCCCTGAATAGAGAATAAAATCTCTAAAACAATATAATTAGTGTATTCTTCTGACAATTAATATTAGCTCACAGGAAGGTCTCTGTGGCCATCTGAAATTAATTTTGAAACTGTTAAAGCAGACAGAAGGTTAGTTAGAATGAAAAATCCTGTGGCGAAGGTATCACCTCTGCTATTAAGTATCCGAGAATAATCGTACAAAAGAAAAACATTTTGCTTTTTAAGGTAAGTGGCCAAAGTGGTTTCAGGCTGCTATCTTGCTACTTGGGAAAATCTTAAAATGTATTATAGCAAAGATGTAAGAGGCAGAAAGATGCAGCTTGGTTTTCTCACCAATCATAGCATTCATAGTGGTTAATTTTTGCTTCAAAAGGCAGCTTCCTATATTTTATTTCAATATCAAAATAATGCAAAAGGAAAACCAAGATAAAATTTGAGGTCACAGATACAATGTAAGAGTAGAATAATCATTAAAAAGTACATCCTCTGAACTTTTTATACTCAAAGGGTATGATTGCTTTGGGGGAGAGTTCTCAAAGTTCTAACCAGTGCAATAATTAAGAGAAAAAAAGTAGGGGTATAACATAAGGAAAGAAATGCACAAAATCATCATTATTTGCAGAAAGTCTGCATTACAAGAAAATCCAAGGGAATCAATAAAAAATACTGAGCTATAATGACAATTTTCACATAGTCAATTACAAAACGTGCAAAGTAAACACCTTCCCTCTTTGGCATCAATAACTAATTTTCAGAAAAGACACAATGGAAAAAATATCCCATTTCCAACAATATATATTAAACATCTAGGGAAAAACCTCCCCAAAAGTGTAGATCAGCGAGGGGAATAAAGAGTAAATGAAAGAACAGACAAGCCTCTTAAATAGAAGATCAACTATTGAAACGACATCAATTTATCCATAATTAACAAGTAAATTTAATACACTTCCAGTAAATACCACAATGGGAGAGTCTCCAAAATTGGGCAAAATGATTTAAAAATTCATTTGATGGGGGACAGAGAGACAAGGATATCCTAGACATTAAAAATAATAATAATGATATGGGACTTGTAGCAGATGTAAAATATATTATAGAGCAACAATAATTAAAACTATGCATTAGAACACAAATTGCCCAACTGCTCAGTAGAATGATACAGCAATGCCCAGAATCAGATCAATATAAAATAACCAATATTGCAATAGAAAAACATATTTTGAGTATTCAAGATCTTTATAAAAGAAATTTTTAAAAATAGTAAACCCAGTAGTGACCAAAGAAATGCAAATTAAAACAAGAAGATATCTTTTTTTCTTTTTTTTTTTTGCTGTACACGGGCCTCTCACTATCGTGGCCTCTCCCGTTGTGGTGCACAGGCTCCGGACGCGCAGGCTCAGCGGCCATGGCTCACGGGCCCAGCCACTCCGCGGCATGTGGGATCTTCCCAGACCGGGGCACGAACCCGCATCCCCTGCATCGGCAGGCGGACTCTCAACCACTGCGCCACCAGGGAAGCCCAAGATATCATTTTTTTAAATATCAAACTGACTTTTTAGTTTTAACAGTAATGCCTAGTGTTAGCTAGTGCAAGGAAATGAAAGCTTTTACACACTGCTCGTAGAACTAAAAACAGATACAGCCCTTCTGAGAGCAATTTAGCAATAAATATCAGAAGCCTTAATGTGTTTTTTTCTAAGCAAGCCCACTTCTAATACATTAACCAAAAGAAATGATGAGAGATATGTTCAAAGATTTATCCATAAAGATGTTTTTCCAGATTTTATAATACCAAAAATTTTGTAACAAACTAAATGTATAACAGTAGGGGGAAAGATTAAATAAATTATGATAAAGCCAAAAGACCTTCAGTAGAACATTTAATAAAATGAAGAAATGTTTAAAAATAACTGGAAGACAGTCCAAGACGGCGTACTATCAAGACGTGGAATTCGCGTCTCCTCACAACTAGGGCACTGGTGGGGGACCACAGACACCTAAGGGGATGGGAGGAATCCCCAGCAACTGGGTAGGACATGGGGTGTGGGGGGAGTGAATCGGGAGGAGAAGTGGAGAGGGGAAGGGACTGGCGCCCCTGAGGGGCAGCTGGGGGAGGGGAAGGGATCCCACCCCCGAAGGGGGAAACTGGGAACCATTGGGAGGGCAGAGGATCAACAGGGAGCCATGACCAGGTTTCCCCTGCCCACTTAGACCCCTAGGAACCTGCTGAGTTCCTGGGCCTGATCCTCTGCCCACTGAGGCCCCCTCCAGCCCACATGGGTCCTGAGGGAGTGGGAAGGAGGGAAGGGGGAGCAAAAGTAAAGGCTGGACCAGGACTGGCATGACTGAGGGGTGGCTGGGGTAGGGAAGAAGTCCCTACACCCAGCAGGACCCACCCACGGTTAGGGGTTCAGTGGTGATGGGGGAGACAGTGAGGGAGGGGTGAGAAAGAACATAAGGGAATGGGCCAGTGCTTTCCCTGTTCACTTAGGCACCGGGAAGCACCTGGGCCTAATCCTCTGCCCTCGGAGCATCCCTCCTGCCTCAAAGAACTCAAGCCCCGCACCTACACCCCCACCCAGGTCCCCGCGCCTCCATACTCGGAGACGCCCTCCAATGAGCTGGGCCTAAATCCCACCCACACACCCTCACTCAGGGACCAACTTCCAAACTCCTGAACTCCACACTCCAGAAGCCCTCCCTTCCACATGCTGCCTCTCCCCTTCTGCGCAGGTCCTAAGCAGAGGCCCTGCCCACACTTGAACATCACCTAGGCCCAGTCCCACCCTAAACCCCACCCCTGCCTAAGTTCCACCCCTCACCTAACCTCCACCCCCATAGTCAAGGCTTTTTTTCTTTTTTCCTCTTTTAGATTGGGGTTCTGTTTTACCTTGTTGATTCACTGTTGTTGATTCTTTTATATTTTCATTTCTCCTAATCTTTTATTTTTCTAATTTTATTTTATTCTTTATACTTTGTTAGTGATCTCTCCTTCTGGCTTGTTTCCCCCACCCCCACCCTTTTTTCTTTTTTTTGTTGTGGTTTTCTTTTACCTTGTTGCAACTGTTTCAATTATAGTTTTATTTTACCTAACATATTTTTTATCTTTCTAATTTTATTGTTTTCTATTCTTTGATATTGTACTGCTCCTTTTTTCTTTCTTTCTTCCTTTTTTTTTTTTTTTTTTTACCATGCCACAAAGCTTGCAGGATCTTGGTTCCCAGGCTGGAGGTCGGGCCTGAGCTCCTGTAGTGGGAGCTCCAAGTCCAAAACCCTGGACTAACAGAGAACCTCAGACCACAGGGAATATCAATCAGAGTGAGGCCTCTTGGAGGTCCTCATCTCAGCACCAAGACCCAGCTCTATCCAACTGCCTGCAAATTCCAGTGATGGATGTCTCAGGCCAAACAACCAGTAAGACAGGAATACAGCACCACCCATCAAAAAGAAAAGAAAAAATGACAAAAAATGACAAAAAATGACAAAAAAATATGTTACAGAAGAAGGAGCAAGGTAAAAACCTACAAAATCAAATAAATGAAGATGAAATAGGCAAACTACCTGAAAAGGAATTCAGACTAATTACAGTAAAGATGATCCAAAATCTCGGGAACAGAATGGAGAAAATATAAGAAACATTTAACAAGGATCTAGAGGAACTAAAGAGCAAACCAACTGTGATGAACAACACAATTACTGAAACTAAAAATACTCTAGAAGGAATCAATAATGGAATAACTGAGGCAGAAGAACAGATAAGCGAGCTGGAAGATAAAATGGTGGAAATAACTGCCAGGGAGCAGAATAAAGAAAAAAGAATGAAAAGAATTGAGGAGACTCTCAGAGACCTCTGGGACAACACTAAACGCACCAACATTCGAATTATAGGGGTCCCAGAAGAAGAAGAGAAAAAGAAAGGGACTGAGAAAATATCTGAAGAAACTATAGTTGAAAACTTCCCCAATATGGGAAAGGAACTAGTCAATCAAGTCCAGAAAGCACAGAGAGTCCCATACAGGATAAATACAAGGAGAAACATACCAAGACACATATTAATCAAACTATCAAAAATTAAATACAAAGAAAAAATATTAAAAGCAGCAAGGGAAAAGCAACAAATAGCATACAATGGAATCCCCATAAGGTTAACAGCTGATCTTTCAGCAGAAACTCTGCAAGCCAGAAGGGAGTGGCAGGACATATTTAAAGTGATGAAAGGGAAAAACCTACAAGCAAGATTACTCTACTCAGCAAGGATCTCATTCAGATTCAATGGAGAAATTAAAACTTTTACAGATAAGCAAAAGTTAAGAGAATTCAGCACCACCAAACCAGCTTTACAACAAATGCTAAAGGAACTTTTCTACTCAGGAAACACAACAGAAGGAAAAGACCTACAAAACCAAACCCAAAACAATTAAGAAAATGGTAATAGGAACATACATATCGATAATTACCTTAAATGTAAATGGATTAAATGCTCCAACCAAAAGACACAAACTGGCTGAAGGGATACAAAAACAAGACTCATATATATGCTATTTACAAGGGACACACTTCAGACCTAGGGGCACATACAGACTGAAAGGGAGGGGATGGAAAAAGATATTCCATGCAAATGGAAACCAGAAGAAAACTGGAGTAGCAATTCTCATATCAGACAAAATAGACTTTAAAATAAAGACTATTACAAGAGATAAAGAAGGATACTACATAAAAATCAAGGGATCAATCCAAGAAGAAGATAAAACAATTGTAAATATTTATGCACCCCACAAAGGAGCACCTCAATACATAAGGTAAATGCTACCAGCCATAAAAGAGGAAATCGACAGTAACACAATAGTAGGGGATTTTAACACCCCACTTTCACCAATGGACAGATCATGCAAAATGAAAATAAATAAGGAAACACAAGCTTTAAATGACACATTAGACAAGATGGATTTTTTTTTTTCAGTACTTGGTCCTCTCACCATCGTGGTCTCTCCACTTGCGGAGCACAGGCTCCCGACGCGCAGGCCCAGCGGCCATGGCCCACAGGCCCAGCCGCTCTGCGGCATGTGGGATCCTCCCGGACCAGGGCACGAACCCGTGTCCCCTGCATTGGCAGGTGGACTCCCAACCACTGCGCCACCAGGGAAGCCCACAAGATGGATTTAATTGATATTTATAGGACATTCCATCCAAAAACAACAGAATACACTTTCTTCTCCAGTACTCATGGAATGTTCTCCAGGATAGATCATATCTTGGGTCACAAATCAAGCCTTAGTGAATTTTAGAAAACTGAAATCATATCAGGGATCTTTTCTGACCACAATGCTATGAGACTAAATATCAATTACAGGAAAAAATCTGTAAAAAATACAAACACATGGACGCTAAACAATACACTACTAAATAACCAAGAGATCACTGAGGAAATCAAAAAATACCTAGAAACAAACAACAATGAAAACATGACGGCCCAAAACCTATGGGATGCAGCAAAAGCAGTTCTAAGAGGGAAGTTTATAACAACACAATCCTACCTCAAGAAACAAGAAAAATCTCAAATAAACTACCTAACCTTACACCTAAAGCAATTAGAGAAAGAAGAACAAAAAAACCCCAAAGTTAGCAGAAGGAAAGAAATCATAAAGATCAGATCAGAAATAAATGAAAAAGAAATGAAGGAAACAATAGCAAAGATCAATAAAACTAAAAGTTGGTTCTTTGAGAAGATAAACAAAATTGATAGACCATTAGCCCCACACGTCAAGAAAAAAAGGGAGAAGATTCAAATCAATAGAATTAGAAATGAAAAAGAAGTAACAACTGACACTGCAGCAATACAAAGGATCATGAGAGATTACTATAAGCAAATACATGCCAATAAAATGGACAACCTGAAAGAAATGGACAAATTCTTAGAAAAGCACAACCTTCCAACACTGAACCAGGAAGAAATAGAAAATATAAACAGACCAATTACAAGCACTGAAATTGAAACTGTGATTAAAAATCTTCCAACAAACAAAAGCCCAGGACCAGATGGCTTCACAGGCGAATTCTATCAAACATTTAGAGAAGAGCTAACACCTATCCTTCTCAAACTCTTCCAAACTATAGCAGAGGGAGGAATACTCCCAAAATCATTCTACAAGGCCACCATCATTCTGATACCAAAAGAAGATAAAGATGCCACAAAAAAACAAAACTACAGGCCAATATCACTGATGAACATAGATGCAAAAATCCTCAACAAAATACTAGCAAACAGAATCCAACAGCACATTAAAAAGATCATACACCATGATCAAGTGGGATTTATCCCAGGAATGCAAGGATTCTTCAATATATGCAAACCAATCAATATGAAACACCATATTAACAAAGTGAAAGATAAAAACCATATGATAATCTCAATAGATGCAGAAAAAGCTTTCGACAAAATTCAACACCCATTTATGATAAAAACTCTCCATAAAGTAGGCATAAAGGGAACTTACCTTAACATAATAAAGGCCATATATGACAAACCCACAGCCAACATCATTCTCAATGGTGAAAAACTGAAACCATTTCCTCTAAGAGCAGGAACAAGACAAGGTTGCCCACTCTCACCACTATTATTCAACATAGTTTTGGAAGTTTTAGCCGCAGAAATCAGAGAAAAAAAAGAAATAAAAGGAATACAAATCAGAAAAGGAGTAAAACTGTCACTGTTACAGATGACATGATACTATACATACAGAATGCTAAAGATACTACCAGGAAACTACTAGAGCTAATTAATGAATTTGGTAAAGTAGCAAGATATAAAATTAAAGCAGAGAAATCTCTTGCATTCCTATACACTAATGATGAAAAATCTGAAAGAGAAATTAAGGAAACACTCCCATTTACCATTGCAACAAAATGAATAAAATATCTAGGAATAAACCTACCTAAGGAGACAAAAGATCTGTATGCAGAAAAGTGTAAGACACTGATGAAAGAAATTAAAGATGATACAAACAGATGTAGAGATATACTATGTTCTTGGGTTGCAAGAATCAACAGTGTGAAAATGACTATACTACCCAAAGCAATCTACAGATTCAATGCAATCCCTATCAAACTACCACTGGCATTTTTCACAGAACTAGAACAAAAAATTGCACAATTTGTATGGAAACACAAGAGACCCCGAATAGCCAAAACAATCTTGAGAAAGAAAAATGGAGCTGGAGGAATCAGGCTCCCGGACTTCAGACTATACTACAAAGCTACAACAATCAAGATGGTATGGTACTGGCACAAAAACAGAAATATAGATCAAGAGAACAGGATAGAAAGCCCAGAGATAAACCCACGCACACATAGTTACCTTATCTTTGATAAAGGAGGCAAGAATATACAATGGAGAAAAGACAGCCTCTTCAATAAGTGGTGCTGGGAAAACTGGACAGCTACATGTAAAAGAATGAAATTAGAACACTCCCTAACACCATACACAAAAATAAACTCAAAATGGATTACAGACCTAAATGTAAGGCCAGACACTATAAAACTCTTAGAGGAAAACATAGGCAGAACACTCTATGACATAAATCACAGCAAGATACTTTTTGACCCACCTCCTAGAGAAATGGAAACAAAAACAAAAATAAACAAATGGGACCTAATGAAACTTCAAAGCTTATGTACAGCAAAGGAAACCATAAACAAGACCAAAAGACAACCCTCAGAATAGGAGAAAATATTTGCAAACGAATCAACGGAGAAAGGATTAATCTCCAAATATACAAGCAACTCATGCAGCTCAATATCAAAAAAACAGCCCAGTCCAAAAATGGGCAGATGACCGAAATAGACATTTCTCCAAGGAAGATATACAGATTGCCAACAAACACATGAAAGAATGCTCAACATCATTAATCATTAGAGAAATGCAAATCAAAACTACAATGAGATATCATCTCACACCAGTCAGAATGGCCATCATCAAAAAATCTACAAACAATAAATGCTGGAGAAGGTGTGGAGAAAAGGGAACCCTCTTGCACTGTTGGTGGGAATGTAAATTGATACAGTCACTATGGAGAATAGTGTGGAGGTTCCTTAAAAACCTAGAAATAGAACTACCACATGACCCAGCAATCCCACTACTGGGCATATGCCCTGAGAAAACCATAATTCAAAAAGAGTCATGTCCCACAATGTTCACTGCAACACTATTCACAATAGCCAGGACATGGAAGCAACCTAAGTGTCCATCGACAGATGAATGGATAAAGAAGATGTGGCACATATATACAATGCAATATTACTCAGCCATAAAAAGAAACGAAATGTAGTTATTTTTAGTGCGGTGGATGGACCTAGAGTCTGTCATACAGAGTGAAGTAAATCAGAAAGAGATAAACAAATACTATATGCTAACACATATATATGGAATCTAAAAAAAAAAAAAGGTGAACCTAGGGGCAGGACAGGAATAAAGACACAGACGTAGAGAATGGACTTGAGGACACGGGGAGGGGGAAGGGTAAGCTGCGACGAAGTGAGAGAGTAGCACTGACATACATACACTACCAAATGTAAAATAGATAGCTAGTGGGAAGCAGCTGCATGGCACAGGGAGATAAGCTTGGTGCTTTGCGACCACCTAGAAGGGTGGGATAAGGAGTCTGGGAGGAAGATGCAAGAGGGAGGGGATATGGGGATATACATATGCATATAGCTGATTCACTTTCTTATACAGCAGAAACTAACACAACACTGTAAAGCAATTATACTCCAATAAAGATGTTAAAAAAAAAGTGGAAAATATTAATGAAAAAACAAGTTAAAACAGTATATAATAGGATTTCAATTCTTGTGTGAATACATATGAACAATTATAACTGCATATATGATCAAAAGATTATACCCAAAATAATATTAATAGGATGGTAAGCTTACAGTTGGTTATTTTCATGTATTTCTTATGTAATTAGATAAAACTAATAAATATCACCTTTTAAAAAAACGATGGGGACTTCCCTGGTGGCGCAGTGGTTAAGAATCCGCCTGCCAATGCAGGTGACGTGGGTTCGAGCCCTGGACCCGGAAGATCCCACATGCCGCAGGGCAACTGGGCCCATGCAGCACAACTACTGAGCCCACGTGCCACAAATGCTGAAGCCTGTGCTCCTAGAGCCCATGCTCCACAACAAGAGAAGTCACCGCAATGAGAAGCCTGAGCACCGCAATGAAGAGTAGTTCCCACTTGCCGCAGCTACAGAAAGCCTGCGTGCAGCAACGAAGACCCAATGCAGCAAAAATAAATAAAGTTCAAAACTCAATTTAAAAAAAAACCAAGAATCTGTGACTATATATATAATATATATAATAGGATGGTGGAAAATATCTGTTCTTTGCTAAAGGAATAAACTATCTTATCACTCAGCAAAACATGACTTACCTGCTGACCAGGTTTTAGAACCTCATATGGCAATTTCTACATCTCACTTGGGGGCCAGCTTGATTTCTACCTGTTTCACAAACTTCCTCAGGTCTATATCAGTCTCTGTTTCCTCTGGAATTCCAGAATCTTGGCAGCAATTGAGTGTTCTCCTTTTCAATACCTATCACAACCCTATGTCCCTAATTAAAAGCCTTTCTAGCTTATCCAGTAATCGAGCTAATATATACACCTCAAAGGTTAGGAAAATGGGGTATAAATTCAGCTATCTGTCCCTGCACTAAATGGCTCTATCTAGATACTGATGCTGTTTTAGTTCTTAAACCTGGCTCTCACTTCTTAATGCCATCAGTATATCTGCCTCTAGAAATCTGAACTTCTTTTCATTCTCTTAACATCAAGAAATCAGATAATCTGGCTTATAAGAAATGTTTGTAAACTAAGAGTAAATAAGTAAAGAGAAAAATGTTTAGGCAACTCTCTTGAGAATAAAATTGCCAAAAATTCACTGCCCTTGGAGCTTTCAAAGGCTTTTTTTCTGATACCTATGGATGAGAGAGACTTTCTAGGAGTCCAGCTTTCCCAAGGGGAGATTCCAGCATGCCACTGAAGTAAAGGTTTTTTTCTTTCCCAATTCCTTTCTAGTGCCTGACTGTGTTCTAGAGACATGAAGATGCTGGGTCATTTAAATAATATAGTTAATCTCCATAACGTCCTACAGTGACATTCTGAGATGTAAATGTAACTAAACATATTTCCCAACACATAGATTAATTCATAAATTTATTGTTGCCTCTACTATTAACTTCATTCTTATTTATAATATTCTATTATTACTACCATTTATGGAATTCCAGGTACCATGCTAGGTACTTTACATGTATTATTTATAATCCTATCACAACTGTGTATAGAATAAACAGAATCATCATTTTCTGAATAAGAAATAAGAGGCAAAAAGAAGTTAAATAATAACTTCCCCAAGATCCCCGAGCCAGGATAACTGAAGCAGGGATTCAAATCTGGGTCTGTCTCCTACCAAACCCCACCCTCTTTCCACTCTGCAGGCACCATCATGTTGCATCTACTGGATATCAAGTTTCTGAGGATATTTCATTTCATTTATCTAGAAAAGACTAGGATGATATTTCTCTATCATTACGATTCAGGTCTCTCAGTGAGACTTAACATGTTTCTACCACCAGAGTTAAAAATCCACCAAAGAAACAATGTGAAGGATTCACAGCAATAATACTCCATCTCAGATAAAGCATAATGTGTGCTTATTTAATTTAATGAATATATCATAATGATATAGCTTTTTACATATATCCATAGCACATTTGAAGAGAATAAGAACAATGTATCTGACCAAGCTGCTAGATCCTGAGGTCAGAGACCATGTCTCATTTACCTCTATATCCCCAAGTCCTGTATGTGATAGATGTTCAACACCTCGTTGTTGATGAAAGTTAGAAGCAATGATTATCAACTCCTGAAAGTAATATTTTAAGATACCTAAAACATTTTGAGCAGCCAAAAAAGACCCCATGTTTCAAAAAAACTGGTTTTGGTCTGCAGGTAAACTTCCTACCTCTCGATCCTTGAGTTTCATGGCAAGCACCAACTGATGCCTGTGGTTAGTGAGAGCCTCCCGGTAATTTCCTTTGGAGAAGAATGCAGAGCCCAGATTCCCATGAGCTCGGCATTCTCCTGTCTGGTCACCTGAATTGGGTTTAAAAAAAAAAAAGATAAAATTTATCTAAGTTACAGCATTATTTATAATATATAATGGCCATCCTAATACAACAGCCACAGATTTACTAGCTAAGATTTCACTTGCCTTCTTTTCTTCTTCTAAAAGACTCTATGTAGGAAGTTATGGTCCTAGAAGTTAAATCTCTGGACAACTGTTATTGATGTTATAACATACAACTGCAGTCAGGGACATAAGTGTTCTGGAAATGAGAGGTCATTGCTTTGTTTCTGAACAACCATCAGCTTGTTGGTTCAGTCACTTTACTCCACACCTACCATAATATGTTGCTTCTTTACAAGTATGCTTCTTTACAAGTATGCTGACCCACCATATCTCTTCTCTTACTGCAATCCTCCAAGTCCTTGAATAATCACTGTGATGATTATCATAAACCACATTTTTTTTTAAAATGAGGAAACAGCAGCACAGAGATTAGGCAACTTGCCGAAGGTCACACAGCTAGTTAAGTGGCAGAGCCAGGATTCTAAACTCAGCGGTCTGGCTCCATAGTCCACACTCTTAACCACTGCACTGCACTATTTCGTCCAACAAAATGATGGTGCATTCTATTGTAGGCAAAAATGAAAATTAAGGTCAAAGATTCACCCACAAATCTATCATCTGAGATATTAAATCTGTGAGCCCATATCTCTGAGGAGGCAATGAATATGTTAATCCATATCTTTTGGCCTTTTGGGAGCTTGATACCTTGTTAAATGAAAAGCCCTAAAGACCTAAGTACTCTAAAACAGAGAATGTTCCCGAGGTACAATCACTTTTCATGGCACATACTACTCCCATTCACATCAGGTTAATCAGCTTTCTTCATTTCCTTTCTGTACTGAAATAAAGGAGAAAAGCATAACTCTACCTAAGGTCTTGGCTACATCCAAGTCCTGCTGCATGTATCCAGTGCTCTTCTCTGTGTTTCCGAGAGACCAGTAAGCACTGCTCAGCGCAGAGAAAACGGAACCTCTCAGTTTGAGGCTGCAGGTGCCAATCTTCAGAGCGGCTTCTAAGACAACCACAGAGGCCCCATGATGGCCAGCTGTCAGGAGTTCTTGCCCAACCACAGACACGACCACAAAGGGACTCTTGTCCAGTTTCATTTTCTGAAGCTGTTGATAAGTGGGCTCGAGGGAGTCTGAAGAAAAACAAAAGAAAATAAGAGAATATAGGCTTATACACAAAACAATCTTTTCCAATACACTCTAGAAACAAATGTTTATCATACCTTTTTATGGCCTGTTTCAGGTACAAACTCTTCAACCTTTCAATCTAGCACCACCCTTACTGTCCACTCATTCATATGACTGGGTAACACCAATGTCTTTCCAGTAATTTCCTTACATCACTTTCACATGCATACACCACACTTGTCCTCTCTTCTGGTCTTTCTTTGATCAGGACCCACCACTTTCCCTGAATGGTTCTCCCTTCTCTGACCTCCTGCCCTCTCAAAATATCACAGGCACATCACTCAAGTCCCACCCCTACTATATACAGGCAGACCTCAGAGATGCTGTGGGTCTACTTCCAGACCACTGCAACAGAGGAAATATCACAATAAAGCAAATCACATGAAATTTTTGGTTTCTGTGCATATCAAGAAGAAAAAAGAAATCGTCTGAGTTTACTAAGGTAAGATGAAAGACAAAATTAATGTTTATCTCATTTTATTTTCATGTTGTGGAAAGGACACAGATTAGGGGTCAGGAAGCCACAGGGAGATTCTTTCCATTTGAAGCTAGGTTTCAAAGTGGATGACCTCTAAGCTCCTTCTTCCTCCTCTTTTTTTTTTTTTTTTTTTTTGTGGTACGCGGGCCTCTCACTGTTGTGGCCTCTCCTGTTGCGGAGCACAGGCTCCGGACGCGCAGGCTCAGCGGCCATGGCTCACGGGCCCAGCCGCTCCGTGGCATGTGGGATCTTCCCGGACCGGGGCACGAACCCTTGTCCCCTGCATCGGCAGGCGGACTCTCAACCACTGCGCCACCAGGGAAGCCCTATTTTTTTTTTTAAAAGACTGTTGCAGAGCTAATGACTATAACCTTACAGTGAGGTAGCACTTGTAACACTTTTGTTGTTAGCTTTCCTGAAAAACTGTTTCACATTAGTTGTTCCACTGTGCCTATGTGAAAAAAAAAAAAAAAAAAACTATTGAAAGGTTGGTCTCTTTAAACTGTGAATCTCTCAGCCAACAGTACTGCATTAAAATGTAATTTTTACAATTTATGACTTCAAATCTCCACTTGCCACTAAGGAGCTCTCATCCGAATCAACATTACCACGGAAACCTCGAAACCTACTGGTGCCTAAAGCATTTTTCCCTTCAATCAGATCACTAAACAGAGAACAAAGAACATTTTTACACCTATCAAGATGCAAGCAGTACACAGTACCAGTAAACGTTTGCTAACCAATAGGGTTAAATACAGGCACAAGAGCCCAGGAATTGCTAGAACAGGAAAAGAACAATGCCACACTGAAATAACTGTGAGCAGAACTTTGATGGTATCCACTGATGGATTTGGCAGCCAGTGATGATCACACATTAGCATCCCAATGGCCAATTAGCAGAAGCAAAAATAACAGAATTTTAGAGCTGAAAAGACCTTGAAAACACCCTTATTTTATTTATTAAATTTATTTATTTATTTATTTTTGCAGTACATGGGCCTCTCACTGTTGTGGCCTCTCCCATTGCGGAGCGTAGGCTCAGCGGCCATGGCTCACGGGCCTAGCCGTTCCGCGGCATATGGGATCTTCCCGGACCGGGGCACGATCCCGTGTCCCCTGCATCGGCAGGCGGACTCTCAACCACTGCGCCACCAGGGAAGCCCTAAATTTATTTTTATTTATTTTTTTGGCTGTGTTGGGTCTTCGTTGCTGTGCGTGGGCTTTCTCTAGTTGTGGCGAGTAGGGGCTACTCTTTGTTGTGGTGTGAGGGTTTCTCACTGCGGTGGCTTCTCTTGTTGCGGAGCACAGGCTCTAGGCGTGCAGGCTTCAGTAGTTGTGGTGCGTGGGCTCAGTAGTTGTGGCTCACGGGCTCTAGAGCGCAGGCTCAGTAGTTGTAGCGCATGGGCTTAGTTGCTCCGCAGCATGTGGGATCTTCCCGGACCAGGGTTCGAACCCGTGTCCCCTGCATTGGCAGGCGTATTCTTAACCACTGCGCCACCAAGGAAGCCCAACACCATTATTTTAGAAATGAAGAATCTGAGTATTTAAGTATTGAGTATTCACGCAAGGTCAGATAGCTTGGGACAAAGCCAAGGCAAGAACCTATTGCAGGGCTCTAAGTCCAGGCTCTCTGATACTATACCGGGCAAAATTCTTGTTCACACAAGAAGTCAATTCCAGCTGATTTTAAGCAGGGAAGAAATGCACTGAGTGGCTACTGGGAAGGGTGGAAAACCAGGCCTCCAGACCCACAGTCAACTTTTGTGAAAAAGTTCCTGGTGAAGGCAACATCACCACTGCAAGTAAACACAGGACATTGCAGCTTGTAATTCTGCCTCCACCACTACTAAATGCCGCCCTTGGAAAACGGATGTCACTATTGCCACCTGCCACCACTGGAACAAATTCTGTATATCCTTTCTTCTTTTAGCCTTTAGCTCCTAATTCAAAGGTGGAGTCCCAGGTGCAAAGGAGGATGCGAAAATTAGGATCTGATGTTTTCAACTTTTATAGTGGAAGGCAAGGAGGCAGAAGTAAAAGACAGGGAGTTCCCAAAACACAGGAAGAGTGTTCAGACACAGATGGCACGAAATGACTGATGGACAGCAAAGATTCTACTTTTCAGCTGGTGATTATTGTAACCATTGCAACCATGGCTAAGTTCAAAAAAAGAGCCATCCAATAGAGCCTCTAAAACTACACAATCGTAGAAAGAAGAGAGAACATTGCCACAGTTAGAGGACCAAGGGAAATACTTGGAAGATTTTCAGAAGAAAAGGAAATCTTCATTTGTACAAATTTTTACTAAATAAAAATGAAACGGAAGGATTAAGAGGTAAAAGATCAAATTTCCATTTGTGGTATATAGGAAAGAGACTATACATATATAAAAAGATAAATTATAATGCAAGCTCAAATACAGTATATGTTATAAGAGTTTGGAAAAGGGAATGATTATCAAGGGTAATCAGAAAACTTCATAAAAACAGAACCTGATTTCTTAAAGAAAGGGTAGGACTTAGACAAGTCTTTGTACTTTCTTCTGTGAGTAGAGGGTATTTTAGGCAGGTTTGTCCTAAACAAAGGTGCATGGAATGAAAGATAGGTACATGGAATGAAAAGGAATGATGAACAGGGCAGCTTGAATGGCCCAGAGAATATTTATGGGGAAGGAAGCTGATGTGGAATAACACAGAAAATACTGAGCTAAGGATAAAGAGACCTGGATTTCAAAGCCACATAACCTTACTTTCCTCACTTTGTCAAATGTATCACAATTATGATTGTGGTGATGGTTACATAAATCTATACACGTTATAGATAAGTATATGTCAATATTAAATACATATGTGTATATACATGTAAATGTATCTATGTTTGCATCTATGCATGTGTAAAGATATATACACAAAAAGTCCATTTCACTTGATGTAAATTAAAAAAATTTTAATGTCAAACTTCTCTGCTTTGGGCTGTAATTACGTCTCATTTGTCCATACTCACTAATCAGAAGGTCTGGTTAGCAGTTGTACACTCATTTGATAAATAAAAGTGGTAAGATAAGTTTTTTTTTAATGTATAAAAACTGTATAGGCTGCAGAGTGAAGTAAGTCAGAAAAAGAAAAACAAATATCGTATGTTAACGCATATATGTGGAACCTAGAAAAATGGTACAGATGAACCGGTTTGCAGGGCAGAAATAGAGACACAGATGTTGAGCACAAATGTACGGACACCGAGAAGGGAGAGTGGCAGGGGCGGGGTGGTGGTGGTGTGATGAATTGGGAGATTGGGATTGACATGTATATACTAATATGTATAAAATGGATAACTAATAAGACTGTGCTGTATAAAAAATAAATAAAATAAAATTCAAAAAAAAAGAAAAAAAACTGTATAGGCTGGATTAGGTGATCTATAAGATTCTTCCCAACTATACTATTCTATGATTCTAATTCCTATTCTACAGTAAACTTTGGCTGTTAGCAAAAGGACTAATTGTGTGATTTTCTCAGACTAGATGGAACAGAGTTTTGGCAGCCTGTAGATGTAAAGATGTTTTCCTTTATAGAAATCATGCATAATATATAAAATATCCAATGTCAAAACAACTTCATAAGAATGTAAAGGCACTTTGCAACAATCATTGAACACCAGTTATGTGCTTTCAAAATGTAAAGGCTTTAAGAATTTAAGATAAACAAAGTCACATTTCCTGACACTTGAAAACCTTGTAAGAATGTAGTAGAAGCTAATAATAAACAAATAATCACACTCAACTAAAAGATATACTATATTTATTTCATCAGTTCTGCATATTCATTCACATTTTAACATTTCTGAATTTGAGATTTAATGTCCATGAACCCAGTGGTGCCTCACAATGGTTGGTTATTTCTATGTCTAAATGGGGCTAAAAGAATCCTTTCAGTTTATATAAAATAAAAAGTTAAGTGATAAGAAAGAAATTTACTTATCAGCATTTTATTTTTTCTTAGTAATATATAAAATAATGACACAACTTTCAATCCAGATTTCTCAGCATTGGTAGGATGTGCTATGGGACCACAGAGGAGAAAGGTGCTAGCCCTACTCAGGTAGGTCTAGGAATGCTTTCCAGAGGTAATGACATCTCAATAGAAATCGGAGCTATGAGAAACTAGTGTTTTCCAGGAACTGCAGGTAGTTTTAGCTGGGAATATCTTGGTAATGAGAATAAAAGAGAAGTAAGATCTTTTATACTAAGGTAGTTGGCCTTTATCTTGTAGACAATGGGGAAAATTCAGAATTATGAATAAGAGAATGACAGATCAAACTTACACTTTAGAAAGTTCATTCTGGAAGGGAAGCAAAGCATGGACTGGTTTGGAAGAGATAATAGCCAGGAAAACCAGTTAGAGAAAAAGTCCTGTATTTGCAATGACAAAACAGATGGACAGCAAGGGATAAATTTCAGACATATTTAGAATTTTAAAATTTACAGAATTTGAGGAATAAATGCATTAACAGGCACAATGCCTTATTCCAAAGTAATGATACTCTACTGACTGTCTCCTATGAATCACCTTCAAGGTAACTAAAATTTTTACAGACTTCAATCTGTCTCAGGTACTATGAAGACATTCTGCAGCCTTCCAAGTTATCCTTATAATATTTAATTAGCATACATGACTAAAAAGCTTCAACTTTCCTAAAAACCTGGTGATACCACTACCAATTATTACTGGATATAATATAATACTGTACTGCAAACTCAGAAGACTGGAAGAAACAATTCTGGAATGAATCTCCAAAACAGGGATCCAAAGAGAGAACAGCAACCACTGACAAGGTAAGAAGGTAACCAAAGTATAATGAGAGTAAAGTATAGCCCAAAAACCAAAATTTAGAGGTAAGGTTCGTAATATCTAATTATTTTTAATTTTTACCTTTTCTTAGGCTAATTCCTTAGAGGGGAAACTAAATTAAAAACCACTGGGCTTGTCACAAAAGGACAAATATTGTATGACTCCACTTATATGAGGTACCCTGGTAGTTGCCAGGAGCTGGGGCGGTAGGGGAAGATGAGGAATTATTGTTTCATGTGTACAAAGTGTCAATTTGGGAAGATGAAAAAGTTCTGGAGACAGATGGCAGTGATGGGTGCACAACGCTGTAAATATACTTAATACCACTGAATTGCATAACTAAAAATGTTATGTACATTTTACCTTAACTGGAAAAAAAAAACAAAAAACTTTTGGTTCACACTAAAAGGAAAACTTAACCCTCCCCCCAAAAAAAGAAAATAAAAACTGACATGTTTAGCTCTTTGTCTAAGCCACTTCATATTTTTCTGGGTTCATTTGTGAATTTATTTATATCCTACTTCATTACAAAAGGATTCAAAGGCCTTCTATAGAAATAAGGTGGAAAACACAGAAGTCAGAGTGAGTGGAAAATAAAGTAAGGAAAACTCAGCTTAGAGACTATAAGCCCTGGCACACTTCCTAAAGGTGGACAGGACACTAAGCTCTAACGCTTCACAGAGGACAAAGCAAAATAAAGGATCACTTCAGATAATTCCCAAACGTTTTAGATAAAAATACACCAATGCTCAGGAGAAACGCAGTTTTTCCAGGCACCAAGTGCTCAGCAAAAGGACCATGTGTGCTGTGCAGTGTTTGTTCCACACCCACAACACAAATACAAGAGCAAGCTTACCACTGCTGCTACTTCTTTCCACAGAGAGAAGAAGGGCATCACACTGCACAGGGAAACTGTCTTAAAGGGGCCTGCCTTTACATGCCAAGGCTTGATTCTCAAAACAATTATTAGGGGACTTCCCTGATGGTCCAGTGGTTAAGAATCCGCTTTCCAATGCAGGGGACGCAGGTCCAATCCCTGGTTGGAGAACTAAGATCCCCGCATGCCACAGGGCAACTAAGCCCATGCGCCACAATTACTGAGCCTGGGCACTCTGGAGACCGTGTACCACAACTAGAGAGAATCCCACGCGCCGCAACTAGAGAAGCCTGCATGCTGCAATGAAGAGCCTGCATGCCACAATGAATATCCCGTGTGCCACAACTAAGACCCAATGCAGCCAAATAAATAAATAAATATTTTTAAAAAACAATATTAGGAGGTACTTATTATCACACCCCTTTTACAGATAAGAACTGAGGTGCAGAGAAAGGAAGCAACCTTGCTCAGTCAAGGGGATAGCAAATAGCAGTACTGGAATTAGAGCCCAACCTTTGGGGGAAAAGTCAGGTTTTTTTTAACATAACATTTCAGAAACAGGCCCTCTGTGCAAAGTGACTGCCACTTAAAAGAGAATCAGAGGGAAAGAGTTACCAAGGGTGGACTATCAGGTAAATAAAACGTGAGCCCCAATTTGACTCTGAGAGAAAAGCTTATATATTCGAGCCATTTTCTACCAGTACTTCATAAAATCAGCTTCCTGGATCTTCTGAAGCTGGTAGAAACACCACGACAGGTGATAGCCTATAAATGTAATAGTCTTTAGATTACCAAATTAACAAGAGGATAGAAAATATACACAAGAGAACCCTCAGCAAGAAGCAGCCCTAGCGTCTTTAGAGGAACAAATAAAGGTAAACACAGTCTCACTTTGTAATTACATTATTAAATCTGCCGTTGGCAGTAGTACTATGCTACACCATCCAAATTTACATAAACATTTATAGATACAATGAACTGAAATTGCTGAAAGACTATCTAAAAAGGAGAAATGGAAAATAGTAAAAGGATAATTTGAGGGTCATTAAAGAGTCTCATTTTATATTAATACTTACTTGGACATTTACATAAATGATTTAAGGGAAATACATTACACATAGTGATGTAAATATATCTACAGGAAAAGTAGATTATCTGATATCTGGTTGTTGAGCATGAATGAAACCACAAAAGTAAAGTAAAAAAGACTTAATGCAGTTAGCAATATAGGCAACAACAAAATTTTAAAAATCAAGTAAGTTCCAAAGTGGATTAATATATTTATTTGGGAACAAGAGTATATTACTATAGATTAGCCCTATCTTTAAAAAAATCTTGAAACGTCCCCAAAAGGCCAAACCACAGGAACGCTGTGCACATCGTGGGAGCTTTGTTTGCTTACAGAAGCACTGGACGAGGGAGCTTCCCTATTGCGTCTCAGAATTGCAAAACAAAAACAACTGACACAACAGATCAGACCTACATGTAAAGTGTCCTGGACTGCAGAGTTACGCAACAATGGCAGAAACTGAGAACGCTGCAGGAGGCTAAAATAAACAGTGGGTAAAAAATGGGCAGCAAATGATGACAGATTTTGTGAATTATAACCATATGACAAAAAGAGAGGTCATTAAGATGTTAAATGATGCACAGAACAACGCTGTGCAAAGCAACAGTCTTTCTATAAAATGTTGATGAGAAAAGCCCACCTGGAATAGCTACAGTGGTAAAGGCAATACCAAAAATAAGTAAGTTAAATTGCTTTAAGGAAAGAGAAGAAAATATTAAAGCACTCCAGGCACCTGTAAGATGCAGCTTTTTCCAGGGTCGCCCTTAGGTCACTCAGTATAAGATGGGAAAGAACATGGCACAGAAAACCCTAAGGCTGAAAGAAGCACTGAGCTTTTTCTTGCAGTGTAGAGAAGATTTTCTTATATTTATCTAAACAAATTGCTTCAAAGGCAAAACGGTAAGTATGATTCTGCTGATCTCAACACATTCACTCCAGTATACTAAGGCAGCGGCAGAAACACCTCAGAATAAAGAAGGGATATCTTCACGAACTAAATAAAAAATGTTCCATGTAAATTACTTGCAGAGGGATACAGGGAGAGAATGAGAAAATACTAGAAAAATGGAAAGGAGAGACAGATTGATCTTTTTTGTTGTCCATTCCCCCCCCCCAACCCCCAAGTCATGGAGCTCCAAAGTACATCTGCTTTAAGTCAGAGTTTATTAACAGCAGGTCCCCCAGTGGGAAAAGCCATTAGGTTCCTGCAGCAAAGACTCAGCTTTGTATGGGGTTATAAAATCGCATGAAGAGAGGCTTCCTTTCCACTTTTTTTCTAGAACATGAAATCTTCGCCTTCAGGAAAGTTTTTTTTCTTTTTTTTTTTTTTCTTTTTCGGTACGCAGGCCTCTCACCGTTGTGGCCTCTCCCGTTGCGGAGCACAGGCTCCGGACGCGCAGGCCCAGCGGCCATTGCTCACGGGTCCAGCCGCTCCGTGGCATGTGGGATCCTCCCGGACCGGGGCACGAACCCGCGTCCCCTGCATCAGCAGGCGGACTCCTAACCACTGCGCCACCAGGGAAGCCCAGGAAAGTATTTTTTTATAGCTATGAATTGCTCAGAGGCCATACGAGTACCATTTAGTTAATCAAACTTTTACTTAGCACATATTTTGAGCCAAGTACCATACTAGCCTGTATATTAAAATTATCTAATGCTGCAAACATTTTCAAAACTAAATAAATTACCTAATGATACTGCCACCAAAATTTTTAGGTTAATTCAAAAATGTACCATTTCAGAAACAAAAATAGAGTTCTGCTTGATGTACCTAATTAGTGTGGAATGTCATTAGCTGTCTACTATTTGCCATCAACCTGCCTTAGTGTCTCCATCACATCTTTATGACAACTGGTGTACACTTTCAACCCAATCTTCCCAAGAACTCCTTCCTCAAAAATCAATGTTTCTCAAAGGGAAGCCAATCTGATTTGAGCCTTAGAACTCCTCCAACCTCCACAGTACTATTTTCAATCTACTGTTTTCCCAGAATACCAATTGGTATACTACAGAAGTAGTATAGGAGAAAACCATGTATCTACCATGTTTCTCTCTCTTTCAAGTCAACATAATCTCTTAATGCTCCTCTGAAAAATGTTAGACATAGCCTACAGTTAGATCCATATTTCCTCTCATGAAATGTTTAATGTCTTCTCTTATCTGTTTATTTCTAGATGGCATATTGGTCCAACTGAGCAGATCAACTTACTAGTAGAGGTGTTTTGGTTTAGAGGTACAAAATCTTAGAACTACAAAAAACATAGGGATTCCTAATGTAACCCTAAAATCCAGAGAATTTGATTCATTTACCCAGTCATACAGTTAGTTAACAAAAAATTCAAAATATAATCTAGGTCCACAAACTTCCAGTGGCCTTACCACCATCCCACTGTTCTTCATTAATGTCACCTATTGACAGTGATTCCTTGTCTTTCTTGGTCTAAAATATCCAATCTTAGCTAATTTCATAACCTATCCATTCTCAATGCCTGAGTCTAAAGTCTTCAAAGGCTAGAAATGTTCTAATGTAAATTAGTGTTGGACCAAATACTTTCATCATATTTACCTCTCATGGGAGATTTCATGGCTGCTTCTACCATCCCCACCAGAAGCTGGAGACTCTTGGGGTCCTGAGCCAGCCCAGATGCAAAGGCTGCCAGGGCATCGGCATGACGTCCAAGGTACTGGAGGGCAACACCCTGTCGGAAGTATGCCTGGAAATAAAGAAAAGATAATGCATGTTTTACTTATACACAATGCTCCACCAAGGCTGATGAGGATTCTTGATTAGAACAACAGGTCGGCAGAACTAAACTTGAGGTGGTCCTGGTTCAAAAACCTAGTAAAGTGTTTATAATCAAATCTGACTTCTCTGAACATCATAAAATGTAAGCATACTTCTTTCAGACAAATTACGTTTAAAACTTTCATTCTCTTCCCTTCTAGAACACATTGATTTTATCACATTCTTTGGTATTTATTCACATAGTACTTTTACTTTTTTTTTTTGATGATCTTTAAAATCTTTTATCCCAACTTTAATAGCATAAGCTCCTCAAGGACAGGGGTTTGGAGATTTCTTTACATGTCACCAAAGTATCTGGTATAGCGCAAGACAAATGAGAGATATTCAAATTCCACTTATTTTATACTTCTCCTCATTAATTAAAGGGATAAATCAATATGTGATTAGTATTAAGATAACTGTAATGAGTAACACAACATGGTTACATTTTATGTGGTGTTTCAGACATAATATTTTAAAACTGTTATTAAAAATACATGTGCTTTGCTTAGAAACAGAATAAGATTGCTGTCCTTTGTATTGTTTAATTGGATTGGTTAAAAAAACTAGTATTATCAACTGTGAATATAAGGAAACAACTCTCCTTCCAGCTAATTGCAGAAAGGGCCAGAAAATTAATAAAATATTTAAACTTCAGAATGATCTTAAGAATGTGTAGTTTGTTTTTGAACACAGAGTAAAAACAAGTAAATGATCAATGTGTTACCAGTATTTAACCAGCAAAGGACCTTGTACCCGATTAAATAACACATAAAACTGACATATTATTAATGCATTCATGCTTATACGACACCTGCTTCTAAAATACTTGGCCACCTATTTAGCTTAAATACTTTTACAATACTCTATGTTTGTAACACAAATGTAACTTTTTCAGTCCAGTATACTTTGCAGTTGTAACAAATTGTATTCATGGAATATAAATGAAGTTTCAAAAAACTCCTAAAACAACTACTCAATTAATTTAATATACAATTTTATAATTTTATATTACGCACACATACAGTGAAAGAGAGCACCTTTTATGTTTATAAAACATATTTACTTATTTCATTTTTGTATCTAAACTTTGAGGTAACGTAAGATAGGCAATACTATTCAGTATTTCTATTAAGAAACAATCCATAAACAGAATGAATACTCAAATTATTATGAGCTATTCAGATTTCTATTAGTTTAAACTACTAGCAGCTGTTAAAACTCAGACTCCAGTAAGACAATAACCTGTAAATGCACTTTCATTACTAATTGATAAGATCACTTCCTTTCACTGGACTCAGCCATTTTTTAATCTTTAATGTCTTTATACACATTTTTTACCATCCTTTTCATTTCACATTTTAGGTGATTTCTATAATCCAAGAGGCAATATGTACCACATTCCAACTAAAATTAACTATAGTTTACATAATTCTATATTAAAGCTAAACTTAAAAAATGTATTTATATATGTGTGTGTGTGTGTGTGTGTGTGTGTATACTCTGTAAACTGTAAACTCTATTATTTATGGAGAGAGACAAAATGTGTCTGTAGTAATGATTTCAGGTATATATTTTAAGAAACACAAAAATCTACTGTGTTAATCATTTCACAGTGTATGTAAGTCAAATCATTATGCTGTACACCTGAAACTAATACAGTGCTGTAAGTCAATTAAATCTCAATAAAACTAGAAAAAACACAAAAATTTAAATTAGTCTCAATGAATTTTGATAATTTCTTGCATGTTTAAAGCAAAGCATTATTGTTCATTACTTCACTGAGAAAATAACTGATTTTCCTATCTGCCAAATGAAATCACCGAAAAGTATGACATCCACTCCCCATGCATGTATCCACTCCCTAGTAGGTAGGCAAAGTTCAGCGTTAATGGCAAGTTATGGTGTCAAATACACAAAGGAGTTAAAGAAGGGCATGCAGGTTTTGTTTTCTTAGGACACTCATAAATTAGATGAAAAAAGGTATGACTGGATCATGCTGCTCATAGTCTCGGCTTCCTTTCTCCAGAAGATTTTGAAAAGAGATATAGGTGAGAAGGCTCCAAGGTCTCCCTTGATCCTCCCTTATGTCCTTCCAGAATCCCCAGCCCAACTTCATAAGATTTTCTCAGTTAAAAGCTTAGAGTTGCATTCTTGTCAAGATAGCATAATGAGTCAAGCTCTGACATATCCCTGTACCTAATTTACAAAGTGGGGCTCTCCCAACTTACTCTCATGCAATATTAATTGCATGTATGAATAGCTGTTGAATAAAAATTAGTTATCTATACTTCTGTGAGAGATATGCCACTATGGAGCTCAAGCTGATGATGATAAAACCTAGATTATGGGTTACTGTGATAGAATAAATCAGCACAGTGCCTGACATAGAGTAAATACTTAATAAAGTGAGCTATTTTGATTATTAGTTAATGAGAAAATAATCATAACAAGAAAACATAATTATAGACTAAGAGAATATAAGGCGAGTCTAATAAATATTGAAAATATTTCATTATTCAATATAATATTATCCAATTCCTATCACTGCTTTATTCACTCCTCCCCCTTGCTCCATATAAGACTGCTGGCAACTGGGAAATTCACAGCTGTAAGGCTCCCAGACAAAATCTGAACCACCTGACTAAAAGAAATTGGTACTAACAGGTCGTGGGAGATGTAGCAGCCACCCAGAGGATTCTCCACCAGCCTCTTCCAAAGCAAAGGTCAAGAAGTGCTGAGTTTCACAGCTGTTTACTATAACTTCAAGAAGATTGATGTGACCTAATTTTTCTCTTACTATCACAGGTTTCATAGGAAGCAGCGTCATCTGAGAAAGGGGCAAATTTGGGTCACTTAGGACTGAGGAGAGGCAGTATATGTGCAGCACACCAAGGAAAAGTGGGGCCTATGAAGAAACGTTGAACACTTGGTGCCCAGCCAACCTCAGATAACATACCCCCTGCCTAAGCACTCCCCACGCATATACCCACATTCTGGTCACTGGTTATGTAGCAGATGGAGAAGGGAAGGCAATATGGACTGACTATTGAGAGCACCTAAACCCTGAGAACAATGGTTTTAACCTGAAGCTTTAGCCAAGAAGAAAGACTTAGGGTTAAGACTCTGCGCTTCCAATGCAAGGGGCACGGGTTCAATCTCTGGTTGGGGAACTAAGATTCCACATGCCACGCAACTAAGATGCCACATGCCATGCAGGGCAGCCAAAGGGAAAAAAAAGACTTATGAGGAGCTAGTTAATACACTGGACTAAAGGGGGAATGCCTAGATTTTAAAGTGTTGCAGAGTCATTCATATATTTTTTGTTGTTCACCACAAAGAACTTCCAGTGATTATTCTACACATGCTACTTAATCTCACAAATAACAGAAATACAAGTAGGTTACAAGTATAAGTTTTCATTCCTTCCATCCTGCCTTCAATTAACATTCTCTAAAAATCTACAGCACCTGTCACTGTGATGTGTACCACAGGGCTTGTACCCTCAAGTGCTCACAGTCTAGAGGGGAAGAATATAAAAAGCTATAAATGTCTTGACTGCTACCTACAGTAACTGTTTACTAATAGGGTTTGTAACATTTTAGCAGGAATAAAAATGTAACTAATCACCAAAGTATTTATGCCCTTTTGTTAAAACTGTTAGTATTTCGACTTTAATAAGTGGACATTCTTCTCATCTCAGAGAGTTTGCTATAGTCTAAATGTCTGTGTCCCTACAAAATTAATAGGTTGAAACCTAATTCCCTGTGTGATGGTATTTGGAGGTAGGGCTTTTGGGAAATGATTAGGTAATGAGAGTGGAGCCCTCATGAGTGGGATTAGTGCCCTTATAAAAGTGACCCCAGAGAGCTCCCTCTTCCCTTCTACCACATGAGAACAGGCACAGCAAGAAGACAGCCATCTATTAACCAGGAAATGGGCCCTCACCAGACACCAAGTCTGCCATCACCTTGATCTTGGACTTCCCAGCCTCCAGAACTGTGAAAAATAAATGTTATTTAAGCCACCCAGTCTATGGTATTTTGTTATTGCAGTCCAAACAGACTACGACACGGTTAAAGTAAAAACACTCAAAGACTAAACATGGGAAACAGTAAGCCATTCACCCTTCAAGTACCCCTGGAAGCAATGAAGGACCTTTAAGTCTTTTCTTTCAACATTTTATTACTGGGTTCACAATTCTAAATCATCACTGAACCCAATAATAACCTAAACTTCCTACTCTCCCATGGCTCAAATGAGTAATGAGGTAAATTCCTATGCTCATAGGTACACATGTATATTTATAACATAAAATATAGAACAAATGTATATAATATGTAATGATATATAAAATTAAAGACTTCCTTGGTGGCACAGAGGTTAAGAATCCGTCTGTCAATGCAGGGGACACGGTTTCCAGCCCTGGTCCAGGAAGATCCCACATGCCGTGGAGCAACTAAGCCTGTGCGCCACAACTACTGAGCCTGCGTGCCACAACTACTGAAGCCTGCATGCCTAGAGCCCATGCTCCGCAACAAGAGAAGCCACCGCAATGAGAAGCCTGCGCACCCCAACAAAGAGTAGCCCCCGCTCGCCACAACTAGAGAAAGCTCATGCACAGCAACAAAGACCCAAAGCAGCCAAAAATAAATAAATTAATTAATTTTTCAAAAAATTGTTTACTTATATGTACAATACAATCTATTACTTAGTTCAAGTGCTCCCAAATATTCTGCCTTTGATTTAATCTGTACTTTTAAATGTTATACTTTAATGTTCCTAACCTTTCACTGTTTGAATTTGAAATTTTTTACATCTTCTGAAGAATAAATATCTCTAACTATAACCTGCTAGCCAATCCAATCATACCACCTGCTACCACATCATCACCATCTTTGTCAACCATGTTTGTAAATTACATAACTATTTTACTGACTTTTCCTTTATTATTTTATTTAAAAATGAGTAGAGATTGGGAAAATAGAAATGCTGATTCTAGTTTTTAAAAAGCAGCAGCATTAATCTATAATTTAACCACAACTGGGTCAAAAATGAAAATGATTACAAGGTGCCAAAAGCAGAAAAGCTTTAACATCACTGGATGAACAAAGAACAGCTAACTATGCTCATTTTTTATGGAAAAGATAAAATTAGAGAACATATATATTAAAAAATGATTCTTAAAAGGAAAGACATGATTTGAGATTTTATTTTTCAGTTCTCTAGGAATTAACGCTCCCCACTCACTGAACATGTCAATCTCTTGTTTAAGATTTGTATATTTGATATTCCACATATTTGACTTTCATATACTTTTTCAGGAATGCATTATACAGGAAAATAAGACTGCTTGTATTACTTAAAACATATCCATCATACAAGTAAAATGTAAATAAACACATATTACCCACTATAAAATTTATAACATATTACAAATTATATATTATGTCACATTAAAATATGACATATAAAAATGAAGGGACAGAACCCATGTCCTCAGTAGGTTTCCACTGTTTCGCATGAAATAGGCACCTATATGGATACATAAGCACAAATTATTTTTGCAATATATTTTGTTATATATGTTCATTTAGAACAAGGGAGAAATTAATAGAACTTTCTACAATGATGGAGCTGTTCTCTGTACTAATAACATTAGCCTCTGGCCAGCCACATGTGGCCATTGAGCACTTGAAATATGGCTAGTGTGACTAAGAAACTAAATTTTAAATTTCCTTTCATTTTAATTAATTAAATTTAAATAGCCACAACTGGCTAGTAGCTACTGTATTGGACAGTGCAGCTCTAGAGTTTGGTATTCCTTTAACAAACTTCCAAACACAAAGTGAAAGGGTATATACTAAACAAATAAAAATAACTACTACAAAAGCTTTGAACTGAAGCTATGTGACTTACTCCCAAGGCAGCTGTTGCAGAAGAGAAAGTACTCATAAGGCTGACATTAGAATCCTATCCCAGCTGTTTTTTAGCTGTGTGCCTTTAGCCAAGGCACTTAACTTCACCCAAATTCATGTGCCATTTCCACTTACAGAGAGGATGATAAGGATGACCTCAAAGGGTTGTAACAATGATTGCTAACTGATATCACATATGATATATGAAGAGTGGGTACATTTTTAAAAATTGAAGTGAATTTCTCACTACTCACTCTCAGTTTGGCATTTGCTATTTAATCAGGTGGCTCATCTGCTTTACCAGCTTGCAGAATAGAAATTACTTTTGGTAAAGTGGGTGAGGGGCTGACAAAAATTAGGTATAAAACAAAAATTAATGATTTTAATGATAACCTTCAGTCATTAAGGAAATAGTTAACTTATGTTTGGCAACTTCCACTTCGAAAGCCTATAAAGTAGGTAATACGTTTAAGGGAAATTTTACATCAAAATTGCTTTTAAAAATGTTTACACTTCTGAGGGCTTCCCTGGCAGTCCAGTGGTTAAGACTTCACCTTCCAATGCAGGGGGTGCGGGTTCGATCCCTGGTCATGGAGCTAAGATCCCACATGCCTCAGGGCCAACAAAACCAAAACATAAAACAGAAGCAATATTGTAACAAATACAATAAAGACTTTAAATAATGGTCCACATCAAAAAAAATCTTTAAAAAAAATGTTTACACTTTTGGCAGCTGATTGGTAGGCTTCAATTATCTAGTAAATTTGTTATTTGGGAAAAACATCATATGCAGGTTAAATAAAGTCCTTTGGCCTAGGTGGAAAAGAAGAAAGAGGTGGCAAAAATAGATGACCAAAAATCTATCTGTAGAAACATGAAAAAGTCCTTCCTCTCAGCGACTTTACCCTGATCACTGATTATTAGAATTACTACAAGGTGTTCTGAGGCCCAAGCCTGACACCTATTTTAGAATTAACAAGAGCCCAGTCTTATCATATCAGTCTTGCCACTATAAATTATCATAACTTTTAGTGCACAGATGTTTTATTTTCCAAAACCCTTTCTAGCTATCATTTGTTGAACCTCTACTCTGTTAGCTGTTTTCCGTAGTTTATCACTGTTTTCCATAGTTTATCACTGTTTTCCATAGTTTATCACTAACTGTTTTCCATAGTTTATCACTAATGCTCACAATATTCTGCAAGAAGTTCTTATGACAACTATTACACAAAAGAGGTGGTTATGAAACTTGCCCCTGCTGCCAAAAAGTCTTTCCACTATCCCACACTACCTCTTTGATAAAAGAATTAATGGTGTGCAATTAACCTCTAAATCAAGCTTTTTGTTTGGGAATTCTTATACTTGCAAAATCCAACCTATGGAGGCAGAAATGAAGGAAAATCAGAAATGACACAGAAAATTTATGAACATGAATATTTAATCTCTATTCCATTAGCAACCGTTGATTGTAGAACAATTTTTAATGAATTGAATGGAAGGAAAATTCATTTCATTAACCTTTCATATAAATGTATTATTATTGAACTAAACAGACCACTGTACTTGCAACTCAGTTCGATGTTAATTAGATTACAAGCATGAGGCTTTAAATCAAAAAGAAACAAAAGGAGCCATCAGCAAGCTTCTCAGCCAACACTTGTTTGTTTGCTGGTTAAAATGGATTTTTACCTGCAATACCATTTGCTATGCTTCTTTTATTTTCTGACATTTTCAAGTGGATTTTCTTTTGCTTCTATTTGCTGACACTTTATATTAAAAATAAAAATAAATAAAACCTTGAGAATCAGCAAAGAACACATTCTTCATGTAGCAATGTTTTACCTGATCAGCTGGGAGTAATCATTCCTATCTCTCCAGAAAACTATGCTTCTATTTTTTACTAGTCTGTCTTATCGTATGCTGAAAGTACATGCAAGAGATTGAAGGCTATTTTAGAAAACACCATTATTTAGTTTGCAACCCAGAGTCAGAGGCTCAAATGGCCTAAACGTAATGTTCTAACCAAATCTGCAGCTGTGAATTGTTTTTCTCTTCAACATGCCTTTGGTACATTGAATATCAATTTCTAAAAGAAATCTGCTCTCAATCATAATTGTTTCATATCATATCAACTTTTTTCCCCCAAAATTCGTTTTAAACTAATTATATCAAAAGTGTTAAAGTAACAAGTTTATGGGAAAATCATATTTTGAAAAGAAACCAGAAATCTGATAAGCAGTTAAAGAAGAAATGACAACCAGGAGTTAAATAACTAAGTAGGTGTCAATTTCTAGCACTGGAGGAATTCCCAGTGTTAAAGTTTATGTCAAATTATAAGATGTGTCTACCATCATCTGGAGTTTCCCTTTTAAACTTTAAAAGTAAACAATGAAAGAAGTTTGAAGTCCCCTAGAGTAATGGTTCTGAACTGCCCATATCTTGTGCCTTCACTCTATGGGTGTGGCATAGGAGGAGTGTAAAGTCATGCCAAGAAGAAAACCAGGGAATTTTCTGAACAATCGCCAAGAAATCACCTGGCTTCAGTATGAGTTCTGTGCCCATGCCCTACCAACCCTCCCTCTACCCCAGAACACAGAGCATGTGTGCCTTCACACATATAGACTGGTCCTGGGGAAAGTGCTAAAACCAGAAGCAAAATGGAAAAAAAAATAATGGTGGGCAGAGAGAATTACGAAAAACACTGACGCCAACAATGTGGGAATTAAAGGATTCACTAACTATTGAAAAAAACACTTGGTATCTCACCTACCATAATGTAACTCTACCCAAACCATGCAGAAGGTCAAAGTCATACAATAACAACATATCTCCTGAAACGTCAAATCTACTTGAAGTTTCTGGGAGAGAATCTTTTTAATTAATAAACTTTGTTTTTAGAGCAGTTCTACATTCACCACAAAACTGGGTGAAAAGTACAGAGAACGCCCATATAACCACTGTTCTGACACATGCATAACTTCCTGCACCACAGTGGTACTTTCTTATAATCAATGGAGAATTATTTTTATATGAAAATTATAGAAGAAAATAAAAGAGTTCACATAATTTTGAAAAACATAAATAAATACCCATCTCCGTTCCATCTATAGCCCCAATCCTTGGAATAGTACCTCTCTTCTGACTTTTTAGGTATTTGGGAAAGCAAAGTTTCAGAAGTGCTGCCTAAACCACTGACAGCCTTTACCTTTGTCAATTGCTAGCTCACACAAAGAGTCTCCAGAAAAGAATATGTACTGGGGAGAGGGACATGACAGGGTGACATGAGCAAGTGGTAAGAGCAGGGCTGAAAGGCAAGAATATATGCCCCAAAAAACTTACACAAATATTTCACACATGCTTTTCTAAACAATAAACTTCACAGTCTACCTCTTTCCCCGTCCTATATTAGGTAATCTTCCTACACTGGCACATGTGTTAAGGTGCCACACATCAAAATGAAAAACAAGAAAAAGGAAAATGTCTGCCCCTCAATACCTACCAGCACAAAAACATAACAATACACTTTATATCTTTTCAAAAGAGAAGGGGTTCCATTTCTAGGCAAGAGAGAGTAAGCATCCGATCTCTCCCACTGAATACAACCACATCCTGGAAAGACTTCATGGAAGAGTTCTCTGTAAATGGCAGCAGATGAATTGAGGAAGGAGACCAGAATTCAAAGCAGTACCAGATCAGCAATGGGTTTTCTGTTGGTCTGTTTATTCTTCCCATCTGGTATCACCCATCTTGGATTCAAAAGCAGCTTAAAATGAGGAAGTACTCATTGGTGCAAACAGAAAACTCTCCAAGTAAAGTCCTCTTCTTCTGGTCAGAGAAGCAAGAAAGAGAACTCCCAAGGGTCAGAAAGAGTGGAGAAATCCCATTTTTAAAATCCTCTTTCCATTCTTTCCCAGTCCACACCCCAGGCAAACCAACAGTGCCAAAGACAGTAACAGCAGTGGCTGCTGGGCAGGCATATAAAATTCTGAGGAAGAGGACCCTCATCACAGGAGCTGTGGTCCCCAGAGCTCAGGATGAGTCCTAATGCTTTTTTTTCTCTCTCTCTCTCTGCCCTCTCACTACTTGATGCCTCATAAAGACATGGTTATAGGACATGCATGGCAGAGCAGGGAAACTAAACCCCTAGTTTTGGCTAGAGGATGGGAAGGGAGGAGGGCAGCCAGAGAGCTGGAAAGTGTTGGGGAATTTTTGAAAAGACATAGGAGGGAGCTTATGAGAGATCCCATAAAGAGGTGTTTGGATCTGACCTTAAATAGCATACCAAGGCTTTGAGAACTAAACTACAGAACAGACTACCACCTGATTCTCAAACTGGCCATTGGGTGGTGCATACAAAAGAAAGGTCCCAGTGGAACTACAAAAACTCTGAAAACTTAACAGACTTTGGAACCAAAGTCCACAAAATATGGGCTGAGACTTACAGCCTGAACCTAACCAGGTAAATTGTCTATTAAAACAAACTATATTCTTCTTAAAATATAAACAAGATGCAATGAATAATACCAAAGCATTCAGGATATAAGCAAAATTACTTGGTCTATGAAGAACCAAAAAAATCTCTACTCACAAGGAAATGAGGCAATAAACAGATGCCAACTCTGAAATGACACAGAAATTAAAATAATCGGGCAACTATTATATCCATGCTGCAAGAAGGGCAAGTAGTCTTGTGAAAAATGGAAAGACAGACATTCCCAGCAAAGAAATAAAAGATATAAAGAAAAACCAAATAAAAATTTTTAAACGTAAAAATACAATAACTAAAGTGAAATATTTAGGAATGGGCTCAATAGCACAACTTTGATTACAGAGAAAAGAATCAGTGAATTTAAAGATAGACCAAAAGAAATTACCCAATCTGAACAACAGAGAGAAAAATAATTGAAAACCAAACATATTCAGAGCCTCAGGAATATGTTGGGCAATAATAAAAGCTTTAATATTCATGTCATTGGTATCCCAGTAGGAGACGATAAGAAATGTGGAACAGGAAAAAAAAAAACTTGAAGAAATTATTTTAAATTTCCCACAATATGTGAGACACAAACCTTCAGATTCAAAGTCGGCAAACCCCAAATAGGATTAACCCAAAGAAATCCATGCCTAGAAGCATCATAATCAAAATACTGAAAACTAAAAACAAAGAGAAACATCTTGAAAGCAGTCCGAGAAAAATACCATATTATTTGCAGGGAAATAACATTTCAAATGACTGCAGACTTCTCATCAGAAACAGCAGCGGAAAGACATTTTTTAAAGGGCTGAAAGAAAAGAAATGTAAACCTGGAATTCTATACTTCAGGAAAACATCCTTCAAGAATGATGCCAAGGGCTTCCCTGGTGGCGCAGTGGTTGAGAGTCTGCCTGCTGATGCAGGGGACATGGGTTCGTGCCCCGGTCCAGGAAGATCCCACATGCTGCGGAGCAGCTGGGCCCGTGAGCCGTGGCTGCTGAGCCTGCGCGTCCGGAGCCTGTGCTCCGCAACAGGAGAGGCCACAGCAGTGAGAGGCCTGCGTACCGCAAAAAAAAAAAAAAAAAAAGAATGATGCTGAAATACAAAGAACTATGAAAACTTAAGAGTTAAAAAACAAAGGGGCTTCTCTGGTGGCACAGTGGTTAAGAATCCACCTGCCAATGCAGGGGACACGGGTTCAATCTCTGGTCCACGAAGATTCCACATGCCGCGGAGCAACTAAGCCCGTGCACCACAACTACCGAGCCTGCTGATAGAGCCCAGGCTGAGCCCACGTGCCACAACCACTGAAGCCCGTGTTCTAGAGCCAATGCTCTGCAACAAGACAAACTACTGCAATGAGAAGCCCGTGCACAGTAACGAAGATCCAATGCAGCCAAAAATAAATAAAACAAATAAATTTTAAAAATAAAAAACAAAGAACCCAATAAAAAATGGGCAACAGATTTGAACAGACACTTCAGCAGAGAGGATATTCAGATAGCAAATAAGCACAAGAAAAAGATGTTCAACATCATTAGCCATCAGCCAACATTAGTCAAGAAAATGCAAAGTAAACCACTATATACCTATTTGAACAGCAGACAAACAAAATAAAGACAATACCAAGTGCTGGTGAAGATACAGAGCAACTAGAATTCTCATACACTGTTGGTATAATGCAAATGTCTGGAAAATAGTTTTTCGGTTTCTTATAAAGTAAAATACAGATTTACTATATAATCCAGCAATCATACTTCTAGGTGTTTATCCTAGAGAAATAACAGACATTCACACAAAACCTATACATGAATGCTTACCACTGCTCTATTCATAATTTCCCCAAACTGGGAACAATCCAAATATCCTTCAAACGGATGAACAGATAACTCTTTTATTTTTCAGGTCTGATTTTTATTACTAGCATTTCGCCCATTTGCCAACTACTCCAGACAGGGTCAAAGTACAACCCAAATAAAGTCAAGGGATAAATCTATTAAGATCAATTCAGGGTTGTGAGTCATGTGAATGATTTAAAAATTTTAAAGGTGTTTTGAAAAGTAAAATGATGCTTTGGGCATCTCAATGAGAAGCATGCACAAACACACACGGACAATACACATTGCAAATCCTATAATGAAACAAAAAGAATACTTAAAAATGAAATGCACTTTGTATAAAACAAACAACAAAACTACCATGGAAGTAGAGTTATTTATATAAACATTATATTTATATAAATTATTATTTAAAGTAAAGCCGAAAATATGAAGTTATGAGATTAAATATAAAAAATGGATAGTAATATGTATAGTTAATCTCATTATTCACAGATTCTATATTTGTGAATTCAACTACTTACTAAAACTTATTTGTAACCCTAAAATCAATACTCCTGGTGCTTTCATGTTCATTCAAGGACAAGTGCAGAGCAGAAAAAATCTGAGTCACCCAATCCACATATTCCTAAAACAAGCTGACACTTTGTCTTCTTACTTCAGCTGTCATAAGTAAACAAGTATCCTTTTCACTGGTGTTTTCAGTTTTTGGTTTTTGGTTTTTGTTTTTGCGGTACGAGGGCCTCTCACTGTTGTGGCCTCTCCCGTTGTGGAGCACAGGCTCCGGACGCGCAGGCTCAGCGGCCATGGCTCACGGGCCCAGGCGCTCCGCGGCATGTGGGATCCTCCCGGACCGGGGCACAAACCCGTGTCCCCTGCATCGGCAGGCAGACTCCCAACCACTGCGCCACCAGGGAAGCCCGTGTTTTCAGTTTTAAATGGTCCCCAAGTGTAGTGCTAGAGTGTTCCTAAGTACAAACCTGTTATGTTCCTTAGAGAGAAAACACATGTGTTAGATAAGCTTTGCTCAGGAATGATTTACAGTGCTCCTGGCCATGAGTTCAATGTTAATGAATCAACAATATATATTAACTCAGGTATATTTAAACAGAAGCACACATAAAACAAAGTTTTATGTTGATCAGTTGACAAAAATGTTGTGACCAGAGACTTGCAGGAACCTAACCCTGTATTTCCCATAGGAGCAATGGTTCAGTATTTGCTCACTCAGTATTTGCTCAACTAACAGAACATAATAACCACCTTGAATAACCAGAACTGATTGTTAATTTTAATTCGAGGAAAGGAAACCATTTTCCCCTTGGCTGTGACACCCAGTGAAGTGGCAAATGTGTAAGAGCGCTACTGTTTTCTGCTCTCTCCTGGAGCTCTAGGGCAGGAAGCAGAGAAAGAATGGATACCTATACACCTATGCGTAGTGGTACAATTACTAACAATAACCATAATAGCTACTACTCATTAAGTGCCTCCTAATTTACCAACACTCTTCCAGGTGCTTTACATTCATTCACTCATTCTTTAAACAAATATTTGCATGATTAGCTCCATGCCACGTCCTGTGCCAATGAAACCCAAGGGAGAGAAGATAGACAGTGTCTCTGCACTTCTAAAGCTCATATCTAGTGCAAGAGGAAACAAATACACAGTGAAAAAATAAAATAAGTTGTGAAAGTACAATAAAGAAACAAAACATGTAGAGTAATAAAGAATAACTGGTGGGGGAGACATACGTTATTTTAAAACATACCCATAAAAGGTACCATTTAAGCTGAGAGTTAAGAATGGTAAGAAGCCAACCAAGGAAAGAGCACTGCAGGAAGGGGTGCAAAGGCCTGAGACTAGAAAGAGTGTAGTATGCTCATGGAATTCAAAGAACCCCACCCCAGTGGGAAAGAATGGCATGAGATGAGTCATTTAGTTCCCATAATGACTTTGGAAAGTAAGCATTATCAACTCTATTTTTAAAATAAAAAACTTGAAGAGTTCAGAGAAGTAAAGAAACTTGCTCAAGTTGCACAGCTCGTGGGCAAAAATTCAATCAGGATGGATTGATGCCAAAATCCATACTCTTTCACTTACATCATGCTGCCTCCCACTTTCTTCCTGCTATCCTATGACTCACCCCCAAAGATTCTCCTGTCTCACTAAGGTAGATATATTTATATACCTTAAAGAAAAATA
Source organism: Stenella coeruleoalba (assembly GCF_951394435.1). Taxonomy (NCBI): domain Eukaryota; kingdom Metazoa; phylum Chordata; class Mammalia; order Artiodactyla; family Delphinidae; genus Stenella; species Stenella coeruleoalba. Next base: position 68,415,235 of record NC_137160.1, on the reverse strand, counting down.
ACTAAGTCACAGAAATGTAATAAATAGGACTTGATGTCAACAAGTACAGTTGATATATGCTCTTTCTCTGTCTGTGTACATCCTGGGACCTTATGCACTTCTAAATAGTCACATCCTACTGCTGACACATGTTCAGTAATTACGTTATTATCCTCATTACATCTCTGTAACCCCTTGATGCCAGTGCTTTCTCTCAATCATGAGCTAATCCAGCTTTCCCCTATGAGACATGAAAAGAAAATGGCTTTTATTTTTATAGATAGAAAAACTAAGGTAAAGAAAGGTTAAAGTTCACAATGTCTTCCTCTTAGCACATCACCGTTACCCTAAACCGGCAGTTCTGTTTTGCACATAGTATTTACAGAGATTTAATCCTGAAAGGGTCTATGCCAGGGATTCAGGTTTCCCATTTTCCTTCTTTGTTTTTGTTTTCTTAGGTAGTTATTTATGTGACTGTCCTCCTAACTAAATGGACCAATCTGGGCATAAACCATTTTCTATTTTCTCTGCTTATAGAAAGGAATGGTTTATTTCAGCACTGCAGATAACATCTTGAGGTCTCAGGAGGATGACAAATTGAAACAGTCTCTTTCTTGCCTAACATTTCTTACCCAAGAGTCAAGTGATGATGTTAAGGAAAAAATTTCTCTTCTCCTGACAATTTGTACTTATTTTCTTAATAGCCCTGCTAAGATTCAACGAATTTCAGTTTGCTTAGAGCCTGCTTAGTGCCTGCCAACAAGCACAGGATGCTTTCATTCATCTGTGTAACAGTCCTATTGGTGAGGCATTCCTATAAAATTATGGCAGCAATTCCAAACCAGAAACAGCAGAAATAGGGTTAATGAATTATCTTTCAAAAGAGCCATCAGAATAGCACAGCAGTTCTTACATAACTAGAAAACTTAATAAATTATTTTGATTGAGAAATATTCAGAAATTTTATTGAGGTGTAATATCAATGTGCAAAAAATTACCTGTTCAGTGGTATTATCTGTATTTTACAAAATCATGTGAAAACAAGCACAACAACTGAATACAAATGCATAACTCTACTAATAAATCTATGTCTTGGTAATTATGCACAAAGAATAACATTCACAGACAACTGATGCCTCGACTGGCTAAACAGTTCCAGATTAATGTTGTTCTTTGACCTGTTAGATTCTTCTTGCACATAATTCTGGTGTGCTATGTGACAGGTACCTTTGGTGCAGCAATGGTGTGATTCGCACCTCTTCCAAAGATCACAAATTGCTAACATCGTACCCTCTATCCTTTAAGTTCTCCTTCTATAAAACTTTTAAATTGAAACATTATTTTCTAGTATTATTTGTTGACAAGTTTTAAACTGCAGAATCAAAATGATTTCATATTTTTAATTAAATTCATCTTTGGCATTTTTCTGTAACTTTAACCTTTCATCAGTAACATATTCTCTAACTACCATGTATCACGTATTCAGTGCTACAGAGATATATAAGAAGAGATAATTAATCTCAGCTTTCAGAAAGCATATAATCAACTTGGGAACATATGTAAAAGCTGCACATTAAATAATTAAAGAATTGTTTCAAAGTAACATATGAACAAGTGCATATAAAATTGAATATGGATCCTCCCCAATTTACAGAGGAATTGTTTTCTAAAAGTTCATTTTCAAGCCACTTGTTCAGAATGTTTTAAGCATCTTTCCATTAAAAAAAAATTATCCTGTAAAGGGTAGTTATATTATCCAGCCAGTTCACAATGACCTACTTCATAGAAAATGCCACTGGTTACAAGACTAGCAATATTACAGAAAGGAAAAGAAATGGAACTGATATTCATTAGTATGTGACAAGCACTTCCACACAAGTAATCCTATTTAGTCTGAATAATCCTGCAAGGTAGATTATTATGTCTTCCTTTAAAGATAAGGACCCTGAGGCTGATAAAGGTTAAATAACTTGCCCAAGGGAAGAGCTTGTAAATGACAGAACAGATTCAAACCCAGAACTGCCTGGCTCTGAAGCCAGGACTCCATTCCTACAACATGCAGCTTCCCTTTAAAACAGGATTTATAAGGGAACACTTTTTCCGTGTTCCAAATGGGAATGTCAGAAATACATTTCACAACCCGAAAGCTCCTGAAATGCAGAAACAATGATTTTTCATCTTTGTATCTCCAATGTGGTGTTTCACACAGAGTAGTTACCCAATGATTACTGAATGAATGAGTGAACAAACAAACAAATAACAAATTAACAGAAAATGAGTTCTTCAAAAGCAGGGTTTTTTTTTTATTCATATCTAAATACATAGAGCCTACCATAGACATATAATCTACCCATCAATAAATATATTAGTAAAGAATTCCATCCTGCTAGCACACCTCTCATTCTGCTTTTCCTAAATTTGTAATCCTGACTGCTTCCAAATTCATTCCTTGAACTCAATGTCTTTCAAAATCTCAGTTCTCTCCTCCTTCCTTTCCTTAGACATTGAAATCCAGAAGACTAAATCTATATTTACATCTCTTACGGGCTCAGCAAGCTCCCTAGCCAGGACAGATATAAATTTAACCTAGTAAGCTTTACCCATAATGCTCTTGGACCTCGGAGTTTGAAAAAGATGCACAGCCCCTTGGGGAGAAATTACCCAAACCAGTATCAATGAAGTGGATTTATTTTGTCCAGAGGAAATGCAAATGAACTTAGTTGCATCAAGTTCCTGAAAGTATACTTCTTAAGCAAATTAAGAAACCCATTTCAAGTTGTTTGAAAGGAATCTTGGCTGACACTTGCAAATGAGTCTTCTACAGAGAAGTAACTCTGATTCCTCAGCTTTTCATTTCATATGGTCTTAGAGATGAATATTCAGATCCCACATCAACATTTAATGAAATGGATAGAATCCCAAAGGCTTAAAAACTAGGTTCCACTTCATAATCTGTCATTCTCTCTACCTTCTTTCAGGATACATTAATTTTTTAAGAAGTTATTTTAACTAGCTTCTAAGATACATTTTTAACCACTACAAGTTCAAAAATGATGTACAAAGCCCCTAATTTAATTGGTATCTTATGTAAAGAATCCTTATTAATTATACAATTGTGACTATAATTAAATAAAAATATAGAAGTGATAGAAATAAAGGTTCTGAAGTTCTCATGTTAAAAGTCCTTGAAAAAAAAGACAAATCATTTTCTTAAGCTCCCAGAGAGTACACTTAATATCCTATACCAACCATGTTGATTATTTTCAAAATTATCCTGGATATTATTAATGGCAAATGTTAAACTACCAAATATCCTGCACTATTGATAAGTTCTCTCTGATGACACGGCTCAGCAATTTCAGTATATACACTGTGAAACAAGAGAACCAGAAGTACTTTCAAGAAAGAACAACAAAATCTTCATTCCCTTCAGCAATTGGCTCAGAGCAATGAAACAGAAATACGTGTTTTTAAAACATACTTTATATCCACATTTAAATGCCTAATTAATCCTAATAATTAAATGCAGTCACTAACCACTTTCTTTGCAAGACCTCTTTTTTATTCCCATAAACTCTGGAATTTAATAGAAATCATTGTGTTGTTATGGCCAGGGTAATAAATGCCTATTGGTCAATAAGCTCTGAACCTTAACAGGCAGTTAACTAATTCAGTCGGAAATAAGACCAATAGTTCTAATGGCCTCTAATTTCACTGCAAGAGTCCAGTCTTATGAACTATAGATGGTTTTCATGAGCTCTTCCTACAGCAGAGAACAGCAATTTAAATGTAAAAGACATGCATTTGAAATTCAAGTGCTTACACTGATTTCATTTGCCAGTGAGACCACAGATCAGAAGAGGTCCTTCCAGAAGAAATATTTAAGTGCAATAAGTAGAGCCAATGCAAACAAAAATAAAACGATTTTAAATTACAAGACGTCAATTTAGTCTATTTGAAAATCATTCAAATTTTCTTTTGTTTATTTCAAACAATCTGAATTTTTTTTTTTAACTGGACAAAAGTAACAACTGTACAAACACCTTGTAATAAAAACAAAAAGGGAGGCTTAGAAAGTTGATCTCTTCCTGCTGTCTCACTCATCCTCCCCTGAGAGTGAAGGCTTCTAGATTTCAACATAAATAGATATAACAGTATACAGATATCAGTATACTTGAAATAAAATAGTTTGGAGACATTAGTATCCACTCAAAACCTGATCTTTTCAGCTGTTTGTCTCACACTGCAACAGCAGAGAAAGCATTTCAAGCGATGAAGTAAGAATGTCCCTCTGTCCTATACCAGGGGGTGTCTTCCATATGAAAATGAACTAGGTTATGTTCACTGTTCTGCTAGCATTCAATTCTGACCTGATCATTTTGTGCCTCTATCCACACTTCTATAGTAGCTACACTTATGCCTAACAGGAAAATCTCTTAAATTACACAATTGGGCTCCTTATTCCTATGACATTTAACTTAAAAAGCATTTACATGCCAAATTTTTAAAAATCCTTATACTTATTCATCACTTACTTTGTCAATTATGGTGAAAGAAGTTAAAGTTCTTTGGTCTAATTTTATACCAAACTTCTGACAAACCTAAAGAAAACAAATCACTGTATTTTCTAGCCTCTAGTTCAATCATAATCACATTTAGCCTAATCTTCCTGATCGCACACTAATTAAGACAGTGATAATATATGGTAGTGAACTAGAACACTAGACAGGTAGTAAAGAAACCTTGGGCTGGTACTAGCCTTGTAAATGACCAGTTATATGAATTTCAATTACTTTCCCTCTCCCAGCCTCAATTCCATCATTTCTAAAGTGAGGGGTTGGGTTAAATGATCTCTTAAGGGTCTTTAGAACTGTGTAACATCCTAAAATCCTGTTCTATGAAATGTAATCTTCTTTAATTATTTATAGAGTGGTTAACTGCTGAGGCGTCCTAAATTTCTCCTTAATACTTCCACATTCACTATCATTTGGAATCTTGTGATTATCATACTTGGTTTCATTTCAATGTCTCTTTTTCAAACATTTTTTTCCAAAAAGAAAACCTAACATAAGAGTCCTGGATAAGATATCTGCCACCACCATCCTTCCCCCAAGGCAGGGCAAGCTTTCCCTTTTAACAAAAACACTTGCAATTGGCAAGAAGGGTGTGAGCCAGTCTATTTCTTTCCATGTGTTAATGAACCACCTACTGCCAAATGGAACTCTTTCCTTACTTCCAGACCAGTAAACACCGTTTTCTGATGATGTAAAATGACAAAGTACTAATTAGAAGGAATCTAATATGAAGTCACAATTCTCATTAATTGGAAGTTATTAGAGTAATTATTAACAAGTCACATTATCATTAGACCAAAGAAAATGACAAAATTGATTTATGCATTCAAGAGTCTCTAATAAATAGGGTCTACAATTAAGGTCCTCTATAAAGTGACCAGAGTAGAGAAAATAACATTTTACAGGTTTAATGAATGCTCTGAAAATATCACATTTTTTTTATTGTCCAGATGTCGTTTCCCAGCGTTAAATATAGCCTGAAATATTGAATTAAACTAGATGACTAGGAAGAGAAAATACTTTAAAGTCTCCAAAGAGTACAACCTGTAGCATCTTCAAGAGGCTAAAACAATCCTAATGATGACTAATGCCCTGAGGATCCCAAGAAGCATCTAACTCTAAGGTCAAAAGAGTACTGCCTTTGTTCAGCTCCCTAATTAAGATGAATTGAAGATAAATGCAAACAAAAATTGTGGGCATTTGGAGACCAATACATCAAAACAATAGAGGAAGAAAAAAAAGCTGCTCAATTAATTGCAAAGTCGTAACAACATGAGTACATTTCATGTTTCTTTTGGAATTTGTCAGACTTCCTAATTCTTTCCTTAGGGGTGTTTGCAATTTTGAACTAGCTCAGATTATATCATAAACACGTTTTAATGTTAGTCAATTTTGGTATGTATTTGTACTCTGAACATACTTCAAAACTCTGTAATAAAAAGTTACTGATCCGAGGAATTCCCTGGTGGTCCAGTGGTTAGGACTCTGTGCTTCCACTGCAGTGGACACGGGTTCGATCCCTGGTTGGGGAATTAAGATTCCGCAAGCCGCGTGGTGCAGCCAAAAAAAAAAAGTTATTGATCTTTGTTTTATAAAAGTTAAAATTGTTTCTTGTGTTAAATTCCCTAATTGCTACATATGGACTAGGTTAGAGAACTATGTTCTCAGAGCATAATTAACATGCTAATGTGATGGTGCAATAAAAACTTAATATTACTAAAAAATTATTTTACAGTTAATTTTATAATTTAAACTCAAAATTTTTATGCTAATATATTTATCACATTAGTAATCAAGTAAAAACACATTTCTCAACTAAAAGGTAGAATAAATTTCAAATGTTTCTTTCAAAAAAATTTAAACTACATTTATCTTATTTGTTTGTTTGTTTGGTTGGTTTTTTTGGCCTTATCGGGGGGCTTGTGGGATCTTAGTTCCTCAACCACGGGTTGAACCTGCGCACTTGGCAGTGAATGTGCAGAGTCCTAACCATTGGACTGCCAGGGAATTCCCTACATTTATCTTATTTTAAAGATTTAGGGACTTCCCTGGTGGCGCAGTGGTTAAGAATCCGCCTGCCAATGCAGGGGATACGGGTTCGAGCCCTGGTCCGTGAAGATCCCACATGCCGTGGAGCAACTAAGCCTGTGTACCACAACTACTGAGCCTGTGCTCTAGAGTCCGTGAGCCACAACTACTGAGCCCACGTGCCACAACTAATGAAGCCCACACACCCAGAGCCTGAGCTCCGCAACAAGAGAAGCCACCGTAACAGAGTAGTCCCCACTTACCACAACTAGAGAAAGCCCGTGTGCAGCTACAAAGACCCAATGCAGCCAAAAATAAAAAGATAAATATTATTTTTTAAATGATTTATATTATTCTAATTAAAGAATATATGTTCATTCCAGAAAATTTAGGAAAAATAAAAAGCATAACAAAAATTTAGCTCATCCTTTAATCTCATTACCCAGAGATCATCACTTTCATTTTAGCTTATATACTGCCAATATTTTTCTATTCAAACATATATTATTTTACAAAATTTGGAATTTCTCTAATTTTTTATGTTGGTTTAAATTGATTTAAAATAGTCATTTGGTTATATAAACGTCACAGATAAAAGCGGACAAAGCAAGATGAAATTAATTTATAAGACAGTTAGATTTTATATATGTATGATACATGCAAAAAAGTATGTGTAAAATTATATGTACATGCATATATGTGTAAAAGCATGTGTTAAAAACATATCTTTCATACAGATCCAATCAAATTTGTATATCAGAGCTGAAGGCATACCACAGTTTTATCAGATAAATGTATCCATGCAGCATGTCTAATTTGTAGAACAAACTGTTGATCGTATTATAACTATATAATGGAAACTAGCCAGATAAGAGAAACTAGAATAGCTTAAAGTATAAAGTATTTTTCAAATGAATGTGAGAAATTAACATATACAAACTCAGACCTAAACTACAAATTTTATTAGACCCATGAGAGGAAATTCCAAAAACCTTTTAATTCACGTCAGCCTCTGCTACTAGAGAACCAGGCTAATTCTCACCAAAAAAAAGAAAGTTAAGCAAAAGAAATATTTTCACTGTGACAACTTCTAATTGGTGGCAAAGGGAACATACATACACATGTAAACATAATGAAAAAGTACAACACCTTATGAATGATGCATATTAAATTACAGATTTACTTAATAGTAAGAACCATCTCCAAAATGTATAATCCACAAAGTTGTTTAAATATAGATTAAAATACAATAGAGATTAGACAGAAAATCCTGGATGGGGAAAGTCACATGCGTCTTTAAAAGTTTGTGATACAGAGGAGTAACACTGTCCTAAACCTAATTCAAGAATTCCAAAGGATTACTTTTATCGAGCACAGGTAAGTCCTTTTTGTGAGACTTGTAGAACGTGGCACTGGAGATGAATATAATTTAATTTGGAACATGTGCAACCATCTATAAACATCTATTGGAGTATGTATGCAGCAACATTTTCACTGAGTTATGTATTCTGCACACCAGTACAGCTGCTCTATAGCTTTCAAATGCCGATATAAAACTAGCTTCTACCTATTTAAAAAATTACATGAACAGTAATTACAGAACATGAACGTGGATTAACCCAGTGTTCTGGTATTTTTAATTTCCTTGGGAGCATACAGAAAGGACAAAGAAAAGAATTCTTTATTTCAACATTAAGTATATGCTATTGCTTATACATGAACATAACCACATATGTATATATCCCCAATTACCCTTTAGCAGTATTATAAAATTCAATACAAACAAATAGCATTTACTATTTTAAAACAGCCTTAGTCATTCTACTAGTCATTTGGCTTCTGCTCTATGTCTACGAAAAAGTGTGCTAACCACCACCAATCCTGTCATCACAGGTCCAGAAATTTAGTGTGGTGTCTTGCAACACAAGTCAGAAATTAGACTACATTTAAAACAAGTGCCTTCAAGCTGAGTCTTAAAGAACAGCCACTGACCAGAGAGAATAATGAAACGTTCACTACCTGAAGCAACATTACCAAGAAAAGAACAGCAAATTCAACCATGCTTCCTTTAAAATAATCTCAACTCAAAATTTCTTCAGCTTTCCTTTCTGATTAAAATAATCAGATATTAAGGTCTTTTTGAAATAGGCTTAAGAATTAACATACAACAAATACCTTGTTGCTAGTATTAAATCATGATACCACCTGTCAAACTAAAGAATCTGAAAGCATTAAGGAAATTGTAGGACTGAGGCTCTAACATGTTTAAAGATTTGGAATGTTTAAAGAAAACATAACTGAAAATAATAAATCCATTCTTCTGATTGGTATTATTAGCGATGAGAATTATTACAATTAACAACCACACAGGCACTCCACTTATACCCTATTCTCAAAGTTATTTTATAATCATCCTAATTCTATAATCTGCATGAAATAAGATATAGCCCATTGGGATAGGGAAGTTTCCCAAAGGGGTGAGAAAATGAGTCTCTCTGACCTTAATTAGGAGGAGAAAGGGAGGGTTTTTTCTCTCCTTTCATCTCCAAAAGAGCTGGAAAGGCCCTGGCCCCACGTGAAACCAGAGGTTGAATTCTTTTATGAATAAGGAGTGGAAGGGGAAGTAGAAGAACACGGGGATACCCTTACATATAGGACACTTGACATAAATCAATGCTCTCAACCACCCTAAACCCATAAGAATAACCAATTCATTTTTCTAGTGAGGGAGAGGAGCCTCTGAGAGGCTGAGCAGCTACCCATGTCACACGCACTCAAGCAATTCAGTTGGGATTCAAACTCAGATGTAACTTCAAAGGCCCTGCTCTTTCCATGGAAGTATGCTGCTGCCCTGACTGAAGTTTTATTCAGCACAGTTTAGTCATAATACCTTTCTCTATTGAAATAAATAACTTTAATCAGCTGGTCTTAATATCACAGGAACTGAAATTAAAACAAACAAACACAACAACCACAAATATTTGGAACCACAAAGGGATATGTCATATTATAGCCAATAAAGTGCTGGTTTAACAGAACTTCCAAAGCTAGACCCCTGAAAAAAAAACTCACAGGTAGGGAAAAAAAATAACTGCTGCCAAAATGCTAATAATCACCCTCTGAAGATCCTTACACAGCACGTGGGACTACTGAGTCCTCAAGTCCTGAACCATCTCATTTCCCAGCCCTCCTTCCCTCCCATTTCCCTCAGCCTCACTCATCTCAGAGAGCTAGGGTCACTGAATTAGCTGAGGTGCCTGCAATGACCTTTTATGGATCTGCCTGCCTGAGTTTGCTCACAGAGCCCAAGGCAAGAAACTCTAAATTTTAGTTGTTTTTATTTTTAAGAGAAAACATCATCACAAAAACATTAATGCTCTGGGTACATAAACAAGAAAAATTTCTTATGAAGCTCACTCTTCTTTTTTTCAAAAACTTTTACTGCATAAATATTAGAACTTAAAACCCAGAAAGGCATATTATATTGGTTTTTCAAAGATAACAATGAATTATAAAATTACAGGGCTTGAAGGGATCTTAAGTAGTTACACAGACCATCATCTTTACTTCAAACAAAATTTATTGAAGCATTTTAAATAACAGGGAATTTATTCAATGTTAAAACCTTCTCTCAGAAAAAAAAGTCAGCATTCACAAGCAAATTATTTCATATAACTAATGTGAAACACTCATTTTCCCTTATAAACTTCTGAGTTCTTATTAAATCTTCGGGGTGGGAGTGGGTGGTAGGGATGGCTTGTGTGAAAGAAAGGAAAACAAACATTAAATGTCAGGCACTACCCTGGCTACCTTTCATATATGGTATCATTTCATCTCCACAACAATCTGTGAAATAGGTACTATTAGCTCATTTTACTAGCAGATATTAAAGTTCAGAAGGGTAAATAAAATGTCCAAGGCCAGAAGGTAATAGGTGGCAGATTTGGGACATTACCTCAGGTTTGCCTAACTAACTATCCCCCTGTCAGTTCATAGTTGATCATCCTTTATGCCAGAGATTACCAACCTCGTCAAAGTGGTTGTGCATTGCTTTCACTCTAATGTGTCAGACTGGATCACGGACAGCAAATTGAATAGCTGGGGATGAAGACATGTGCTGGCCAACAGCTCTTATTTGAAACACTGGGTCCACTTTATGATAATTGGAAACTTCTAAAAGCCAGGAGGGCCACACCAACTCCAAACTCTCAACAGAATTTGAGAACAAGAGATCCAAGCTGGCTGAAAATGGGCCACAGACTATGGGGGAAAGATCCAAAAGCTACCACCTGCTAGGGCAGGTGGCCGACAGTAGCCCTTGTGAGTGACGAGGAGTGGGACTTGTTGAAATAAATATCCATGAAAACTGCTTAAAAGCCATCCTTGGTATACACTCCACAGATCGACAATCTCTGTAACATACAGGACTTTTTACATACAAACAATGCAGATAATATAGAGGAAGGGGAGCAGGGAGAGAATAGGGTAAAAATAAGTGCCCATCCCCTTGTTCCAGGGGATGGGGTAGGAGCTGCGGGAGAGCACTGGACAAGCATACTGCATAGCACAGAAAGAAAGAAATCAACTTAAATCAAAAGGAAAAAAACACAAAAATAAAAACAAAAAAATTAAAAGTCAAAAAACAAGCAAGCAAAAAATTCAAAAAACATTCAGTGACGTGATCAGGGTAGAAACAAACTAAAGATTTTAAAGGAAAAGCTCTTGAAAATCACTTTTCTCCTCAGTACATGCTCCTTCTTCTTACCACTCTTCTTCATTTACATGCACTCCATTCGATTTCGTATTTCATCCCTAGAGTTTCGTAATAGAGTCTCACCACAGGCAGCTTGAGAAGCAATCATCAATACATTACTCAGCGACAATATACATGCATAGAACACCTAATGCCCCAGATCATCAAATTTACTCCTAACCTCTTTGGAGCAGGTGAGGCCCACTAGGAAGGGCAGTGGGAAGAACAGCACCTATGCAATCTCACACATTGTGAGAGAGAGAGACTTAAAGCAATGGGGTTTTGACATCTCCCTTCAGAACTATCAGATTGGCATCAACCAATCAAAACCAAAAGCAGGCTTGCCACTTGAGTCTGAAGCAAGCAGGAAAGAGCCAAACACATGCCTTTCCACGATTCCAAGTCAGTCTAGATAGAACCTGTACCTTGATTTCAGACAGTCCACCTAGTGCTTGAGGGCTGTGATAGGAGAAGATTCACCCTTGGGTAAAATCTATAGAAAATAACCATTACACTCTTAGATACTAGAAACAACTGTAGAAAGATGTGGTCTCAGGTTGTCAAAAGAAATGTGAAACCAGCAGATAAAACTCTAGCGCTTCCCCACATGCACAGTGGCCTCAAATCCTCCCATCTGCCTCCTGTCCTTGAAAGGTAGAATGTAGCTGAAGGGTCAAGGGAAAGAGATGATATTCAGCACTCCCTGGGGCTCCCAGAGGGTACCAGGTGTGGGCCTAGCCTCACAGGCCTCCAGAGGTTACCTGAGCCCAAGATAGAGCACAGAGATTTCCTAAAATCCTTGGAATTAGCTCTCACCTGAGAGGAAGTAAGCCTTCCCTGAAGCCTAGAAGAACTAGAACAACTTCTCCATGTTTGAATCAGAACAGACAGACCTCCACAGGCGGTAGATATACCCAGCTGTTTGGGAGCTGACTTCCAAACATGTGGAGCTTTCATTCACGATCGAATGCTACTTAAGAGTTATAGACTACTTCTAACCAATCAATGGCTTCTGATCCCACACTCCCTGCTCAAGTGAACATGGAGAAACGAAATGTCAGCCTCTTTAAACATGCCAACTGGAAATCAAAGTGAAACACTGAAGGAGAAGTGACAGCTCAGTGTTTCTAGTATAAATTCCCTGGTGTTCACTCTTAAAAGAATCGTCCCAGTCCTTTCCTGTTTGACATTTCCTTCCTCGCTCAAGCTAAAGTGGGGCCTGTGCATAATCACTGATGAACTAAATGCCCACACAACCACCTCAGGTGACACACACAGTGCACTGACACAAAAAACAAAATCAATAATCTGCTGCTCTATGTCACATGGAAATCCTGACTGCTGTCAGCAGACAGGAGGAGGCTTGGGGGTTGCAGTAGAGACAATTAGAGCCCTTGGAAAAGCAGAGCAGAAAGTAATGAAACCTCACCAAGTTCATCAGTTACACACACACAAACACGCACGTGTGCGCACATAAAATGAAAAGGCCATGTAGCCAGAGGTCATATTTTTCCAGCCTGCTAAATTAAAGTGACTGAAAAGCTCTGTAATTACATAGAAACAGATGAAATTGTTATCTTAACTGAATTGTAAATGTACTTTAAATGTCATAAGTTTTGATGCAATTTAATATTTTAAATGGACACTGCTCTATATAGTCTCTGATTGTATACCAAGCAGGTGGGGACATAAGCCATGTCCATTACCATGACTGAACAAAAGCCCATCCATCTGCCTGAGTAGTACAAAAAGATACTACAGAGAAACCAAAGAACAAACCCTCTCTGACTGGAGTTACAGAAAAGAGCGCTGGAAAGGAGCCAAGAGGCCCGAGTTCAGTCTCAGCTCTGCCACAGTCACAACCTCCCTGGGCCTCAGTTTCCTTGTCTGTGAAACAGAGAAAAATAATCCCTGACATACTCACGTCACAAGTTACTGTGAGGATAAAATAAGATCAAATAAGTAAAAATGTTCTGTAAACAGTTAGATACAAATGTAAACAATCATTATAACTTATGCCATTATGTATTTGGGGCAAAATATGAAAACAAATCATTACTTACTGTAGCCCAGAAAAGATCTGAATTAACTTTCCACTAACCAGTTGGTTTAAAAAAAAAAAAAAGTGGATGAATGACACATTCTCAGTGCATTACTATTAACCCCTTAGAGTGCTCAACACTTCTAAAAAAAATTAACTTAACATTACTTTACAATGAAGATGGGACAATAGTCTTCATGTACAAAACACAGACATACCTGTCTAGTATGTACCTAGGAGGGGAAAGAGTAAATAAATATATTGCTTTTCATATCTAATTCATTAGCAGAGACTGACATTAAGCACTGGAGAAAAACAGATCCATTATCTCTCACCTTTCTTGGTCCCTTCCTACACACATTGTATATAAAATAGCAACTAAAGAAGACTATAAGAGCAGTACTAAAGTAGAAAGTTTAAACATTATCTGCATTCCAGATAAAGTACAATTTTCTCAAAACTATATCAACTTATTTTTCTATTATACATTTTGTGTATCTAGCAGATTTACTAGCAATTTTAGGACTCAAATGTATTGTGTGTATGATTAATGCTGGTAAGGAAATCTTTATTTCAGTTTCTAGTCTTTTTAAAGTACTAATAGTTTTTAGTTATCTGTTCATCAAAAAAAAGAGGTTTTTTTTTCCATGCTTAATGTGTTTTGCTCAAACTCTCCAAAAATTTTCTTTGGAGTTAATCACAAGAATGGAAAGTTTTAGCTTTGATGGGATATTGTTTGAGGTCTGGATTAGGTTAAACTAGAAGATACTTCACACTTTGAGCTGTACAGGACTCCATGGATGGAACTGTATTTCTACAATCATTCTTTCTTGTTATCACAGGCTCCACCAGAATGCTAAGGCAATCCAACACACACACACACACACACACACACACATATCTCTGAGTTAGGGGGAAGCCATCAAAGCAATGCTGTCAGAAACAAAGAGGGCTGGAGTTAATGCACTGATAGTGGAGAAACAGAAAATGATTCAAGGAGTATTTAGGAAACCCCCTTACTCAATTTTAAATCTTAATGCACCACTCTATCCACATATAGGAAACGGATAATTCTGTATAGTCCATAAAGGTTGAGAATTACTGTTAAAATCCTCAAGAAATATTTCTCCAGAAGTGTCAGGAAAGGACTGGCAACACTGCACAAAGAGAGTGTCTCCTAACAACCTGTGTTCTGCAAACAAAAGAGCTCACTCTCACAACAAACAGATTCCATTTTATATGTGTAGAGAAAGGATTGTTTAGTCCACTTAAAAAGAAAAATACTACCAAAACAGAAAGGAGAACATCATGTCTTAATATAGTCTTCCATCGTTTCAGCCTTGGGCTCACTTGATCTGAAGAATTCCATATATGCTTTGAGAGGTGAAAAGCCTTTGTGAATAATTGAAGACAAAATAATGAAACCCTAGAACGTCAGAGACATAATATAGTTTTGTAGAATTTATCATGGAGCTTTTAAATTCCCAAATACTACATGCTGAATAATTTATTCCTGTGTCAATATGGGGCCAGCAGATGTTCATTCAGAGCCAACATTAACCCTCCTCAAGCTGAAAAAGCAGGAAAACAGGCTCTGAGATGGAAGGAGGCACTTAGTTTAAGTGAGATTATCTTGGTATTTATGAGAAAATTAAAGCAGCTTTGGAAGTCAAGAAAAAACACACTACTTAGTTGGCAATCTTTTATCAAAGTCTGCTTAGAAAGATAAGGAGCTGAATTTCATGAAAAAACACAAATGGTTGAAACAGGGGGAGCTGATAACACCGCTCTCTCCTTTCAAAAGGGTCCCTGGGGACTTTTCACTGATTCTGTTTTAGTGGCTTATTGATATTTACCTTCCTCTTTGGATCACTAATTCTTGATGCAATTTTGAACTCTCTACTGTGTTTTAGTTTCTGGGTATTCTCCCCTCTATGGCTCACCTCTAATTCTGTTCACTTTTTTTAAAAAGAGAATAAGGCAGAAGAAAATTGAAAAATTAAGCAACAGGGAAGTTTAAAGTTTCACCAACGGGCTATTAAACTTCAAAACTGGAAACCAATGCCTTAGATTTCATTCATTCACTCATTCAATACCTAGTTACTGAGAACTATCTCTGTACAAAGTATTATGCCAGGACTAAAAAAAGATGAGATGTTTAACCAAATATTCTAAAGATTTATTGAACAGGGGAATATACATGTACATGTCTAGATATCTGCAGAGGCTTCCAGTCAATATTGTGAAAATGGTGTACTAGGCCTCTGCAGAAAGAGACAGCTCTTGATCTGAAAACACACAATGGGTAGAATATATTAAAACAGTTTTAGGCTACATGCCTGAGCTCATATCCAAGGAAAGGAAATCCCTCAACTGCTAGAAGAAAAGAGGAAATAAAGACAGAATAATGAGCAGGAGGTGAAGCCAATAAAGCTCCCAGGAAAAGTAATAGAATCAGCCACTGGAGGGGCACCCTGATGCCACCTCAGTGAGAGGTGCCCAGGCTGCAACTTCACGCATGCTGCTTGGTGGACACGAACTACCTGAATAAAATCAAGAATCGCCAAGGTCTATGCATGAAATAGAGACTAGGAAAAAACTCTACCTACCACCCAGAATGGTGATGTAGATGGGACCATCTGCACCACAAGAGTTAGGCATAATTCAACAGACTAAAAAATTTTTAAACAATTATTTTTAAAATGTTAAAAGAGATAAAGACAGGAAGAGAAGTAATAAGGTTTTTGTTTTTTTTTAAAAAAGGACAGTATAGAAAATGATCAGGCAGATCTGAAAAAGAATCAAATAGAAACTCTAGAAATAAAAGAGGAGGTAGACCTGATTTAGGGGGTGTAGGACCTCAACAGGTGGTCTGAACAGTACACAGCTGATAATTAGAGACTAGGAATATTAACTCAAGGAAATAACCTAAAATTCAGGACAGACAAGGAGATAAATACAGGAAAAAGAGGTTGAGACAAAGAAGATAGAATAAGATAGTTCAAAATACATCTAAGAAGGAACCCAGAAGAGAATAGAGAGAAAAATGAAAGACATAATTGAAAAACAGTATCTAGAACAGACCTTATTTTGCAATGAGAAAATCACAGCCCAGAATTGTCTTCAATCATACAGCATGTTAGAAGAAAAGCTGGCAGCCCACAGATCACTAGCTGATCACTCTTTCGTTATCAAACATCTTTCTAAATAGAGAACCCCATTTAAAAAAAATACATCAGCCTGAAATTTCTTTTAGTTATTAAACTATTTGAGTATTTAAGCATATCACAGTGCTAAAATCCTTGTATGTTACTACAACTGTTTTTCAAAACAACCCTATTATTATTTTCATTTTACAGATAAGAAAACTGCGGCTCAAAGAGGAGTAACTTGCCCAAAATCATACAGGTGGTGAATGGCAGACCCAGGATTCAAATAAATGCGTGTCTGATTCCAAAAAGTATACTTTTTTAAAAAATTGAAGTATAGTTGATTTATAATGTTGGTTAGTTTCTGGTATACAGAGAAGTGATTCAGTTACATATATGTGTGTATGCGCGTGTGTGTGTGTGTGTGTGTATATTTTTATATACACATAAATTATTTTTCATATTCTTTTCCATTATGGTTTATCACAGGATATTGAACATATAGCACCCTGTGCTATACAGTAGGACCTTGTTGTTTATCTATTTTATATATATAGTATTTTGTATCTGCTAATCCCAAACTCCTAATTTATCCCTCCCCCACACCCTTTCCCCTTTGGTAACCATGAATTTGTTTTCTATGTCTGTGAGTCTGTTTCTGTTTGTATATTTTAGATTCCACATATAAGTGATATCATATGATATTTGTCTTTCTCTGTCTGACATATAATCTCTAGGTCCATCTATGTTGCTGCAAAGGGCATTATTTCATTCTTTTTTATGGCTAAGTAATATTCCATTGTATATAGATACCACATCTTCTTTATCCATTCATCTGTTGATGGACATTTAGGTTGCTTCCATGTCTTGGCTACTGTAAATAGTGCTGCTATGAACACTGGGGTGCATATACCCAAAAGGCATACTCTTAATCACCATATAACAATGCTTCTATAGTGATATAGCTTTAAAATAATAAGGCATCCCTAAAATTTACATTCAAATATCAATTTAATTACATCATGGTCTCACTGTACCCTTGGAGTATGATCTTTAAAAAATCAGCCCTGTATATCCATGGGTTTTGTTATCTACAAATTCAACCAACTACAAGGGGAAAATATATATTTTTTTTAAATTCCAGAAAGTTCCAAAAAGCAAAATTTGAATTTGTCATGCACTGGCTACTATTTATATAGCGTTTCCATTGTATTTAGGATTATAAGTAATCTAGAGATGATTTAAAGTATATGGGAGGATGTGTGTAAGTTATATGCAAATACTATACCATTTCATATAAAGGACTTGAGCATCCTCAGATTCTGGTAATCTGTGAGGGGTCCCAGAACCAATCCCCCCAGATACCAAGGGACGACTGTACTATGAATCAATTGAATATATTGTGTATTGCCTTATATGTTGACAACTATGGGAAGCCTTAAGGATTTTATTTTTTGGAATACTCACAAACTATTTCAATCTGTAATTTTTAACATTTAAATTAATGACTATATTAAAAGCAGATAGAACAAAAACCTATCCTAGGGCTTCCCTGGTGGCTCAGTGGTTAAGAATCCGCCTGCCAAGGCAGGGTACATGGGTTCAAGCCCTAGTCCAGGAAGATCCCACATGCCGCAGAGCAACTAAGCCTGTGCACCACAACTACTGAGCTTGCGCTCTAGAGCCTGCGAGCCACGGCCACTGAGCCTGCGTGCCACAACTACCAAAGCCCGCACACCACAACTACTGAAGCCTGTGCACCTAGAGCCTGTGCTCCGCAACAAGAGAAGCCACGGCAACGAGAAGCCCATGCACCGCAACGAAGATTAGCCCCCACTCGCTGCAACTAAAGACAGCCCATGCACAGCAAAGACCCAATGCAGCCAAAACTAAAATAACTTTATTAATTTTTAAAAAACAAACCTATCCTAAAATTCATAAGAAAATCTCAAGGAAGCCCAAATAATCAAAACAATTTTGAAAAAGAACAAAGTTCTAAGACCCATACCTGATTTCAAAACTTACTACAAAGCTACAGTAATCAAAACAGCGTCACACTGGCATAAAGACAAACACAGACCAGTGGAATACAATACAAAAGCCCAGAAATAAAGCTTCACATACATGGTCAATTAATTTTCAACAAGGGTGCCAAAATCATTCAATAAGAAAAGGACAGTCTTTTCAACAAATTGTGCTGGGAAAACTGGATATCCACATTCAAAAGAATGAAGCTGGATCCTTATCTTATACAATATACAAAAATTAACTCAAACAGGATCAAAGACCTAAACGTAAGAGCTAAAAGTATAAATTTCTTTATTGTTTTTTTAAAGTATAAAATTCTTAAAAGAAAACGTAAGGGAAGAGATTCAGGACACTGGATCTGACAATGTTTTCTTGGATATGACACTAAAAACACAGGCAACAAAAGAAAAAAAATAGACAAATGGGACTTCATCGAAACCAAACACTTTTATGTAACAAAGGACACTATCAAGAGAGTGAAAAGACAACCCACAGAATGGGAGAAAATATTTGCAATTCATATATCTGATAAGGGATTAATATCCAGAATATATAAAGAAGTCCTATAATTCAACAACAAATATATATATATATATATATATATATATATATATATATATAGCAACAACAAATATATTTAAAAATATATATTAAAAATGGGCCAAGGACTTGAATAGACATTTCCTCAAAGAAAATATATGTGACCGACAAGCATGTGGGAAGATGCTTCAATGAGCTATCTCAAAACTTCAATGAGATATCACTTCATATCCATTAGGAAGGCTATTTTAAAAAAATGGAAAGAAAAAAAATAGATGTTGGCAAAGATGTGGAGAAATTGGAACTCTGGTGCATTGCAAGTGGGAATATAAAATGGTGCAGCCACTGTGGAAAGAAGTTTCACAGTTCCTCAAAAAGTTAAATGTAGAATTCCCATATGATCAACCAATTCCACTTCTAAGTATATACCCAAAAAAACTGGAAAGCAGGGACTCAGACAGATACTTTTATGTCAATGTTCATAACAGCATTATTCACAATATTCAACAGGTAGAAATAACCAAGTATCCATCGACAGATGAATGGAGAAACAAAATGTGGCATATACATACAATGGAATATTATTCAGTCACATAGAGGAACAAAATTCTGATATATGCTACATCATAGCTGAACCATGAAAATATGCTGAATGAAATAAGCCAGATGCAAAAGAATAATTTATTACTTTATTTACTTACTTCACTTATATTATGTACCTGGAATAGGCAAATTCATAAAGACAGAAAATAGCATAGAGGTTACTGGGGACTGGGGTAACCTAAGAGGAATGGGGGGGTTAGTATTTCATACTAAGTCACGTACTAAGTTTCTGTTTGGGGTGATGAAAAGTTCTGGAACTGGAGAGTGGTGCTGTTTGTACAACTGTGAATGTTCTTAATGCCACTGAATTGTATACTTAAAAATGGTCAAAATGATAAGTTTTATGACATGTATATTTTACCACAACAAAAAAATAAAGAGAAATGGCATGTGACTCACAGTATGCCTCCTCCTAATGTTACTGATATATACTAACATATTATAAACATCTTTAAGAATAAAGAATACTCCTTTACTATCACAAATATGGGTATAAGTATTTAAAAATACTGGATCTCCAAATCTCAAAATAATATGCAGTTGAAGAAAATAATAATTATTGCTCATATTTATTGAGCACTTACAATGTGCTAGCCACCATTCTTGCAAGAACTTCATAACAACATATATAATATATCACATTGTATATTATTATTCTGACTTTGCAGATAAGAAAAGGGGGAGCCACAGAGGCTAAAATCTATTTGCCATTACACAGAAAAATATTTTTAAAAATAAACTGGAGTTATTTTCTTTACAAAAGTACTTCCCCCTCTTTGGAAAAGGAATTATCACTGAAAGCCTTCTTTTAACATAAATTTCATCCAACTTAACTAAAAATTCTTAATTAATTTTGCACATAATTTATGCAACCATCTCTACTGCATCAAGAAAGGTATAGCCACACAACACTTATCTTTTTTTAACCAGTAATTTTCTTCTTATTTAAATTTTCTTTTAAAATATAGGTGTTACTATATTTTATTTATTTATTTATTATTGGTAAAATGCACATTTTACCAATAATTTTTTAACATCTTTATAGGAGTATAATTGCTTTACAATGTTGTGTTAGTTTCTGTTGTATAACAAAGTAAATCAGCTATATGTATACATATATCCCCATATCTCCTCTCCCTTGCGTCTCCCTCTCACCCTCCCTATCCTACCCCTCTAGGCAGTCACAAAGCACCGAGCTGATCTCCCTGTGCTATGTGGCTGCTTCCCACTAGCTATCTATTTTACATTTGGTAGTGTATATATGTCAATGTCACTCTCTCACTTCGTCCCAGTGAGATGAAGAGGGATGAGGAAGGAAACTAATATTTGTCAAGCATCAAATCATGTGCCAGACAATGTACTAAGCATATCTTATCTCATTTAATCTTCTCAACAACTTGTGATGTAGGCATTACTATTCCCATTTTACAGGTAAGGAAACAAAAATATAGTAATCCAAAATACTTCTATTCACTACTTTCAAATTCTGATAAATATTTTATTCAAGTAGAAGCCAATTAATTCCAGTTCCCTAGGAAGTCAAAGAATAGTGGTCACTGCCAAAAGCTATCCCAGATACCTGAAGGAGCCAATATGACAGCTGCCCCTAGCATGCTGCATGACTGAGTATTCAAAAGCCCAACAGATCTCACACCCAAACACAGTGTGCAAGGGCAGAAGATCACCCTATCGTACTACTGAGTCAAGAAAAACGGATTGTGTGGCCTTGTGCTCCAGCACCAGCCCAACAGCAGAAAAGACAGCCAAATATGGATGACGCTGAGCCACATTAAGGGGGCTCACACTGCTCTCTCCTACTTGGGTAGAAAGAATAGAATCTAAGGCACCTTCTGTTGCTTTGGAACATGAAAAGTTTTGAACGTCAAAAATGTATAGCAGGGGCTTCCCTGGTGGCACAGTGGTTGAGAGTCCACCTGCCGATGCAGGGGACACGGGTTCATGCCCCAGTCCAGGAGGATCCCACATGCCGCGGAGCGGCTGGACCTGTGAGCCATGGCCACTGAGCCTGCACGTCCGGAGCCTGTGCTCTGCAACGGGAGAGGCCACAACAGTGAGAGGCCTGCGTACCGCAAAAAAAAAAAAAAAAAAAAAAAAAAAAAAAAAAATATATATATATATATATATATATATATATATATATATATATATATATATATAGCAAAAACTATACAATAAATTTTTAGTAAATATTTTAGAAATGATTATATTTAACTTTACCCTCTGGACTAACTTCATCTTATTAACACTTAAGTATTCTCAGTTCTCTTTAAAAAACAGAAAACAAACAAAGAACACTTCCCTCTATTTTATCTCCCACCCCAGCTACCACTCTCTTCCCTATTCTTCAAAGCCAGTCTTTCGGACAACTTTGTTTCTGTTTCAACTGCTATCAACACCCTCACCTTTGACTCACTCCTCCATACACTCCTATCTGGTACTCCCTACTCCACACCTACTAAACTGCTCCTGTCAAAGTCACTCTTAACCTACACCATGGGGATTGGAAGGTGCCCAGAGAAATCCCTAAGGACTCTGAAGGGCAGAGTTTGAAAACTACTATACTTGGGTCTGGTTACACATTTTGTACGGAGGCTACATAATTTGTGGCGGCCAGTACAAAGTGAAAATGCGGGACCCCTTGTTTAAAAGCAGGAAAAAGAGCTTTTTCCTTTTTTTCCCCCCTGTGGTCTCTGTATATACAAGTTATGATGTTTATTTGCTACTTAATAGTGTATTCCCTAGGGCATGAGGATGTTTGTACGACAATGCAGATTCTCATAGGCACCCAGGCAACACCCACAACTTGGTGTGTAGGGTACACACCAAATCCCACTCCTCCTATGCCCATACCCAAGGCCCTGCCAAGGGTGGAGAGTGGCATCAGTCTCTGGGCAGGGGAGGGGAAGTGGGCAGCTGAGAATTCGTCCCAGGGAAGTGATTAAGAAGTACGAAAACGCTAGATTGTAGAAGCTCCATGCCCCCAGCATAGGTGCCATTGTCCCACCTGACTTCACTCACAAAATACAATTTCAAAGATACAGCTAGGCAGAATGTCGATATGATGACCACACAGCATTAAATTCCAAGCACAGGACCCCCTTCTGAACATGATATTTTAGGTAACTACAATGATTGCAAACCCTGATCCTGGCTACACCACATAATAATCATAATAATACCACCTTACATCTGCATAAAACATCATAGTCCACAAATAGTTTCAATTTAATTTTAACCCCACAATAAACCTATAAATAGAAACGGATAAGTATCTCATTTGACAGATGAAAAAATGACTCAGAAAGGTGAAATGCACTGCCCAAGGCACGGAAGAGCAGGTGTTAAACCGGCCTCCTAACTCCAAGTCCAGGATTCTTTCTAGTGTAACGTGCTTCCTAAGCAAAGGGCAGATGGGAAGGGACTAGAACACTGACCATTTCTGTGCATGAGCCACTGGTTTAGTCATTAGGTGGAAAGTATTTCTGCCAAACTTCTGTCAATTCCAGTCAGATTTTTAAAAACTTGATCTTTTACTCTATAGAGTTCAATGGCTTTATATAAATATCTAGTCTAAAAAAGAAAAAAAAAAGTAAAAGCAACAGGTGTAAAGTTAGCTTGTACCCCATCCAATATGCACCTTGAGACCACGTCACTCTGAGATACAATACACTTTCACTATAGGAGAGCTGATTCCTTGATTTCATTGGGAGAAAGTTCATCAAAATGCCAGACAGTGACAACAGAGATAATGGGGAAGCATGTAGCTAGGAGATACCAATATCAAGGAGGGAGCTAGTTTCTTCAACCTGACTCTTCCTTACCCACATTCCACATACTTTATATAATTCAATCTTTCCAGATAGTGAAATTGTTGCTAAACTTCCTCATGTTAATGTAAAGGATAATACTTTATTTTGAGACTTGAACTCTCAATTTCCTAATTCAGTTACTCAAAATTCTCCCCTGAAAACAAGAAGAGAGCATTTTTTGTGGTTGAACTAATATGCATTTGTTACAACCATTTGCACTGTCGGACCCTTCACACTGGCTGATCACCCAGAAAATCTCCAAGGAAAAACAAGTGCAACTGAATGTTAGATACAAATAGCACAATCTCTCAGCTCACCAGAGCAGAATCTCTCTCTAATACACTGGTCACAGGCTATATTACTAGCTCTTTTTATCCTATCTCTAGGTAGAAAAGCTATAATTTAAACTGACAGCATTACTTGTCATGAAGTCTGTGGGTTTACAATTTCTAAATGTCAGTTTGAACTTCTGACTAGTTCCTTAGAGCACTACTGTTTGTTTCTAAATGAGGCAACTTGTCAGTTCTGCATACATAAAAGCAGTTAATCAGCAATCTGCAGTGCAACACAAGAGGGATCAGCTGGTATGCTAATAGTGAGCCCACAAAGCACCTCTAATTAGGAAAGAAAGCCTTGTCCTAAGCCAATAATATCCTCATGTATCACAAAATTCATTCTACTACTCAATAGATGAAACATTTCATCCCAAGGAACTTATTATCTTGAAGTAATTGTCTGCCTCCAGCCTGATGTACACATGTTCCCATGGGCCTATAATGGAGGAGCTGCAGGAAGTAAGGACCACTGTGATTCCTGACCCTCCTCTCACTTGTGGCTTCTTTTCAGTTCCCAGTGGGTTCTTATTCTTAACTCCCTCCTTTTTACTATTCTGCTGTGCCCTTTTCTATGTGGCCTTCACATCTCCTGTCTTCAGCTCTCTAAGTAAAATGGGATGGGATCTTACCCAAGAATTACCCTGTTTCCTCTAAACTTTTAGAAAAACTACTGAACTATATAACAAAATCAATTCCAAAGAGAGGAATAATGATAACTCTAACAATCAGATTATTTCATAAATAAGAACACCCCGCTTCAAGGGTAAAAACACTTTGGCATAATTTTAACTACTAATAGGTTTGAGCCTATGGACTGAATTCTAGAATATGGATTGGAATGACTAAAATTAAATAGTAAGTAAAGGAAATATATCTAAAAGACTTCTTAAAATCTTTCCCATTATCCCTAGTGGCTATCTTAGGTGTTATATCAGGATAATATCAGGAAAAAAAATGTTTGACTGTAGTCATGTACCTCACCCATTTAAACAACCTTTATGGACTTCCCTGGTGGCATAGTGGTTAAGAATCTGTCTGTCAGTGCAGGGGACACGGGTTCGAGCCCTGGTCTGGGAAGATCCCACATGCCCTGCGGAGCCGCTAAGCCTGTGTGCCACAACTACTGAAGCCCACACGCCTAGAGCCCGTGAGCCACAAAAGAAGCCACCACCATGAGAGCAAGAGTAGCCCCCGCTCGCCACAACTAGAGAAAGCCCGCGTACAGCAATGACGACACAATGCAGCCAAAAAATAAATAAGAATTAAAAATAAATAAATAAATAATTTTTAATAAAATAAACAACTTTTGTGTAGCTCTCAAATCAGATTTTGAATTGATGAGGCAAATCTGGTTTAGTGATTGGGTGTAGTAAAAGAGCTACCCAGCCAAAATCCAATAATCCATTTTACCTCATATGAGACACATTTTATTGGAGTTAGAGAATAAGTGCTTCTGTGTATGCTACAGTTTTTCGTAGTGGCTAAGACTTTTGGGAGGGAAATCCTTTCTGGACCCAGTGGCATTCACCTGTCTGTCAAGTAACAGGTATGGGCAGATCCCATGTGCCACCTACCAACTGTCAAGCAGATGCACGTTGGTAATCAGAGAAGCTCTGTTCATGGATCAGGATAGGCTAGCCTACTGGGCACCATTCAGCACAGAGGGAAATTCTGAGACACTGGAGTGCCCTCTTACTAATGTTAGGCTTCAATGTCTCTTTATGAAATCATTTAGCCTGGGGGTATGAGACTGACAAGGCCAGGGCAAAGAGCTCTGATCTGTGTGTGCTCAGGCTGCCCCTATTCTGAGCAATACACAGAATATTACATGGTATACCTGGAGATCATCTACTTTAAACCCTCTCTCCCTCCATTTACAGAAATGAAAAGTAAGGCCCAGAAGTCATTTGCCCAAGATGACACAGAGATAACAGAGTAAGGTCTGATTCTAAAACATCTGATGCCTAGACCAAAACTTTTCTCTTCTTCCCTCCCTTCTCCTCCTCCCTCTCTCACTCTCCTTCTCCTCCTCCCTCTCTCACTCTCTTTTCCTCTCTTCCTCCTTCCTCTCCCTATCATCATCATCTTGAAGCAGCCAATATCTTCAAACAAAATCTTAATCAGAAGTCCAATGTACAAAACAGATTAAAAAGGGCCTGGTTAGATTCAGACAGAGAAGGGAGACAGAGTGTATGTGCTAGAATCCTACTTGCTTAAATGAGCCTGCAGCCTCCTCTGGGATCCTGGGCAGAACCCTGTGAATAATGTGCCTGAGATCAGGCAAACTTCTTCCTTAGTAACTTGCAATAAAGCTAGTTTCAAACACTAATTAGGATTGTGTTATTTTTACATAAAATTAATATTTTCTGAAACACTGAAATACATTGGAGTGGCAGTTATTTTCTTGCGTTTGGGTTTTTTTTTTTTAAGACATCGACATTAAATCTGAAACTGAGAAACATTAATTTTCTTTCAATACCATCAGCACACACGAACAACCATCTGATGTGATAGATTTATTTAGGTGATATTTAAAATTAGGAAATAAAGACATGAGATGATTGACAGTAATGAAACATAAGTGTCATTCCTAAAATCTACCAGGGAAAAGGCACATGAACCTGACAACACAGAAGCAAGCTTTGGGAAACTTCAGCATAAGACATACATGAGATTACCATGTGCAAACACAAAACATCCATCTTATTCCCTTGGGTGACTTTTCATTAGTGCTAATGGGCTCAGGGCCTCTGTTTAGAGGCTCTTTCTACAGATGCTAGAACACAAATCTTGTTCTCTCTGGTGAAGTCCATTCTCATAAACAAGAAAAAAATGAAATCTATGTGTTGAAATCGACATATGTACACATGCATATTTGTCTGTGTATTACTTCTGATCATTTTTCCCTTTAACTTGAATTTATTAGTCATTAGAAATCCTGCCAAACATTACTGAGTAATATAATGTAAAATTAGTACCAAAATTAGATCCCACGGACATTTTTAATTAAATCTCTTTCATCAGGATTAAGAATTTTAAAAAACTGTGTAAAAAGTAGTAGTATTGAAAGTCATTCACCACAAGTGACTGTAAAGCAATAATACAAAACACGGCACATATCAATCATGTTTATTAAACACCAATTTGCACATGGTTAAGTGCTAAATAATATATAAAACTGAACCCAAAAGGAAAGGCATGTGCCCCAAATCAAGGAGCTCCTGATTCAACAACTCTTTCCTCTCCCTTTATGTATATATATGTGGAAAATACCATTCTCAACATACCTTTCCTGATTTTTATCTTGTTATTTTCTTCTGTCACTTACTAACTGCGTTTAACTGTATAAAGAAACTATCTGTTAATAAAGAAACCCATGAAAAATATGCAGTTCTAAGATTTCCTATAGCCCACTTGACATTCTGCCCACAAAGGCAAATGAAATCTAAACACTATGTATTTTCTTCTCAATGAATTTTTCTCTTAAAATATTTACTCCTAATTTCCTCTCTCCTTGCTCAATCACCCATTCTTTTTTTTTTTTCTTTTCGGTATGCGGGCCTCTCACAGTTGTGGCCTCTCCCGTTGCGGAGCACAGGCTCCGGACGCGCAGGCTCAGCGGCCATGGCTCACGGGCCCAGCCGCTCCGCGGCATGTGGGATCCTCCCGGACCGGGGCACGAACCCGTGTCCCCTGCATCGGCAGGCGGACTCTCAATCACTGCGCCACCAGGGAAGCCCTCACCCATTTTTTTAACATTTTCTTACTTTGTGAGTTCTACCCACTGGGATACAAAGGTGAATTAGTCATGATCCTGGTCCCTGTCTCCTTAGGAGCTCACAGTCTGTTAGGAGAGACAAATGCATGCAGACAATCACAATAGAAAGTAATAACTGCTCAGTAGAGGTCTCTATCTACATTGCTTTGGTGGTACAAAGGAAGGAGCAGTTAACTTAGGAAATAAGAGGTTTCTCAGAGGTGGCATTTGGATGGATTTAACAAAGGAGTTGATACTTCACTAGAGAAAGGATAACTCAGGCAGAGGGAAGAGCTTGTGAAAAAGCACAGAGACCAGAAAGCCAATGACACAGTCAAGGAGCAATTTCACACAGTAAAACAGGGGTAGATGGGAAGACACCAGTTATGGCAGGAGATGAACAAGCATAAATTGGGCATGATTATTAAAAGTCTCGTTTATTTTCCAAAGAGTTTTGTCTTTATCTGTTCTTTTGTTTTCATAGCGCTAAACAACACAGCAGAAAAGCGGAAGGGAACAATCCACTGATTTAGACAAAGGCACAAAAGCAATGCAGGAGAGAAAAGAGGGTGCTAGAACAACTGTATATACATGTGCAAAAAAAAAAAGAATGTGGATCCATACCTCACACTGTATACAACAATCAATTAAAAATCAATCATAGCCCAAAATATAACATCTAAAACTAAAAAACATCTAGAAGAAAACATAGGAGAAATCTTTATGACTTGGGTACTCCTAAAGATTTCTTATATATGACACCAAATACACAATCTATAAAATAAAAAAAATTAAAAATGCATTTCAGGGCTTCCCTGGTGGCGCAGTGGTTAAGAATCCACCTGCCAATGCAGGAGACACGGGTTCGAGGCCTGGTCTGGGAAGATCCCACATGCTGCGGAGCAACTAAGTAAGCCTGGGTGCCACAACTGCTGAGCCTGCATGCCTAGAGCCCGTGCTCCACAAGAGAAGCCACCACAATGAGAAGCCTGTGCACTGCAACGAAGAGTAGCCCCCACTCACCACAACTAGAGAAAGCCCGTGTGCAGCAACGAAGACCCAATGCAACCAAAAATAAAAAATAAAATTTAAAAAATAAAAAAGTGCACTTCATCAAAATTAAAAACTGCTGCTCCTCAAAAGACAATTAGGAGAGTAAAAAGGTAAGTCAGAGACTGAGAGGAAATCTTTGCAAAGCATATATGTGATAAAGGACTTATGTTCAGGGCAAGAAGAGCTCTCAAAATTCAACAATAAGAAAACAAACAACCCAATGGGGAAAAAATGCTAAAAGATTTAGACACCGGACCAAAGAAGATATATGAATGGCAAATAAGCACATGAAAAGATGTTCAACATCATTAGTCATTACAGAAATTCACATTAAAACCATAATGAGATACCACTACACACCTATTAAAATGACTAAATTAAAAAGATTGACCATACATACCAAGTATTGGCAAGGATGCGGAGAAACTAGAATTCTCGTAAACTGACAGTGGGAATGTAAAATGATACAACTATTTTTTAAAACAGTTTGGCAGTTTCTTAAAAAGTTAAACATACACCTACCATATGATTCAGCCACTCCACTCCTAGATATTTACCCAAGAGGAAATAAAATATATATCCATACAAAGATTTATATACAAATTCTTATAGCAATCTTATGTATAACAGCCAGAAACTGGAAACAATCCAAATTCACATTAACATGTGAATAAATAAATACATTGTGGTATATCCGTACAATGGAATACCACTCCACAATAAAAAGTAATGAACTACTGATATAGCAACAACATGGATAAAATTCAAAATAATTATGAATACTTATGCTGAGTGACAGAAGCTAGACACAAAAGAGTACACACTATATGACTGCATTTATATAAAAATCTAGAAAATGAAAAGTAATTTATAGAAAGGATACTGGTTGTTGCCTGGGGAAGACATTGCTAGGAGGAACTACAAAGGGCACACAGAAGGAAACTTTCAAACATGGTGAATATGCTCACTATCTTGATTGTGATGATGGTTTCATGGACATATACACATGTCAACCCTATCAAATTGTACACTTTATATATGTGTAGTTTATTGAATGTCAATATCTCAGTAAAGCTGTTTTTAAAAAGTATTGAGTATATTCAAACATTAACAATCATTTCATTTCTACCCTGCTTTCATACTTTCTTTGCAAGAGAACTGAATATGTGAGACAGTACAACAAAGGCACTACCTAAGGTTTGCGTTTTCTGGTAGTTTTCCATATTTGTGACAAAGTTACATATGATAAAGTGAATAAAGTAGACAAGGATAGAATACGTAAGTTGGTAGAGACCAAACTTTTTAGGCACCTCCATAAGAAGTCTGGTATCTATAAAGTAGCTGCTTTTCCTTATTTTGTTTCCCTTAAACTACCCAAACAATTTATTTAGTTCCTTATTTTTCCCATGACTGCAAAAAATTAGTGATACACAATAGTCTTATTTTTTAATTTTTTGACTATAATGATGAAAAACTACAAAGAATGTTTCCAACCCGGCATGGTAATAGGAGGCTTCAATATTACTGTGAAATCACATTTGAATGTGTATACTAAAACATGTAAATGTTCTGTCTAGTAAGTTGAGTGTTTAAACTGATAAAACAGTGGTAGGTACTGAAAGAACGTGCAAAAACATTTTAAAAAATGGGAAGACAAACATTTTTAAAATCTATTTCAAGAGTTTATAAAAATATACCAACAAAATAAATACCCTTCAATACTTTGGCTTTTTCCTCTACGTGCCCTAAAAAAAAAAGTTCTTAAAAAGATAACCATTAAACAATTCTAGAAGGGAAAGAAATCTAGCAGTCCAGAATGAGGTCATATCCTGGCTAAGGTACATACACTTGAAGTTACTTTCTCAAACTACAATAGTATGGTAAGCCAATGTACTTTAGATCTGAATCAAGGACTTAAAAGGATGTCTGGCTTTTCAAAGAGTCACTAGTTAGAGTATCCACTGCTTTTTGTCTGTCTTAAACCACTTTTGAGACAAACAAAAACAAAAAATATCAGCTCTTTTCTTAAAAGTTTAGATATGAAAAGCTAATAAGAGAGTAGTACTATACTCTAAATAGAGTGTGATGATCAGGGACTAGAAATGAACCAAGGTGACTGGCAAGATATCCGGCCCCATTATCAGGGCCGGGGTATTAGTTCTCAGGGGTAGCTTTCTCTGAGTGGACAGTGCAAGAGAGACTCACCAGGCTAGGGAACTCTCATATTGTGAACACGAAAGGGCTACAAATAAGGGCAGCAGACTGAAGCTCTTGCTTATAAATGTATTAAACAGTTGTTGGATTTTGTTGTTGTTGTTTTGTTTTTACCACAAAACTGTCTCATTCGAGGGATAAGGTCTCAAAGCACCGTATGGGACTCTGATGGGCCACAAATAAAACTGGGCTTGTAAACCTCTAGAAAGATAGGTTATAGGAAGATCCAAGGTGTATCATGAAGGTATGTCAACTACAGAAATATGTGAAAAAGGTTATCCACTGTGTGATCAGTTGTAACAAGTACTATAATTAGATTAGTAACAAACCACTCAAAAGATTGAATACTAAAATAGAATCCTTTCTTCATACAGTCCATATACAGGCTCTTCAAAGATTCATGCTTAATTTAAAGTATCTTTCATCAGCTTTAAAAAAAATGTCAGCCTGACCAACTAGCACATACCCTTTTCTTGAGTGTAATAAAGATTTGCGGAAATAAACAAAATCTACAGAACAAGCTGATTTTGGCTTTTAGGATTTATATAGAACTCCCTCTTCCTAAAGTATTTATAAGGCATAGTGAAAATTATTATTTGTAAAAAGTTTAAAGGATAGATGCTAATATATATATATATACCTAAGATTAACAGGAATATACAGTAAGCATGAAAAGAAGTCATAGATGTGCTTCATTTTACATTAAAGCTCGCTTCTATTTGTAAATCAAAATGTATCCTTTCTGCGCTGATTATTCTGTTTGTCTTCCTACCCCCACCACTTAACCATACCTGCCCTTGTCTGGTCCCTCTGCCCCAGGAGGCCAACCTCTACGGAAAACTATGGCTCCCTCTCCCCTTGGCTTCGGGTTGGGCTCAGCCAGTGGGAGGCACTGGCAAGAAATCAGAACGCAAGAGAAGAGAGGTATCAGAGTATTTATTCCTGACCCCTCTCCCCAAACCCCTCAGCTTTCTCACTCTGCCTCAGTGCAGTTGTTTTCAGTGGCTTCATCCCTCTGCAGCTACAGCTTCTACCTCATAGCTCTTCTTCAACAATAGCAGCTCTCATCAGGCTTTAATAACACTGTTCCTTCCTTTTCTACTTCTGGACTAGGGGAGGTGGTGACAGCTTCCCAGGGGTGCTAATCCCAGATATCTCACTATCATTTGCCAGTTTCCTTAACCCTCCCCAAACCTATGTAAATAGTGTCCTCATTAAATTCTCTTCAGTGAACCCCTGACTTTCTACATACTGCATGTCTTTAAAGCAAGACAGTCCTGTTTTGAGGGATAAATGAACATTTTACATAAAGACTATGCTACATCTTGGCCAATCTTATATTCCCCACCTATCTGAACCTTCATTGTGATACAAGTGACTGCACACACCAGTCTGCATTATCACATTTATAATTATATATTTATCCAAAGGTTTCCTGGGAAAAAATCAAATATCTTATCTCAGAAAATAATCATCTATGGTTTCTTGGTAATTAAATAATTTAACAGAAAACATATCATCTGTGAAACTTTAAGATGTTGAATCCGAGGAATATTCAAACTAGTGCTAGTATATGAGTGCTGCGTCTAACAAGTATACAGACTGTTTATAGAAGAAAAGCTCAGATACATAAGGAACTCAGCTTTTCAGGGACCTACTCATTCTACTTTACATCATCATTTCTTCTCCATCAAAACCAAAAGAAAATACAATGGGTCTTTCCAAAATCCATGGTATCTTCTAAGATAGTTATTAATTCTACTTCTGCCCAGTGACAATAAGTACAGAGTATCCAGAGCACTGAAAAGTAAAAGGCACTCAGCTGGGCTTTTTTGGCTTTAGATTAACTAGTGTTAAATTTTATATCTGTATATTGATAGCTCCAGCTACCTCCAAAATACAAACTATACCCAATATGTTAGCCCAGGCAAACCTACTATTTGTAGGTTTCCATTGTAATTAGATAATATGTTCTAAAATAAATAAAAATGATTTTTGGTTTATATTACCCTTTACCTACATTAGTAGAGATAATTGAGAGATGAATGCAATATATTGATTAATCTTCAAATTAAACCCAGAACATATCAAGTCTAGCCCCATTCTACAGAAAAAGAAATTTATATTATGATGTGGAGGTGATCCAATCAAGAATTTAAACAAACTAACAGCCAATATTTGAAATGTTCTTTACCTAATGATTTTAAAAATCACAGAATGTAATAGCTAAAAGGAGGCCTGGAGACCATCAGTTAAACTCTTATTTTACAGATGAGGAACTTAATGCCCAAGGTTTAAGTAACTAGTTCAAAATTACTAGTTGGTCTGAACCCTATCAGGACTTGAACTTGGGGGCAAGAAGATATATGGCTATAAGAAGTATGACTCCTTGAAGGGGAGTGCTTAAATTAGGGGGAGAAATTCCGCTTATCAGCTAAGATTGCTGGATTCTGAATTACCAGTGTAAGCTTTCTGTAATGATCAAGCCAGCTTGGGGAATTTATGTGATTTTCTAATACTTTTAAGCGAATGATGATCACCCGTAGAAGGATGTCTCAGAGTCCGGAGTCTTGATGCTGAATAAAAATTCAGATTCCCCATGCACCCTTGGCATTGTTCCTTATCTCTGAGAACAGGGAGAAAGGTTTGGCTTAGACTCAAAGTGGGAAATACATCATCAACATCATTAAATACTGGTCAACATTCTTCACTGAGAATCTCTGTTCCCTAAATTATAACTCTCTGAGTGGTATGTGTGCCTGTGTGTGTGTGCGTGTGTGTGTGTGTGTGTGTGTGTGTGTGTGTGTGTGTGTGACAGAGAGAGAAATAGAAAGAGAGTGAGAGAAAGGGTAGGTTAAAAGAGAAGATAAGCAGAGAAGCAGGCTATCACAGAGAGGAGATAAAAAAGGGGAAAGCAGAGGAGAAAGCAGAGAGAAGCAGAGAAAGAGACAGAAAGGCAGAGATACACAGAGAAGGTAAAACAGAAACAGTGAGAAACAGAAGCAGAGAGAGAGAGACAGAGATGCAGACATGCAGATCAAGAAGGACAGAGAAAAGGAGGAGAGTGAGATAATGAAGCCACACTATAAACCCTTGTTAGACAATGCTGTCCTTGGCACAGAAGATTTAGCACCGCCTGAGAATTGGTTAGAAGGCAGGAACTCAGGTCTTGTCCCAGGATCCACTAAATCAGAATCTGTATTTTTAAGACTATCCCAGGTAATTCAGGCGCTACGACAGTTAACTCTATTTATTCAAGGTCATTTTAACTGTCTCCCTGTAAGAATACTAAAGTATCGGCAAAAACCATGAAATAAATGTTAAAGGTGCTTTTTGTTTTGTTTTGTTTTGTTTCTGAAAGCAAACATGAAGGAACACAGACATTTTTCAAAATAAGGACTATTTTTCAAAAGAAACACTTGGAAATGTCCATCATTTGAAACATCCTGCCTCCATTCTTTGTTTTAAATTCCATGTAGGTTATTTTGAGCTTATTGCTTTGATCAGATTTAGCTGTAAGTAATTATATTTAGTCATAGACATTTGATCTATAAATGGAATCTACTAAAGGAATTATCATAACTTCCATGAAATTGGCAAATAGCAGCTCCATTTGATGTGATTCTGAAAAGAAAATGCAATAAATTTACCTACATAGACGATATCTGCCTTCAAAATTAAAATCTTTCAAGAGTACAGTTACACATCTACATTTTAAAGAAAGAATTACCATTTAACAGTGTCACAAATATGGATTAATTACTCAATAGTCACTCTCATATTGAGGAAGTAATGGGTAAAAAAATTATGTTTTCCTTTTCATAGATATCATGCAAATAATATCTATAGATTGAAAGCTGCCACTAAGCAAAATAAAAAGAGTAAGACTCCTCAGGATCCTTGCCCTGAAAGAATATAAACTCCATTGTTGATGAGACAGTATGTAAATCTAGACACAAGTAAAATGTTTCCCTAGGAAGCGACATGAATAGTGCAAAAAATACTTAAACAGTTGTTCTCCCATCACTGATATAGTCGTGGTTCTCTAATTTACTAGATGTTTGGCCTTAAGTTCACTGCTTATCTTCTCTGAGTCTCAGGTTCTTCCTTGGAAAACAGAGACAAAGATTCAAGCATCAAATAAGATAATGTACATGAATACATTCTATTAACTATAAGGTGATACACAAATATTATTAAGTAAGCTGTATATTAAAAAGAGTAGGCCACTAAAAATAAATCATGGCCTAGAAAGTTGGAGTTAGGTGGGTTTTTTCA
The DNA here is from genome assembly GCF_951394435.1 of Stenella coeruleoalba. Classification (NCBI taxonomy): domain Eukaryota; kingdom Metazoa; phylum Chordata; class Mammalia; order Artiodactyla; family Delphinidae; genus Stenella; species Stenella coeruleoalba. The sequence goes on along the minus strand of NC_137160.1, from coordinate 68,380,073 downwards.
GTTTTAGATCTTTGGTGTGAACTTTACTACTAGTAAAGTTTATAGTCACCATTTATTAAGTCCTAACTCTGTGACAGGCACTGTGCTAAAGGGCTTTATATACATTAACTTATTTAATTCTTCCAACAACCATATGAAATATGTGATATTGCCCCATTTTACAAATGAGGCAACTGAGGATCAGGCAGGCAGAATAACTTTGCTGCAGATTAGTAAAAAGAGAAGCAAGGATTTCAATTCAAGTCTGACGCTATAGACTATGCTCCTAATCACTATACTATTCTGACTTTGGAAAAAAAAATGGTTTCAGAGAAAGTTACTACTTTCTATAATGATTAGAGTATTAAGAATGATATTTTAGGCCTGGTAAAAATAAATAAATACAGGAGGGAACAGGAGGGGAGGGCAGGGGAAGAGGAGGGAGAAAACCACTTTTACTATAGCTCTTGCTTTCTTTTTTTCTTTAACATTATTTATTTATTTATTTATTTTTGGCTGCGTTGGGTCTTCGTTGCTGCACACAGGCTTTCTCTAGCTGCAGCGAGCAGGGGCTACTCTTCGTTGCAGTGCACGGGCTTCTCATTGCAGTGGCTTCTCCTGCTGTGGAGCACGGGCTCTAGGCACGCAGGCTTCAGTAGTTGTGGCTCACAGGCTCTAGAGCGCAGGCTCAGTAGTTGTGGCTCATGGGCTTAGTTGCTCTGCAGCATGTGGGATCTTCGGGGACCAGGGCTCAAACCCATGTCCCCTGCATTTGCAGGCAGATTCTTTGTTTTGTTTTGTTTTTTAACATCTTTATTGGAGTATAATTGCTTTACAATCGTGTGTTAGTTTCTGCTTCATAACAAAGTAAATCAGCTATACGTATATCCCCATATGTCCTCCCTCTTGCGTCTCCCTCCCACCCTCCCTACCCCACCCCTCTAGGTGGTCACAAAGCACCGAGCTGATCTCTCTGTGCTATGCGGCTGCTTCCCACTAGCTATCTATTTTACATTTGGTAGTATATATAAGTCTATGCCACTCTCTCACTTAGTCCCAGCTTACCCTTCCCCCTCCCCGTGTCCTCAAGTCCAGTCTCTACGTCTGTGTCTTTATTCCTGTCCTGTCTTTAGGTTCTTCAGAACCTTTTTTTTTTTTTTTTTAGATTCCATATGTATGTGTTAGCATTTGGTATTTGTTTTTCTCTGACTTACTTCACCCTGCATGACAGACTCTAGGTCCATCCACCTCACTACAAATAACTCAATTTTGTTTTTTTTTATGGCTGAGCAATATTCCATTGTATATATGTGCCACATCTTCTTTATCCATTCATCTGTCGATGGACACTTAGGTTGCTTCCATGTCCTGGCTATTGTAAATAGATCTGTGATGAACATTATGGTACATGACTCTTTTTGAATTATGGTTTTCTCAGGGTATATGCCCAGTACTGGGATTGCTGGGTAGTATGGTAGTGGCAGGTGGATTCTTAACCACTGTGCCACCAGGGAAGTCCCAGCTTTTGCTTTTTAACACTCTGACTTGTATGTCAGAGAAAGTGAGTCAGAATAAAAAGGACTGGCTCGCAATCTTTGTTTCCCAGACTAGCACAAGCCATTCTCTCCCTTTTTTGGTGCCAATAATAACAACAACTAACATTTACTGAGCATTTACTATGTGCCAGTAACTGTTCTAAGAGCTTTATGTGTATTATCTATTCAATCCACACAAATCTATAAATATTATCTACATTTTATAGATGAGTAAACTAGAACATAAGGAGACTGAATAACTTGGCCTCGAGGCAAGATGGAGTAACAGGGACAAGACTTATTTATCTAATTACTTAAACAACTAAAAAACTGGGGAGAAATATACAAGAAATAACAGTTTTCAGACATTGGACAAGAGGCAGCAAAGGACAATGATCCCTGAAAAAGGTCTAAAAAAGAGGTAAACCCTATGAGTGCCCAGGCTCACTGCATGGAGAGTTTTAAGCTGCAGCTCTGGGAAGGGGAACCCAAGAAAAGCATAGAAGTCTCCCTTAGTTGAGTCAACAGAGTGGGAAGTTCAAGGAGGCTATGATGGGTAGAATTCATAGGGCAGGATATTGGAGAGGAGAGAGCTACACAGAGAGAAAAGAGGGGCCCCCACACCAAGCCTTCACCTGAGAACTGGGTAGTGCAGCTATGTGAGAAAACTATCCAAGGCTGGGGGAAGAATCACCAGAAAAGAAGCAGGTAGAACACTCTTAGAACTCACACAGGGCCAGGAATAGCCTTCTCATGAGCCAGAGTGAAAAAGCTTCACAATACACAGGACATGAAGTATTCTAAAGGGCACTGCCTCAATAGTGGGGCAAAATTTGCCTAGATAAGGCTGCTCTGTCCCACTTAACAAATGTTAAAAGAGAGCCTCAGAAAGATCAAACCATTTCCAAAATAATTTGATAGCAACAAAGCTCCACAACAAAGTTCAAAAATATTCTGTAAATACAAGAGTGCCTAGCATTCAACAAAGTAAAATTCACCATGTCTGACATCCAATCAAAAATTATCAGGCAAACAAATAAGCAGGAAAATACAATCCAAAATGAGGAGAAGAATAATTCAATAGAAACCAAACCAGAAATGACACAGATAAGTAGACAAGGATATTAAAAGAGTTATTATAACAATGTTCTATATGTTCAAGAAAACAGAGGAAAACATGGTCATGTTAAGTAGAGACCTGGAAGATATATTTTTTAAGATATGTATCAGAGGTATAGAGATAAGACCATAGTGTTTCAAACTTAAAAATGCAGAGAGTGTGACTAACATCAAATTAGAAATTAAAGAAAAGATTAGTAAATTTGAAGATATACCAACTGAAATAACTAAAAATGAAACAGTGTTTCAACAGAACATAAGTGAGCTGTGTACAACTTCAAGCAGCCTAATGTATGTGTAATGGGAGTCTCTAAAGGAGAAGAGAAAGAGGAAAGGGCAGGGAAAAAATCTCCTTATTTAAGGAAATAAGAACTAAAATATGTCCAGGTTTAATTAAAAACCATTATTTTTTAAAAAAAAACTATTTAATAAAAACTACAACAAGGCACATCATAATCAATGTTCTTAAGCATATTAATAAAGAAAAAAAACCTTATAAGCATCCAGAGAAAATAAAGATTTTATACAAGAACAAAGCTAAGAATGACTGGACTTCTCACAGGAAATCGTACAGGAGAGACAAGTGAAGCAACATCTTTACATCTATGAAAGAAATCTCTAGACTTAGTAAAAAATATCTTTCAAATAGCATAGCAAAAATCAAACATTTTCAGACATATAAAAGCTGAAATGGAAAACAGTATGGTGGTTCCTCAAAAAATTAAAAATAGAATTACCATAGCATCTAGCAATTCCACTTCTAGGTATATACCCAAAAAAACTGAAACAGGGACTCAAATAGATATTTGTACATCAGTGTTCATAGCAGCATTATTCACAATAGTCAAAAGGTATAAACAACCCAAGTTTCTACCAAGAGATGAATAGATAAACAAAATATGATATATATAAACAATGGAATATTATTTGCCTTAAGAAGAAACTCTGATACACAAATACACAGGTTCATGCTACAACAAAAGTTAAACCTTGAGGACATTCTGCTAAGTGAAATAAACCTGTCACAAAAAGATAAATATAGTATGATTCTACTTATATGAGGTACCTAGAGTAGTCAAATTATAGAGACAGAAAGTAGGATAGTAGTTGGCAAGGAATGGGGGGAAAGCAGGAATGAAGAGTTGTTTAATGGCTATAGAGTTTCAGTTTTTGCAAGATGAAAAGAGTGCTGGTGATTGGTTGCATGACAATGTGAATGCACTTAACACTACAGAACTGTAGTTAAAAATGGTTAAGATGGTAAATTTTATGTTATGTGTATTTTTACCACAATAAAAAATAATAAAATAAAAAGTTTTTTTAAGCTGAAAAAATTCATCAGCAGCTGACCTGTACTACCAAAAAAAAAAAAAAAATGCTAAAGGAAAGACTGATAAAGACAAGGAAGACAAGTCACATATCAGAGGCCACTTAACGGAGATACGACAGTTAAGTGCAATGTGGGATCCTGGATAATATCCTAGAGCAGAACAAAGGCATTAGGGAAAAACTGGTAAAATCTGTATGGGCTGTAGTTTAGGTAATAGTATTGTACCGATGTTAATTTATTAGTTTTGATAATTATGCTATGCTTATTCAAAAGGTTAACATTAAAGAAAGCTATGGGAAGGGTATATATAGGAACTCTCTCTTCTGTTTTTGCAACTTTTCTGTAAGTCTAAAATTATGTTAAAATAAAAAACTTTTTAAAAAGAAGAAGAAAACATGCTTAGCATACCATCTTCAACAAGAGTTAAAAGTTCCCCTGTTAATATAGGTGAATAAAGTCCAAAGTGAGCACATTTTAGATCAACTTAGAGGAGAGACAGGCAATTTTGTTTTGTCTGTTTATTTTTAAACAGGAGTATAGGGGAGAATAAGGTCAACGAACACTGTTGGAACAGCATAAAAATCATGGTCTATATATAACAATAAAAAATGCATCCTTACCAAAGTTGTGATACCTGTGACAGTAAAACAAATTCCAAAATTAACCCAACAAATGTGGGGATCTAGGTTCATAAGAAATGTAGGAGGAGCCAAGAGAAAGGAAGAGGCTTTTAGGATTGGTTTGCGTAATTCTGTGTGCTGTATGAAATCCAATCACTTATAATCAATCCCTTATGCTAAAGAATAATAATTTATTGGTTAAATTTCCATAAGAAGACAGATGTCTTCCCCCAACTGTTCCTGTCCATGAGATCCACGTATCAATTCTCAACCTTCTTACCCACTTCAATCTGGAGAGGCAGTTTTACGGAGTAGAAACAGCATGAAACTGAAACTAGTATTTATTGATCAGCTACTCTGTACCAGGTACTGTTCTAAATACTTCACACATGGATTACCTGATAATCCATTTAATCCTCACAACAAGCCTGAGAAAAATGTACTATTATCCCCATTTTTACAGATAAGTGCTCCAGCCCTGGCTTTTCTACTATGTCACTGGGAAAGTTTACCTTGAATCACAACTTCTCTTGGCCCTCAGAGATCAACACCCGTTAAATGTCGCCGCTAGCATTTGTTTCATGCCTGCCTTACCTCTCCTACTCTGAATTCCTACAAGGTGGGACAGTATTCACCTTGGTATTAGGCATATACGTGCACAAGATTTGCAGTTGCTGAAAGAAAGAATGTTAGGTGAGAAGACTGAACTAACTAGAAAAATGAACCACTAGAGTTTCCTACAGCTCTGCCATCACATTCTTCAAATAAAAAGCATCAGAGGAAGGAATAGACTCGGGATGAGGAATTTGGGATCTGGTCCCAACTCCACCACTGATTGGCTATGTGGTCTTAGGCAACTCACAAACCTCTCTCTATCTAAGATTCCAAACCAATGCAATAGAAACTATAATATTTGACCTTTCTGATTCAGCATATTGCTATGAGGAATGAATGAGCCTACCTTAGAGGCTTATTGTAAACCTAAAAGAGATAAAATATGTAAAGCTCCTGGTACAAGATCAGTGCCCAATGATATCAGTTCCCCCCCTTCCAACACAAGGATTCAAGGATGGAGCTGCCTTATTAGTAGATGGTGCCTTCCTGTCTGCTGCATTTTAGTAACCTGGCATTTTCACTGTGATGATATTTTTTGTGGTATCCTACAAATGTTGGTATAGAGTGTGATTCATCATGTAAACTAAAATCACTGCTTGCAAGTAAATGCAAACTGCAAATTACAGAGAGAACAGAGGTTTAAAAATGTACTTAAAAATAATAAAAACTCAAGTGAAGTCACTTAATCCAATATTTTATTGGAAATTGGACCACCTCCAATTTTCTTAAGGGTACCACAGTTTGGTAACAGATGTTAATACTGTTCTTCTGCCAAAGAAAACTGCAAGATTTAAGGACTACTTTCCCCTTTAAAAAATTATATTTATATTTCAAAACATACATCTCTCTGATACCTTAACAGATTAGATTAAAAACTAAGTATCCCTTCGATCTCCATGCTACTCTAAGATATATTTGATATGTACTGGCAGGAGGCACTGGAAGAGAAAGGGTCTATTTGTTATTTGGCTAAAGAATAAAATGGACACCAGTAGATAGCCAGCCTGACATTCAGATTTACAGCCAAAAGGTAAGCATTGTAGAAGCAGCCCAGACCCAACAAGAACTTAATTATTCAATTGTAACTAGCAACAGGAGCCTTATTAAGGGATGGGCACAGTAGTCATGAAGCAACATGATTGCTGGTACGATCCAAGCTATCAAAAGGAATAAAGTAAACCATCATCCAAATCAACCAAATGTCAGATTAAAGTAAATTCTCTGCAATTTCCCTCAAGATACAAATATGAATATCCTAATCCACAGTATCAGAGTAGCAATTATGACAACTACACCAAGGCATTTTATTACTCTCTACTAGACTTGGCAAGAGCTCTGAGCTGCTTTAATCATCAGTTGAGCATTCCCTGAACCCCAAGGCTGTTTCTGACATAAATGATGCGCAGCAAATGATATTCACCTTGTGTCATCTTCAAAGTATAGATAACAGAGTAGATTTGATTCTTTGACAGGATTACCTATGGACCTGACCTTTGGTAACTGTTCCTAAGTTCATCAGCTATCCAACACAAGTAAATGAGCAAATGAACAGGAGAGCTAGAATAAATGACGTTAGACCAAACCCATATCACTGTGCAAATACCTCCAACTTAAAGTCTTAATTCCTTAATCAAAGTAATATGAGAATTAAACAACACCAAATAGATATACAAGTGGCTATAGCAAATGGCTACATTAATATCAGATAAAGCAGACTTCAAAACAAAGAGATAAAGAGTACATTTCATAATTACAAAAGGGCAAATTCAGCAGAAAGACATTACTGTATCATCATAAATGTGTATGCACCTAATTAACAGAACTTCAGAACACAGGAAACTATCTATTCTTTCTGTCACTAGTTCATCTTCCACTTTCTTGAATCCTCTCCACCAAAACTTCTCTAAGCAAGATCAGTGATCTCCATGCTGTCAAATCCATTGATCAATTCTCATTTTATCTTACTTAACCTACCACTTCCTCACCCTTGAAACATTTTTCTGTTTTGGACACAAGGGCTCCATTCTCTCTCCATTCTTCTAAAATCTACCATCTTTCCAGTTAGGAAATGCATTAGACAAGAGATTGGATGCAGAAAGAGCAGTTGTAATCATTCATCCATTGGCCATTTCTTCATGGTTTCCTTTCCTGGTTTCTGACTCTATCTTCTTTTCTAAATATTCTAGTCCCCAATATGCACTTGGTTTTGCCTCCTTCTCTATTATGTCTATTGCTTTACTTACACACTTTCTTTGATGAAAATGACATTGTTGAGTTTGAGACACTTTCCTTTGCCCACACTGGTGATGTGTTTATCCTAAACTGTCCACATCCCCTTACCTACCTCCATTTACAGTTTGTGATTTTAGGGTAACTGACCATAGTTAAAACCTACAACTCTCAAATTTATAACTGTACTGAATTCCAAACGTGTACTCAAATCTCCACTTAGATGTCTAATAGGAGTCAAAAACTGAAATCTTAATTCCAACCTCCCTGCCCCTCAAACCTCCTTTATCTATATTCTTCCCCTTTCTCAGTAAATGGCTCTAGCCAAATAACTTTGCTCCATTCTTTCTCTCATACGCCTTATCCAATCCTTCAGGAAGTCCAGTTAGTTCTACTTTCAAAACAGATCCAGAACCTGACCACTATGTACCACTCTACCACTACCACCTTGGGCCAGACCTCACAATTGGTCTCATGGCCCTTAAGCCCACATAGCCTATTCTCCACATAGCACCTAGGAAAACCCTTTTGAGCATTAGTCTGAACATGTCATTACTTTGCTCAAAACCCTCTGATTTCCTCCCATTAGAATAAAATCCTGACTCCTTACCATGGCCTTCAAATCTTACATGATCTGCTCTCCCCTCAACAACCTCTTTGACCTCATCTTCTACCATTATGCTATTCATTCCCTCCAGCCAAATTGTTCTCCTTCCTATTCTGTGAGTACAGCAAGCACATTTCCTACTGTGGGTCTTTACCCTTGATGGTCCCCCTGCTTGGACTACTCTTTTTTTATTCCCAGAAACCACATGGCTTTTCCCCTTACTTCTTCCAAGTCTTTGCTCATACATCACTTCTTAAGAAATGCCTTTCTATTCCACTCAAGATAAAACTGCATCCCATCCCCACGTATTTATGCATTGTTTCCCTCTAGAATATAAACTCTGTGAAAGCAGGGTCTTTGTTTTGTTCAGTACTGAATCCCCACTGCCTAAATCAGTATCAGGCATATGGTAGATGTGCATTAAATATTTGGTGACCATATGAATATATTCTCTCAGTTAAATGGGTATCTTCAATACTTTCTCTCCCTTATTACCCTCATCCCATTAGTCTTTAAGTTCTTTCAAATCTGTGTCCATTACACTTCTTCACATCCCTCCATTTCCACTACCAACACTAGTTCCGCCCCCTTCATCTATCTTCTGCAACAGGCTTACCAGTGCTCTTTCTGCATCCAATCTCTTGTCTAATGCACTTCATAAGTGGAAAGATTACGGACTTTAAAAATTAGACAGGTATAGACTTTCCTTGAGCAGTCAATTACCAGCAATGTGGCCTTGAACAAAACATTTGAAATTTTCAGGGTTTCAGTTTGCTTATTTGTAAATGGAGATAATAAAATCTACTTTAAAAAAATTTTAAAGACTTTATTTTTTTAAACAATGTTAGGTTCACACCAACATTGAGCAGAAGGTACAGAGAGTTCCCACATACTCCCTCCATACATAATACCTACTTTTCAGAACTATTATGAGGAGTAAATAAAATAAGAATATAAAGCATGCAATGTTAGCAGCAATGTACATAGCAGGCACTCAACTATTATGAGGGTTTTTTTTCCTTTCCAAACTCTGATCATGTATTCCCTGGCTCAAAACTTTAACTGGCTTACCACTATATACAGATAAATCAAATTCTTCAGTCTGGTATCCAAAGACTTCCACAACTTGGCTCCAACCTAGTTTTCCAGCTTTATCTTTTGCTAAACACCACCATCCACTAGCCCCCCACGCAAATTTTACTCCACCCACAACTCTACTCGCTACTTCTGATCACATTCAGCATTTTCCTACATCTGTTCTTTGCCCCATCTCTGCCAAAAATACTTTTTTCTCCTCCAGTATGTCTGCCAAAACCTGAGATCCTTCTAAGCTCAGCTCAAATCCCATTTTTTATAAGAAGACATCCACAGTTTTACCAGTTGGCATTTATTTCTCTTTCTCCTATACTTTCATGTTATTTTGTTTAGGCCTCTTTTCCTACTCTCTCTTGATAAGCAGGGACCACATTTTATTCAGCAATTAGCACAGTGCTGTGCAATACTTGGCATTCAGAAAAACTCTGTTGAATTCAATTGAACATATTGACTACAAAATCACAAGTTACTCAACATCAGAGGAGAAAACTAAAGATCCATCCCTAGAATATTTATCTTTGAATGAGTACTGAGTCACGTATAAGTATTCTTTCTATACTATGACTCCATGAAGTATTCTACTTTGAGAACTTTTTTTTAAAATGCCTTGGAATAAAAAGGAAGAAGGGAAGAAGTACGAGGAAGGAGAACACTAAATATCTAAGAGCTATAGAATCTTAAGAATTGTATAACTCCTCAGTAGCATGAAGTTAAATGCTTTTATTTAGCTTCAGCCAGAAAGTTAGTTAGAATAAGAAACTAAAATCAATTTGTCATAAACTGTCCCTTAACATCTCTCTCTGAAGAGCTCTTTTCCCATCTCTAAGTTCCTAGAGCAATTATATTCACATTAATCATCTGATAATCATATCCTGCATTTTGTTACTATTGCAGTATTTCCTTGAGCCATCTTTAAATCTTTCATCATTTAACTTTATTTCTCATATTCTCAACTAGATGATCAATTCCATGGAGGTAAAGTTCATATCTTGCACTTTTAGAGTCTGTTCTGCTACAACACATTTCCACAACACCACTTGGCTCATGTCAATAGAGCATGGAAGTCGTATTGGTTCATATGCGATTTTTTTCTTAGGCAAGAAGAGGTGGAATAGTAGAATAGAATTATAACCTTCAGAAGGAAAAGTAAAATGGCTTCAGAGAGTCTGCTACACAGACAAGGCCCTTTGCTCTACTTAAGGAAAATGAAAAGTGAATGCCTGTATACAGGCTAAGAGAGGCATAATTTCTGGTTCTCATCTCAGGGCAAGTCTTACTTCCTTCTGTGCTCCTTAATGGCAACCCCATTGGCTCAAGGCTCCACTTTGAAATGCATTATCTCACATTTCTGGAAGTCAGCATTTTTTTAGTGCATTTTTAATATCTATGGCAACTTCCACCCATGCTGAGCTACCTGCCTGGGCTGTCCAAGCTACTGTTTTTTTGGTTCCATGGTTCAAAGTTGCATACATTTTGAGTAGTCTACATCTAGCCCTATTTTTCTCATAATCCCTATTATTTTTATATATATACACAAACACACTGCATATATATCATGTTATAGTAAAATGCATGATTATCCCAAGTCATTAGCACAATTACCTTGAATATAACACTTAAAGGTTATTGCATTTAATTCTGAAAACAACTAGTAAAAACACTGTATTTTGCCATTGTTCACATGATCTTAAATCTAAAATCCATTTTCTGTGATTCCTAAACCCCCAGTCCCAACAAGGAGTCCTTCCCTGCTAAGGTATCTATTCATCACACGAAAATCACTACTGAAATTAAACCACTTCTGTTAATATAAGATTCAACTTATTGTTATAAAAAGATCTAACCTGTAACACCATCACTATGACTCTCAAACCCCAATAAGCAATGTGACCTCTCTGCTTGGTGATGCTAAACTTCTGGACACAATGAATGGAAAAGCGGAGACAAACAGGCTCAGTTTTCTATTCACTTTCACAGCTGCTTGGGCTACTGTCCAATCTCCATAATGAGGGTGGTCTCTTGCTTTGTTTTTATAAAACTGATAGCATGTAGAACACACAGCATTTCAATAGTGCAGCCTTCAGGATATTATATTGTCCCCAGTTGCTTGATTTTTTTGTCTCTCTCCTCCTCAGAATAGTCAGAAACACATTGGAGCTGTAACAGTAACTATGACTCCTACTGAACCAGCTTAAATGACCTACTTATTGTCAACAAGATGAATAATCAACATATCATTTTAAGTGAAAGCCTCCACACTTTGATCTTTAAGACTTGAGTTTCAATTAAAAAACTTGGAGATCAGAAGTATATCGTACTATATTCCCAATCAGGCCTGAGGACGCTCCTTTAACCCAATTTAGAGATGTGCACATATATGTGCATATCTTCAAGGATACAGTAACATGATTTGTTTTTAACACACACAAATATCTGCCATACATAATTTAGAGAGAGAGAGAGAGAGAGAGAGGAAATCAATCTTCCCTCCTTCCTTCCTTCCTTCCTTCACTCCTTTCCTCCTTCTTCTTGAGGGAGGCGGGTGTGGTGCCAGAAAACATTTTCCTTTATAAAACAGCAACAATCCCAATGTTCACTGTTATTGTGTATTTATATAAACACTGTGTAAACAACCCCCATGTCCTTGTAGGGCTATTTCATCCCTGACATATGCTGCTCAACCATATTATTTACATTACAAAATATATTCAAACAAAAGCAACATTTTTAAACACCATGCAACCAAGGCCTAACCACCATTTGGATATGAACTGTGGCTTATCTTTCATCAAAGCAGGCAAAATCAGGAAAGGCACTAATAAATTTCATATTCCTCAGAATCTGAAAAATATTCACAACTATGGCTAATACAGACAAACAAGAAACCACTTTCAAGTTACGCTTTTAGGCCCTAAATCCTGGAATTCTAAAATATCAACTTGAAGGTACTTTAAAGATCAGATATTCCAACCACTTCATTTTCACGTGAGAAAATTAAATCTCATAGCGAGGAAGTGACCAGTATAAAGTCACAAGGCTAGAATCCCAGGTCCACTGATTCTTGAGTGCCATAATGCCTCTTCTCACAGAAAACAATGGTTTTAAAACAGATTTTGAAATAAATTGAAGCACTGGTAAAATATTATTGATAGAAACCTTTGGCAAGCTTCTGAAATATATATGCTAATTCAGCAAATGTACTTGGTTAACTCTCTATTTTCTTCTTATAAATTGTTCCATATCTGTTAGCACCAATATGACATTCCCCTGCAACTTCAAACAATTTTGGCAGCCTTTTCCATCTGTTGGGATGTGCTCAGAAAATATATGCTACATTAAATATTTATTGAAGTAGAATCACTAGTGAGGCAAATTCATTGGGAAAACAACAAATTAATAGTAACACTTAGTAAGCACTTAAGTGTCAGGCACTATAATAAGTGTTTTACATTTATTACCTAATTTAGCCTTACCGGCCCTAGGAGGTGGGCATTACTAATATCACCATTTTATAGATGAAGAAACTGAAGCACAGAGATAAAATAGCCAGGATTGACTATCAACTAGTAAACTGCAGAACAGATGTTCTAGCTTCTGAGCCCATGCTCTTAACCACTATACTTACAGGGCCTCTCTAAAAGGAAATCATACATTTCAAAAGAAAACAGATTTTTTTTTTTGATTAGCTGAAAGTTGAAAGATTAACTAGACTGTATTATTTCATAGAATGATAAAATTTCTTTCACTTTAAACACAAAGAAACTGATACTCAGAGAGGTTAAGTGATTTGTCTAAGGTCACACAGCTGTTTGGTGGTAGAACCTATTTGTCATTACAGTCTAATATTATTCCTCATTGCCCTCCTATGCTAATACACAAGCTAGAGAATGTACTATTTAAAGTAGCAATACTAGGTATCAGATAAATAGTCTAAAAGGAAAATCTGACTTTGGGGAAGTAGAATTTCTAAAGAGTTACACATCAAAGAAAAAGTATGTGTGTAATTTGGTGATTACATGTTCCACAAACAGGCAGAAGAGATTTCACTAGTTCAAAGAAAGCCAAAGGTTACATTCTCCCTTAGAAAATAAGAGATATTTTGCTAGTATTGATTGTCCCTAACTGAACATGGCCCAAACTGAGGCCCGACAGTAAAAGCAGTCCACTGTCTGGCTGTTCCCACTTGGCCACGTAGCTCAACTTGTAGGGCTGTAATTCTGAGTTATCAGTTTGAGGATGCAAGTGTTAAACAAAGCCTACAGCAGCTGCCCAGATCATTTCCTCCTCCCCCCACCCCGTTTTTAATGAAGCCACAAATTCAGTGGAGTCTGGAGATTTAAATTCTAATCATTTTCCCTTTGCCCTTTAACATCAGTGCTCCCAAGGGAAACTTTACTTCCAAGCATTACTATTCTAGGCCCCTGAATCAATAACCCACAGCTCTAAAAGGCAAGAATGCCAAGTAAATGCTGTTCTCTCTCTCCCTCCCCATCCCAATTAAAGAAAATGAAATCTATAAGGCTGTGGAAGAGCCTCCAATAGACATACTATCATAATAAAAACCACTTAGAACATCTCAAACCGGACTAAAAATGCTGCATTCTACTTGCACACAGCAGCCATGAGATAATCCAGCTGACTATGTTTAGGTAGAATACTTCTCAAAAGAAAGCACCTAAATCTGATTGCCTTTTTGTCCCTGCTCCCTATCCATACCCACCAGAAGCACCAAACACTCACCTTGTTCCTGTACACAGGATGAGATCTACCAGTACGCAGCTGGGTCTCTGCATTATTGATACCACTTTGCACAAAGGATATTGGCTGTGCAGCAAACCAATCCAATATTAAGAATAAAAATAATTTTAAATTTCAGTTTAATGAATATTTATTGACTATCTTTAATATCCGAAACATTGAGTTATATGCTGGGAACAAAGTAAAGGAAAAATATCCAGTCCCTGGTTCCAATAATCTTACTGTCTAGTAAGGCAAAGAGACAAGTGAGCAAACAAAAATCTAACAAAAAAATCCCTTACAGTTCTATAACCCTTCATAACTTTACAAAAGTTTGTATAAAACTTTTGCATCCTTTATAGCTCACTGATCCCTACAACAGTCCTGAGGTACGTAAGACTGTCCTAACTACTCCTCTTAACAGATGAAAGCACAAATTCAGAGTACAAAATTGCTATGAATAAAAGGCAAAAGGAATAACACACCACAAGGCTAGTGCCAAAGAAAGTATATTTAATGAAACCACAAATACTGTTGCATCATGATTATATGAGAGAGCTGGCAGTGAACAGCTCCAACAGCAAAACAGCACTGAAAGAGTGATGACGTAAGTAGTATACCAACCAAGGATGCTTTTACAGGTGCCAGGACCACGTGGTACTCTAATTCTAACTCTACTGAACTGCTACTGATTTGTTTAGTGCTGTTTTGAGATTTTATTCCCTTCAATTATATCACAAAATGCCATTTAAAAATATGCCACAAATATATAAATTTTTTTAAAATGTTGCACAAATTTAAAAAGCTGAGGAACATTGACCGAAGAACACAGAGGGGATAAGTGGTGGTTTATACACTTTATACCATCAAGTTTTTGATCTCTCATTCAGTGCTCTTTTCACTATTTTCAGACAGTACCAAGGAAGTCCAGGTCACACAAATTTCCCCTTGGAAAAGACTCCTTTAATAATCCAGAAGGCTTTCAGTCCAGGATCCCTGCATACATCCCAGGTCTCAGCCTCACAATTCACCTCTAGGATCCCACACATCCTCAGAATTTGTAAACCAGGCCTTAACATCTTTTTTAAAATTGCAGTACAGTTGATTTACAATGTTGTGTTAATTTCTGCTGTACAGTAAAGTGACTCAGTTATACATATATACATGCTTTTTTATATTCTTTTCCATTATGGTTTATCCCAGGAGACTGGATATAGTTCCCCGTGCTATATAGTAGAAGCTTGCTGTTTATCTACTCTAAATGTAATAGTTTGCATCTACCAACCCCAAACTTCCAGTCCATCCCTCCCCGCCTCCCCTTCCCCCCTGGCAACCACCAGTCTGTTCTCTATGTCTATGAGTCTGTTTCTGTTTTGTAGATAGGTTCACTTGCGCCATATTTTAGATTCCATATATAAGTGATCTCATATGGTATTTGTTCTTCTCTGACTTGTTTCACTTAGTATGATAATCTCTAGTTGCATCCATGTTGCTGCAAATGGCATTATTTCATTCTTTCTTATGGCTGAGTAGTATTCCACTGTATATATGTACCACATCTTTATCCATTCATCTGTCGATGGACATTAAGGTTGTTTCCCTGTCTTGGCTATTGTGAATAGCGTTGCTATGAACATAGGGATGCATGTAACATTTTTAATTATAGGTTTGTCCAGATATATCAGGCCTTAACATCTTAAAGGCACCTAGACCAGACTGGACACCCTGAGAGCCCAGTTTAGACCCAGCTGCCCCAAGACTAAATGGTTCCAGAAACATGGGTATTGTCAGGTGCAGTGTAAACCTTGTCAGGCCAGAACAATAGCCCCCAACCCATTCCAAACCAAGGAGGATCTGGTAAGTCCCTAAAAGGGTCACCCTGAGGACTGTGGAGTTCAGTGGTTACACTGGCCCCACATGAGTGCTCAGAAGAGATGGTGAGAGGAGGCAAAGAGAGAGAAAATATGGGGGAGGGGGAAGGAAAATGTGGTGACAAGAACTTTAAGTGTGGGATGGACGTTACAAATGTGCTCCCCCTTCAGTCAGCCTCTCATAGTGTGAACCCTTGGCCACGCTGAGGGTGGTTCTAGTGTGTAGAGCATTACTTCTCCCTAAACATCATGGCCCATAAACGCAAGCTGAGTTGGAGCTCAACCAAAGAAATGTTGCTTTGTTCTAACACTGGAGGAAAAATCTGCTGTATTAAACTTACTAATTTCTAACATGGAATTTTTAAAGAGATTTTTCAAGGTAATTTTGATTATTCCATTTTTCACTTTAGGTACTGACCTTGGAACCTGCTGCCCAAGTAAGGTGTAGGTAGGTAGCTTCATAATATTTTTCTCAGGGCAAACATGACTTCCCTACCCCTGCGTATCCCCAGCTTCTTGCCATCATTCCTTCTTCTAATTTCCAGTTTATTATTTCTATATCCTTCTTCCTACTCCAAACTAGAAAAATAGAACTACAATAACTGGTTCAAATAGAATGTGATTCTTTTAAGCTTAAATATGGACTAAAGAAAACAAAAGAGTTTTTATTATTTCTAAGTTTAGTGATTTGGCAATGAAAATTCATTGCATTGCTGATGATCCTAATATATGATGCACTTCAACTCTACCAGACTTTTTCATTTTCCAGCCAACTGTCTCCTGTCAGTCTTTGTTTGAAATTTCTTAACTCCTGGGGATTTCTGCCAAACTCTTAATACCATGAACTCTGCATTATCTCTGTAAAATTTAAATCCCAGGCTGGCTTCCCCAGCCACCCAGCTCATTTCTGAGCTCTTTCCACTACAATCTGTGTACAATCTGAGAATAGAAACTAATTTTATTATCACTGTGAAACATAATGAGGAAGGTAAATTTCTCATAATCGCACAAGTTGATAAATTTATCTTAAATACTATCAGTTAAAAGATAAGTTTGTTATTCTGATGTTTTGTATTATCAAAGTCACTAGATTTAAACCCTTGCCTTGCCTTGCCTGGGCCCACACCAATAGTCATCTTCATCCACTACCAAAATGAGATGTTATAAGATATTCCTCAACAATAGCCACTTTTGAAGACAATCTTCTATTATAACAGTAGAAGCACATGCATTGCAGAAATTAGAAAATAAAGATGAGCAAAAATTTTCTAAATAAACATTTCACATTTCCATCATTCAGAGATCAGCCCTTTTAACATCTTGAGCTAAACCCTGTTAGGTCTTTCCCCTTGCCCCATACACATATATTCGTATATGTTTTCATCAAAATAACATTATATTCTACACATTCTTCTGCATCCTGCTTTTTAAAGCCTTTGCCTTTCCATTTCAATAAGTTTTCATCTTATCTAATATCCAAACCAAATTCAAATATCCCAGATGACCCCAGCTGGTTTGTCTCAATTAGTATCAAATCTAGAATCATCTTCCACAAATTTTTACTCTAAGCTATCTCTTCCAAGCCTGGTATGACCTGCCTTCTTCCCTTTGCAAATCTGCACAGCTCAAGTCCTTCTGTTCAATATCTCAAAACGTGCTCCTCCTCTAAGCCCCATTACATGTATAGTTGTATATAGTAGTAATAGTAGCAGCAGCAGCAGTAGAAACAATATCACCACCTTTCACCTGGAAACATTTCCTTATCATACACATAAAAAGCTTAATGCAAAGCAAAACTTTTGAGTTAGTAAGCAGCTCATCCTCAACCTAGAAAAAACAGAACCTTCCAGTTAGAGACCATATTACCCAGACTGATCAAGAAGATCTAAACGAATTTGTGACTTAATACATAAATATTGGCTAAAATACTTAGGACAGACCAGATGGTAACAGCAGTAGTGCCAACTCCTCAGGCCACTTATTAATATATTTCTAGTATTACTCTTTCAGCCTTCTATATTCTAAACAAGTATGTGTACGTAAGAAATCCAACAAGATCCAATTTAGTTTCTTCAACTCAGACTCTGAAACATTTTTAAAAATACACATACTCATCAAACATTGAAAAGGCATAAGTTTTAATTCTTATTTCAAATTAATGTTTCAGCTTCTTTAATTCTCATTTATATTTGGGTTGAGAAAGAAGATAGGAGTAGTAAGGGCAGGAAAAGGGGGGGATCAGGGAGGTATGATAAGAAGATAACACAGGATACTTTACAGTCTAAAAATGAAGCAGAAAGAAACATTGCTAGAGGGCCAGAAAGAAAGGGAAACAAAGGGAAAATTCCAAGGCATATTATAGCCAGTCAGGGAACCAATGAGAGAGAAGCAAATATACAATGGCTGAACTGGCCTTTCCATTACAGGTATCTCCTTAGTTTAGCAGTAACAGGGTTACTGCTCACTAAGTGATTATCCAAGACCAAAATAAAAATAAAAACCAAAGCTTTTAAATGTGCTTAAAAGAAATTCAGAGAAGTCAGATTCAGAAATACATGGGTACTCCTCATTCATTCCCAACTGTTTGTTGAAAGCACTATGCTGAGCAATAAGCATGCACATGTCACACATCCCTAATGTCAAGATAATTATTCCCAAATTAATGTTGTCTCTATACCAGCATATCAATAGGATTTTTAAATCGTAAAATGTACTTAAGAGGAAGAAGAACAAGAAAAGGAGTGGGGAGGGGGAGAGAGTGGAGGGATGGGGAGAAGGAAGAGGAGCAAAAGGAAGAACAGGAATAAGAGGATGACAAACCACTACCGACAACAACTTATCACTTTACCCAGCTCAAATAATATTCTCAATGGGCTAAAGTCTCCTAATGAAGATCAAAGTCATCCATTATCAAATTAAACCATTAGACTCACAACAGAACATAGACATAATCAACTAATTTAGAGATCCATGATGCCAAACCTAAATATCAACTTGATGGAGAAGATCTGTGCATTTAACTCACAGCTGCTATGTTCCAGACACAGGATTTTTTTAATTGACCCTTTTTTTTAGATAAAAGCCAGGATCTCCCACCCATCTGCTTACTGGTTAAGTTCCCCTACCCTTAGTCCAAATTTAAAGTCTAATTTCAGTACTAATTACACTTATATATGGGTTCCCAAAGAGTACATCTATCTATAAATGCTGGTACACTGGAGACTGAAGTCTTCTAACCCTTGAAATGGTAAGAACAGCAAACACAATACCACCACTTTATGCAAGCTTGTCAGAGGAAGCACTGGCATGGCAGGCTTAGGGGAACATCTGTTTCCAGTGGCAGCAGTAGACGGATGAAGGAGAAAAATAAGTTCCTGGTGTCTGCATTGAATAATGCCTAACGCAGTGACAGGACACACAGGGCTCACAAGCATTGTCTTTTTTTTTTTTTTTTTTTTTAATTTTTGGCTGCATTGGGTCTTTGTGGCTGCGCTCAGGCTTTCTCTAGTTGTGGCGAGCGGGGGCTACTCTTCGTTGCAGTGTGTGGGCCTCTCATTGTGGTGGCTTCTCTTGTTACAGAGCATGGGCTCTAGGCGTGCGGGCTTCAGTAGTTGTGGCACACAGGCTCAGTAGTTGTGGCTTGCGGGCTCTAGAGCGCAGGCTCAGTACTTGTGGCACTCGGGCTTAGTTACTTTGCAGCATGTGGGATCTTCCCAGACCAGGGATAGAACCTGTGTCCCCTGCATTGGCAGGCAGATTCCTAATCACTGCTCCATCAGGGAAGCCCCACATTGTCATATTTAAAGCATAGAAAATCAGTTCCTTAAAAATCCTGTGGTGGCACATGCAAAAATAAGAGCTGTTAATACTTTCCTTTACCTGAAATTACCACAGAGTGTTAGTTAAGTAACTCACTCTCTAATTCATTCTGATCATCACATGTTGTTAGCTTGTGATCTTTGAAAACATGTTGAAAGCTCTGCTTTCTGGGCTTCAATGCCTTAGAAGTTTTGGCACTACTTCTTCATAGGCCTGTCTGTAATTTTTTTTTCATCTTAAAGCACCCAACTACAGGAATTGTGCACCACACCTGTGTCAGACAGATCCAGGTTCAAATCCCAGATCACTACTTACGAATTTCGTGGTTGTCAGCAAGTTACTGACCCAGTTTTAGACTCAGTCTCCTTCCCTGTAAAACAGTCATTCTAAAACCCTCCTGCAGTATTGCTAGGATGTGAAGGAGGCAATGATGTCAGCACAGTGCCGAACACACAGGAGGCTCGAAGTAAATAGTAGCTATTATTAGCATTAGCGTTGACAACTTTTCTTCTGTTTGTCTATGCCTCTGCTTTACCTCCATCTGCGAAACTGGAAAAGAATTTCAAAAGTTTTACCTCCATCATGCTCTTACAACCAAGATTTTCAGATTTTCTTTTTACTGTAAGTCTAATTATTCTGTGTTCACAGACTAGTAAGAGTCTATACAATCTATACAATCTCCCAGTCTCCATAAGGCAATTTAACCTATGGAAGTAGTCAAGCTCAAATGTTACAGATATTGTGCTTTTATATCTTTTAACTGTACATCAATCTGTTCGTTAAGTAAACCAAGAGACATACACTGAAGTTTACCAACAGGCTCTTGACAAACTTATGGAACCCAACACGGAAATACAATCACTGCTCTTTGCTACCGGCAGTCACCTATTGATTGCTACTGGGATTAGATCCCCAACACGACTACTACTAGGCTGACACATGGAAGAAAACTGGCCCAGAGCATTTTGTTTTAGCCACAGGCTATTAGGTTATGAACAAAACTGTTACCTCTCTATAATATTAGAGATACTAAGGTCTAAAAGGGGACATGGAAGTGAATGGGCAGATGGATTCCACAATTCAACTCATTAAGTGGACAACTGCCCTGATCCCTGTTAAATACGACTTGGGGTCTAAAGTCAAAGCCTGACTAACATTTGTTCACGTTACCTCCTGTTTTAGGCGCTTTGTACAGATACTATCAAATACTATACTTTGTACAGATACTATCAAATACTATACTTTGTACAGATACTCCGCGGCATGTGGGATCTTCCCGGACCGGGGCACGAACCCGTGTCCCCTGCATCGGCAGGCGGACTCTCAACCACTGCACCACCAGGGAAGCCCGGGTGTTTTTATTTTTAAATCTCAAAAACACTAATCAAAATAATTAAGAGGGGCTTCCCTGGTGGCGCAGTGGCATGCCGCGGAGCGGCTGGGCCTGTGAGCCATGGCCGCTGAGCCTGCGCGTCCGGAGCCTGTGCTCCGCAACGGGAGAGGCCACAGCAGTGAGAGGCCCGCGTACTGAAAAATAAATAAATAAATAAAAATTAAATTAAAAAAAATAAAAACATCCTTACGTACCTAAGAACAGGTTGTAAGTTCCTTCGCAAGACCTGGAATATGATTATGTAAAATAGATTAAAGTCAATGGGAAAATGTTATTTCTTTCTACTGGTCATTCACTGAACAAATGTTACCGAGTAAACCACAATGTGCAAGCCATTGCTGTAGGCTCCGTGGAAGACAAGAGAGTCGTCAGATAGAGCCTGACTTTAAAGAGAAGCATTTGTAAAACGTGTGTATATAAACAGCTATAGCAGAAAGTAGAAAGTACCATAAGAATATAGATAAAGCACTCCAGGAGTTCAGAGAAGGAAGTGATCAATTTCAGTTAACGGACTCATGGAAAAGACAGTGGTAGTGGGACAGTTCAGACAGAGGTTCTTTCACCATATATTAGCATGTCAATTTCTGTGAACTTCTCTGGGTAGCAAAATCTCCAAGATTTGGTATTACGTCTGTTGTTAGTATTCCTATCTATAACATTTCTCCAAGTCACCTCTTCCATTCACTGAAATGAAAATATAAGAGAAAAAGATAAGGATTTAAACTCTTAAATTACAATGAAACTGGTAAAGGGACTGGAATACAAACACAATTCACTCGGCTAAGCCTCATGCCCTTTGTATTTGTTAGCAATAATCCCATAGCAACTAGAGAACACACTTATCTTATTAACGACACTGGAATTATTTTAATTAGTTATCTCCACATGCACCAACTGTTATAAATCAGACTGTTTTGAAACAGTTGTTAATGACTTAACACGGCAAACGTTTTCCTGAATTTCAGAAGGAAATCTATGATTGAGACAGATGGGGAAGAGCCTGTCCCTGCTGTGTAGCAGAGGAACAGCCTTGTGGGCCTAGAAATGCATTTTCCACTGGGATTCAGCAAAACAAGCCTAGAGACACCCAGAAAGACAATCAGAAACTTTGGTAACATCTGCTACATTAAAAGTTCAAAACTGGTACTAGCAAACGTCTAATAATGAAGAAATGCTTCATCTCAGAAACAAGTCTCTAAATTTCAGTCTCAGAACACCTAATAAGAACATCAGGAGTCCAAGGTCTAAGCCCAGCCTTCTGGTTAACCTGGATGAGTGTGCTCTCTACCTCTACTAGACCCTTCCCTCAGACAAGAAACAGGACTCGTAATGGAGTTCTATTCTATGCTTCACATTCTGTTGGAAATGAGGTTCTTTTCAGTTTACTGTTAATTCATGGAAATGCTTTAAACCTTGGAAAAGGCTGTTAGCAAAATTTACAGAAATATATACAGGGCCCTCTGAGGAGGTACATGCCCTAGAAATTCTATGTTAAAGAGGTATGTATGTGGCCTGCCTAAAGCAAGATGGAAATGTGTTAGAAAGCAACAACTAAAAAGGAATATATTTTATGCTTTAGCAGCTGGATAAGTACTATCCTTTGTGGTTCTTCATAGGTGAGTCTCTGCCTTTCTACTGAAAGCAAATACGCCAAAAAATGGCATATTAAATTCCTTTAACTTATTTTCTGGTCTAAGTAGGAAGAAAAGTAATAGAGTTCTCTTCCAGCCAGTCTAGTCTTTTTCTAGACCTGGGACAAAGATACATCTGGAGAAAGCAAGAGGGAGGAAAGCAAACACAAGCATAATAATGCTTATTTCCAAGGTTTATGGTACTCTGTACCTTGTATTTCTCCAAGGGTGTGATGAACGAAGGTTTTTCTGTCTGGCATGCCCAGGCTCCCTGGGCTACAAGGTCTGGGAATATGGAAGAATTGCTGTGTGTGTTCTCTCTCTCTCTCTCTCTCTCTCTCTCTCTCTCTCTCTCTCTCTCTCTCTCACACACACACACACACACACACACACACACACACACACACACACACACACACACACACACACACACAGTGTTTTATACAAGGTTTTGCTATTTGGACAAGACAGAAGGTCTTTTGATTATAAGGCTGAGGGTCAAGGTAGGTGTGGCTTATAATCCATTTAACTGCTTCACTGATTAAGTTTTTCAGAGCTCTCATCTTATTTTACAAGAAAGAAAAAACTCACAGTTGTTACCAGGAACAATAACATTTTTAGTCTAGGTATTTTTGTGGTATAATATGCATTGTGATTTGCACATATAATGAATACAAGGGCTGAATCACCCTGGTGACAAATGTCTTATCTCCTCTATTTTTCTAGTTCTCACACAGCCAATCACTTCCATTGGTGCTTAATGACCAAAGGGCCAGTCTTTTGACTCTGGCACATTGCCAAGTACACAAGGAAATGAATGCTACAGAGTCAACATCCTCTCTAAGGGATGTGAGTTGGATAGAGAAGTTAAGGCCATAGGGTGTCAATTAACTCTTAAAATGACAAGTAGAGGTACAGCTGATTCTGTTTAGTAATAGTATTCTAGAAAAGATGTTTGTGAATTCTTAGTAATCTCACTTATATTTTAATAATTTATCTTATAATTTGGTTACATTATGGAAGAACTACTGTAAACTAAGCTATAGTTTCTGTTTTCCCTGTTTTGTAAACACATTTTTATAGGATAGACTTAATAAGATACTAGGAAGCAGACTTAATAAAAGTTGAAAGAATGGAAGAAAATAATAATAAATAAAGGAAGTTTCTAAAATATCACCATTGCATGTGGCAAACACACAACTTTCCAGTTCCACTGAATTGTTTTAGCTCCTCAGGAAGAACAAGGAGATTGGATCAGGTGTCTTCTAAGGTCCCTTCCACCTAGAAGATTCCATGACTCTCAAAATAACGTTTCATTTCAGAATACAATCATCAAACACTATGAGGAAAAAGTCCCAACTTTTATTTTAAAAGCTCAGTTTTAAAGCCAGTACTTTTCTACATCTGCCCGGCAATGACCATAGGCCACCAACATGTGTTGGAAATTAACCTGCAATTAAAATAAGCTTTGCAAGAGACTCCTGAACTATCACCTCAAACTCTTGAAAGAGAAGGTGAACAAGAGAACTGCTGCTCATGTAGAGCAGAACATACAGTTACTAGTCACTTAAGAACCAAGCAACAGAGTATTTCTTGCATAGAATTTCTTCAGATCATGTTTCATTATTCATTAAACTTGGAGCCGAATCCTTTCTGAGCTACCGCAGGGTAAAGGAATCAGTTCCAAGCTTCCAGCTGCAATTTATGACTCTTATCCTTGCTTCCTTGTCCTCCTTGCAATGTTATACAATATCCGCCTTCAAGATGTGGGAGTTTCACTCCACCCTTCTCCTGCTGTGAAAAATTGGTGATAATCATGGGAAGAAAAATAACAATTGTTAGAAAATATGGTTCTAAACTTAAAACTAAAGAAGAGGTCACTCTCATAATCATGCCTATTGTCTACTGACTCCTATATTATTAAAGAGCTGAGAATGTGGAACATGGCTAATGTGGAACATGGCTAATTCCTCTTCCACATGATAATCCTTCAAATACTTGAGGACAATATTATATGCCCCTTCCTACTACTAAAGATATCCATTTCCTTCTACCATTCCTCATCTGAAATCGCTGAAAAGCCACAATGTCATCCAGTCTCGTCTGTGGTGGCTAAACTGAGCATACTACAGTTTATCTTCATCTTAAATTACATCTGCTTTATCATAAACATGCTAAATAATGAATAAAAATAAATTACAGAACTCTAGAAAACATTGTGAGAAGGAACATGGATTGATTGTATTGCTGTGAGAGAAGAGGCAATTGTGACTTCTAAGCCCAGACCTTAGTAATTAATAGATGAGGTCTGGGATCCAGAAAGAAAGAGTTCACTGAAAAAGAGAGTAGTCTAGTAGGTTGGGAGGAGCCCACAAGAGGCTAAAGCAGAATGAGGATAACACAACTGGTATTTACTGAGATACAAACAAGAAAGCATAACTGAAGAGTTTAGGATACATTTGTGAAGATAAAAAGATAAGATGCCTAGAAAGAGAGAAAAATGGTAATTTAGTGAACTAGCAAATAAAGTGAATATATAGGGTAGAATTCTTTGTTTTTCAGTCTTTTCAAAAGAAAATAATTCTATTTTTAATGATGTAACTTCAATATACAACTTTTTCATTAACAGTTTTCCTTACCTTGGATGGAATTAAAAGAAAACACAAAGACAACCCAAACAACTGTTTCTAAAACAGTAATTTGGGTATGCTATGGATAAGACTTCATTTTTACTCAATTCCTTTATTTTCAAGTTTGTTATTTTAAAAAGTGATGAACTAAATTCTCTTGTCTACAGGTAAATTTTTTAAAACTCTAATGAAAACCTGTTCAGAACACATTGGGTTTTTTTTTTAACAGATTCAGCAAAACTCCAGCTCAAACCCTTCTAGCTGATTTTAGATAAAAGTATTATATTTTTATGATGTTTTGTCACCCTTAAAAATTTCTCTCAAGTCCAGCTGCAGGGTCAATGACAGCCACACTTGCAGATCCTAGCTATGTGGAGCCAGGAAAAGCAACTGCAGAGTTATTCAACTCTTAACAGAAGGCACCTCCACCACATTTCAGCCATGTTTATCATATTTAGTCATCTAAAAGCAAGCTTCTTCCAAGAGTCCATTACAAAAACATAGTCTTGGAAAAGATTTTTGGTTCAAAAGATCATTCTTATCTATCTGGAGAACCTCAAAAAGTGGTTCTGGGGCAGAAATTGAGATGTGCTCTAAGTGTGAAATACACATCAGATTTTGAACTCAATATAAAAAAAAGGAAAAACATCACGTTAATAAATTTTGTACTGATTACATATTAAAATGATAATATTTGATAATATTAAATAAAATATATTAAAAAAATTTAAGTGGTTCTGCAAAAAAAATAAATACAGTGTCCTTCCTGCAAGAGTTCATCAGAAAGCAGTGCTATAAGATAGCACCATGTACCTTGACAACTAACTGAGAACTACAACCTCTCCAAAAAGCACAGGATTAAGTGATGCCTGCAAGAAAATACTACTTTCACAAGAACAGTTACAATGTCAGTTTAATGGCCTTCACTACTGATGATCTCCTCAGTTCCAAAGGCAGTGAAAGTAGTGCTTTAAAAATGGAATAGTTCTAAGCACTGTAGGAACTACAACTACTACAACTAGAGCTAGGTAGCAGTATACAAGTAGAAACACATGTAACACCTGAATCATTTGTTTTCCTCACAAGAGATATGAGAAACAACCAAAACCAAAGTTTCCGGTCTGAGATCTGGCAAACAGAATCATAACACACAAGTCTCCAGAATTCTGCTCTCCAAAAGTTCTAGACCCTGCTGGAGTTTCCTAAAATAAAGACCCCACATCAATGTTATTTCAAAATAATCAAATATTTTGAAGCACTGTAATTTCAAAGCAATAAGAATAGTACAATCACACAAATTATGAGAAGAGGGTAGTAAGGCCAAGTTCTACAAGCAGGTTGACAAGTCACTGACCCTTATACCCTGTTCCAGCTGGAGAGCTGGAGAGGGAAGCTAGGACTTCAAAAGTTTCCCCAAATACATGCCTTGATAAAGGACACAAGATCTGTCTTTCAGACATCTGAAGATCTGTCACGTAGAAGATGAATGAAGGCTGTGCCAGATGGTCAGATTCAACATCTTAGTCCAGCTTTGTTACCCCTTGATTAGAAATATTAGTGCCTCAGTAGTTAGCAGGTCTTCCTGCTACCCCTTCTCCACAGCTGCTTCTTTCCAGTTCATCTTCTACCACGCAGCCATAAGGAGACAGAGAGAGAAAAGGTGATCATGGCTCTCTAAAGTTTGGAAAACATTTCTTGTATTTTCACTGGCTCCTAAACAAAACCAAAGCTCCTCATCTTGGCATACAAAGCCTTTACAATATGACCCAGTCTCTCTTTCCTGCCTTGCTTCCTTATAACTTTCCACCAAACTCATGAAGAACCAGCCACAGTGATCTTCTCCACCTACCAGGTTTGCCAGGTGTTTTCACAATTCTGTGCCAGAATACCCTTCCCCCATCCTTCTGCCACCTGACAAAATTTTACTCCATTTTTAGTGCCAACTCTGCTCTCAGAGTTAAAGTTTCTTACTCTACTGCTCTTCTGTTCATTTCAGTTTTAGCACGTACTGTGTTTCTCTATAACACTTTCTCTGTATTTGGGAATGGTGATGCTTGGTGACAGAATGGGCAGGGAATAGGGCAGGTGGGCTGCAAGTAGACAGGAATGCAAAATAGTTGCAGGCAAACTTTCTCCATTTAAAATATTTATCTAAACCCTTGGTTGTCAGCTTTTAAAAAAATCATCTCACTTGCTGCATTATTTAGACCACTAACGCCTGGGAGCACATTCAGGTAGGTTTCTATAAAGAATTTGGGAACCAACATGCTTAACGACTCCTTTAAGATCAGACTATTTCTAGGCATCTGATGTATTACTGAAAAACAACGTGAATTGGATTTTATTTTCATGAAATACTGAAAGATAAAAGCTTAAATGCTACAATGAACTCTGGTACTTATACTGATACCAGAAGCAGGCTGGAAGGCAGCCACAGGGGTTAAAAGAATCAATTTTGTTATAGGAAAACTTATTTTAAATGTATAAGGCAGGAGGAGTGCGTTATACTTCAAAATACCTTGTCAAAATTATTTAGAATCCTAAAGAAACAAATCTACGTTTTTAGAAATTTTCAATTAAGATTGAGGGTTCAAAAAAAACTGGGCAACTTCTCCCCACCATTCCCATGAGCTGTGGTCTATATCTCTTACGATAATACTGACAGCATAATAAAAGGAGGAGGACTATTTGATTTGGGTTGTTCAAAAGCAAAGTACAATGACAGCCAAATGACATAAAAACCAACAGAGAGGTGGAAAGCTATGTTATCTTTAAGCTTTGAAGGGGATATTATAAACAATGAGGAAAAAGATAAACTGCTGACTAATTCAAACTCAGAAACAATTCTCTAACCCACTATGAAACCTAGAAACATGTCAAAGCTTAGATGATCTTAAATATTCTTATTTTTACCTATTTCTGTCTGTCAATCATTAATATGTCACATCCTCTAATTTTGTTTGCTGTGCAGCACATCTGAATGGAACCTTAATTTCTCTTCCACGTAAAATAAGTACACAAGAGAAAAAAGGCTGTACTCTGGCTTGATCTCCTGTGGTTAGAATTCACACCAGGAAATGACCTTTCAGAAACAAACACCCTGCACAGATGCAGCATAGCTCTCTAGAGAGCAGCAGTAAATCTGAAGTTGATCAGACTGTCACTGGGGAGTGCCTGCAGGAAGGAACATTTGAAACATCTGGGATACTAAGCGCAACCCTCTAAAATAATGTAAGGTGATGGAGAATGTGAGGAGAGCCCAATGCGTTATGTTCTTAGGAGCTGGCTCTTATCAGACTAAGATATCTGAAGATATTGAGAAGTCGGTTCCGAGTTGAAAACTGCAGCAGAGTTGGCCTATGGTGGGAAAAGCATTCTCCCTGAAGACAAACCACCCAGAGGCATGTGCTTCAGAGATGCAAGGGCAATGTAGACAATCAGGATGGAACAGGAACAAGTGTCTCAAAAGTGAAGATTGTCTGTCCAAATATTTATATTAGTGGGTGGGAAGGGGGAAGAATTAGAGAGAGAAGGATGGGCAGGACGGGGATGTAAGTCAGTCCCTGAGGGAGGGAAAGTGAATATGCAATGATCTAAGCACCAAAACTGGAGCAAAATTCTGCTAATTGTCCAGTAAATTCACAGTCTGTATAGTTCAATTTCCAATTCTGTATAGAAACTTCAAGAAACATTTTCCTTTGAAATAAATGGAGTAAAAAGCAATAATCAATACAATACTTACAACTTTTAAAAAACATGTAATCAGGTTGGACAGACTTGACCAATTTACTTTTAATATTTTAATTGCATAATTTGTTGAATTATGGCAAAACCAATGATCTAAAACTGCATTCTAGTAAAATATCGGAGACAGGGTCTCAGAGTCTAATTCACAAGCTTAATTAAAATTGGCCTAATATGAGCACTACCAGATGGATTGAAAAGTGGCTGTGAGATGGAGAAAAATGATAAAGGAAAATATGTCAAATGGGAGGAGGGTCTGCTGCATGTGCCAGGGTTAGTACTGGGTCTGAGTTTAATTAACACATTCCTTAAATGACAAGAGAAAAATAAGATAATATCAGATAAATGAAATTCCCTTGAGGTAAATAAGAGAAATTTTAATTGAAGAAACAATTACAGAAAAGTGGAGGCTATTCTTTGGAGGCATGCAGATAAGCAATTATAATTTTTATTAGAAAAAAATAATATATGGTACAGATTAAGGGAAAAAATCTATCATTTTACTGAATCAGAATTGAAACATATGTTCAATGTGACTCTAGAACTATGGTGAAATCACATTTGGAAATTAATAAAAAGAAGTTTAAATAAAGATTTTCTTATAATAGACCATATCAACCAAAAAGTAAATAAGATTTGAAACTCCCTTTTATAGAAATGATAATAATGTATTGCTTTACAGTTTCCCAAATGCTTTCACATATATTATGCTGTGAGATCCTCATAACAGCCCTCTGAGACAGGCAAGGTTCCTTATCCAATTTTACAGATAAGCAGCCTGAGGCTCTGAATGGGTATGAAATGTGCCTATGATCATACAGCTAGGACACAGAAGAAATGCCAGCAAACCTCAATTTGCTGACTTCTATTCCAATGAAAGGAAAGGGATCACATCACTGGAAGAAAAGCTTATGCTACTATAGTCGTAAATCTTCCTTCAGTGCTTTATCAGGCACTTCAGCCTCTAAACTGGGCAAAATCCAAATAATGATGTAACTTATTAAAAGGGCCAAAATAATTTTTTAAAAATATTTAAACACCAAATGCATATATTTTCTATATTTTGCAACCTTCAAAAAAGTTTAAGAATGTTAAAGAGTTCCAACATTTCCAGATTAAAATTTGAATTTTCCTAAATATCTACCTATCTATGAAAGAAGACTATAAAAATTGCCTGATTTTTCTTTATGCAAGTATACAGAACTCAAAAAAATACACTGGAGAAGCCAATATCAATGGTTATAGAGAATATATTCTCCATCTCTGGTTCCATTGATTTCAGTGTATTAGATCACAATATTCTATGGATTGATTAGTTGTTTTTTCTCTGCACTTTGAAAGATTTCCTCTTAGCAAAAATATTTATTGAGAGGATACTAGAGGAAAATATCCTACTGGTGCAGTCACAATTCCGTATAGAATTCTGAACAGTCTCACAGGCGCTGCCCCTCCAGGTATCAATCTGAAGTGATGGAAATTACTTGAACATCATGTGTTCATTACATACTGAATACAATTCCCCCCAACCTCCACACCCAAAGAACTTTTACTTTGCTGGAGACAAGCCAGAGGAAGATTTGTCAGGCTGTAAAAAGGAACTTGTTGCTGTTGTTGTTGTAATATTCCTAGAATATTCTTTTCTTATGTCCATCAATCTTACTGCTTCAATAAACATGACAAGTTAGGGTGAGCTCCAGAATGGCTTGGCTCAAGTTTCATCACTCCAAGGTTTTAAGTTACCCCTACCATTGCTCACGAGCCATTTGGGAAAGCACAGCACAAAACACTGAAACAAAAGAGATAGTAACATGCTCTGCAAAGGAGCTGGGGACACTTCAACCAAACAGGAAGACTGCAGTGAAAGGAAAGATTTAGAACTCCTATGATAAAACTTCATTACATTCATTCAATCAACAAATATTCACTGAGTACCTTCTCTCTATATAAAGAACACATTCATAGAAAATGGCACATCCATAGCACAGGCATAATATTAATAACTTTCCATAAAGCAACTTTTCAGAGGAGTTTCTTTTAACATAGTCATTTTTTTCCCCAGTTTGGAAAAAATTCAGAAAAAGACACTTGTGCAGTTCCAATAAGGACTGCCTTATGTTGACATGGACCTTAGGAAAAAGAATGAAATCACTGTGTTCTATGTTGGAAAGAAATTCTAAAAAGGCAGACAACATATGGCCGACTTAGATGACTCAGGAGTTTACAAGATTTAGATTCTGTCTACCTACCAAACACTGTGGTAGACATGTTCACATAGTTTTATTACCGAGGCATATGCACATGCATTTTCATTACATTAGTAAATTACAATACCCCAAGTCAAGCTTCCTGACAGAAAAATGGCACTACATTTGATTACTAGTCTACATATCAGGCCAAGCTATGAAAACCCTAGTAGCTCTGAGCCTGAAACCTCAAGCCCTCTCACTACATAGATGTGGACAGTTGGTATGAGTCTTAAGCCAGGAATTACTGTGGCTTTGAAAATATTAGCTATCTCTTGCTCTGAGTGGTACTACGCCATGGTTTCTCTAAAATACGATCAACTTCTTACAGTACTCCCAACACACTAAAATACAGATAGATCTTTATACAGACATTTTGTCTGACTGTGACTAAGAAAACTCAGTTTTAAACAGCACACAAGCATAATCTACAGTGGAGGCAATCTCTCAAGACTTGAGCAAAGTAGAATTAAAAGGGAAAACCTTGAGAAGACAGTAATTGGGCCATTGGAGTCTCTTCTCACTAATTATCCCAGAGTGGCCATTAGCTATGTAACCAAGGAGGAAACTGTGTCAGACTTCAGCAAAGCTGTGTCTTCAGCATCTTATGGAATGCACCCTAAAGCCACTGTGTAATTAACTGCCAGGAAAATGCTGAGCGAGTAGAATAAAGAAGCTATAACAAATCAAATATACTGCACAGTTCAACCCCCAATGACAGCAGTTGAACTGCTTAGAACTTCAAAATACTCATCAGCATACATTCCCTGTTCAGAATCTCCAGAAAACAGATTTTTGATTAAGAAGCAAAAATACATGCTACAAAAGAGGCTTAAAATTATAGAAATCCTCAGCAATATGACTCACTTTATCTAGCTGTCCTTCATAATGTTACAGGAACACAGCTATCAGTGGTGCTCAAAACATGGGCCACAAGGAACCTGTAGGGCTTTTCCAAAAGTCTAAGAGCATGATACACTGTGGTCAAACACAGAACAGACCAAAAAAAAAAAAAAAAAGTGAGTCTTTTGAATTTATTGGGAGTACTCTCCATTAAGATTTTTTAGTACATTCATCTATTCAACAAATATTCAACAAATATTTATTGAACACCAAAGTGCCTATAGCTAACAATAAACTTCAACTCCACTTGAACATTGAAATTTCAAGGATCAAATAACTAAGCATAGACTGAAACATGCCCATTTATTCTATTTTGATTTGGGAACACAGGAATGAGAGGAGGAAGGCTGTATGTTCTGTGAGCAATGAAAGCTCATAAAGAAGCTTATCTTCCAAACCTGGCAGGGCAGAATCACAGAGAACTTAAAATCAGAATTTTGAACCCTACCCAACATTTACTGAGACAGACTCTAGAAGCACAGTCTAGAAACATATAGTTTTTAAGACTCCTAGGCCTAGATAATTATGATGATTGGCCAGGTTTAGAAATCACCAGTGAATACTGTGTCTCTCTTAAGAATCTAAATAACCCCTATTAAACACGAATCCTAGCCAAGAATCCTATAGAACTATCTGAAGCCATAATTTCTCATTGTATCACCATCTCCTTCTTTCAAACTCACTACTTGACAAAAAAAGAATATCATTGTTTTAAAATACTTTCCTGGGGACTTCCCTGCTGGTGCAGTGGTTAAAAATCCGCCTGCCAATGGAGGGGACACGGGTTCGAGCCCTGGTCCGGGAAGATCCCACATGCCACGGAGCAACTAAGCCCGTGCGCCACAACTACTGAGCCTGTGCTCTAGCCCTTGAGCCACAACTAGTGAGTGCACATGCCACAGCTACTGAAGCCCACATGTCTGGAGTCCGTGCTCTGCAACAAGGGAAGCCAGCACAATAAGAAGCCCACACACCACAACGAAGAGTAGCCTCTGCTCGCAGCAACTAGAGAAAGCCTGCATGCAGCAACAAAGACCCAACGCGGCCATAAATAAATAAATAAACAAATAGATAGATAGATAGATAGATAGATAGATAAAATACTTTCCTGGGACTTCCCTGGAGGTCCAGTGGGTAAGACTCCAGGCTCCCAATGTAGGGGGCCCGGGTTCGATCCCTGGTTGGAGAACTAGATCCCACATGCATGCCACAACTAAGAGTCTGCATGCTGCAACTAAGAATGTGCATGCCACAAGTGAGTGTGCAGGCCGCAACTAAGAGTCCGCATGCCACAACTGAAAAAAAGGTTCCACATGCTGCAACAAAGATCCCATGCGCCACAACTAAGACCCAGCGCAGCCTAAATAAACAAAATAAATATTTTTTAAAAATACTTTCCCATACCTACTTGTTGAAATTCTACAGATTATTCATGACAAATTAAAATGCAATTTCTTCCAATAACTCTTCTCTGATCCCTCAGCAGGAATTGTTCCCTCCCCTGTGTTTCACAGCACTTTATAATATGTTTCTTTTTTTAATATAAATTTATTTATTTATTTTTGGCTGCACTGGGTCTTTGTTGCTGCACGTGGCTTTCTCTAGTTGCGGCAAGCAGGTGCTACTGTTCATTAGGGTCATCGGGCTTCTCACTGCGGTGGCTTCTCTTGTTGCCGAGCACGGACTCCAGATGTGCGGGCTTCATTAGTTGTGGCACATGGGCTCAGTAGTTGTGGCTCACGGGCTCTAGAGCGCAGGCTCAGCAGTTGTGGCGCACAGGCTTAGCTGCTCCACGGCATGTGGGATCTTCCTGGACCAGGGCTCAAACCTGTGTCCCGTGCATTGGCAGGCGGATTCTTAACCACTGCGCCACCAGGGAAGTCCTACAATATGTTTCTTATATTCTGCCTGCATTACAATATGTTGCTTACATTGGTCACCCTAACAAGAAGTTAATATCTTTAACAGATGGAACCTCACCTACTGAATCTCTGTATCTATTCCAGCATCTAATTCCTTGCTCAGTGCATGTTCCATACTATTTGTTTAATTGAACTAAACTTATAAACTAGAAGAGAACTTGTCTTTTCTTTCTGTCTGGGGGCATTATTAAGAAACACTGCTGATTCAGGACTCTTGTTGAAAACATGATGTTAAACAGCAAATCAACAGTCTAAATAAGAAAACCACCACCTTCTAGGCATGGTATGTCAGCATTCTGGTTAAACCAGAGCGCTCAATTAAAAGGCAAACTGACCATGACAAAGAAATTGTTTATTTCACTTTAAATAAAATCTCAAAGTTATACTCTAAATGTAAGGTTGTACAGCTTTTCTCTGTTTCACTTCTTTCAAGTATTAGAAATATCCAGACAGCTTAGAATGCTATTTTCCCAATTGCAGCTCTAAATGAGACTAAGACTCAGTGTATTTTCAAGAAAAAAGGGCTACAGATGATTATAAGTAAAAGGAAATACCCCCAAATCCCAATTATAGGATATTAATTTAAGATTTATAAGAAGTAAAGTAACCAAGTTACCAATCTTATCATGAAAGGCTGATTTATTTTCTATTAGGCAAGTTTGATTGTAAAAAGTTACATCTTTGATTCTTTGGCAGCTGCTACTGGTGTTTGTACAGCGCTTGTCATCACCCCAGATGACTGCTGATTGACAGGACTAATAGATTTTGTTTTAATTGTAAAAGAAGACAGATGAAAGCTTTTGGCCAGATGACTAACTGCTCATCTTGAGTAATAAACTTGCCTATTTCTCTCCCTCCATATTAAATATCTATTTTTAATTCACTATTAACTAATCAAGTAGGGCTGCAGTAAAAAAAAAAAAAAAAAAAAAAAAAGCAAGGATATAAAAGTTCAAGCGTATCTCTTTGAAAAAACAGGTTTCTTCTTCTAACTTTGATACCAATTAGAAATTACTAAATAGAAACAACCAGGTGAAAGTTAAGTACTTTCCTGGTAGTTTCTCTTCTCTGCAGTTACAATAATTCTCAAAATTACACGTAAAAATATAGAAAGATTGAGAGGGAGAGCGTGCACATGCCTTAACTCTCTGAACTTCTTTTTTTCTCCCTAAGCACCTGAAAGAAAGCAACTTTAATTCTGTTTCTACAATCACAAAACCAAGAAAGTCAACATTTTAAACACAATTTTAGCTGAGATACGCCTGGAAAAGAAAGTAGATGTCTTCCTTCTTTTTGCTATATTTTATATTAATTGATATATATTCAAATCTATAATGCCACATTTTATCCAAAAACTATGTATCATATTTGTGACTGACCTAATAAAAAAATTCTTTACCACTAAAATGGTGTAAGTACAGAGACCTTACTCTGCTACTGAGATGCACGTTACCTGTAGAGGCTAGTGCTTTGCTAACCAATAACCAGATGTTCAAGAAAGACCCACAACATTTCTGGTTTACCTGACAAAGCAATCTATAAAGATGCTCTATGGCCTCAAATTGTGCTCCCATGTATTTTCAAAGTATTTCTTTTTACTTTCTTCCTTCCTTTTGTCCCATATCCACTAACTATAGAAAAAGAATTGGCATATCCTATCCTGTTCCATCCTTATATGCACACATCCAAAAGCATGCTTAACATACATTGTCTTTCAAAATTAAACAAATAAAACTTCAACCCTAGAAAACTAATTTGTCTCAATCTAGGAAAATATAAGTAGTAGAGTGAGATCTTTAAAAAGAATTGTTTTGATTCTACTTTACATGGTAATTTACTGACTTTTTGAAGAAAATTACAAATAAGCATAACATCAAAAGAAACAGGAGCAAAAAAATAATAATAACCCTGTATCATATTTCTCTATTGACTAATGAGGTAGGAATGGTTTTTGTCCATCTATATTAGCAATTATTATTAATTTATGGCTGATTATCTACTTAAAGAAGAAATAACACACAAGAAATGATGAAACTATATAATAGTTTAACGCATTTATCAAAATGCCTACAGTTACTATTTCAAATCAAGATGATTTATAATAAATGCCTAGTCAAGGAAAAAAAGAGCAAGAAGTGTTGTCTAATATAAGCTTTAAACAGATTTGATGGGGATTTTGTGGTCTTCAGTTGTATTTCTCCTTAAAAATTCCAATGATTATTTTTAAGAGGAAGGGAGTAAATGAATATAAGTATCTGTTAAGTGAGCAAAACAGAAAATGTTATACTCAACACTGCAATAGTAATAATGCAATGCTCAAAAACATGAAGAGCAAGCTGTCTACCTCTCACTTTATACCTGAATGATGTCCCTGCTAAATGACTTTGATGAGCAATAAGGGGTTCTATATATAAAAGGGCAAACGTATGGATGGGTTTCAGAGGTTAGTGGTCAAAAGCCTTTTTTGGAGTCACATAACTCACACTACAACCACTGATCCTCACATCTTTTCACTTGTGATTTAAAACCTTAAATATACCTAAATTCTATGTAGTCTGCACCTTTTGCTATTCAATAATATTAAATAAGTTATATTTTATTCAGGTCTCAGTAAGAAGCATTTCAAAAGTCAGAGAGAAAGCCCTTATTTCATAAACACTAAAAGTCAAATTTTTATTTTAAAAATCAATTATATATTTTTTAAATGTATTGATAACATTATTAACAATTCCTATCAATGGAGAATACAAATTGCCATTTTCTTATTTCCAGTCACCTACTTCTTCACTCAAAATACTGAAAGCATAGTTCAGTATTTTTCATGAAGAAATACAGATATTACAAACCATGTATCTGATAAGAAAAAGATTCCAGATTAATAGTCAAGAACTTAAAAACTGGGCTTCCCTGGTGGCGCAGTGGTTGAGAGTCCGCCTGCTAATGCAGGGGACTTGGGTTCGTGCCCCGGTCCGGGAAGATCCCACGTGCCGCAGAGCGGCTGGGCCCGTGAGCCATGGATGCTGAGCCT
Source organism: Stenella coeruleoalba (assembly GCF_951394435.1). NCBI lineage: Eukaryota > Metazoa > Chordata > Mammalia > Artiodactyla > Delphinidae > Stenella > Stenella coeruleoalba. The sequence goes on along the minus strand of NC_137160.1, from coordinate 68,343,023 downwards.
GCGCGTCCGGAGCCTGTGCTCCGCAACGGGAGAGGCCACAACAATGAGAGGCCCGTGCACCACACACACACACAAAAACTTAAAAACTACTATAGGTCCCTGACATTCCTAAAGATCTCTGGATCATTCTAACACCCCAAATTTGCAAAAGATACTACAGCATATACCTTCCCCCACAAAATTCACTAAAATATGACTGAAATTTTCAGGTGATCCTTTTCAGACCCTTGATGGTTCTATAAATAATGGACTAAAGTAATTTGTGATACCATTAAAATAAATTCTGCCATGCAAATAAACTAAAGTCCATTAAGTTACATCATTACAGTAGCTACATTAACCTTACCTGTCTGTACAAAACCAGAGTAGTGCTTCCAAGTGCTGATGATGGCTACTATACCACTATATAGCACACAGGCCGTCATGATAAAGAGAAGGATGGCAGTGGATGCTGTATAGCAGGGAGAAGTCAGTTTATACTAGCAGTAATCCAAACGTGGGTATATTTATAAAGTGCCTGAATACAAGGTTGCTGGGTAGCCAGCTATGCTCACTCACTAGCTAAGCAACTCACAGGTGGCACGTGGGCCACTGTGTGCTTTATCAAGATCACAAATTTCTACTCTGGGATAACTAGAACAATTTAAATCTTAAATCTTAATACATCTGGAAATGCCAGGTGCTTTGGCATACTTATGTGTAATTAACCTTATGAAATAACTTGAAAAAATACCTAATAAAATAACTGCACATAAAAAGATGCAATGAAAGGTTGTCCTTTCACAAGAAAACTAGGCTCTAAGTAATTACTTGCACCTCACACTTTACATTCCCACAATAAACAAATAAGTAAATAAATAAACGTGTCCTACTGTTCAACATCTTCCTGCCTTTGCCTGTGGTGATGGCCTGCCTGAAACAAAACCCTCTCACCTCCCTCAAGTGTGGGGAACCTTCTCTATTTCCCTCACACTCCTTTCTCAGTGAACTCATGATCCGTAGTACATACTTCCATTACAATACTCAGAACAATGTATTATAATTGAATATTAACTACACCCTGGCAAGGATCATGCCTTTTTTAGGCTGTTTTGAAGTATAATTGCTTTACCCAAGCCATAGTATAAGTCTGATAGCAATTTCCTTTTATTATAGTCCGAGGTAAAAGCATCTCATACCCAATTCTGTGTTTGTGTCTTAGCTGTTTCTAGTAAAGTTCTTTCTTACCACTTGGCTTTGATAGGAGGTGATTTCTCACCTCTGGCCTTTACCATACCAAACTATAACCACATTTAGTCAAACATTTATATCTTTGCTAATTTCCAGTTAGCCCCTATCCACATGTTCCCCTTTCACAAACCTCCTGGATTAGATCAGTAAGGAATGGCTGCTGGCAGCCGTATGCCGTTCAATTTTGCTACCACTAAAGCATGTGAATATTTCATTGTTTAGGCATTGCAAAGACTCTTAGCAAACATTTACTCTGGGTTCTTGGATTAGAAGAACATTTGTGGTAGGCAAAAGGTAAATAATAAACCACAATGCTACTCAACCAGTGACCTAAAAGCCTTTTGACATCTGACTCTATTGCTTACTAAATCATTGTGCATATAAACAAAGATTCAACCCTTTGTTGCTACTACCATTTATATTTCTAAAACACAGTTCCTTCAGTTATTTGGTTTATTTAAAATAAGCTAAAGTAAGGCACGATAGTTCAGTGGCTTGCAAACTAACATAAAAAGTATCAGAATATGAATTCATGTGTTACTGACTGACTACATACAGCTGGATGCGTCATAATCTAAGCTGTCAGGGCTTCCCTGGTGGCGCAGTGCTTAAGAATACGCCTGCCCATGCAGGGGACATGGGTTCAAGCCCTGGTCCAAGGAAGATCCCACATGCTGCGGAGCAACTAAGCCCATGCGCCACAACTACTGAGCCTGTGCTCTAGAGCCTGCGAGCCTCAACTACTGAAGCCCAAACGCCTAGAGCCCATGATCCGCAACAAGAGAAGTCACCGCATTGAGAAGCTGGCGCACCACAACGAAGAGTAGCCCCCCGCTCGCCGCAACTAGAGAAAGCCCACATGCAGCAATGAAGACCCAACACAGCCAAAAATAATTTAAAAAATAAAAATAAATTTATATAAAAAAATAAGCTGTCAGAATGCTGGTTTCCTCCAATATAAGTCTATTATACACAGTTCATCTATAACGAAGCAATACCCATGAATCTTCAGTTCTGTGTCAGAAACAAAAACAAATTCAATATACTCAAAGGCACTTGCTGAATACCTTGTATAGTCAAGCACTATGCTGGGCACATGGGAGAGGATGAGTAAGAGCCATCACTGCTCTTTAGGGGTTTAAGATCTAGTGGGACAAACCAATATAAACAAGCTATTAATAGCAATGAACAATTAGCTCACTGAAGATATGACTGAAGATAGCTCATCAGTCCCTTCCTGATATGCTGTAAGGCTGATATATGGTGTGCAACAAACACATGTTGAACAAATAAACTAATCAATCAATCAAACTGGAATAACTGCTCTAATAAGGGTAAAACAGTAAAAAAAAAAAAAAAAAAGAAAGAAAGAAAGAAAGAAAGAAAAGAAAAAGGGACTAATTCCAACTTAGTGGGTCTCAGAGAGCCTCATGGAGAGGAAGGCTTGAATTAGGTTTTGAAGAATGAGTTCCATTTGGGCAAGTTGAGATGAGGTGGGGTACTCTGGGGACAGAGTAAGGGAAACTCTTCCTCACTAAAACAACAGAGCCTAACAATATCTCAGTCTCGCTTTCCCCTGGGGTCCATTCACTTTGATAGTGGCTGTCACCATCTTACTGACACCAAGAGATGTGTTGCTTCCCTCATCAAACTTCAACAGGCACTTGGCAAACATTTGTTCAGTGAAAGACCCAACTAGTGGAAGTAGAGAAAAACAATAATAAAACCTTCCTTTGATTCTCTTCAGTTACAGCTGATGACATTTTCAAAAAGACTCAAAATGCCAAGGTTAAAAAAACTAAGCAGAGAATATCATTAATTAATTATTTAACTAATTCAATTAAATAAGAAGTCTGACTTACACAGTCAGCTTTCCAAATCTATCTTCATATAGTTAGGTGGTTTGCCCCAGGAGTTGGATCAGGTCATTCTAACTCCTAAAATAGCTACATTCTAACCCCAAAGGTTCCCTGCAACTTTCTAAGTTTCTTACTTCCTACTTCCTAAGGTTGCTTTGATGTAAAGGGACCACTTGGTGATGCACCATGCAGGAGCTAACTGGAATATTTTGACAAGGCTTAGGGCACACTCCTCCCACTAGACTCCTGTTCTTATCTAAGCTATCTGGGAAGACTAAGGTGAACAGACTCAATGACTCTCCCTGACCTCCCCTTAACCAAGTTCAGGAATGGCCTTTCATCCCATTAGAGCTCCAAAAGAATGATAGCACTCCATCAAAAAAAGTAACCAAACAATTGAACAATTCATACCTTCATTCATGACTTAAAGACAGTCTACTACAGTTCACGCTATCACAGGCAGCATCACAGAGATTCTTTTCCTACCACCTCAAACTTATTGGCCCTTAAAAAGTCAGGAAGGGAAAATGTTTTTTCCCAGTTGTTAAATTCACCAAGGGAACTACACCCTCTTATCTAACTTTATATTGTTAAAATTTTTAGTCCTTTAATAATAAAGTGAAACCCTCATAATGTTTTTCAAGAAAAAAGTAGGGAAATGTTTTAAGCACTGTAAAAAATTAAATGTAAGAAAAATAATTTGGCACTTAGCAATATGTTCATTATCTCTGGGGAAATGTTAAATCCAAGAACTTGATAAGTGGATTTTACTACAACACATTTTAATGACACTTTCTAACTTTTACAAGATAAGTTTTCTTTTTACCTTCCTGCTGCTACGAGTATTTTTCTCACATCTCTATCCCTATAGTCGTCTCATTTTATTTCCTTCTCTTGCCTTTTCTTCTATTTCCTTCTAATTAATTTCAGCCATAAGAAGAAAAGAATATTTCCATATTGACTATGTGTATGAATTCTTATACCTAATCCAAAACAAAGATATGTTAAGAAAGCAGTTCCCAGCACATATATTTTCATGTTATTAAAAAAGAGGCCATATTTGGGAAATATTTGGTTGAATAAAGGTAAAGAAGTCTCTCTTCTCCCCTCCATTCTTTTCTTTTTTTTTTTTTCCGGTATGCGGGCCTCTCACTGCTGTGGCCTCTCCTGTTGCGGTGCACAGGCTCCGGACGCGCAGGGTCAGCGGCATGGCTCACGGGCCCAGCTGCTCCGTGGCATGTGGGATCTTCCCAGACCGGGGCACGAACCCGTGTCCCCTGCATCGGCAGGCAGACTCTCAACCACTGCGCCACCAGGGAAGCCCCATTCTTATTTTTTTAATTATAGGACTACTCAGAACCCTCACAATATGCCAAAGGAGATACTATGTACACCTCTTCTAAATTTATTTAACCATAGAATTTTTTCATCCTCAGTGAATCCAGTAGAATGTACTTTAAGAACAGTTTTCCTAAATTAAAAAAAATTAAGGAAAAAATTTAATATGGGTATAATACATTCAAAAGGTGTGTATATTAAAGTTTTGGGGAAAAAAGAGGACATTATGCCACAAGGCAATAAAAAAAGGTGGGGTGGTGACTACAGGTAGCACTCATTTTATTAAGATCCAACTGTGAAAACTAATCTGATTAGAGGTGAATATGTAGGAAATGCATTAATCTTCCAAAAGTATTTAAGAGGAAATCAAGCTATGAACAACAATATTACATCATGGAAGTAATAAATGAAATAGGAATGCGGAACTCCTTTAAAATTAGTTTACTTTAGTTACTTTTAAAAATCAGTGTAATAAAAATGACAGGATAAGTGGTGAGACAATCTATACTACAGAAAATACATGGTGGTTATTAACCTAGACAACTTCCACACATAGTTCAATGCTTAGCTCACATCACCTCACCTTCCTTCTTTCTCCTGCTTTTCAATGTTGCCATAACACCCTATAAGTGGTACTACTGTTAACATATTGTATTGAAATAATTTTCTCATCTGACTTCCTGTCTAGACTGTAAGCTCCTTGAGAATGGGGATATTATACCTGAATCTAACACTTCATAAATTATTAGAGTGCTCATAGTTAGTAACTTAATTGGTTCTCTCAAATTCAGTAATTACTAACTTACTTAGCAAACATTCATAAGGACTAACTGAATATCCAAAATGTTGGTATAATGGAGTCACGATTAAGCATTACTCATTTTTCTTCCTCATGATATAAATAGCCAGCATCTGGCACATAGTAGGCCCTTAATAAATGCATATTGAAATAATCATTCAATCAATTAACCCAAGTTTGACCACAAGTTTAGGTCTTAGTAGAGGGGCAGGATAGTTCAAAATCTAAGAACAACTCTTTAATCGCTCATGAGTTTTGCATCTCAGAACTAGCTCTACCTGATCCTTCCTAAAAGCTGCTATACTCAAGCCTGGCTTCTGACTGCTGCTGAGTACTGCACCTGGCAATAGGAGAGAGAAATTTCAGCACTAAGGCACCATTCTCAACTCCCTGCAGCCAAAAGAAATTTCTATACAAGGTAAAGAAATAGGTGCTAATTGAAAAACTCAGAATTTTTAAAGCCACCCCAACAGCTCTGAAGACCGAAATCACTCTTTTTGTAGACAATCACAGCCTAACAATGAGTTAATTTCCCATACTTAGCACCTTTGTCACCTATGTAGACATATGTCCGTCACTTCTTTTTCAATATTCTTTCCAATTAATTATATTCTAGTGTAAACCCATTCTTCCCACTCCAATATTCTCCCTGTCTTAACTACATACACGTTATCTTTCCCAGATGGTATAATTAAATACTTAAAAATAAAAAAGTAGTCAGAATTCTGTCTTCACAAAAATGTCCAAAGATACAGCATTTCTTTTAAGCTACAGCAATTACCCATCAGCCTAAAGGCCATCTAAATTTTAAAATCTTCAGGGAGAAGCATGACAGGAGAATGCTCCAAGGATGAGTTAAAGACTCTTTTCACCATACAGACTATGACTTCTTCGGAAGTTTATTCTCCTAGTAGAGATGTACTATTCTTTCACAACTTGCTTAGGATGGACATATAAGTTCTCTCCAACAAGGGCTCTGGAATGTGATTTTTTAAAAGTAAAGACTGCATTTAACAGAAATTCAAACAAATGTGAATTAAAGGGGTAATTTCAGATGTAGTGAAAAGCTGTAATGTCCATTCAAAGTAACGAAGGCACACAGCATTAATCTCCTAAAAAGATTCAAATGCTATGAGTAGAGCAATTTTATTCCTTGGTAGGAACAAATTAAGATGATTTCCCTTACAGAAATTGCCATAATTACAAGTAATTATCTTGTACTCTCTAAATTTACCACTATAGCACATTCTGCAAATATCATTCCTTTCAAATACTTTATTTGGAAATACAGGAGAGATTGTTGCTTTGTGAATTGTGCTACAGACCTCAAAATGATTGTTTAACAGTTCTACATAATATGTGTAGTAAAGAGATGACATTCTGTAGTTGGAAAGGCTTGAAATTCCAAATTTATGATATTCCTATCATCAGGTAACTAACACTACCCAAAGGATTGCAAACATGAGAATGGCAAACATTCAGATATAAACTTGAGTCAAATGTGACTTATGCATGAAACAATGAGGAGAATCATTCTGATATGCATAGGGCAATCATGAAAAACATGTAAACAGCTGCTGTAGTATTTATAAAAGTCCTTGCAGAGCCAAATAAAATCCCATCATTTACAACCTACTCAGTTCTTCACTTCTCTTTAATAAGAAATTGTGAGAAAGACCAGTTACTCACCAAGCATTAGGAGGCAGAATAAGCATGTGAAAACCTAATTCACCATCTTTGGGGCCAATTACTGTCTGGATTTCAGCTGGCATTTGAAGTTTATTCTCCAGCCAAACTGGGATTCCTTACCATGTTGTAAAAACATGCTCAGAGCTTGCCTTTCCCTCCATTATTCTCACTGCCTAGAATGGTCTCCTCGTCTCCCTCTAGTAAGCCCACCAAGTCTAGCTGAAATGCCACCCCACCATGCAAACTCTCTTGGTCGACTAATTCCTACCCCAAACCCCAAAACCCTCCCTTTCTTCCACCAACTCAGCTGTGTCCCCTCCTTTTAGTCACTCTCTCTGGTGATACTTAACATATGCCACCTCACATTTCAGACATTTGTGCACTTGTCTTAACCTCCCTTCTAGAGGAAATGTATTTTATTCATATTTACATCTCCAACAGCTTTAATAAATGCTTATTAATTTTATCATTTAAAAGAAATTTGATTTTTAATATTATTATTGAAATAGCCTCTAAAAGGGCCACAGTGTCCATTAAGAAATCATATATTTTTTAAACTCTGAATATCTGGTTCTATTTAATAAAAAATCATACATTTTTATATTAGTGTTTAAAACTCATCCATGGTGATATTATAACCTCTGTGCCTATGAATCTTCCCTAGTTTATTTGGTCAGTATAAATGTTAATTATATTTGCATATGTAATTACATATAGTCAATAACCTATAATTTTTTAACACCTTTATTAGAGTATAATTGCTTTACAATGGTGTGTCAGTTTCTGCTTTATAACAAAGTGAATCCGTTATACATATACATACGTCCCCATATCTCTTCCCTCTTGCATCTCCCTCCCTATCCCACCCCTCTAGGTGGTCACAAAGCACTGAGCTGATCTCCCTGTGCTATGCAGCTGCTTCCCACTAGCTATCTATTTTACGTTTGGTAGTGTATATATGTCCATGCCACTCTCTCACTTTGTCCCAGCCTACCCTTCCCCCTCCCCATATCCTCAAGTCCATTCTCTAGTAGGTCTGCGTCTTGCCCCTATCAATAACTTATCATTTAAGATCCTTCCTTTAGCTGGTATCTCTTAAAGTTAGAATTTTTAATTTAAATTTTAAACAAAAAGATAAAGAAATCAACTCACTTTCTCCACATTTTATCCTATTTTAATCAACTTCTAAATGTCAGCAGTATATTCTGTAGACTTATAATAATTTAAAAATTAGCTTTAGGGATTTTACATTCTCATTCATTCTTAATCCAGAATGATGGACGGCAACAATATATTATGAATTCACTTTTAAAAATTAAGTCAGAGAGTTCTGTTCAAATTAATACAATTTACCCACAGTTATAGTTATACTAGAAACACTGGTTCCATAATAGCCCAGTTCTTCTAAATTGTTTGTTTCATGAACACTATAAATGGGATAGCATTTATATGGTTCATTAAAATTTCCTGAGAACCATAGCAATCATCAGAAATAATTAGAACCGTGACAAGTATATTCTGATGAATTTATTATCAATGAGGTCTATTTCATATTTGTGTTAACCTACGTAAACTGTTTGCTTTTCAGATAAGTTATTCTGTCTTTATTGATAGTGATCATTAATTTTTCTTCCCTTACTCTTGGTCCTTTTGTGTCACCTACTCCCACCTAGAGCTGGTCTTACCTTAAAATTACAAAGTACATGGAGTTTGTGGTCAATGTCCTCTATTTCTATTCTCAGCTATCTTTTTCTCCTGCCCCCCCAAATGCTACCCATTAATGTTACTTCTTTTCTACTCAGGGTCCCCATCAAAGTGACCCCATCCTCCACTTCAAACTAGGCCTCTCAGTGACCAGGGACCTGATGTTCCATGAATCCCTCCCTACCAGCTATATCAGGAGGTTATAAGGATCCTGTTTCTGAATGTCTTGCTGGGTGACAGAGCAGCAAAGCTAACAGACAGCAAACAAATGCTACTGTCATATTTGCATTTTACTACAGATTTTTAAAGCATTGGCACGAAAGAATTTTAGGAAAATAAGTCACAGAAAAGGTGTCTGAAAGTAAATAGATTTCTTGTGTCTTCAGAATATATCATCTATATAACTGTCTTTTTTTTACAAAACAAGCCCCACCCTAGATTCTGAATTCCTAGAGAAAAGATAGAAGCAGTACAGCCCAGTGGATATGGCCCTCTCCTTAGAGTACCCAGGTCTATCACCAGCCTCTGAATAGCTACATGATTCTGAGGGAGCCAGCTTACCCTACTGGTACTCCACTTCCTAATCTGTAAAATTAAATGCTCCTTAAAGTTCCTCTCATTTCTAAAAAATGTTTTAGTCTCAGTATTATAAATGTTGACAAGCAAGAGCCTATGCTAAAACAAAAAGGGTTGTTTAAAATTAATATTTATGTAGCTGAAGAGATAATGTTTTAGTTAATCAATATATAACTAATTAATATTTAAATAAACCCCATATTCCTTGGTCATTTCTTCTCATAGGCAATCAGCTATAATCCCTAAGATATACAAATCTACCCTTCACATAAACTACTAATACTAGTTCCCTCTACAATAGTTGATTATTATGTGTATATATTTGAACAAGTTATTGAAAAGAAATGCCAAGTCACATACTAAAGCAAAGTCAGAAAAGGAAAAACCGGAGTGGTATTTATCAAATCATTCAGAACGTTTTCAGTCCCTGTGACCAAGCACCCTCAAATGTAACTAACATTCAGTAATCAATAGCATAATAAATATCTCACTTATCAAAAGGTCATTTATTGGGCTTCTCTGGTGGCGCAGTGCTTAAGAATCCACCTGCCAGTGCAGGGGACACACGTTCAAGCCCTGGTCCGGGAAGATCCCACGTGCCGCAGAGCAACTGAGCCCAAGCGCCACAACTACTGAGCCGGCACTCTAGAACCCACTAGCCATAACTACTGAGCCCGGGTGCCACAACTACTGAAGCCCACATGCCTAGAGCCCATCCTCTGCATAAAGAGAAGCCACCGAAATTAGAAGCCCATGCACTGCAACGAAGAGTAGCCCCCACTCCCCACAACTAGAGAAAGCCTGCACCCAGAAATGAAGACCAAATGCACCCAAAAATCAATAAATAAAATAATTTTTTTAATACAGCAGGTTCTTATTAGTCATCAATTTTATACACATCAGTGTATACATGTCAATCCCAATCGCCCAATTCATCACACCACCACCCCACCCCACCGCTGCTTTCCCCCCTTGGTGTCCATACATTTGTTCTCTATAACTGTGTCTCAATTTCTGCCCTGCAAACCAGTTCATCTGTACCATTTTTCTACGTTGCACATGTATGCGTTAATATACGATATTTGTTTTTCTCTTTCTGAACTACTTCACTCTGTATGACAGTCTCTAGATCCATCCACGGCCCAACAAATGACCCAATTTTATTCTTTTTATGGCTGAGTAATACTCCATTGTATATATGTACCACATCTTCTTTATCCATTCGTCTGTCGATGGGCATTTAGGTTGCTTCCATGACCTGGCTATTGTAAACAGTGCTGCAATGAACATTGGGGTGCATGTGTCTTTTTGAATTGTGGTTTTCTCTCGGTATATGCCCAGTAGTGGGATTACTGGATCACATGGTAATTCTGTTTTTAGTTTTTTAAGGAACCTCCATACTGTTCTCCATAGTGGCTGTATCGGTTTACATTCGTACCAACAGTGCAAGAGGGTTCCCTTTTCTCCACACCCTCTCCAGCATTTGTTCTTTGTAGATTTTCTCATGAAGCCCATTCTGACTGGTGTGAGGTGATACCTCATTGTAGTTTTGATCTGCATTTCTCTAATAATTAGTGATGTTGAGGAGCTTTTCATGTGCTTCTTGGCCATCTGTATGTCTTCTTTGGAGAAATGTCTATTTAGGTCTTCGGCCCATTTTTGGATTGGGTTGTTTGCTTTTTTAATATTGAGCTGCATGAGCTGTTTATATATTTTGGAGATTAATCCTTTCTCCGTTGATTCGTTTGCAAATATTTTCTCCCATTCTGAGGGTTGTCTTTTCGTCTTGTTTATGGTTTCCTGTGCTGTGCAAAAGCTTTAAAGTTTCACTAGGTCCCATTTGTTTATTTTTGTATTTATTTCCATTACTCTAGGAGGTGGATCAAAAAAGATCTTGCTGTGATTTATATCAAAGAGTGTTCTTCCTATGTTTTCCTCTAAGAGTTTTATAGTGTGTGGTCTTACATTTAGGTCTCTAATTTATTTTGAGTTTATCTTTGTGTATGGTGTTAGGGAGTGTTCTAATTTCATTCTTTTACATGTCGTTGTCCAGTTTTCCCAGCACCACTTACTGAAGAGACTGTCTTTTCTCCATTGTATATCCTTGCTTCCTTTGTCATAGATTAGTTGACCACAGGTGTGTGGGTTTATCTCTGAGTTTTCTATCTTGTTCCATTGATCTATGTTTCTGTTTTTGTGCCAGTACCATATTGTCTTCATTACTATAGCTTTGTAGTATAGTCTGAAGCCAGGGAGTCTGATTCCTCCAGCTCCATTTTTTTCCCTCAAGACTGCTTTGGCTATTCGGGGTCTTTTGTGTCTCCAAACAAATTTTAAGATTTTTTGTTCTAGTTCTGTAAAAAATGCCATTGGTAATTTGATAGGGATTGCATTCAATCTGTAGATTGCTTTGGGTAGTATAGTCATTTTCACAGTATTGATTCTTCCAATCCAAGAACACGGTATATCCCTCCATCTCTTGGTATCATCTTTAATTTCTTTCACCAGTGTCTTATAGTTTTCTGCATACAGGTCTTTTGTCTCCCTAGGTAGGTTTATTCCTAGGTATTTTATTCTTTTTGTTGCAATGGTAAATGGGAGTGTTTCCTTAATTTCTCTTTCAGATTTTTCATCATTAATGTATAAGAATGCAAGAGATTTCTGTGCATTAATTTAGTATCCCGCAACTTTACCAAATTCATTGATTAGCTCTAGTAGTTTTCTGGTGGCATCTTTAGGATTCTCTATGTATAGTATCATGTCATCTGCAAACAGTGACAGTTTTACTTCTTCTTTTCCAATTTGTATTCCTTTAATTTCTTTTTCTTCTCTGATTGCCGTGGCTAGGACTTCCAAAACTATGTTGAATAATAGTGGTGAGAGTGGACATTCTTGTCTTGTTCCTGATCTTACAGGAAATGCGTTCAGTTTTTCACCATTGAGAATGATCTTTGCTGTGGGTTTCTCGTAAATGGCCTTTATTATGTTGAGGTAGGTTCCCTCTATGCCCAATTTCCGGAGCTTTTATCATAAATGGGTGTTGAATTTTGTCAAAAGCATTTTCTGCATCTATTGAGATGATCATATGGTTTTTCTTTTTCAATTTGTTAATATGGTGTAACACATTGATTGATTTGCGTATATTGAAGAATCCTTGCATCCCTGGGATAAATCCCACTTCATCATGGTATATGATCCTTTTAATGTGTTGTTGGATTCTGTTTGCTAGTATTTTGTTGAGGATTTTTGCATCTATATTCATCAGTGATATTGGTCTGTAATTTTCTTTTTTTGTAGTATCTTTGTCTGGTTTTGGTATAAGGGTGATGGTGGCCTCATAAAATGAGTTTGGGAGTGTTCCTTCCTCTGCAATTTTTTGGAAGAGTTTGAAAAGGATGGGTGTTAGTTCTTCTCTAAATGTTTGATAGAATTCACCTGTGAAGCCATCTGGTCCTGGACTTTTGTTTGTTGGAGGATTTTTAATCACAATTTCAATTTCATTACTTCTGACTGGTCTGTTCATATTTTCTATTTCTTCCTGGTTCAGTCTTGGAAGGTTATACCTTTCTAAGAATTTGTCTGTTTCTTCCAGGTTGTCCACTTTATTGGCATAGAGTTGCTGGTAGTAGTCTCTTAGGATGCTTTGTATTTCTGCGGTGTCTGTTGTAACTTCTCCTTTTTCATTTCTAATTTTATTGATTTGAGTCTTCTCCCTCTTTTTCTTGATGAGTCTGGCTAATGGTTTATCAATTTTGTTTATCTTCTCCGAGAACCAGCTGTTAGTTTTATTATTCTTTGCTGTTGTTTTCTTTGTTTCTATTTCATTTATTTCTGCTCTGATCATTATGGTTTCTTTCCTTCTGCTAACTTTGGGTTTTGTGTGTTCTTCCTTCTCTAGTTCCTTTAGGTGTAAGGTTAGATTGTTTATTTGAGATTTTTCTTGTTTCTTAAGGTTGGCTTGTATAGCTATAAACTTCCGTCTTACAACTGCTTTTGTTGCATCCCATAGGTTTTGGATTCTCGTGTTTTTGTTTTCATTTGCCTCTAGGTGTTTCTTGATTTCCTCTTTGATTTCTTCACTGATCTCTTTGTTATTTACTAACGTACTGCTTAGCCCTCATGTGTTTGTGTTTTTTACGTTCTTTTCCCTGTAATTCATTTCTAATCTCATAGCATTGTGGTCAGAAAAGATGCTTGATATGATTTCAATTTTCTTAAATTTACTGAGGCTTGATTTGTGACCCAAGATGTGATCTATCCTGGAGAATGTTCCATGCGCACTTGAGAAGAAAGTGTTATCTGCTGTTTTTGAATGGGATGTCCTACAAATATCAATTAAATCTATCTGGTCTATTGTGTCATTTAAAGCTTCTGTTTCCTTACTAATTTTCTGTTTGGATGATCTGTCCATTGGTGTAAGTGAGGTGTTAAAGTCCCCCACTATTATTGTGTTACTGTCAATTTCCTCTTTTATAGCTGTTAGCAGTTGCCTTATGTATTCAGGTGCTCCTATGTTGGGTGCAAATATATTTATAATTGTTATATCTTCTTCTTGGATTGATCCCGTGATCATTATGTAGTGTCCTTCCTTATCTCTTGTAACATTTTTATTTTAAAGTCTATTTTATCTGATATGAGTATTGCTACTCCAGCTTTCTTTTGATTTCCATTTGCATGGAATATCTTTTTCCATCCCCTCACTTTCAGTCTGTATGTGTCCCTAGGTCTGAAGTAGGTCTCTTGTAGGCAGCATATATATGGGTCTTGGTTTATTTTTGGTTTTTTTGTTTTGGAAGTACGCAGGCCTCTTACTGTTGTGGCTTCTCCCGTTGCGGAGCACAGGCTCCAGACGTTCAGGCTCAGCGGCCATGGCTCACAGGCCCAGCCGCTCCGCAGCATGTGAGATCTTCCCGGACTGGGGCACGAACCCATGTCCCCTGCATCGGCAGGCGGACTCTCAACCACTGCGCCACCAGGGAAGCCCATGGGTCTTGTTTTTGTATCCATTCAGCAAGCCTGTGTCTTTTCGTTGGAGCATTTAATCCAATCACGTTTAAGGTAATTATTGATATGTATGTTCCTATGACCATTTTCTTAATTGTTTTGCATTTGTTTTTGTAGGTCCTTTTCTTCTCTTGCATTTCCCACTTAGAGAAGTTCCTTTAGCATTTGTTGTAGAGCTGGTTTGGTGGTGCTAAATTCTCTTACCTTTTGCTTGTCTGTAAAGCTTTTTATTTCTCTGTCAAATCTGAATGAGATCCTTGCCGGGTAGAGTAATCTTGGTTGTAGGTTCTTTCCTTTCATCACTTTAAGTATATCATGCCACTCCCTTATGGCTTGTAGAGTTTCTGCTGAGAAATCAGCTGTTAACCTTATGGGTGTTCCCTTATATGTTATTTGTTGTTTTTCCCTTGCTGCTTTCAATAATTTTTCTTTGTCTTTAATTTTTGCCAATTTGGTTACTATGTGTCTCAGCGTGTTTCTCCTTGGGTTTATCCTGTATGGGAGTCACTGCGCTTCGTGGACCTGGGTGGCTATTTCCTTTCCCATGTTAGGGAAGTTTTTGACTATAATCTCTTCTAATATTTTCTCTGGTCCTTTCTCTCTCTCTTCTCCTTCTGGGACCCCTACAATGCGAATGCTGTTGCATTTAATGTTGTCCCAGAGGTCTCTTAGGCTGTCTTAATTTCTTTTCATTCTTTTTTCTTTTTTCTGTTCTGCAGCAGTGAATTCTACCACTCTGTCTTCCAGGTCACTTATCCGTTCTTCTGCCTCAGTTATTCTGCTATTGATTCCTTCTAGTGTAGTTTTCATTTCAGTTATTGTATTGTTCATTGCTGTTTGTTCTTTAATTATTCTAGGTCTTTGTTAAACATTTCTTTCATCTTCTCGATCTTTGCCTCCATTGTTTCTCCGAGGTCCCAGATCATCTTCACTATCATTATTCTGAATTCTTTTTCTGGAAGGTTGCCTATTCCACTTCATTTAGTTGTTTTTCTGGGGTTTTATCTTGTTCCTTCATTTGGTACATAGCCCTCTGCCTTTTCATCTTGTCTTCCTGTGAATGTGGTTTTTGTTCCACAGGCTGCAGGATTGTAGTTCTTCTTGCTTCTGCTGTCTGCCCTCCAAAATAATTTTTTTAAAGTCATTTATTAACCATCTTAAACATCTAAAACATAGCCTAAAACCAGAAAGTATTAAAAAAAAAAAACCCTTTAAGTAGTCAAAATAGAAAGTCACAGTTCATACTCTAAAGTTCATACACTCATAAGAGAAACCCTCATTCATTCAGAGTCTACTTACTTTCATCTCAGTCACAAGCTAAGGCTCAGTTAGCTGAACTTCTCACCCACCACAGATAGGAAACAAATACATAAAACAGAATTGCAAGAAGTAGGCACATGACAGCAGCATTACTTTGGGCAACATGGAAAGAAAGGTAAAAACCACACAAAGACATCATAAAAGTATTTCTTTTTAAATAAGTTATTTATTTATTTATTTTTGGCTGCATTGGTTCTTTGTTGCTGTGCGCAGGCTTTCTC
The DNA here is from genome assembly GCF_951394435.1 of Stenella coeruleoalba. Lineage (NCBI taxonomy): Eukaryota > Metazoa > Chordata > Mammalia > Artiodactyla > Delphinidae > Stenella > Stenella coeruleoalba. The sequence goes on along the minus strand of NC_137160.1, from coordinate 68,327,283 downwards.
TAGTTGCGGTGAGCGGGGGTTACTCTTTATTGCAGTGTGCGGGCTTCTCATTGCGGTGGCTTCTCTTACTGCAGAGCACGGGCCCTAGGCACGCAGGCTCCAATAGGCGTGCGGGCTCAGTAGTTGTGGCTCGCAGGCTCTAGAGCACGGGCTTAGTTGTGGCGCATGGGCTTAGTTGCCCCGCGGCATGTGGGATCTTCCCAGACCAGGGATCAAACCCATGTCCCCTGCACTGGCAGGTGGATTCTTAACCACTTTACCACCAGGGAAGTCCCAAAAATATTTTAAAAGACACAAAAGAACAATCTGGGGTCAGTCAGTATAGGAACAAATAATTCTACGTTCCTTAAAAGCTCCTATAGTAGTGCTGCATTATGCCCAAGTAGAGTAATTCATGTTTGTGATAATAATCCTGAGTAATCAGGAGAAGCTTAGTGCCTTCTGTTTAAGAAGATAGAAAATGTGTTATATATTTTAGAAAATTTCACATTAAAAAATGGTTGAAATTTAACAAGGGCTGGCAGTTAATGAATTAAGTTTGAGTTAACAAGAAATTCACAAGAACACCACAGATAAATATTAGCATAGTGATTTTCCATAAAAACCATGGTGACTACAGAATATTAAAATTCATAACTAATCCCTCAAATACATTTTAGTCTTAATTTCAATATTTATCACCACCATTCCTAACCCCCCAATACTAATTGAACCAAAGTAAATTTCTAGTTTTGTAGGTAAAAGATGGTGAAACATCAGCAGTTTCACATGGTTCAACCTAATATATTTACCAAAATTATTAACAATAAAGTAGTTTGCATTTATCTTTTATTTCTCTAGCCCACCCTCTGTTGGAAAAAACTAATTATTAAGTAATAAAGACCCAAAGTCCACCAAAATGATCATGGGTCCACCATCACTCACTATGACATTTTCTTTCTACTTCTCAGAAACATAATAATCTTATTTATTTATGCCTGAGAATCTCAACTCTGCAAACACGTTTCCAAAAATATCTGACAGATCTGGGCTTAAGCATTTCAGCTTTTCACAGATAACCACAATTTAACATAATCCTGAAAATGAGTGTGTGCATTTCCATTATGTTCATTTATAAATATTTAAAATATAAAATACGCTTAACAATTAATTGTCAGAGCAATTACGTAATGAACCAGATAAATATAATGGACATTCAAAGTTTTTAGTTATATCAAACAAGTTGGCATTCAGTTTGTTTTCAGATTCAAATATTGTATTTTGATCTTCCTTAAAACAAGGAACGCCTACATTGGACATGTCAAAATAAGGAATCATTTATCAATTTTAAAATCCCAATTTCTTATCTATTGATAATAAATGTTGTTTTGTCAATATAGGACATAAGTTATCCCAGGATGTACAACAAAGTTTCCTTGAAGGTTTCTTCCTTCTCTACTCCCACTATTATCTTTCTAGGTTCAAGTCTACGAATATTGTGTGTTTAGGAGAGTATATATCCAAACACAATGAGTTCCCGCAATAAGCTCCTGGCTCCCAACTCCACTTTGTCCCTATTCCAAATGGTAACTGCTCTCCAACTCAGAACTACCTCAAAAATCTGTGTTTCCACGAGCCTGTCTTCCAACTTGATGTAAATCCAAAATATTACCTCCCACAAAGTAAATAATGCTGGAAATATAAGTGCATTCATGAATGGACACTGGCTTACATAACCAGACGTAAGCTATAGAAATTTCAGTCCTTTGATAGTCCAAACTGAGAGACGTCTACCAGCAGAAAGCTTATGTGCAGCTTTGACAGCTGACATCAAGTTTATTTCAGGTACTTTTTCCAGAAATGTTAAGTTTATTACACAGAAAGTGTAAGCCAAAGGATACAATTTTATGTTTTTCCTTATGATATATGGTAAAAGAATAGAATACTCAAAATAACGAAGACAAAACGCTCTAACAGAATAAATAACAAAGTGTGCTGAAAAAAGGAATATAGTTAAAGGGCTCAATCATGTGAGAATACGCCTCTTAGCTACAAAAATCTAAAAGGGGGCACTAACAAGAAAGTACAGGACAAAAGCGTCATATATATCCTAAAAATGTCAGTTGAATGATATAATTTTTATAGCTTTCAATGAAACTGCATGGTTTTAGCACATCAATAAAAAGCAAAGTCTTAAAGCTGAGACATACATTGTTATTAATGATATAATGAATTCGCTGTGGAAGTTAAAGCTGACAAGGCCAGCTGGGATTTCAGGTTTTCTCTTGCTTCCGCTGTGTTTTCCACAGCATGTCACCACTGTGACTGACCAGCAAAATGAAGGTGGCTGCTGGCGTCTTTTCTTGAAGTTGGGCCAGTTCAACTCTGTAGCCTCTCACAATGGCAATGTTTACTGGCTAGCTCCTGAACAGTAAACGTGCCAAATCAGATTTCCTCATCATTGACTTCTTTCACTTCGTATCAAGTCTATCAACTATTCCCAGCTTCTCAAATGTCCCTGGAAGTAGTTTTCTATAGATGACCATTCCCTACCAGTTTTACAAGATCCAAAATATTTCGGGCTGAAGGGAATAAAGATTTACTCCAGTGGTTTACAACCATGGTATTGCTGCACTTGTATCCTGTGATCCAGCTGTGAGATGTATCACAAATAACTGTAACTTTTCCCCCCTTTTTTTCATTTGAGGTAAAGTTCATACAACATAAAATTAACCATTTTGAAGTGTACAATTCAGTTGCATTCAGCACACACACAATGTTGTGCAGCCATCACCTCATAACTGGGACTTTATTTTTAATAGGTAAGGAGTTAAGATTATCCCTTTAATGAATCACCCTGACTCATAGTCAATATGGTGTTCTGAGAGGGTAAGAAAAAGAGATAAACTTGCAAGTTAGGCATTTCCAATAACTGGCAAGTCAGAGAATCTTGCCAGCTGGTTGAAGATCACTGACCATCATATTCCATAAATGTTGCATTTTTTCAAATATTCACTCTTTCAGTTCCTACTCTGTGCCTGTGCCCTCAACCTTACACTGATAGAGGCAGACATACTGACAGTTACAGTACAGAGCTATGACTATGGCTCATACAAGTATGGTCAAAGGAGGGTGTGGCCAACTATACCCAGCCATTACGTAGAAAGATTCACTAAGGAGGAGAAGATTGAATTAGTTCTTAAGGTATGACCAGTGACAAAAGGAAGCAAGTTAAGAAGAGTATAAGAAGACATTCTATGCAAAGGAAGAAGTATGTACAAATGCACAGAAGCCCGGTAAGCTGTGTCCAGCTAGATTACAGGGTACCATCATACTAACAGGAAAAGTGTAGCAAGCACATTTTATGTGCCAGACACTCCTTGTAAGCATTTTACATTATATCTTCAAAGTCACACCAAGAGCTAGGTGGCCACTCGTATTAAATAGATGAGACATCTGAAGTACAGAGAGGCTAAATAACTTGGCTATGCAGCTACTAAGAGGCTGTACTGGAATTCAAACCCAGGCAGTCTAGCTTCAGAGCCCATCCTCTTCATCACTATACTATATAACCTACACTACATTCTTCTGTTTTCTTCTCCTCTTTAATAAAATTAATCACTTAAGGCAAGATCTTTTATGATAGAAACTAAGTACACCACAGCACACTGAAGGTGAACGAATGACTGGCATGAACAATGAGAGGGCACCACTAAGAACCCCTTGTGGCTCCCAAACAAACAAGGGAAGAGTGGCAAACTGTATTGAGAGTACAGCTTAATTTATTTCTTATTCTTTTAGATTAAAAAATACACAAAAATATGGGCTTCCCTGGTGGCGCAGTGGTTGAGAGTCCGCCTGTCGATGCAGGGGACATGGGTTTGTGCCCCGGTCCGGGAAGATCCCACATGCCACGGAGCGGCTAGGCCCGTGAGCCATAGCCGCTGAGCCTGCGCGTTCGGAGCCTGTGCTCTGCAACAGGAGAGGCCACAACACTGAGAGGCCCGCGTACTGCAAAAAAAAAAAAACCACAAAAACAGAAGTCCTCGTATTTCCCCATAACCCAGTCATTTTCTTGCACACTCCCTAGCCCAAGGTGTGTTCACCCCACTTTGGAGACATCTACTAGACAATGGAGAGACATGGCAGAGTTTTAAGAAGGTGAATAAATACATGTGTTTCTTTAAACAATTACTCTAGAAGGAATAAGAAGGGAAAATTAGAGGAAAAAAGAGACAAGAAAAAGAAAAATCATTAGGATGCCATTTGCAATAGATCCAGCAAATGACAATGAGGCGCTAAACTATAACAGTGGGGAGTCAGATGTGAAAGATTAAATGACATGCCCAAGGACACAAGTCATGGGAACTGCCAGAACCAAAACCTGGGTCTCTAGATTGCACTGATCTGGGAATGGTATATAGACGGATCTGCAGAAAGACCTTTATCATGAAATTTCTAAGACTTCTCTTTAAAACTTCTTTTGTCCACAATGCTTATTTTTAAGTCTAATTTTATACTATAAACAAACTGTGGTCCAAAATGAATAATATAATAATATCAACTAGCACAGCATTTAGGCAGGTAACTAAGTAATTTGGTATAGCTGTATTAAAATTTGAGACTTAGCTTTCTAATCCAGAAACAAAATGCTTTATCATAGAAAAAGTTCAGGGATTTGAATACACTCTTTTGTAAAAGCAGTAAGCTATTCTGAGACACAAATTTACAGGACACAATCCTTATTAGTGAGCTTTGAAATAAATGAAGCTCTATCAGAGAAGTCATTTAAGAAGCCAGATTCACATTATATTAATGTGACAAGTAGAACAAGATAAATACATCATATGATTCTCAAATGACATAATTAATGTAGCTTATATGACATATTCCTATTAATGATCTTTTATTATGTGTGAACAGTAAAATAACATTAGATAAGGAATGAAAAAATCCAATCAGCAGCAGTTTTCCTGAAGGTTTTGACTACAGTCTTATTTACACAGTGTTATCTGATACTAATCCGTGGATTTTAAAGAGCAAAAATCACTTCAGAATTGTAAACAAACATGTTCCTATGAGATGAGCATTTTAATTACTATCATTTCTGCAAATACAAGATAAAAATAACGTGCTGCATGATAGCCTATTAACGTGAGAACATGGGAAAGTATATTTTGCCAGGCCAATAAGGTTATGTTAATAAAAGGATCATGATACTGGATCCGGAGACTGATAGTGTGTCTTAACAATGACTGCCACAGGAGCCTGTGTGGAAAGTGTAGCTGTCCCCTCCCTGAAGTTGTCTACAAAAGATTAGAAGTGAGTGCCAAAATATTCTGGTTTTCTTTAATAATCCACTACAGTCTAATACCTATGAGTCAACTGAAACATTCTGAACCTTTTTACATTTAAAGATCATACCACCCTAAAAATAAATACAAGTTTTACAAAGCAATAGTTCTTATTTACTTTTACATCAAATAAATATTTACTGAGTAACTATATTATCCCTGCCACCAAAAAAGAGGTGTGAAACGTGGTTCCTAAACTTAAAGAGCTTGAAGAATAATTGAGAGGCTAAGATTAAAAGAGTTTACTATCAGTAAAGGACAATCAGCCTAAAAGGGCATAGATTCTAAATGCTCCAGGAATTCAGAGGTAGATAAAAATCACTGTTTCTTCAGGAAGGGGAAGGAAGAAGAGCATCTTGGTGGTAGTATCCAGGAAGGAGGGAGCAAAGCTATGGCTAACTAAGCTCCTCACTGGTCCTAAGAGTGTAACATGATTAATCGTGTTCTGGTGGTTTCTTTGTGAAAAAGGTAGCAGACCCTAATTGAATACTCCAGAGCCCACATCTTGAATTTTAGTATTTAGTTAAACCCAGCAAATAAGCAGAGGAAAGAAGAGTAAAGGACTCCCCTTCAATCATGTACCCCAGCTGCATGCTCAGTTAGAAACAAAGAAACCTAGAACCTATGGTCATTCTCTCATAGTGAGCCCAGAATTTACAAAAGCCAGCACTGGTAGTGGCTGACAGGGCACCATGATAGCAAGTTACCATCAATCCTAGCCATGAAGCCCAGTTATAGCAAATGCTGCTTGGGGCAGCATTCTATGGATGATCTTCTTAGCTTTGTTAAAATCACATCAATGTAGTATCACTTTTCATCTGTGGTATAAATGGTTTTTATGAAACAGTTTGACAAAACACATAGCATGTGACTGTACCACTACAAATGTGTTAGCAGACCCAGCCAGAAACCACAGCAATGATCTGATCATGTGAGTATTCTTGCAAGAGTAAAAAAATAAACCTAATCTTTGTAAACACTTATTGGTGCCCTACAGGAGTTGAATATTCTTCCAAGGAAGCTTCCGTTTCCAATGTAGAAGGAAGAATTGTTCTCAAGCCACCACCAAATAATCACACAGTACTTAATGGCTCAGCTTAATTTTTAATCTTCTATGAACTTTGCAGAATTATATCTGATAACATGATGATTTGGGATTATGAATGCAGTGAATAAACACAACCTTCTGGTATAGCAATTTAAGCATCACAGAGTGAGTAAATACTGCAGAGTGAATCCTAACACTTGAAATAGAATCTTCCAGAGTCCAGAAATCCACCTGACTGCCAAGAATAATACTTCCGTGGTTCAAGCAATACCAGTACCCAGAGGGGTTTCCACAGACATAACCACATGAGTTACTGCATATTGGGTAAAATAGAAAAAACAGACATTTATGAATGTATAGTTTGCAGACATCTTAAAAGTACTCACAAATATGCAATTTACAAATATAGAAGAAATTGGGGGGAGGGCTCTAGGAATACACAGAATCTGTTTAAATTTCTTAATTATATGGTTTCTTCTATGGGTTTTCCTCATCCTAACTCTGATTTTTATGGGTGGTAGGGAGAGACGCATGGATCTCTTAACTAAAACACATGAAACCAATATCACTGAAAGAAGCTCTATGAGAACTAATATATGAGAGATTCTGACTTCAGAATGCAGTAGAAATGACTTCGTTTCAAATAGCAAATTAGATATCAAAGAAAACCTTTCAATTCACCAGGCTGTACTGAAGCAGGGTTTGTTAGATTTTCTAGCAATAAAACAAATGCACAATATCTTCTCATGCATTTCACACATGATTTCTATTTCAGCTCTGATGTAAAACATGGTATCACACATCATGCCACAAAGAAAGAGTCAGTTTAGCTAGTTCAAGTAAAACACCAGGCAGCTGCTAACAGAGACAGGTCATGGCTGGGGAGAGGCACAGCACGTTCAGTTCGCTGTTTTCCTTCAAAAGAATGTCAATAAAAAACACGGCCAAATGAGGTATTTGAAGTGGGGGGAAAAGTCCTGCTACGCAGTGAACCACTGGGTTCACCTAACAGCGCCAGTCAGACAAGTTAGCAAAAGGGAGCCCTAGCCAAAGCTACAGCCGCCAACAACTTGAAGAAAGCTGTCTTTCTCCCTGAACGTCCTGGGGTAGCGACCAGTCCCACATTTAGAAACGTTATTTCTGGGACCAATAGCAATTTATTTTGATAGAACCACTGGATTTTTTTTTTCTTGAGTTCTCAACAAAGGAGCCATATTAGGAAATAATCTCGCAAAAAGCAAAGTGCCCCCTCCCCCTCTTCCCCACGATCGATGCACACACGCCCGTGCACGCTGCCACGCACAGACACACACCCGTGACAATGGCCGGCGCGTGCACTCGCGCGGGCCCACGCAGCCGCCCGGGAGCCCCGCGGGCAGAAGGCCCGGCCGGCCCGGCCCCAGGAGCTCAGGCTGGAGGCCCCGCGGCCCCTGCTGCCCAGGAACCAGCTGCTGGGCGGTTGTGCTAGGGATGCTCGCCCCCCAGCGGGGCCCTGGGGAAGCGGCTGCCAGCGGCTCAGAGCCTATTAACCCCTTGGGGAAGTAGGTGCTACAACACCCACCTGCGGGGACACTGGAATGTGTCGGGAATACAACCCCAAATGGCTCCCCGTAGACGAGGCGCCACCGAGTCCTTAGACCCTGGCAGCTCTTGGCTGGCTCCTGCAAAGCTAATCGTGTGGCTGGCTCCACCGGGCTTCTAAGGCAAAGGGATGTTTCTGAGCTGTCACCCCTGAAGAGTCTGGGCATACCAAGAAGGAAAAACTTAAGAGGGCAATGGACGCAGATCAGACTTGGTAACCCGTCCCTAAGGGACTGGTGTAAGTCCCTACAGGGACAGAGCTACTTGGACCTGCCCGTCCAGCAAACTACGGAAGGAGTGGAGGGACCCGAGGGCAACCGCCCCCTGTCACCCCTCCCTGGGTCGGGCATCAGGGCCCCGTCCCCACTCCGGGACACTTACCTTCTTCCGGGGCTGCCATTTCATCATATTTGTACAGCCGATACGTGGAACATCAAGATGCTGGCTGGGGGCTGGGGACAGATGCAGGGCAGCGGCGACTGCAAGTCATGCTGCCTCCCTCCCACCCCCTAATTCTTTCCCATATTCACTGCGAAGGGAAAGAGCCCAGGAGAGTCCAGTCTTTTCGCCTTCAGTTCAATGAAAAGTATCCCCAAACCACGAACACACTTCCCACGGGGCTAGGAAGTCCCAGCAGCAACCAGCGTACTCCTGCCAGAGCGGAGCATTTTCCCCTCAGGCCAGCGCCAGCAAAAAGAGCCTGCGGCAGGGGGTCTCCAAGCCGGCTGCAAAGACCCTCCCTCAGAGAAAAGAGGGAGAACGCAAGCTGCTGCACGAACCCAGCCGGGCTCCTGCCATCCAAACCCCTTTTGGCGAATTCTCCTCTTCTCAAAAAAAGATTAGACAAGCAATCAAACCCTCACGCGCAGCCTGGAGCAATTCCCAAAATTCTGGGTGTATTTCTCGTTTGTAAAATTTAGCAAAGAAAATTCCAAAGATCTGTAATCAGAGCTTCTTTACGCTGTTTTCTCTTCTTTCTTGGATAGCTTGGGGAAAGGATCTGCCCTTCCCGAAATGCCTACCTTCCCTGAACACTGTAAATAGGAAAACTTGGTTTGTGTGTTTAGATTTTTTTTTTTTTTTTTTTAATTCCCAAGAACCTTAGTGGGGAAAGGCTGGAAGGAAATCCTGCAAGAACCCAACTCCACAGCTCAGTCTGCACTAATGACTTCCTTCCCTTCAGTGTGAGCACAGCCTGCCCAGCTCCAGCCACACAGAGCAAATGGTTTCTGGGTCTTAGTGCCACGACATCTGTTCCAAAGCAAAAAGTAAGCACACAGTTTCAGAGGCACCTAACAGCCCCCAAGGAATCAGAGCCAGAATAGACCTACGGAATAAGGAAACCATTCCAAAAGATCTAGATTTGTGAGTTATATCGAGAGAAAAAAGGAATAGAAAAGGTTTCTAGACAAAAAGCTATATAATCTAAAAGTGTGACTTGAAGGAAAAAGATTTAAGATATCTGACAAAATAAAAATTTTAATCAAGAATAGACTCTGCTTCTCTAAATTTAGCACTAATTTTATTATTATAAAAATATTGCTATCAAGATTGAATTTCATTCAGCTTCTATAAAAATGATTCCATCCTATTTAAGGAGACACATCTCCAAATACAATGTAATTCTATTATTTGTCATCCAACATGTTTAGTAATTCTTCTCTCACCATGAGGCTACTTTGATAGCTGGGAATTGATGGGTAGTGTAAGCTACTAGAATACTAACTGATGAACATAATAATAGCAACTGATGTACCATCACTCCATTGTTTCAACAATATTTAACTTATTAATGTCAGAGTTCTATAATGCATTGGCAGGACTGGCTGATGTGGATGATTATAAGCAGATTGGACACTAACTATATCAGATATATTGTAAATGTCATTAAAATACCCAAAACAGTTAACTAAAACAAATTACTTTTGAGATTTTTTTCTAAGACTGAGAATCTGAAATTCAATGGTGAAATCATTGTCTTTTAAAAAATAATAATATTAACAAATATAGTTAAGCCATGATATGCATAATAGCTACACACCAACCTTATTACCTCTCTGCTCAATAAAACTATGAAGTGCCTATGATTCAAGCACCTATTATTTGCCAGCCCCTGTTCCAGATGCTAGAAATATGAGTAAGAGGCTATCCCTGCTCTTGAAATTACATACTGCAGGCAGCAGTCACAAATAACACCAATACTCTGTATATGTCCTAACATATCCAAATCATTCTGCACAGCTTAACTTGGATATCCTACTAACATGGAAGTTCAATAAATTCCAAACTAAATTCATCAATCTACCCCCAAATCAGTTTCTCTTCCCAGCTTTCCTATATCTGTCCATAGCACTGTCATTCTTCCAGGATCACAAACTAAAACCTTAATTAACATCATTCCTATGTCTAATCTATCACGAAGGCCTTTCACTTCTTTCTTAAACATTGCTTTCAAATTCTTACTGCTGCTATCTGAGGCTGGAGCCTCACAAAACAAACATATATTAAGTCCCAACTAGGTGCAAAACATCATGTAGGATAGAAAGGTATAAAACTAAGTCCCTATGCTAGAGGAAGTTACAAAGAAGTTAGGACAGAGCTGAAGACCTATAAGAGGACAATCAGACGTTGCGTTGGTCAGTTGAACAAATGAATTACGTGGTAAGTAGCATTCCAGGAGATGGAAGGAGAAACCATTGTAAACAGGGATGGTCAAGGAAGGTGTCACAAAGGAATCTGAAGTAGAAATTCAGTCAAATGCTCTACCACTGAGCTATACAGAGGAGATACAACTCATTCTAGAGCCAAAAGCCAAGGTCCTTACCACAGGCAGTAACGTTCTTCAGGATCTGGACCCGTCTACCTCTCAGAACTCATCTCTTACCCCTCTTCCACTCCCTTTCTCAGCCCCTGCCATACTGGCCACCTCACTGTCCCTTAAATATATCAAGCATATATGTGTTGCACCCTCTGCCTGAATCACCCTTCCTCCAGATACCCTCTTGGATCCCTCCCTTAGTTCCTTCAGTTCAAATATCATATTAGAAAGGCTGTCTCTCATCATTCCTTCTAAAATAATAGCACTATGACTGTTACCTTCTATCTTCCTTACCCTGCTACATTTACTTCATAGCCTTTATGACATATATTTTATTTATTAAATGTCTTATATCCCCAAGAATATAAATTCCAAGGGAGCAGGGACTTTACTCTGTATAATATCAACACCCAGTGAACAGTGCCTGATACAATAAGCAATCATTAAATATTTGTTGAGTGAAATAATGAAAGAAAAAGAAAAGGGAGAATAGTGTGAGCAAAGGAGGCAAGCCCATACAAGATGTATTCAAGATACAAAATATATTGACCTGCCTAAAATATAAGGCTTAAGAATGAGAACATTAGAGGCAGAAACTCTGTCTTGTTCAGCTTTGTAATCCTCAGTGCCCAGCATAGTGCCTGGCACAGCAGACGTGTTCAATATTTATGGGATAAAAGAATGAAGGGAGGGTAGAGATTGAATGATGAATGAGGGAAATTCCATTCCATTCCATTCCATATAAAGTAAAAGATACTTTGGCAAGGTATGTTGGAACCAAATGGTAGGGAACACTGTAAGGCAAAGAAATTTGGACTTTATCCTGTAGGATGCAGGGCATTAAAGGTACTAAGAGTAGTCAAGAGGCATGACTGAAGCAGCATTTTTAAGCAATCTAATATAACAAAATATTAACCATGATTTTATGAGGCTGTTTTGTATATAAACCTTTGGATTTTTAAATTATGTGCATAATTAAAATGCTTATAATGATAATTTGACAGATATGATAGATATCAAAACTGAAATTCACAGGAGTTAACTGACCCCTTCAATGCCACCCAGCAAGTCAATGGTAATGGAAGGACTAGAACCCAAGGCTTAAAAACCAACGCCTGAGTGATGGGGGCAGGAACCTACAATTGCTTAGAGGTCAAGATAAAAGTTTTTATTTTTTACTCTGCCTCTAACTTGCTATACAACAAAAATTATCAGAAGGGCAAGGCAGATGACATGAATAAATGAAACAGAGTCAGGTGTAAGATAAAAGGGAATTGTAAGGATTGTAAATCTGGAGAAAGATAAATCATGTAAAAGAGGGAATTGCTACATGCTACATAATGCTAGTCAATTGATGTCATACAGGAATATCAGTCCAACAGTGCCAGATCCTCTAAATTTTCATGAGAAGCTAAAATTTTCCTGATTTTAATTGTTTGCTCAAAAGTTTTAAAGCATCCTAACAGGCCAAACAAAACATGCCTGTAGGTCTAAATTCCATCTGCAAGTCATAATTTGTGACTGTTGATTTAACCACTCAAGGCTTCACTTTCCCATATGTAAATTAAGAGACCTACATGGTTCCTAATCTATGGGGTGGTTTTTTGAGGGCATCTGTGAATCCATATGCATACCACGCATGGTCTGTGGACTGAAGAGCAATCTCCCATGCTCAGATGTTGTTGGACTTAATAAAAGACAAAGTTACTTAAATTGGGGGAGAGGGATTCTGAGAACAGTGGACTGTAACAAAGGAAACAGAGGAAATATATTTATGTTTCGACATAATCTAAGACTTCAAAGTGAAGTTTTAAACTGGTTTTCAATTTTTTAGGTATATTTCCTTTGGGTCACTTATTTATATGGCATTTCTTTCCCTGCTGACTGGTGAGTGTTTCAGCTTTCATTTAGTAGGTACACTTGAAAGAAGACCATTACCTAGAAGCCTGTAAATATGAATACTATATTAAATCATCTTGCTTTTTTCTTTGTGCCTTTGTTTATTTATTTTGCTTATGCCAAACTGACTTGGTAATTATATCTGAAATGTTTATAGAATTACTATTATACCAGTATACTTTCTCCCTTAGAAATTATTTATATAGAGGCACCAAGCTAACACAGCTCAAAATGCTGTAATTTAGCTTATTGTTTCAAAGATACAATGTCAACAGTAAGAACACAGTTTCTCAGATATGCAGCTACTAAAAGGCGTTTGTACCACTCCATTTTTAAACATAGCACTTTGCAAATCACTTCCCTAAAGGGAGATACTGTAAAACAGTCTATTAAAGCAGTATTTTCCTCAATAACTTCTTGTCTATTCAAATCTGAACAAAAGCAAGAAAGAGGAAATGAATGGAGAAAACACACCTTTTTTCATTGTTGTGAATTTCTTCAAGATTTCCTAAGGAGTGATATGTCTGACATTGATCACAGGGTAAATGCCCAGAAAAGCTAGTTTCATAGTTATTTACATTTATTGGGTTTTAGAATATTAAACTCAATGTAAAACAGTATTTGGAAAATACATTAATTTTTCCAAAGACCTCTAAATTATTTTCAAGTATTTAAAGAGATATTAGGAAATAAAGGGACAAAAGTGGAAGCATATTTGAGACCAAAAAATTTGGCCTCATTAGTGATATTTCACACAATTGGGTGCTTTCAGAATATTAAAGGTCTTGCTTTGCTAAAAAAAGAAAACTAAAATAACCTGTTGCATAAGAATTCTGCCACACAGCAAAGTAGATGTAGAACCATGCTCCCATTCCTTGGGAAGTAAACTGTTCTACAACATCCAGGAAAAATCACCTCTAACTTTATCCACCTCACTTCCTTCCACTCTATCAGACAGTGTCAGACAGGCTGAAGCCCAATCCTGTAAATTCAACACATATTGACTGAGTACTCATTCTATACAAGGGACTCTACTAGGTACTGTGAAAGGAGACAAAAATAAATCAGATGATTTTTGCCCTTAAGGACAGAGCAGTCTTGTAAGGTTGAAGGAGAAGACAGGTACACAACTAATAAAAATAACAATAACAATAGCAGCTAACCCTACTGATCCTGCCATTCATCTGACTTTGAGAACCCAAGTTCTTAGCACAAGCTAAGTGCTAAAAGAATGAAATAATTGGGCTTCCCTGGTGGCGCAGTGGTTGAGAGTCCGCCTGCCGATGCAAGGGACACGGGTTTGAGCCCCGGTCCGGGAAGATCTCACATGCCGCGGAGCGGCTGGGCCCGTGAGCCATGGCCGCTGAGCCTGCGCGTCCGGAGCCTGTGCTCCGCAACGGGAGAGGCCACAACAGTGAGAGGCCCGCGTACCGCAAAAAAAAAAAAAAAGACTATGGGAGCCCTAAAGAGTAATTAATTCTGACTGTGGTAACAGAGACAGGTTTTACAGAAGAGGTGGCATAGTATCCTTTCAACAAGCTGAGACAATGTTTGGGGAGGAATGTGCCAGACTGAAGGAAAAGAGCATGAGCCAAAACATGGACGTATGAAAAAATGGGCCACATTAGCAAGTCATCTCACAGATCTGACACATATAACACAAGGCAAGGAAGGCACAGTGGACTTAAGGTTAGAGGGCTGTGAATGCTATTACCTTAACAATAATAATAATAACTATCATCTGTTGAGTATGTGCTAAGCATTGAAGTCTTTTATATATTTTTTTTATTCATTGATTCTTCCTAACACCTTTATGAGGAGGAACTATCATTATGCCCATTTTACAGGAGAGGAAATTAAGGCTAAAGGGTTAAGTAAATTCCCAAAGAATCATGGCTAGAAGAAAGGAAATTGGAGTCAAACTCCAAAGCCTTGTTATTAATCCCTGACTTAGAATACAATGATGAGCAGCACAGGGTTTTAATCAAGGCATTAGAAAATCTATTTGAGTTTTATGCTAACTCTGGAAGTACTGTGAAGGACAGGAAGAATATGAGAACAATAAAGACAGGAAGGCCAAATAAGTTTCTATTACAAAAGATCAATAAGGGATGAAGAGGTCTTGAATTAGGGCAGCATAAGCGGAAAAAGGCCCTTCTTGAGTGACATTTCACAAGTAGAACAGGTCCTAAGAACTTGTTACATGAAAGAGACAGAGAAGGAAGTATTTAAAGATGATCCCCAAATTTTTCGTCATCTTTTAGAAAAAGAGATACCCTACTAACTAAAATATGGATCACAGAAAGAACAGGTAGGTACTAAATTTAGTTTGAGACTTATAGGTCCGAGGTAGTGGTAAGAGATACACAGGAATGTAAAGTAGGTAGGTGGAAGGATTGTCTGGAGGTAAGGATATATATCTATGTCTACAGCTATAGCTATAAAGAGATTTGTGGGTCATTCACATAATGGTGACATGTATAAAGCTTTGGTGTAAAAAGAAAAAAATACAACATAATTCACTGCTCAGTTGGGATGGGTGGGAGACCTACCCAGTTTCCTGAGGCAGCAATTTTTATTTGGCTAATAATGCCTGGTTCAAACCTTAGATCCACCATATACTAGCTGTGTGACCCTGGATTAATTCATTTTTCTGTACCTCAATTTCCAACTCTGTAAAATGGAGATAATAATAGCAACTATCTAAGTATGGTTGTTGGGAGTATGAAACTATATATGTAATTATACACATATATAATATAACCTGTATATAATGTTATATGTTTAGCATTGTTGTTATTGTGGTTGTTTTACTATGCTAACCCTAATTTTTTTCTCTTTCTTCATCATACCATGGATTTTGTGTTGATTATATATTAAGGGCCACAAGCTGCCAGAACTAATCTTTATGTGTTTCAGTGGTAAAATCATTTTTCTAATGGGATTTCTGTTCATAACAGAGCAACTGGGACCAGGCTTACTCTCCTGGCGTAACTAGAAAACTGGATAAAATACAGGAAAAACACTGTTTTCGTACTGTTTCAGACAACAACATGCACACAGTACTATGAACCTTGAGAGAAGCAAAACAAATGAGGTAACCCCTATGATCACCCTGGATTTCTGCCTGGAGGCACTTTCCGGACCACAGAGCAGGAAGGGGATCCTAAGCAGAGCACAATGGTCGTGAGGAGACAGAGTTCAGTTTGAGGAAGCCAACGAAGCTGGAACATTCCGGGTAGAGAAACGGAGAAAATGAACTCTAAGGGGGCTACGTGGACAGGTGCTCCAGAGATCAACACAGGGGCTTCTTGAGTTCTGGTTGAATACAACGTTGCCCAATGTAGGGCAAAACTCCACAAGGCTAAGTGAAGGGAAGCTGTAAGCACAACAACTATCAGAACTCTCTAGGGCTGCAAGTCTTTCAAGTTCCAATAGCCAGAGTGGAGGGAATACCTGGGACATTCAGTAGAGACCTCAGAAAAGTCATTTCTTAACAGAAGAGGTTAACTAAAATATACTGTAAACTCACCCTAACAAAGCTTAAAAACAAATCTTGAAAAAAGCACATTTAATCTACAAGTAACTTAACTATCTGGCAGAACAAAGTTCAATACTCTTTGAAGGAAGACAACAAAATCTAGCACTCACTGAAGAAGTCCAGCATTCAGTCATTTTCCAATGAAGCTTATTAAAGGACATGGGCACTAGCCTGGAAATACTTTGTTATCTCTTTGGTAAGCAATTAATCTTTTTTCTTAAATTTTATTTTATGTATTTATTTATTTATTTTGGCTGTGTTGCGTCTTCATTGCTGTGTGTGGGCTTTCTCTAGTTGCAGCGAGCAGGGGCTACTCTTCGTTGCAGTGCGCAGGCTTCTCATTGCGGTGGCTCCTCTTGTTGCAGAGCTCAGGCTCTAAGCATATGGGCTCAGCAGTTGTGGCTCGCAGGCTCTAGAGCACAGGCTCAGTAGTTGTGGCAAACAGGCTTAGTTGCTCCGTGGCATATGGTATCTTCCCGGACCAGGGCTCGAACCCGTGCCCCCTGCATTGGCAGGCAGATTCTTAACCACTGCACCACCAGGGAAGTCCTAATCTTCCATCTTAAGAATACTATGACTGTGTTACAATTTTCTCATATAGATCAGATCAATGGACTATAATATTCTGGGCTACAATCTTGTTACTTCTCTCTACCAGGTAGCCATAGCTATAGGGCATGTGTAATTTTTCTGTTATATAATTTATCAATCTGGGAGAAACTTCAGCATATGTTATCTTTAGTTAAAATTTAGAGAATTTATCTGGAGTAAATTCAGTGGTCAGATATTTGGGGCAGAATATACAGCTTTGGGTTTATGAACCTTCTTAAAGGAATCCTGAATGTGCAAGGGTAGTAATTACATGTGTGTTTTAATACATTAAGGTTTACTTAATAAAGATGGTTGAACTGGGGGCTTATTTACTTGTGTGTTTTTAACCAAAAGAGGCTATATTTCTCTGGCTATGCTTAAAAGGAACACAGGGAAAGTAGATCTCTTTTCAATCCTATGGCAGGAAACAGGCTTTGAGAAAAGAGTCAGTAGAAAAAAAATATTATTCTTGAGGTCCATTTGGAGGCACTATACTGACTTGTTGCTATGAATTTATAAGCAACCAAATGGATCACACTCACCAAATAGACACCTGTTTATGGTTGTTGAACTGCCTGGTATCTTAACTCTCATCCTCTGTTTTGGGGGAATTCCCCATTATCCGAGTCTTGGTGGAATGTAGGAAATATCTCTCATGACAGTAACCAAAGAGGTCAGATAATTACTTGATATCCACCACCCGATAGCTGGGATAAAAACATAATACCTCTGGCAAAGTTTTTTGCCAGAAGTTTGAAAGTGAAGCAAGTGACTCAAAGAATAATGACAGAGAGAATTTACTCTAGCAGGACCCACAGAAACATCCGGTTGCTACGGTCATCAGTGCCATGGAGCTCATCACCATATACAACATCCAGCCGCAGTGGTGGTTCCAGCTCTGGCAACCAGGATACAGCAGTTACTGTGGGCCCATTATGGCTGAAATCCAGGTACCTTTTGATTAGAAGTCACAGTTGTTTTCTGTTACTTGCAACTAAGAACCGTGGCTGACTCACACAGACACATTTGATTTTGTTTATATTGGGACACAAGTTCTTCTTGCATGAATATATACGCATGAACAGATATGTATGTACGCTGGAGAGCTCCAAGGCACAGTCTTCTGCTCTCTTTTCTGCCTATAATTACTCCCTCAGATCTCAGCTAGTCCCAAGCGTCTAAATACCATCTCTTAATTGATGACACCCATATTTATACCTCAAATTCCTACCTCTCTGAGCTCCAGACTTGTATAAATAACTGCCTATTCAACATCTTCACTAAGACATCTCAACAAAATTCTTGATTTTCCCCCAAGAATCTGGTCATTCTTCAGTCTTATTTTATCTCAATTAATGGCATCTCTATTCCTCCAGCAGCTCAGGCCAAAAACTTTAAACAGTTACCTCTGATTCCGCTCCTTTCCTCGCCCTCAACATCTAATCCAATACCAAGTCCTCAGCTCTCTACCTACAAATTCTAATTCATATCCTACAACTTCACATCACCTCTACCCCTTCTTCTTTAGCCACAGTTGTCATTAATATCAACTGGACTACTACAGTAGCTTCAATTTGCTTCCTGTGATCCAGTCTCTCTGTGTAG
Organism: Stenella coeruleoalba; assembly: GCF_951394435.1. NCBI lineage: Eukaryota > Metazoa > Chordata > Mammalia > Artiodactyla > Delphinidae > Stenella > Stenella coeruleoalba. The sequence goes on along the minus strand of NC_137160.1, from coordinate 68,308,867 downwards.
CCAGGATGATCTTTCAATAATGTGAATCAGATCATGCAGTTCCCTGTCTGAAACCTGCTTAAGGCTTCCCTTTGCACAAAGAATAGAAAAACAAAGCCTTTACCACGTCCCACAAGGCCCTCCCTACATCATCTAGCCTCTACCTTTCACCCTCATCTCTTACCATACTTTTTTTTTTTTACATCTTTATTGGAGTATAATTGCTTTACAATGTTGTGTTGTGTTAATTTCTGCTGTATAACAAAGTGAAGCAGCTATATGTATACATATATCCCCATATCCCCTCCCTCTTAAGCCTCCCTCCCACCCTCCCTATTCCACCCCGCTAGGTGGTCACAAAGCACTGAGCTGATCTCCCTGTGCTATGCAGCTGCCTCCCACTAGCTATCTGTTTTACATTTGGTAGTGTATACATGTCAATGCTATTCTCTCACTTTGTCCCAGCTTCCCCTTTCACCCCCCCCCCAATACTTTTCCTTAACTGTGCTGTGGCTAGACCTGCCTTCTTATGTTTCCTTTATGACCTTGGTAGTTGCAGTTATGTCTGCCTGGAAATCTATTCTTCCAGAATAGATATTCCTTCTCAGTATTCAAGTCTCTTTTCAAATAATAAGTCCTCAGGGAAATCCTCCTGAACAAAATCAACTACCCTCCCCAAATTGACTACATCTCTCTTACTTCGCTTTGTTTTCTTCAAGCCACATATTACAATTTGAAATTGCATTATTTACTCATTTGATCACTATGTCACCCAACAGAATGTAAGGTCTAGGGAGTGGTATCTGTATTGTTCACCACTGTAAGTCCAGTATTTAGAACAGGTCCCAGCACATATTAAGTACTCATTAAATATTCATTCAATGAATCAGTGAAATTAATGTTGGTTATATGATAAGAATACATAGAATTTCCTTTTGCAATAAAATTTTCAGCACGGTATTTATTCATTTACCAAAGGATACTTGTAAATACATTCAGTTCTAAAAGATACACTCTCCCAGGTAACGCCAGAAGGGGCTTTTCCCGTTAAATCAGTATTACACCCTGGCCTAAGTCTGAACATGCTTAATAGAAAAAAATATAACCTTCTGAAAAATAAGCAATAATTATTCTGAAAAATAATTATTGCCCAATAATGTTTTTTATTTAAGAACTCCAGTGCTATCACTTTCTATTTTCATTTATATTAAAGAGACTCTTACATTAACCCAAAAATGGGTAGATAAAATGATCTTTAAGATAGTTTAATAAATAAATTAAAAACACTTTGAAAACCTTAGATGAAGTACAAATCACTTGTCAAAAGTACAATCTCATTTGTCAAAACATGAAAATGAGAAAAGAGAAGACACAGAAATAACAGGCTCAGAGCTGCCAAACTGACAGGCTGTCTTAAGTGAGATAGTCAAAACATTCATATGCTAATTTTTAAAGTGCTGTCTATCTGGCCATCCATATAAAAACGAGAGGGCTTTTTCTTCCTATTTCAAAAGTATATGAATGGGTCATATAGTGGACACTCTGATTACAAATTAAGCAATAGCAATTAAGATCATAAAGAATTTTCTGTTTATTCTGAATGCACATATAAGACAAAAACTAACTTGCATGGAAGGTAATTCAGAAGATCCAACCCCCACAGAAACACTCTTTATCAATTATACCATCTAGGGCTTCCCTGGTGGCACACTGGTTGAGAGTCCGCCTGCCGATGCAGGGGACACGGGTTCGTGCCCCGGTCCGGGAAGATCCCACATGCCACGGAGCGGCTGGGCCCGTGAGCCACGGCCGCTGAGCCTGCGCGTCCGGAGCCTCTGCTCCGCAATGGGAGAGGCCACAGCTGTGAGAGGCCCACGTATTGCAAAAAAATAAATAAATAAATAAAAATGATACATTGCCAATCCTTCACACTCAATAAATCTGAAGTTCAGTGGACACTTTTAAAAAAAAAATTATACCATCTAACACAATTATTGGCAGTCTTCTGCACGTAGAATACGGTGCAAAGGATGACTTTCCATGTTAGTAGCTGGGGTTAGCTATATACTGTAAATTACAAAAGTTGAATAGCAAATAACTACCAAAATATACGAATACTATTTTAACCAAAATATACAAATACTATTTTAAATTATTTTCCTTTTTGATTTAGTATCTTAAAGGATTTTCATGTTCACATTTCCACTAGGTATTCCTCCCTCTTGCAACACTAATAATTCTAAACAAAAGAGCATCTCTTTGAAATGCTCTGTTTACTGGGGTGATGAATCTATCATCAAATCAACACTTTCGTGTATCATCCCACCTGCTGGGATGAGGAATCCAGTCTAGCAATATTACTGAAGTTTTGCTCAAATTTGCTTTGTTAAGAATGTTGGTGTTTCAAAGTGGCGGGGAGTGGGGGGAGTGGTGGTGGGATGAACTGGGAGATTGGGATTGACATATATACACTAATATGTATAAAATGGATAACTAATAAGAACCTGCTGTATAAATAAATAAAATAACGTTAAAAAAAAAAAAAGAATGCTGGTGTTTCCAGACTTGGATTCAGATGTTCTGCTGCTAAAAAAGAAAGTGACACATACTGTATGATTCCATTTATATGAAATGTCAGAACCGGCAAAAAGTCGATTAGAGACAGAAAGTCGATTAGTGAGTGGTTGCCAGGGTCTGGGCAGTAGGAGAAAGGAAGAGTGGCTGCTAATGGGTACAGGGTTTCTTTGGCGAGAGATTAAAATGATTTGGAATTAGATAGTGGTTGCACAATTTAGTGAATAAATGAAAAACCACTGAATTGACACTTTAACAGGGTAAATTTTATATGTGAAAAATATCACAATAAAGCTGTTATTTTTTTAAAAGGTGATCAGCTTTCCCCAATTCACAGAAAAATTAAGTTAATACATAATTCTCTCTACTTAAAACTTTTTCTCTCATAAATTTTTAAATCTTTGGCATGAGCTATCACTCACCTTCTAGCACCAGACAACAAAAATTAAAAATTAGCAAACTAATGTCAGTATGAAAAGTTGAGAAAACAGATCAACAACATTCTTGGTTAAATGGGTTATTTTATTCATGGACATGTGCTGATGATATTAATTTATTTTAAGTATGTACCACAAAACCATTTTCTGTAATTATCATCTATAGAGCATTTGAAAGATATAATAAAATGTCAATATTTTATAGCATTCCACTAAGAATACCATAGCTCTATATGGTGTCTGGTTTAGACACATTAGAACCAATGAAACAGAACAAAGCTAGTAAGGCCAAATAAAGATGAAACTAATCTGTATTTTTTTTTTTTTTTTTTTTTTTTGCGGTACGCGGGCCTCTCACTGTTGTGGCCTCTCCCGCTGCAGAGCAGAGGCTCCGGACGCGCAGGTTCAGCGGCCATGGCTCACGGGCCCAGCCGCTCTGCGGCATGTGGGATCTTCCTGGACCGGGGCACAAACCCATGTCCCCTGCATCAGCAGGTGGACTCTCAACCACTGCGCCACCAGGAAAGCCCTAATCTGTATCTTTATAACAACATATTCTAGCCTAATATGGTTCATCTATGACTACAAACTCTTAAAAAAGAAAAAAAAAACTGCACAAACCTTTCTCAACTGCCCCCAAAAAGTAGGTGGAAAGGTTGTTTCTTATAATTCTCAACAACTTTAGCACCACCATTTCAAACATAAAATTTTTAAATTTCAATCCTAAAACACAGTGACTATTCTGTGTCAGAATCAGTTCCAACTTAAGAAAAAGAAATCTTAAAAAAAACAAAAACAAAAACCTCTGCTTCCTGAAGCAGTCAGATCGTAATGACAAGTAACAGTCACAATTTTCATACCTGCTAAGTGTAATGCTATTTATTTTATTAAACCCTCATTTTTTCTGTATCTTAGTCAACTTATTTGGACTTTCTAGGTATAAAATATGTTTCCTGTAAGTATTTTTGTCTTAATTTTATATGAAACCCTGTTTAAACGTTTTACCTCAAAAAGCTTAGAGTACAACTCAAAATAATAATAAAATGCATTTAAATGGATAAAGAACCTGGGTCTGAGGATTGAGACACAGAAAGAGAGAGGAAGGATGAAAGGAAGGAAGAGAGGGAGGGAGGGAGGGAAGAAAGGTAACAAATTCATCCAGAAAGAAATACAAAACCTAGTAGAGTTTAGTTTGAAGGTAGTATGGACTTCATTCAAACTTATATCTAAAAACCACTCTGAAATGGGTGAGACAATTTGAAAAATTCCAGATGTGTCTAAGCCTGGTTTTCAATAACTTTCTCAATAATCTCCCCAAAAATAGAAGTTCTAATACAAACCAGGATTTGGTAAAGACAGAAACATCAAAAGATATGTTCCTAAACAAGAGGCTTAATCTTTTTTTAAAAGTCAGTTTCTGAAAGGTAGTATTGAAATATTTACCCTAATAATAAGTGTAGTCTTGTTTTACCAGATCATTAGCATATCATGCATTCCAGTAAAAAAGATCTCCTACCTGTAAGCGTGTGTCTGTGTGTGTGTGTCTGTGTGTGTGTGTGTGTGTGTGTGTGTGTGTGTGTGTGTGTTGTGTGTGTGTGTGTGCGCGCATGAGCTAGGAGTGGCTTGGGAGTTTTTATATTCCTACTCGGAAGACCTTATTCTTTTTTTTCTAATAGAAAGGCTAAAGAAGGTGAGTGGAACCTGACACAAACTGCCTTGCCCTCCAACCTTTCTCTCAAAGTGCCACCTGCTTCCCTCTTCCAGGTCAGGTCGGTCCACCCATACTCCAAGATCAGCTACTGCTTTTTGCAAAAAAAGTATATATTAGCAAGCTCTTTTTCTTGTTACTGCTGTTGTTCCATATTAACGAGGCAATTATCTTGTGTTCAATCTCCTAAACTGATGCCTTGGTACCTATTCCTTATCCAAGTTTTTTCTTCCTTGTCTCCAAATACCCAGAAACCTGAACCAAAGCCTGGCTCTTGCCCTCACAAACAACTTGATACCTGACTTATATACTATCTGACTCTGATCTTTTGTATGTATCTACTATTTTGGATTGTCCTCTGCTCTCAAATAGCCCAGACTTGGTTGTAACTATCAGTTTCAAGGCTGTCCTTTCAGGAAATGTTTCTTGTCCTGTGGAGGAAGTATAGGGAGGTGGAAGAATACGTTCATTGAGAAAAAGGGTTAAATACCAACAAATTTTATGTTACATATGTTTTACCACAATAAAAAAAATCGAAAATAAAACAAAACAAATAACAGAAGTGAACCTCAGAATATATAGGAAAAGAGTAGCTCTTTGATGAGACCCTAAAAGGAGATACAACTAGGATTATCAGGATAGAAGTTGAATAAATGAAAGAAGCCAGGTCAGAGTTGAAGTATGTTAACATGAAGGTTCTATTTTATTTATTTATTTTTTTGCGGTACGCGGGCCTCTCACTGTTGTGGCCTCTCCCGTTGCGCAGGTTCAGCGGCCATGGCCCAAGGGCCCAGCCGCTCCGCGGCATGTGGGATCCTCCCGGACTGGGGCACGAACCCGTGTCCCCTGCATCGGCAGGTGGACTCTCAACCACTGCGCCACCAGGAAAGCCCAACATGAAGGTTTTAGGATTAGGATGTTTGAGTCCAGAGATAAAGTCATGGGTAAAGGTTGATTATGGTGAGATACTTTTTTGTTTAACTAGTTGTAGTTATAAAGTTAAAATATATTATGGTAAAATGTGAACAGATAGAAGAGTATAAAATAAAAATTTTAACTCGTCCTCCCCATCCCTGAACTCTTGTATGCATATACAAACATTTTTTCCAACTCACATGAGATAATACTTTACATATGGACCTACAGCTTGCTTTTCCACCCAAAAGAATATCTATGACATCTCATGAGCTACCTCCACTAATTTAAAATAGCTACAATTAGGGACTTCCCTGGCGGTCCAGTGGTTAAGGCTCTGTGCTTCCAATGCAGGGGGTGCAGGTTCAATCCCTGGTCAGGGAACAAAGATCCCACATACCATGTGGCATGGCCAAAAAAATAAATAAAATAAAATGGCTACATCATATTCAAAATACAATAATTTAATTGACCCATTGGTAGGATATGTTTATCTATGGTCTGCCTTTCCAGGAGTATCTGGCACACTACCGTGCTTGTTCTTCATTGTGGCCTCCTTGCCTATTGTCATTATTTCATTTTCTACAGTTACCTTCCAACTGCCTAAAACTTTGTTAAAGATAGGATCTCTATCATTTCAACTTTATACCTCCAGTACCTGTAATGGTGCCTAGTACACAGTAATATTAAATACTTACTTTGTTGAATGAATGAATGAATGACCATTGACTTATCCAAAGAAAAATGGCTGGGCTTCCCTGGTGGCGCAGTGGTTGAGAGTCCGTCTGCCGATGCAGGGGACATGGGTTCGTGCCCCGGTCCGGGAGGATCCCACATGCCACGGAGCGGCTGGGCCCGTGAGCCATGGCCACTGAGCCTGCGCGTCCAGGGCCTGTGCTCCGCAGCGGGAGAGGCCACAACAGTGAGAGGCCCGTGTACCACAAAAAAAAAAAAAAAAAGTCTCCCAACTCTTGGCATGAAGAATATCAACTAGAAAAATATAAAGCTTAAACTTCCATTGTTTGGCATGGCAAAGATGCAAGAACTTCCAAAATTAGGTATCAGAGAAGGTGGCTTGGGATATCTTGCCAAGATATCTTAGGTATCTTGGGATACCCTACCCAAGAGGACTGCCTGGAGGCGAGGGGATTCCGGTAGCAGGAGGCTTTAGATTATATCTCTAGAGATAGACATTGAGAGAGGTTGGAAGAGACAGAACTGGAACTTAGACTCTCATATTAAGATACTGCGATGGAGAAGTTCCTAAAGTGTCCTTCAAAATACTCATACATGTGCTTCCATAAGAGAACTAGCATTTGTACACCTGCCAATGGTGACCAGAGAAACTGCAACAATCAACAGTGAGTGAGCTACAAGTGCACCAGTAAAGTGAGAGACATTAAACTCTTTCCATTTCCTTCCTTCTAATACACTGGAAGAGCTAGATATCCAGAAGAGATGGGGGAAAAAATTTCATGATGGGCCACTGGCTCTGGAGAAAGGGGAAGGGAAGAACTTTAAACTGGAAATACTACTGGAGTTTTAAATTGAAATTTTTTAAATACCCCAAAGTACACAGAAAGTTATGGAACTGGGAATCTGCCCAGAAAGGGGGATTTGACAGGACGTGGATGAAGGAAGTGATTATAGGAAAATAAAGCCATGTCATGGTTGTAGCCCGATAAGCCAGATGCTAATTTACCATATCAGCACCTTTATTTTCCTGATTATGTGCATATCTTTCATAATCTGTTGATGATGCTTACCTTTCAATTTTCTTTAGGAAAGATTTTTCCTATCTATGAAAAAAGACTAAATTTGTGTATGATAAGATTTTATTGGTCTTCATTTGCTCACTTCAAAAGGGAAAAAAATCCTCAGGCTTGTATACTCCTTAGAACAAAATTTAAGATGAAACATCCTCTTTCTCTTTCAGTATCAGGACTTATTCTTTATCTCTACTTTTTCTACTATCTCTAAGTTCCTCCTGTTATCACTTCATATTCAACACTGGAAGAGATGATACTTACCTGGTGATCCCTCCCAGGATTTTTACATCTACGTAACTGAACTACAGCATTCTTCACTGCTTTAATATCCTCTTCCAGAACAGAACGAAGCAATACCACTTGGAAGCCATTTATATTAAGCCAAATTTCAACTCACAAAAGAATTTGAAATGACCTGATATTGTAGTATTTTATAGACTTCACACCAGATGCTTTCCATTTTATAGACTCCCCCAAATTTCTTACTGTTACTCTGTGCCTCTGTGTCCAATGATCATATATTATCAGCAGAACCATAAAACATCATAGATTTACATTTCTGGTTACTCACTTAGGTTTACAAACTTTGGTTTCTCTCATTTGGGAGAAAAATTTTTCTTCAGCTGTCTTACTGAAACACAATCATTAGGGTGAACTCTACATGTAGGAAAATTACAGGAATACAACAGGTCAGAGATAAATAATGAGAAGAAAACCAGAAGCTAACTTTTAATTTTCAAAAATATATATCTAAATTCTAGAAATGGTCAATTATCCAAGTTTATAATAGGCACAAAATAAGTGTTCTCTTGGGATGATTATGTTAGCCAGGGTTAGATTTAGCTCCAGGTAGTAGATAACTCAAAATAACAGTGGCTTACCTAAGAGAGAAGTTTAATCTTCTCCTATATAAACAAAGTCCAGAGATCAGAAGTTCAAGGCTGATATATTATGTCCACTATCATCAAGAATCCATTCCCCTATCTTGCCTCCCCCAATCTTTAATACATGGCTTTCACTACAGTTCAAATAGCTGCTTAAGCACCAGCCATCATATCTACATCCCAGCCATCAGGAAGGAGAAAGCAAGAAAAGCACATCTCTCCCTATAAAGATTTCCTAGCAATTGTACTAGACACTTCTGATTACATCCCACTGGCCAGAATTTAGTTTCATGAATACACACTAGCTATGAGGTTGAGTAGTCTTTATTCTGGGTGGCCAAAGGTCCAGTTAATAACGGCAGAGTTTATTCCATTTAATAACGGAAAAAAAAAAAAAAGGAAGTGAATACTGGGGAAGAGCTAGCAATTTCTGCCTCAGTGATGATCACATTTTGTTGTTTCCGAGCACCAGGACTTAAGACCTCAGGCAAGTCAATTTCATTTTCTCAATCAAAAGTGTCCCAACGGGCTTCCCTGGTGGCGCAGTGGTTGAGAGTCCGCCTGCCAGTGCAGGGGACATGGGTTCGTGCCCTGGTCCAGGAAGATCCCACATGCCGCGGAAAGGCTGGGCCCGTGAGCCATGGCCGCTGAGCCTGCGCGTCCGGAGCCTGTGCTCCGCAGCGGGAGAGGCCACAACAGTGAGAGGCCCGCGTACCACAAAAAAAAAAAAAAAAAAAAAAGTCTCCCAACTCTTGGCATGAAGAATATCAACTAGAAAAATATAAAGCATACAAACTTTCAGTTATAATATGAGTAAGTTCTGGGATCTAATGTACATCATGGTGATTATAGTTAATAATACTGTATTATATAATTGAAGGTTGCTAAGAGAGTAAATCTTAAATGTTCTCATCACAAGAAAAAAGAACGGTAATCATGTGACCTATGGTGGTAATCATTTTGCAGTATATGTGTTTACACAATGTTATATGTCAATTATACCTCAATAAAGCTGGGGGGAAAAAAGAAATAAAAATACCAGAATGTACAGGGTTATATTGAGAATGCCAAGAGATTCTTAACTTAGACACAGCAGTAAATTTCCCAAGGACTTTAAATAGCATTTGAGCAATGGAAGGAAATAAAACAATGCTGATTTGATGCTCTCTGTTTCTTCTTTCCCCTTGAGATCTTTCCGCCATGTTGCAGGTACAGACATCAAAAAATTCCACTGTAAAGCATCAATGGTATATAAAAGATGGCACACCAAACAAAAGTAAAAAATCTAAAGAAATCATACAGAGTACCAAGAATGTGAAATGTGATTTGGCACTAAGACTAGCAAAGAGCAGCACAGTGTGTGATTAATCCTGCATGGCCACATTTACATCTCTAATTTGCTCATATAAATGCATTAAGCCAGATGGTTTTAGAGACTAGCACTCTGCATATACTCGTGGGTCAGCACCCACATCTTCTGTACTTTACAGGTGCCCAGGCTTTGGCAGGACCCACCCCTCACCCTTCATTAGTTTCCTAGCATAACCCCTTTATGCTTATTTTTCCCCACTTCCCATAATCAGCATTCTCACATCCAATGTCCACCTATGCCAGCATCTGCTGTAACCTTGCTAAGTAACATATTAGGAGGATGTGAAGAGGCAACTATTACTTTAACTTAGAACACATTAGGAAGACAATTTTGAAAATGGGCATTTTATTCTGTTTCTGAAAAATTAACACCCCCTACCAAAAATGAGAGTTACATATTTTACTAGTATAAATCCTATTCCATCTTTTAAAGAAAAATTCACACTAATATCTGATATTGTCAAAAATTCAATAAAAATGATAAAACCAAGGCTTTTATTTGTTAAATTCTAGTACTGATTTTCAAGTATTATAATAACTCTATACTTATTGATCTGTTGGCATCTAGTTCCAACCAGACACATCATGTGAGCCTATTCAGTAAGGCAGCTGTGGTAGCAATTTGTTTCTAGACTAACAATATACTGTTGAATATGGTCATTTTCTTATACCTCAAGTGCCAGCAATTAATGGATCCTCAATTAGTTTTCAGTATGGAACTGTCGTGTTAGGAACTATACATGACAAGCGGATATAAAATAAAGATGCGCCTTAAGCATTCACAAGCTTAGAATTTTCGTTATATCCCAAAATGAAAGAAATCTGAAAGAGCTCAGAAAAGACCTGTTTATTTTAAAGAAATAAGGTACAAAGTAAGAATGTTAGGAAAATATGATGGTGTGTCCAAAAGGAAAATATCCTCAAAGATGTGAGTATGATCGGAGGGTGGGGCAGGGTGGGGGCCAACAGACATAATCCTCTCAGAGAAGAAGCTGAATCCCCATGGCAAATCTGCAGCTGCTCTACAAATGGTGGGAGCAGTTAAGGGGAGTATCTTCAGGTTCACAATGAAACAAGGAGAGGCCCAGGGTGCAATCTCAAGACCCACAGGATCTACCTATTTGAGTAATGGGAAAAGCTATTTGAAATCAGCAATCTCACAGAAATATAAATAGTAAAGACACACAACTATCTAAATCTCTGTCTGTGGGTCCTATCTCTCCTCCAACTTTGGATTATCATTTCTTTCTTCCTCTACCTCTTTTATACATATAAGAGTTTACCTCTTATGCTATGTTGAGGGTCACAATTGCAGGATTGTCTCTCATTTGGTTTTGAGAGCAAAGGGATAAAACTCACTAAGAAATCTATTATTTCTTGTTAGAATTCATCCTTCTTGGTACAAAGCACTCCAATTATGATTTTCAAGAACATGCAATTATTCTGTCTTTAGTTATAACTAAATTAACAACCTCAGTTTAGGTACCCTACTTATCCTTCTTTCTCTGAGAACTGCACCTTATCAATAGGATTGAGAGTCTGAAGCTGTGTTTGTTCTGCACCCTCTGGCCATAGGAAGCTGGACCAGTGTTGGACATCTGACCAAGTTAGGGCTTCAAACTACCTTGTAGGAATCTGGAATCAATACTCAATTCTACTACCTACTATCCTATTAGTCTGGACGATTCTCCTGTGAACTCAGGACCTAAGGCTGCCATTGTGGGTTACATATGCTTGGTATCTGGCAGGCCAAAACAGAGAAAGGTGGTCTTCAGAAAAAACAGAGCAGCATGAACAGCTGCAGATAGAGCAGGAGTGATTAGAGACTGGTAAACTAAATAATAGCTCCCAAAGATATCCAGGGCCTAATCCATGGAACTTGTGAAAATTATGTTATATGGCAAAAAGCACTTTGCAGATGTGATCAAGTTAAGGATCTTGAGCGGGAGAGAGTACCCTGGTTTATCCAGGTAGGCCCTAAATATAATTACAAGTGCCCTTATAAGACAGAGGCAGAGGGAGATTTTTCTACAGAAGAAGAAGGCCATGTGACAACTGAAGAAAGATGTCATGCTGTTTTGAAGATGGAGGAAAGGGATGTGAGCCAGGAATACAAGAAATATAGCTCTAGGGCTTCCCTGGTGGCATGGTGGTTGAGAGTCCGCCTGCTGATGCAGGAGACGCAGGTTCGTGCTGCAGTCTGGGAGGATCCCACATGCCGCGGAGCGGCTGCACCCGTGGGCCATGGCTGCTGGGCCTGCGCGTCTGGAGCCTGTGCTCCGCAACGGGAGAGGCCACAACAGTGAGAGGCCCGCGCACCGCAAAAAAAAAAAAAAAAAAGCAATATAGCTCTAGAAGATGGAAAAGGCAAGGAAACAGATTCTCCCTTAAGCCTCCAGAGGGCACACGGCCCTGACAACACCTTGATTTGAGCCCAGTGAAAGTGTTTTTGGACTTCTGAGCCTCCACACTTTTTTTTTTTTAGTTTGGGTATAGTTGTTTACAATGTTGTGTTAGTTTCTACTGTACAGTGAAGTGAAGTAGCATTCCCTGTGCTATACAGCAGGTTCTTTTTTTTTTTTTTTTTTTTTTTTTTGCTGTAGGCGGGCCTCTCACTGTTGTGGAGCACAGGCTCCGGATGCGCAAGCTCAGCGGCATGGCTCACGGGCCCAGCCTCTCCGCGGCATGTGGGATCTTCCCGGACTGGGGCACGAACCCGTGTCCCCTGCATCAGCAGGCGGACTCTCAACCACTGCACCACCAGGGAAGCCCTACAGCAGGTTCTTATTAGTTATCTATTTTATACATATTAGTGTATATATGTAAATTCCAATCTCCCAATTCATCCCACCCCCTCTTTCCCCCCTTGTTGTCCATATGTTTGTTCTCTACATCTGTGTCTCTATTTCTCCTTGCAAACTGGTTCATCTGTACCATTTTTCTAGATTCCACAAATATGCGTTAATATATGATATTTGTTTTCCTCTTTCTGACTTACTTCACTCTGTATGACAGTCTCTAGGTCCATCTACGTCTCTACAAATGACCCAATTTCGTTCCTTTTTATGGCTGAGTAATATTCCATTGTATATATGTACCACATCTTCTTTATCCATTCGTCTGTCGATGGGCATTTAGGTTGCTTCCATGACCTGGTTATTGTAAATAGTGCTGCAATGAACACTGGGGTGCATGTATCTTTCTGAATTATGGTTTTCTCTGGGTATCTGCCCAGTAGTGGGATCGCTGGGTCATATGGTAGTTCTATTTTTAGTTTTTTAAGGAACCTCCATACTTTTCTCCATAGTGGCCGTATCATTTTACATTCCCACCAACAGTGCAAGAGGGTTCCCTTTGAGCTCCCACACTCTTAAGAGAATAAATTTATTGCTTAAGCCACTAAGTGTGTGGTAATTTGTTACAGCAGCCACAGGAAATTAATACAGAGACCATGTGGCCCTAGACAGAGAGTCTGGGAAAATGGATGCCTGAGTTCTAACTGCTTCCTATTTTATTCCTTCAAGTGGCCTAGCTGGCACATCTTGCCATTAGGTTCCACAAAACACCAGTGTTCCACTACAATGAAACCAGTGTTTCACTACAATGAAACAACATTTTGCTAAAGCCAACCAGAGGCTTAGTTAAGATGTAAAGAGGGCCAATAAAGTATAAGGAGCTATGCAGTATAATTTGAAAAGAACCATAATGCATGGTTTCCAGATAAAAATGTATTTGCCACAAGGTGGAAAACAGCGTCCCAAATCTCCACCCCAGTAGTCACTCTTGTAGCTCTATCTCCAAAAGGCCTTGCTTTAAAATGAAACTCTCTTTTTACCTGAAAGTGGGATTCCCCAATATAATTGCATCAACGGAACACATCAACATGGATTTGTCAACAAAATAATGTAACGAAGTTTATATTTGGCCGTAAAGAAATAGGACAAAGAAAAGTTACGTTTGCAAGAAGGAACTTGTAAGAGGCTGGAAAATAAAACAGCATCTAAAAAGGCAAAATTTAGTAAGGTGGCTGTGATACAATAAGAAATATTTATTTGGTCTTTGTCTTTGGTCCCTGGCACAAAGTGCCTAAAACCCTTGGTATCTCTGCAGTGGTGAGAGTGTCTTTGGGAGGCAAAAATTCTACCAATGAACCTGCAATGCCTCCCAAAGAGTGTCTTTTGTATGCTAATGAGATGACTGTTCGCTGGGCCCTGGTCTTCAGAAAGACCAAGGTGTGATTAGAGGGTTAGAACTTTCAGCCCCACCCTCTGACCTCTAGGGAGGGGAAAAGCACTGGAGGTTGAGTTAATCACGAGGGGCAGATGATTTAATCAATCATGCCTACATAATGAAACCTCCATAAAAACCCTAAATGGTAAGCTTCTGAGAGCTTCTGGGTTGGTGAATACACTGAGGTACTATAAGGGTGGCACACCCAGAGAGTGCCCCTGGGAAGCACTGTGCCTCTCCCACCATATCTTGCCCAAGTTGTGTGAGCTTTATAGCAAATTATCAAACTTGAGGAAGGGTCATGGAATCCCTTATTTATAGTCAGTTGGTCAGAAGTACAGGCGGCAAACCAGGACTTGCAAGTGGTGTCTGAGGTGACTTTTGTGAAACTGAGCCCTTAACCTTGTGGGGTCTACACTAACTCCAGGCAGTTAGTTCAGAAATGAAATGAATTGTTGGAGCCTCAGTTGGTGTCTGGATAATCAGAGAACTGGTTGTTGGTGTCGGAAAAGCTTACACACTAGCAATGACAAAGGTTTTAGCAAGTAGAGAACAGTGTAAGAGAAGTGGGTACCTAGAGAAGGTTAGACGCAAAGCCTGGAGACGATATGAGCAGATTTTCCCCACATTTCAGCCTAAGGCCTACAGATTTAGAAGATCAACAGAGAAACCAAAATGTGCTTCAAAAATGAAACCTATTTTAAAAGCTCAGTACAGAAATTATACTATCCCAACATGAATCACTACATTTCAGTAGAATGAGAGAAGCAGTTTTCCATTTTCAACAATGAGAAACAATCCTTTCATTTTTCAAAGCTTGGAAAGTTGTACTTCTGTGAATAATTATTAGTCTATCAGTCTGTTATTTACCTTTTTAATGGTATGTGTGAATAGCTCTTTCTCCTAAAAGTGTTATCTTTCCTTGCAGTACCTTTATGGGATAGGTCTTTGTAGTGCTGAAATTCCTAGTATTAAATCTTCAATTCACATGAAAAGAAAGATGTCATTAGAAACTGTTTGATTACTGATGCATAAAAACAAAATCCTAACATAACAGAAACCTAATCTAGGTTGAAATGCTACAGCTAAAAATCATGGGAAATAAAGATATACTTACCTAGAAAGGAGTCGCTGACAAAAGAAAAGACCTGGGGGAGAAAATACATGCTTAACATAAATTTGGAAGATATTGTATCATTTAGTGAAGAAAAAGCAGAATTCCTGAACAACAGATAACTAACGTGCTCATTTATCTCTTGGAAACAACAGGTAGCATGGAAGGTCAGAACAGGGGAGCAATCACCCAAACAGGATTATTCATGAACTCTAAATGCTTGTCACTAATTACAAATTACCTAGTAATACTGTGAAATGATCAAATAGGTTAATACAGGATTTGAATTAATCTTCCTGGGTTTAAGATTTTCCTCTAATCCACTGAACCTTAGAAATCAGTGAAGTGTGATTTCTGTGTTCTGAGAAAGCACACCGGGAACATTAACATAATATTCCAATCTCTTGCCAGGCTAGTCTCAGATACAACTCTTTTGCTAGGGTAAAAACTTAATGCTTCGTGTTCTGATTTCTATTAGGATCTACCTTTTAAAGAAAGGTCCATTTGAAGTCAGAGAGCCTCTTTGAGCCTCTGGAGGGCAGTGACTGTGCTCAAAGCATCTTTGAGTCTTCAGTGCTTAATAATTGATATGTTTGATAAATGAATGACACAAGTTAATATCTAAAACCTTTCTTCAAAGATTCTGCTTTTCCTATATACATAATTAAAGCCCCAAATACAATACCATACTCTAACCAACTAAGAAACATTTATATCTATCATTCCTTTATTAATTTATATCAACATCATATCTACAATTCATGTTCCAATTCTCTACCCTGGATTATTTCCTTCCTGATGTCCCTATCACTCTTTTTTTTTTTAGTGCAATGACATTCCTTAGGTTAAATGGTTACTATTCCCTTTATATAGAATAATGGTAAAGACTGACTTGTATAGTTTATTCTTTTATCAGTGGGGGTTATGAGCCTCAAGCAGTGAAGAAATAATTCTTACAGGGGATAGGAGGTCAAAAGAAGAGGATAGAAAAACTGCATCCTATTACTTATCTTGGGTGGTTGTTTCACAGGTGTTTGCTTGGTGATAAATTATACATCTTGTTTTGTACACTTTGTGTTTGTAGACTACCACATTTTAACGAAAAGAAAATGTGTGTGTGTGTATCCCCAAATATATAAAAAGAGAAACTGCAACCACGAAATAAGAACAGGTTACTTAAAAGACACACACACACTACAGAGGATCAAAAAGAACTCTTAGAAATTAAATATATAATAAAAATTAAGGACTCACTAGGACAGTAATATGATAAAACCTAGGAAAGTCTCTCCACAAGTATAATGAAAAGGAAAAAAATTTGAAAGCAGGAGAGAAAAGATAAGGGAAAAAATTACCAGTCCAGAAGTGCCAATATCTGCATAACAAACATTCCAGCAAAGGAGAGTAAAGAAAACAGGGGGAGGAAATCATCAAAGAAATGATTCAAGAAAATTACAAAGGATATTCATTTGGAGATTGTCAAAGCCCACCAAATACCCAATGCAATGGATGAAAATACACTCACATCAAGGCATCACATCAGAAATTTCAGAACACTCAATATCTTATAAGCTTTGAGAGAAAGGAAGATATTAAAGAGTCAAGAAGAAAGGATTTAGAATCAGAATGGCTTTAGACTTCTCAACAGAAACACCCTATTTAAGCTAGCTTAGGTGAGTGTCTAATCCCTGCAAAAGAATGGCAAAAGAGCCTTAGCTAAAACATTACTAATCTCATTGTGCTTGGGGAAAGCATAATCAAAAAATAAAAAGAGAAAGTGACCCATAATTATTCCTATAAACATAAAACATTTCTTTACATTATAATGAAATAAAAATGAAAAGGTGGGACTTCCCTGGTGGTCCAGTGGCTAAGACTCCGTGCTCCCAATGTAGGGGGTCCAGGTTCGATCCCTGATCAGGGAACCAGACCCCACATGCCACAACTAAGGGCGCATGCTGCAACTAAGACCCGGCACAGCCAAACAAATAAATAAAAATTTTTTTTAATGAAAAGGAATACAGGCTGAAAGTACTAAAATCAATTCACTTAATAAATGTCAAAAATATTCTTACTAAAAAATATATATATATATATTCTTACTATGGACTGAATTCATATATTGAAGTCCTAACTCCCAACGTTTCAGAATGTGACTGTATTTGGAGACAGAATCTTTAAAGAGGTAATTAAGGTAAAATGAGGTCATATGGGTAGGCCCTAATCCAATGACTAGTGTTCTTTTTTTTAATTAATTAATTTATTTATTTTTTGCCTGCGTTGGGTCTGCATTGCTGCATGCGGGCTTTCCCTAGCTGCAGTGACCAGTGCACAAGGTTTTCACTGCAGTGGCTTCTCCTGTTGCAGAGCATGGGCTCTAGGCACACAGGATTCAGTAGTTGCAGCTTGCGGGCTCTACAGCGCAGACTCAGTAGTTGTGGCACACGGGCTTAGTTGCTCCACGGCATGTGGGATCTTCCCGGACCAGGGCTCGAACCCACGTCCCCTGCATTGGCAGGTGGATTCTTAACCACTGCCACCAGGGAAGTCCATGACTAGTGTTCTTATAAGAGTAGATTAGAACACAGATACCAGATACCCACAGAGTAAAAGCCATGTGAAGATAGAAGGAGAAGACTGCCATTTACAAGACAAGGAGAGAGGTCTCAGAAGAAATCAATCCTACTGACACCTTGATCTTGGATTTCTACCTCCAGAACAGCGAGAAAATAAATTTCTGTTGTTTAAGCCATTCAGTCTATGATACTTTGTTATGGCAGCCCTAGCTAGCTAATACTCCTAATACTCTGCTAAAATAATTACTACTAGTTAAACATGGTGGATTAAACATAAGCATTTAGGTCTCCTCTCTCCTAAAATTCCACTAAAATGACATTAAAAGGATTTTATAAATGGCATAAACTCACAATGGAAATAAAAGATCAGAAGATGAGGCAAAAACAGCAAAGTTTTAAAAGCTAGAAAGCAGATGGACAAGTGGTAACTGACTGGAGAGAACCGAAACTTAAGCCACTGAGAAAAGCCAATTTATACTGCAGAATCTCTATCAGGCTCAGGAAGTAGCAGAACCATGTACCTCTGGAAGCTGAGATGAAGACAAGCTAGAAAGTGAAAGATAGGTTGAAAGTCTATTTAAGAAGCAGTTACATTTCCAGATGACTGTTCCTCTCTCTTCTGGCAGAAGCCTGGATAAAGGAAAACAGAGATCTCTGGGCTGAGAGATAACAGGCATGGTTGGAGGGTTCCATACTAAAAATATATGGCTGAATTATAGGCTTATATGTTTGGCTCTCAGAACACTGACAGGCAGTCAAACATAAATCCTCAGACAGAAAAATGGAAGAGCCAGTGCTGGAGAATCTGACTACACGCAAGAAGGGGGAAAAAGACCCAAAGGAATTCTATCTAGTCAGATCACCATGTGATGAAAAGCACAGTCAGTCTCACCCTTGCTTTGAGAGCTTCCATTAAGTTTTATTGTACCTCAGGCTTAAATCTAAGCAGAAAAATAAGGATGGTACACATTTTTGAGAAAATCATCTCATATAAAAAGCAGACACCAAAACAAACAGAAAGTAACTTGGAGAAATTAAAGAATATGCACATAGATAAAATTTCCAAAAAGTTACCATTAATACCCTTAAAAATAATAAGAGAAAATATTGCTTGAATGAAACAAGAATAGGATGTACTAAAAAAAGAACATTCAGGAGAAAAAGGACATATATACCCACTACAACATGAACTGACCCTGAAAAGATTATGCTAAGTGAAAAATACGGGAAATAAAAATTCACATGTTATATGATTCCACTTACATGATAATGTCCAGAATAGGCAAATCCATAGAAGCAGAAAGCAGATTAGTGGTTGCCAGGGGCTGGGGAGTAAGGGGAATAGAGACTGACTCATGGGTAGGGGATTCTTTTGGAATAATGAAAATGTTCTGAAATTAGAAAGTGACAATGGTTGCACAACCTAGTGAGTAAACTAAAAACCACTGCATTATACATTTTTTTAAATGGTGGATTTTATGGTATGTGAATTATATCTCAATTTTTTAAAAACGAATTTTTGAAATTAAAAATATGATAACAGAAATGAAATACTCAATATAAGATTTGAAAGGTAAGGTAGAGGAGATGTCCTAGAAAGTACAGCAAAATGAAAAAATAATGAAATTAGGAGGGAAAAAAAAGTAAGAAAATTAAATGGCAGGCCCATGAGGTTTCAAAATCCCAGTAACAGAAATTCTAGGAAGAGAGAATAGAAAAAACTAGAAAGAGGTAAACTGTCAAACTATATGTCTGTAAGTTCTGTAAAAATTTACCTGAACACAGAGAATGAAAACAGATCCACATTAAGGCATTTTGTTGTAAAATTGCAGAATGCTGGCGATAAAGAAAAGATCTTACAAGCTTCTAAGGAGAGAGGGGAAAAAAAAAAAGCTTTCAAACAAAGAATCAGGAATCAGAATAGTACTGGACTTTGCAGTTGCAACAACTAGATAGCAAAGAATCAATGCCTTAAGAATTCTGAGGGAAAATAATTTCTAAACTAGAACTAAATTAATTGTGAGAGTAAAATATCTCTTGTGCTCTCTTTCTTAGGAAGGTACTGAAGAGCATTCTCTACCAAAATGAGAGAATAAACCAAAAAAGATGATGGGATCCAGGGAAAAGAAGATCCAAAAAGGTAAGAAGCAAATAGATTCCCCAAATGATGATAAACGGAAATCCTCTGACAACAGCTATGCAGCAGAGATAAAATAAGAAAGGGAGGAGAGAGCAGGAGACAGGGGCTTAAATTGCAAAGTAAAATACTATTTTGGGGGGTTAGCTCTTATACATGTGTAGAATCAGGCTTAGTTAATCAATCCATCAATAAAGGTTTATTCTTATTTATATTCCAAGTGATAACATAAATGCTGTAATTAAGGAGATGCCACTCAGACACTAAATGAATTAATAAATTATGAATTAATGCTATAAATGTATTTTAAATAAACTGTTTCCACATTTCTAAATGCCGATTTAATGGAAATTTGGACCTACACACTGAAGTATGAATGGGGAATCACTAACCCAAGAACCATAGTGTTCAGGATTGGTTGCCAAGCCTGTCTACTCCTGTCAAATACAGTATCCCCTTCCAAGTAAAAGGTATGAACTAGTTTTTTTCCTGCAATAGTTGGCAACAAATTCTGATTTGAATGAAATCAGTTCTTCCTTTGCCTCATTATAATCTATTCTTCTACACAAAAGCCAGAGTACTTGTTTAATTTGTATGATCACTTAAATGTTTGATATACCAACAGCTATATTTTAGTTATAAAGCAATCCAAGACCAGAACATTGCCAATAATTTGCACCTACCTCCACCATTCCATCTACCTCCGTCCACCTCCCTCCTGCCTGAGGAAATATCTTACTGCTGTATTTATCATTTCCTTGCCTTTTTTGACACAGTTTTATCACATCATGCCTGAACAAAATATTATTTAGTTTTGCTTGTTTATTAACTTTACCAATGATGCATATAATTGTAGTTCATTCATTTTCCCTAATGTATAATACTGTAATGTGTGACTATGCACAATTTATCCTTTATCCTGTCAATGGACACTTGGGTAGTTTCCTGTCTCTCTGCTATTGTAAACAGTGTTACTCACAAAATTCTAATGCACAGCTCCTAGTACACTTGTATAAGAGTTTCTCTACCTAGGAGCTGTAGAGTATAAAGTTTAAACTTTCAAAATATTGCCAAATGGTTTTAAAAATCAGTTATACCAGTTAATATTCCCACTAGCAAGTTATAACAGTTCCTCATGATAATCATCCCCTGCAAAACTGTGTTAAATGGCACTTCTATAAATCTAGTAGGTGAACATAGTATCTCACTGTGGTCTTAATTTGCATTTCCTTGATTGTAATGAGGTGGTACAATGTTGAAAAGCAGTTTGACAGTTTCTTTTAAAATTGAAATATACTAAACCATATGATTCAGCAATTCCACTTTTAAGTATTTGTTCAAGAAAAATGAAAACATGTTCACAAAAAGACTTGTTTGTATACAAATGTTCATAGCAACTTTATTCATAATAATCAGAAAGCTGGAAACAACCCAAATGTCCATCAACTGGTAAATAAATAAACTGTGGTATAGTCAAACCATTACATATCACATAGCAATAAAAATAAATGAATTTGCTAATGCTTGAAACAACATAGATGATTGCACAGTACAGACATTACGCTGACTGAAAGGAGACAGATACAAATACAGATATGATATTAGTATGATTACATTGATATGAAGTTCTGGAACAGGTACAACTAATCTATGATACTAGAAATCAGATCAGTGGTCGCTAGAATGGAAAAGAGATCGACAGCAAAGCTGCAAGAGGGCACTTGTTGCAGTAATGGAAATGTTTGATACCTTGATTGGGGTAGTGGTTATATGAGTGTACACATTTGTCAAAACTCATCTGTGTATTTTACTGCATGTAAATGTACCTTGGACTTACCAAAAACAAAATAAAACATAAATCGATCATATCATTCCCCAGCTCCAAACCCAACATGGCTGCCCAAGACACTGAATGAATTAGCCTATACCCTCCAAACCTTGCCTATCATTCAATCCCTCATTACTACATTCCAGTCACATTGGCCTTCTCAATATTTATTAGAAATTCCCAAATTTCTTTAAAAAAATAAAATACAAGGTAAAAAAGTAAAGGAAGAAGAATCTAGAAACAGTAATAATCATAATGTGTGAACTTTATTTGGATTCTAATTCAAACAAAATGCAAGAGAAAATCATTTACAGCATTTGCGTTAGATTGATTGCATCAATAAACTCGATGAATGGCTTTCCTGAATTCACTCCACTTTGTCCTGAATCTTTGTAGTCCCCTCCCACTCTGACTTGCTTTGACCAATGGAATGGTAGCAAAGGTGAGGCAAGCAGAAGCTTGAAAAGCACTCACTCATTCTCACCTGCTCTCTTGCACAATTGGGGTTTGCTCTTACTTCTCTGCTTTCACCATGAAAACATGCCCAAGATTGCTTACTGGAGGAAAAAACATGTGGAGCAGAATCAAGATGGTCCAGTCCAGGCCCTAAATATGTGAAAAAGCCCAACCAAGATCAACAAAATCAACTACATCACCCACAGCTAACCACAGGTACATGAGTGAGTCCCTCCACGCCCAGCTTAGCACAACAGAAACACCCAGCTGTTCCACAGACTCCATGTTTGCTCTTGTAACTTCTGAGGTTTTGTGGTTGTTTGGAATACTGCATAATTGTGACAAGAGAAAACTGATAAAGCATGTTCAGACAACTGGAAGTTCAACACTGACTAGGTATTTGATGATATTAAGGAACCACTGTTAATTTTTTTCTAGTTATGATAATAATATTCTGGCCATATTGTTTAAAAGAGTCCTTATATTTTATACACACACTGAAATATTCTTAGATAAAATAATATGTCAAAATAATATGAAGGTGAGGTGGGATGGGAAGGCCTATCTTGCTCAGTTCTGATTTCCCAGCCACTAGAACACAGCTGGCTCACTGTAGGTGCTTAAAGAAAGAAATCAAACCACAGCTGACTGAACCAAGTTTCAAATGCACAAGTTAAGGCAATGAATATAGACTAAGTACAAGGGAGAAGAAACACCTCTCAGATATCCTCACAGAAATACAACCAAAAGGGGTACTCAATGCAGAGTGGCAAGCTGACCCAATCAAACTGTCTGTCCTGAAAATACACGAACGGTATAGTCAGAATGAGGAGAGCCACTTTGGCTTAGGTTGTTAACTACTAGCAGGCTGGTTTCTCCATAACAACCCTTGCATTTCCACTGTTTGCATCAGGTGTGAGTACAACCCCATTACAGTAACTTTCAGTGGTATGCACATATATCCTCAAAATAAATTCTCATTCAAAAGGTAATAAGTATTTTTCTTTGGGACCATAAAGACTTATCTAATCACAAGACAATGAAAAATCTGACCTTAATATGATCTTACACTAGTCACTGCTGTTGCACCTAAGACAATTTCTATTCTAGTGGGCTGCTCTGATTTACCCATTTGGAATAAAACCTCTAATGACTTAAGTATTAGAGCTGATTAATCATAATTAAATAAACATTTTCAAAGGACAATAGGTAACAGATGATAATCAGAACCTCAAAGCTTAAAATGAGAAGTGTATAAATTCTCAGACACCAACCACAAAATAATCATCTTTGTTCTCTCTCCCCATTCTCCCCACCCCTACATCCAACACCCCAGTCTCTTCATCTTTGCCATTCTGCCATCCATTCTCAATTTATCTCTTTCATTCCCTTTCTTTTTTCCTCCACACCCATTTCAATCCCTTTCTTATCCCCTCTTTCTTCCCTTCCCCTCCAAGCTTCCATTAAAATGAACTCATTCACATTTTTAAAATATTTATTAAATAATATATAAGAAATGAAAAATAAAACTATAAAAAGATATCATTTTTACCTATCAGACTGAGCATCTCCTTCCTGAGGGAGAGAAAAAGGCAAACATCAAGCTCACATTACAGAAGATGAGGCAAAGCCAAATGGGGGTTATCAATATGCAGATTTTACAAGTCTCCAGATGTGAATTGTCAGTCACAATGATTACCACAGCAATCTCACAAAAGCTATATATGAGAAACAAGAGTGCTGCTATAAGCATTCATTCTAAAAGCATTTGTTTAATGAGTTGGGGAAATTTTTGCAAACATATCCAACAATTTTCTTTCTCTTGTTTTTCAGATACTTGTCTCTCTTGTAACTAAACTATACATAGATCCTAAAGTTTTATGCCAGCAATCTTGCCATAAAACTAGTTTTACACTTGTGACCTCACCATCAACTTTCTGGCAATAATATCAGGTCACAGACTCTACAGAAAGACAGAAATATACACTCAGTAGGAATCTTGATATGTTCAGAAAATTAATTAGTATTTGGCATGCCGTTTAAAAAGCCTTTCATTCTGGTTCTGTCAAAAGCAGTCTGGCACATTTCTCTACAATACTAACAATCTGATGATTGGTAAACCAATGTTTTATTTAGGTCCTTTCTACAGTTCTTCAGTGTTGCATTTGCATACATACGTAAGAGCCAAGTCAAAAGCTGAGGTTCTAGATGAGGAAAGGGCATTTCATTTATAGATTAGCATCCTTTAATGCTTTTTTATGCTTTTAAGACTGTTTCCTATCGAATCAGACAACAGTAAGAAAGCAAACCAAGAACAAGAAAGTGCAGTCAAGTGTTCACAGCTGCAAAAAAGAGAAGTTACCTTGCAAATTTTCTTATTGTATTTTCAAAATCACTAATTTAAAAGAATAATCACCCCTGACCACATGTCAGATCCTATTTTTTTAAGGGATTTACATACCAAAGAGATAGGTTGATCATCCTCATTCTATAAATGGATAAAATGAGTATTATTAAGGTTAAATGGTTTCTCCAAGGTCACACAGTCGGCAAATAGCAGAGGAGGGATGCACATTCAGGTCTGATTCTAAAATCCTATACCCTTAACCACTATGCTACTCTTATTTTATTCTTTGTTATATATTGCATTACATCTGTAAAATTTACTCAACATAAAAATCTAGCTATATCAAGACACGTACTTTTGCAAGAATGAAATGTTTCTAATTTTATTTCTGTCACTTATATGACAGGTGACATGCACAGAAATTTTGGTTGTTCATTATTAATTTCCATAGAAATGCAGTTATAATCTACATTTAATAATAATCCTGGGCTTATTGCTAGGATAGTCCCCCATTTTGAGAGATGCCTATAATAGAGAAACTATTGCTAATAATTAAACATGGAAATACGAAACAAAAAAGAGAACACAAGTAAATTAAGAAAAAACAGCACTTTATGATTATAGAACATACATAAAAGGCTATACTTTAGTATGGAAAACACCAAGTCTGGACACTTGGTTATAATTTACAATAATCCAAATTAATCTAGATTCTGATTAGCAAAATGCAGACATGTACATGTGACAATCATTGTGGAGCCCAACAAAGCTACAGAATGAAACCAGGTGAAAAGATGTGAATAGGAAATTTGTTCTATTTTGAAGAAGGGCAAGATTTTCTAACTGCTGGGGTAAAATGACTGAATTCAAATGTTGAGACAGAATTTGGATTAATTTCTTGGTGCTGTTCTCCTTCATTCCCCTAGGACGAAAGATCATGTCACTCAACAGTGATACTTCCAGCCAATTAAAGAATGGGTTTGGGTTGCACCTCCAAGCTGGAAAGATTTCAGCTGTAATATAGGATCCACAACAACGGTAAAGTAAGGAAGAGTAGGTAAAATGAGCTCTTTCACACAGGCAGTCAGTCTCATGGGAAGGAAAGAGCCAAAGAATTAGCATTTCTGAACTTGACAAGTGAACGTCACAGTCACAGAGACTCTATATGCACCAGCAATAGTATTCTGCTCTGTCCCTTATATTACATCAGGTTTTAGGAACTATTTCTAGGTGTGCTCCATGTCAACCAAGGATTTTCCTTCTCCCATATGAACCAAAAACTTCTGTAGATTTTTAGCCTAATCGTTGCTTGTTCCCACTCTCCCATTTTGCTCACGTCACAGGGCTAGTGATTGGTAGTCTTATTCACAATACCCTACACAGCAGGCACTCAAAACAAACTGACCACTTTCATTATTCAGCAAGCAAGCAAGCATTTTTAAAATTAATCTACTGAGGTGAAATTCACATAACATAAAATTAACCATTTAAAGTGAATAATTCAGTGGCATTTAGTACGTTCACAATGCTGTGCAACCCCACCACTGCTCCAAAACACTTCCATCACTCCATAGTAAAACTCCATCCCCATTAAGCAGTTTCTCCCCATTTCCCCCTCTCCTTCAGCCCCTGGAAACCATCCATCTGTATTCTGTCTCTATGGATTTATCTGTTCTGGACGTTTCACTAAGTGGAATCATGCAATATATGACATTTGTGTCTAGCTTTTTTCACTTAGCATATGCTTTTAAGGTTCATCCATGTTGCAGTATGTATCACATATTCACTTCTTTTTATGATTGAATAATATTTTATTGTACATATATACCACAATGTGTTTATCCATTCACTCATTGACAGACACTTCCACCTATTGGCTAATATGAATAGTGCTATGAATATGTGTGTACCTGTATTTATTTGAGTGCTTGTTTTAAATTCTTTTGGGTATATACCTAGGAATTAAATTGCAAGATCATACGGTAATTCTACGTTTAACTTTTTGAAAAACTGCCAAACTGTTTCCCACAGCCAAGCAAGCATTTCTGAGCACCAACTGTGCATTAAAGTCCCTGATCTCATGAAGTTTACATTCTAGTAAGAAAAAAATAAATAAACAAGTTAATCACTAATTTTATTATATAGGTAAATATATATACATATAAGTGTCATGTCAGATGGTGGTAAGTGATGTGAAAAAATTAAGCAGAGTAGGGTACAGAGAGTTGTGGGAGGGTACTGTTTTATATAGGATGGTCAGGAAAAGCCTCTCTGATGTAAACAACATGAAATGAGATCATTAAGCATTTTTAGAATATCTCAATAGTCAGTGAAACATTATTTATTTTTTAAGAAACATTATTTCTTATATTACATTTTTCCAAAGTAATACTTTCCTCTTTTTGGCTTGAATAACGTTCCTTCCCTTTGTGAATTTTTTCTGAATGTTAATTCAGACTAGTATATTTATGTAAAGATTCTTGCTATTTATTTCGTACAACACAAAATAAAACCCACCTGGTGAATTTTGTTGATCACCAGTATGCCCTACGGTGACAAACCTACATTTCTGATATCATCACAGTTAGAGGTAATCACCAAATAAAATGCTGTGGAATGTCAGAACTCTATAGTAATTTCAAACCATTAATTTCCCAAAAGGATGTAACTAGCAAATTATGAATAACTCAGATAAAGTACTAAATCCAAAATGTGTGGAAAATACACTTCGCTAAGGGTTAGGAACCCCAGTTCTACTTCCTGCTTTACTACCTTGGCTAAGTCAGTTACCTCCTCTGTATCTCAATTTTCAAAAAGTGCAGTGGGAGTGGGGGGACAAGAGATGATGTCTAAGGTCCCTTCCAGTCTAAAGTTTAAGAAATACATTTGAGTAGTATATCTGGAAGCCTCTAAGAGGGAGCTAAAGGATCGCAAACACAGCTGTGCCTTGGCTGTCTTTAGTCAATTTAGTTGAGTGAAAAAATGGCTATCCATCCATATCGGACCTAGAGAATAGCCCCAGTTTAAACAGATGAATTGAGAAATCAGAAGTTTACAGCCCAAAACAAGGATCACCGTCCAAATTGCTAAGGAATTCTAGGATCAACATAATATATACTGAAGGGTAGTAATATACAGAAAGAATTATAAGTAATATACAGAAAGAATTATAAGCTTCTGTATAGTACTATATAGAAAGAATTATATTCAGCACAGACTATCATAAAGCTGTCTTCTGAATGCCTAGTACATGCCTGGTATAGTTAGGCAAAATATATATAATATATATCATCATACACATGTATATGAACATATATAGAAATACATATCTAATATGCATAAGCATCCTCACTCCCATTTTACACATGAGAAACTAAGACTTAGATCAAGTAAATGTTAACGATCACACAGACAGACGTAGTAAAAAGAAAGTGGGATTCTGATCCAGACAGGACTGAATGACTCAAAGTGCGCTATCACAGTGAAAGATCTTAACAATATGACTGAAGATACCATTCTTCACTTAAGTTCTTAATATTTTATTTATATTAATAAACCTAGGATGTAAACAAAACCCAAAATCCTAGCTAAAATCAAATCAACTTTCTTAAGTTTCTTTATCTAAAAGTTGCTTCCGTTATTCCTACATTCTAAATTCAAAACTATCTTTCAACTACTTAATTGACTTTTCTTTTTTTCACAGACAACATATCTTTTAGAACAAAATTCTCCATAACATATTTTCTACCTACACTCTCTCCCCAGGTGATTTCATTCAGTCCTATCATCTACATGCTATGACTCCCAAATTATATGTTGAGCCTTAACCTCTCCATTGAGGTGCAGACTCTCATATCCAATGGCCTCCAAAATGTTTCCAGTTAGATGTTTCAGAGCATCTCAACTTGAATAAAGACAAGACATTATTTTATCTTTTCCTTGCCATATCTGTTCGTTTTCTAATCTTCCTATTGCAATAAATAGCACCTCTATCCAACCGATCACTCAAGGCTAAAACTTAGGATTCATCCTTGATTCTTAACTTTCCCTCCTCCCCATATCCATCCTATCACCTAGCCCTATCAGCTCTACCACCAAAATATATTTAGAATCTGTCCTCTATTTTTTTTTTTTTTTTTTTTACTAATCAGCACTTTTTAAGGTTTTTAAAAAAATTTTTATTGGGGTATAAATGATTTACAACGTTGTGTTAATTTCAGGTGTATAGCGAAGTGAATCTGTTATACATATACATATATCCACTCTTTTTTATTAATTTTTTTTTTTGGCCACACTGCGTGTCATGTGGGATCTTAGTTCCCTGACCAGGGACCAAATCCACGCCCCCTGCAGTGGAAGCGCAGAATCTTAACCACTGGACCACCAGGGAAGTCCGTAGAACCTGTCCTTGTCTCTTCTTCTCTACTGCTCACCACCATCACTCACTCAAACTACGCAACAAGTCACCACCATCACTCACCACCATCACTCACTCAAACTATGCAACAAGAATCACCTCCTACCTGTTCTCCCTTTCTGACCCCCTATAATCCGCACAGTAGCCACAGTGATCTTTCCAAATCACTGATCAGATGATGGCACTGCCAGGCTTAAAACTCTTCAATGGCTTTCTACTGCACTTCAGTAAAACCCAAATGTCTTGCCATGTCCTACTACAAAACCTCATGACCTGGTCTCTTACCACACTCCCTTACATCATTTCCCATCGTAACTCTTCAGTCTCTGTGCTCCAGCATGCTGCTCTTTCTGTACCTCCAGTACACCAAGTTCATTTCTGTCTCAGGGTCTTTGTATTTGTGGTTTTCCCCTATCAGGAAACTTTGTCCCCAAATCTTTATGAAGCTAACTCCATCTTGTTATTCAGGTCTCAGTTTAAATGTTACCTCCACAGTGAGACCAAATCACTACCTCATCAAATAATTTATTTCTTTAGAGCATTATCACTATCTAGGATTATTTTTCTAGTGTATTTATCTAGCTTCCTCCCACAAAATTGTAAGTTCTTTGAGAGCAGAAATCTGGTTTGTTCTGCTTATTGTTGTATCCCAAGTACCTCAAAAACAAAAAATCCCTATTGCATAGCATGCACTTGATAAATATTTAATAAAGAAATGAATAAATGAACAATATTGACACAACAGACATAGTATCAATATTTTTTACAAGTCAAAATTATTGCTATACTACCCTATCAACTTGAAGGTAGAATCTATGTCTAATTCATCTTTCCATTTCCAGAGAACTTATACAGCACCTTGTATTATTGTAGGTTCTCAAAAAAAAGATTAAAATTAATGAAGGAAACTTTGTTCTAAAGTGTTTAAATATACTTAATTATATACTTATACTTAATTATATATACTTATATTGATATTTATTGAGCATTTAGTACATACCAGGCCTTGTTCTAAATGATTTATGAACGCCTACCAACTCTGTGAGATAAGAAATACCATTATTCACATTTGATTTGATATGCCTAACAACTCTGTGAGATAAGAAATACCATTATTCACATTTTACAGATGTAGGATCTAAACAAAAAGAGCTTAAGTAACTTGCCCAATGTAACACAACTACTAAGTAGCAGAGCTGAAATCTGAACCTAGACATTCCTCCCCAAGACAAATATTAGTATCAGCTAATTGAGGATTCTCAGAAAAAGCTTGCCATTTTATCTGTTTGAACTCATGACTCTTCAGAGAATTTGAGGTTCTACTAAACTTAAGTAAGCCAAAAGTTTATTTAGGTCATAGTTGTGACATAATCATTACTTGATATTAGAACAGAGTAACCTTCCAGAATAGTTTTCTCTGCTATGAGGTCCAGAGCAATGCCAGAAGAATCTTTGAGCAATGAAAGAACTCTACAGCATAAACTTAATTCATAATCACTGGAGGAAGAAATTGGGTTTATAGCTTACTATTAAGTACATGATCCAGTATGAAATTCAACAGCGTACTGAAGAAGTGTAAAAAATTCTTAAATGTTTGGCTAATATAAAAAAGTGATATGAAATATACTACTTCACAACAGGAATTGTGAAGGTTATGAGGTTAGTATGAGTTAGTATAAGGTTATGTTTTTTCATAATATATAATTCAACTTTGTGAAGACTGATAAGCAATATCCTTTTGTCCTTGCTCTTCCAAAGCTGCTATAGTCATTATGCATCACCCCCAAAATTTTATTGAAAGTTTTATGATTCTAGCACTTGAGAATATCAAACTTTTTCATAAAAACAGGCAAACCCCGTAGTTGGTCATTTTTAATATCTGGAGCTCCTCCGATCCTTCCCTGGAAGCCTAAGGGGTAGACAACCTCAGCAATGTTCCCTATACACACGCCTCATGTCTGACTCTACGATTATTCTCTTCCCCGGCTCCCCAGGTCCTCTACCAAAGATCTACCCTATGGATATTAAACTCATGATAGACTGGGGCCAGAGAGGAAAACCCTCCATAAGTCTAAGCCCAAAAGAACCTCGAATGACAAAATTATATAGATTTGTACCGAAATAATTCAATGAAAGTATATAGTAAGAAGAGTAAGTAAGCAAAAGGTAAAGAGAAAAGAATAGCAGATAAACCTCACAACTATTCTCAGAAATCTGAATACTCTTCTGGGTTATCTTAGAATCCTCAAACATGATTTATGTGTCTGATCTGTCTCCTCAGCTTGACACTAAGTACACCGAATAGCATCACATCTGTAAATCTCCTTAATAAAAATATCTGTAAACTGCTCCCCCTAGAATGCTCCTCAAAGTCCAGTATATTTTTACTACCCTGTCAGTTTTCTGCCATGATATTATGACAGGGTTATTTCATTTTAAAGGTTACCATTCCTTCAACTGCCAGGTATCAGCTATCACAGGAGCAAATAATGGAGTAGTATTTCTGTAATCTACATAGAGTCAACATTTTTTTAAAGGTTGTGAGTGAATGAAATGATCAAACAATTCTAAAACCCAGTCTGATGAGAAAATTAGAAAAGACTACCAAATCTTAGGAAAAATAAAATCCTTCCATTGTTAAACTAGTATCGTATCATGACTGAATCAAGCCATTTTGTTATATTTCATTTTTAGTTATATGGAAGTCAATATACTACATATATTATAAAATAATCTGAAAACCAAAATAATCTATACAAGGGACTTTTATATTGCCTTTATTTAATTTTAATATTAAAATACAAACTGCTATCTTAACATGACGTATCTGCTTAATTCCTAATTAACTTCATTTCCATCCATTCTTTCCCATATCTTTTCTCGTTTGGTTAGCTTTAAATATACTCATGCCAATTCTCCATGTCTCACCAGCATGATTAAAAATTTTTTATACAACATTGGTATGGGAAATGATTGATAACAATCTTATTTTTTTCAGACTGATTCCTTGCTGGGTCTGTGGGGTGGTAAAAATGTTAAAAGTGATTTAAAAGCTAGTTTTTCTGAAATCCTACTTTTTCAGATGAATATCAAAAGAGAAAGAAAATGAGCATGTAGTCATTTATCTTTAAAATGAGAAGTCCACACTGTGAAAATAAAGAAAAATACAAAGAGACTGAGTAACAAACTGCTCTAGCCATTTCCTGCAAAGAAATTACATTTGTGATTATAACTATCAAAATTATAGAAAACAACTCCCTGTTCTTCAAAAAGCACTAAAATATGGCTCCAAAATCATAAGTATTATTAGTTTTAAAATGTAAAGGTTTTAAGAGCAAAATCATGCTATTAATAAATTTAAGTAGTGAGCTGTTATGCTGGAAGACAACTGTGGTAAGATATACACAATACTAACCCATCTTGCCAAAAAAAGACACAGAGTAATAAAAACAAGTATAAAAGAAAATTGATTAAATCACTTTAAAAGAGGGGTTGATGCTTTCAAAATTCTTTAGTATGGAATTTTCTTCCTATGGGATATTGTACAAATGTCTTTGTCTTGTCTAAAGTGTACTAAAATTACAAATACACTCTCATACTGAGGAAAATTGCTTTTACTTATCAGGTTGAAAGAAACAAGGAAGCCTTGGAAAAACAGATATTTCCAGGGAAGAAAAGTAAAGCAGGAAAGTGAAGGTGTAATAAAAGGACTATAATCAGAGATATGGGAGGAAGACAAACTGCATTAATTAATTTTCTTTAAGAAATGAGACTAGCTGCACACTGAGATGAATTGTCTCATTTTGCCAAGTGTCCCAAGTGGCAAAGTCAAACAAATAACTCTGTAATTCTTCATCAAGTTTAACCATTTGAAGACTGCCAAAGTGGGGTAGGGAGAATCCTTCAAATCTCATGAGAATTACGACTAATCAACTTTTTTACGTGTAATTTTCAGTATCTTCCTTTGTTGAAATAACCATGTACCAAATGGAAATGGTATAAAAACAGAGCAAAACCAAATAAGATAAACAGCAGGAAGGGTATACTCTTCATGGGAGGCCAAACTGGACAGAGCAAAGCCTTTCAAATCCCTTAGAACTGGGTTTAAATTCTGACTCTTCCACTTCCTAATTAAACGACTATGTCATTTGTTTAATCTCTCAAGTCTCAATTTCCACAAATGTACAAAATGAAGGATACATCAGTTCTGCAGGAATGCTGTGAGATTAAAGATGGCTGTGATTTAAATATCATATATATAAAGTACCTAGCTCTTTCCTTAGTAAATGTCAATTCCTCCAATAAAGTACACAAGTCAGGCAAATATTTATTTAAACATTGGGATATACTTTTAAATGATCAAAGTTTTGAGTATACTGTGTGATCTTCTGAAGCCAAATGACTTTCACTCGACATTTAGTTGAGAAATTTAGTCTTCAATTTTTATGTATTGATACTTTCATACAGAGGTATAAACTTATGGAAAGATTTGTTGTAAATTTCTTTTTCCTTTAGACATAACTTTTTTTTCCTCAGCCCCACTAAAAGATAAAGTTTTAAATCAAAGCCTAGATTTAACAGTACACGGGGCATTTTTTCCAAAATGAAAATAGCTTTATCATTTTTATCATTATAAAATTACTAAATTATCCTGATTTTTAAAAACTGGATATTACAAAAATATCAGAAAGAATAAATTTTTGAGATCATTTGAAATCCTTTCACCTAGAGATAATAGTGATTAAGATTATGACTTCTAAACATACACACATACCCCCATCTTAGACTTCTTTCTCTGTATAAATGTATATATAGGTTTTAATAAAAACTAAGACAGTAATACCCTTTGAATAGGTTTTGGATGTCTTTTTTTTTTTTTTTCTGGCCATACCGCACAGCTTGTGAGATCTTAGTTCCCCAACCAGGGATGGAACCCAGGTCCCGTGCAGTGGAAGCTCGGAGTCCTAACCACTGGAATGCCAGGGAATTCCCTGGGTGTCTTTTATTAACTGTACAAAATCATAAGAAAAACACTTATAAATAGAAATAAATAAGAAAGAAAGAAATAAAACTTCCACAATCCCAACACCTTAAATGTTTCTATTTTTGCCACTTCCATTTCTAATGCTTGTCCATATAAATATGAAACTGACATAATTATAATCATAAAAGACACAATTTTATATTCTTTCTTTATCCATTGTAAGCATGTTCTATGTTGCTACATGAAAAAACTTAAGTAGAATACAGCAAATGAGATACTTTGTCATAAGAACTAATATCAAAGTATCCTTCCTGATTGTGATTTATAAAGCCAATTCCTCATTCTTGGAAATGATCGTTTTAATAACAAACATACCTAGCTTTATTTTTTAAGGTTTTGTACTTTGTTGCTATGGAGATTAAATGCAATGGGAGGTGAAAACTCTTGGTAAACCTGGATTATATGAATGTAACATATCATTACTATCAGTCGAACATAGTAGGTTCTGAAAGAACATTTCAAGTATATATGCTGTCTCTTGATATTTGTAGGAATTAATTTTCTAGGACTTTTTTTTCCATGGCAAACAAGACTCTTCCTCTATTCTAAAAATAGATCAGGATATGTTATAAAAAATACATTTTAATATATTTCTGGGTTTGCAAGCAAGTAAGGGAAAGTTCTAAGGGGGAGAAAGGAAGAAGGAGCTGAAATAGAATAGGGGGCACAGAAGAACTAAACTTGGATGAACAGAATGAGAATCTCCTGCCTCAAAATTCAGCCCAGACTCTTGAATGCTGCTAAAGATCTATATGGTCCCAGATCTATAGAATCCTTAGCTTCAGACAGAAATAAATGCAAATTCTCCCTGAAATAAACAATCTCCAATTTAGGCCCTAAGGATTCTCACAGATTAAGTTCAAATATGCACTAAGAATTTGTTTTTAAAAATCACTAAACCACTCAAGGAAATAAGCCACCATGAGTGAGAGTAAAAACAATATGACAGATTTAAACTTTCAGTGTATTATTGTTTTTTTATAAAAGAAAGCTATATTTTATCACTACATTAAAAGATATTTACCTTTCCACAAGGTCAGAATTCAAATGTTTGTGTTCTATGACACAACCATAACTATCAAGGATCTGAAGAACATATTCCTCCAAAATCTCACCTTGAAAGCACTGAAATCTCACCCTGAAATTTCATCCTTCATAAATTGAAGCTTGATTTTTAAAATAGCCATGAAATTAAAAACAAACAAACAAACAAAAACATTCATCTCTATCTTTTTGTTCTTAACTGTCTAAGCAGGGATCAAGGGAAACAATAGCCCTTTTTTTTTTTTTTTTTTTGAGTAATTAAGTCTACATTACAGTACGGTTAGTAAAGAAAGGCTAAGTTACACCACAGCAACACAACCTCCAAATCACTGAGGCTTTAAGTAAGAAGGTTTTTTTCCTGCCCTCCCTGCAGGTCCACTGCTCTGCTCTTTAGTCCTCACACAGGAATACAGGCTGCAAGAGCTTCTATCGTGTAGAACAAGACAGATCACAAGATAGAAGAGAACATGGCACATGGCAAATTGTGAGCCTATCCCTTGACATTTACTTGGTCAGAGCAAGT
The DNA here is from genome assembly GCF_951394435.1 of Stenella coeruleoalba. Lineage (NCBI taxonomy): Eukaryota > Metazoa > Chordata > Mammalia > Artiodactyla > Delphinidae > Stenella > Stenella coeruleoalba. The sequence continues at coordinate 68,273,514 of NC_137160.1, read as the reverse complement.
CATATGACCATGCCTAAATTCAAGGGGTAGGGAAGTACCAGCCTACCACGTGCCTAGAATGAGGAGAACCAGAAATACTGAACAGCACTAAGGGACACCACATACAGTTATTTCAACTCACCTCCATTAGCAATATAAACAAAGAAATGCTGAACTGAATGCAGTTGAAAGTTTATGTAATAATTCCACTGCTAGGTTTCCGTGGAGAACTACAAGGTGGTCTCAGAGAAGTGTGGGCTTGACAACAGCCTCAGGCGTTCACTGTTTCAAGACACTAGGCTCCCTTATCAATTGAGTAAATGCAGCAGTTATCCGGGGCTCTACTCTTCCAAGTAATTTACCCCTCTTACTTAATGTTTCTCTAATCAGAGAAGAAAATGGTTGACATACCACAATAGACAGAAGTCAAATAAAAATCACCATTATATACTGTGTACTTAAAAGAAATTCCTCTGATATCACTAGCAATGCCTTTTTGCCTAAAACATAAAAGTCAATCATATAGTAGTTTAAGCCCCTTTTAGTCTAGAAGGTTTTTTTAAAGACATGGGCAATAAAACTGTCAAGCTTTTAAACTTTAGGAATGATCTTTGAAATCCTCAGCCTTGTCATTTCTTCCTGCCCCCTTGCTTCTCTCCCTCCTATCTCTTTGTCTCTCTTTTTCTCCTCATTGAAGGTAAATGATAAAAGATATTTTTAAGAGTTTCTCTTAAGGAGAGCACTGTCTTGGTTTAAGAAAATATCCTAATATGTAGATGGTTTGAAGAGGGTAAAGTCAAGATAGCCAAACTGTTGCTCATAAGAAGTTAATGGGATCTAGGGGAAGATGGCGGAAAAGTAAGACACGGAGATCACCTTCCTCCCCACAGATACATCAGAAATACATCTACATGTGGAACAACTCCTACAGAACACCTACTGAACGCTGGCAGAAGACCTCGGACCTCCCAAAAGGCAAGAAACTCCCCCATGTACCTGGGTAGGGCAAAAGAATAAAAAGAGACAAAAGAATAGGGACGGAACCTGCACGTCTGGGAGGGAGCTGTGAAGGAGGAAAACTTTCCACACACTAGAAGCCCCTTCGCGGGCGGAGACTGCGTGTGGCGGAGAGGGGGAGCTTCGAAGCCGCGGAGGAGAGCACAGCAACAGTGGTGCCGGGGGCAAAGCGGAGAGATTCCCGCACAGAGGATCGGTGCTGACCAGCACTCACCAGCCCGAGAGGCTTGTCTGCTCACCCGCCGGGGCGGGCGGGGCTGGGAGATGAGGCCTGGGCTTCAGTTGGAGCGCAGGGAGAGGGCTGGCGGTGTGAACACAGCCTAAAGGGGTTAGTGCACCACGGCTAGCCAGGAGGGAGTCCGGGAAAAAGTGGGGACCTGCCGAAGAGGCAAGAGACTTTTTTTTCCCTCTTTGTTTCCTGGTACTCTAGGAGAGGGGATTAAGAGCGCTGCTTAAAGGAGCTCCACAGATGGGCGCGAGCCGCGGCTAACAGCGCGGACCCCAGAGACGGGCATGAGACGCTAAGGCTGCTGCTGCCGCCACCAAGAAGCCTGTGTGGGAGCATAGGTCACACTCTCCACACCTCCCTTCCGGGGAGCCTGTGCAGCCCGCCACTGCCAGGGTCCCGGAATCCATGGACAACTTCCCCGGGAGAACGCACTGCGTGCCTCAGGCTGGTGCAACGTCACGCCAGCCTCTGCCGCCGCAGGCTCGCCCTGCACTCCGTACCCCTCCCTCCCCCCCAGCCTAAGTGAGCCGGAGCCCCCAAATCCGTGGCTCCTTTAACCGCGTCCTGTCTGAGCAAAGAACAGACGCCCTCCAGCGACCTACACGCAGCGGCGGGGCCAAATCCAAAGCTGAACCCCACGAGCTGTGCGAACAAAGAAGAGAAGGGGAAATCTCTCCCAGCAGCCTCAGGAGCATCGGATTAAATCTCCACCATCAACTTGATGAACCCTGCATCTGTGGAATACCTGAATAGACAACGAATCATCCCAAATTGAGGAGGTGGACTTTGAGAGCAAGATTTATTATTTTTTCCCCTTTTCCTATTTTTGTGAGTGTGTATGTGTATGCTTCTGTGTGAGATTTTGTCTGTATAGCTTTGCTTTCACCATTTCTCCTAGGGTTCTATCCGTCCGTTTTTGTTTATTTTTAATTAAAAAAAAATTTTTTCTTAATTTTTTTTTACTTTAATAACTTTATTTTATTTTACCTTACTTTATTTTATGTTCTTTTATCCTCTTTCTTGCTTTTTACTTTATCTCCCTTTTATTCTGAGCCGTGTGGATGAAAGGCTCTTGGTGCTGCAGCCAGGAGTCAGTACTGTGCCTCTGAGGTGAGAGAGCCAACTTCAGGACACTGGTCCACAAGAGACCTCCCAGCTCCACATAATATCAAATGGCGAAAATCTCCCAGAGATCTCCATCTCAACAACACCACCCAGCTTCACTCAATGACCAGCAAGCTACAGTGCTGGACACCCTATGCCAAACAACTAACAAGACAGGAACACAACCACACCCATTAGCAGAGAGGCTGCCTAAAATAATAGTAAGTCCACAGACACCTCAAAACACACCACCAGACGTGGACCTGCCCACCAGAAAGACAAGATCCAGCCTCATCCACCAGAACACAGGCACTAGTCCCCTCCACCAGGAAGCCTACACAACCCATTGAACCAACTTTAGCCACTGGGGACAAACACCAAAAACAACGGGAACTACGAACCTGCAGGCTGCAAAAAGGAGACCGCAAACACAGTAAGATAAGCAAAATGAGAAGACAGAAAAACACACAGCAGATGAAGAAGCAAGATAAAAACCCACCAGACCTAACAAATGAAGAGGAAAGAGGCAGTCTACCTGAAAAATAATTCAGAATAATGATAGTAAAGATTATCCAAAATCTTGGAAACAGAATAGACAAAATGCAAGAAACATTTAACAAGGACCTAGAATAACTAAAGATGAAACAAGCAATGATGAACAACACAATAAATGAAATTAAAAATACTCCAGATGGGATCAATAGCAGAATAACTGAGGCAGAAGAACGGATAAGTGACCTGGAAGATAAAATAGTGGAAATAACTACTGCAGAGCAGAATAAAGAAAAAAGAATGAAAAGAACTGAGGACAGTCTCAGAGACCTCTGGGACAACATTAAATGCACTAATATTCGAATTATATGGGTTCCAGAAGAAGAAGAGAAAAAGAAAGGGGCTGAGAAAATATTTGAAGAGATTATAGTTGAAAACTTCCCTAATATGGGAAAGGAAATAGTTAATCAAGTCCAGGAAGCACAGAGAGTCCCATACAGGATAAATCCAAGGAGAAATATGCCAAGACACATATTAATCAAACTGTCAAAAATTAAATACAAAGAAAACATATTAAAAGCAGCAAGGGAAAAACAACAAATAACACACAAGGGAATCCCCATAAGGTTAACAGCTGATCTTTCAGCAGAAACTCTGCAAGCCAGAAGGGACTGGCAGGACATATTTAAAGTGATGAAGGAGAAAAACCTACAACCAAGATTACCCTACCCAGCAAGGATCTCATTCAGATTTGATGGAGAAATTAAAACCTTTACAGACAAGCAAAACCTGAGAGAGTTCAGCACCACCAAACTAGCTTCACAACAAATGCTAAAGGATCTTCTCCAGGCAAGAAACACAAGAGAAGGAAAAGACCTACAATAACAAACCCAAAACAATTAAGAAAATGGGAATAGGAACATACATATCGATAATTACCTTAACTGTAAATAGATTAAATGCTCCCACCAAAAGACATAGACTGCCTGAATGGATACAAAAACAAGACCCATATATATGCTGTCTACAAGAGACCCACTTCAGACCTAGAGACACATACAGACTGAAAGTAATGGGATGGAAAAAGATATTCCATGCAAATGGAAACCAAAAGAAAGCTGGAGTAGCAATTCTCATGTCAGACAAAATAGACTTTAAAATAAAGACTATTAGAAGAGACAAAGAAGGACACTACATAATGATCAAGAGATCGATCCAAGAAGAAGATACAACAATTGTAAATATTTATGCACCCAACACAGGAGCACCTCAATACGTAAGGCAAATACTAACAGCCATAAAAAGGGAAATTGACAGTAACACATTCATAGTAGGGGACTTTAACACCCCACTTTCACCAATGGACAGCTCATCCAAAATGAAAATAAATAAGGAAACACAAGCTTTAAATGATACATTAAACAAGATGGACTTAATTGATATTTTTAGGACATTCCATCCAAAAACAACAGAATACACGTTTTTCTCAAGTGCTCATGGAATATTCTCCATGATAGATCATATCTTGGGTCACAAATCAAGCCTTGGTAAATTTAAGAAAATTGAAATCGTATCAAGTATCTTTTCTGACCACAACGCTATGAGACTAGATATCAATTACAGGAAAAGATCTGTAAAAAATACAAACACATGGAGGCTAAACAATACACTACTTAATAACGAAGTGATCACTCAAGAAATCAAAGAGGAAATCAAAAAATACCTAGAAACAAATGACAATGGAGACACGACGACCCAAAACCTATGGGATGCAGCAAAAGCAGTTCTAAGAGGGAAGTTTATAGCAATACAATCCTACCTTAAGAAACAGGAAACATCTCGAATAAACAACCTAACCTTGTACCTAAAGGAATTCAAGAAAGAAGAACAAAAAAATCCCAAAGTTAGCAGAAGGAAAGAAATCATAAAGATCAGATCAGAAATAAATGAAAAAGAAATGAAGGAAACGATAGCAAAGATCAATAAAACTAAAAGCTGGTTCTTTGAGAAGATAAACAAAATTGATAAACCATTAGCCAGACTCATCAAGAAAAAAAGGGAGAAGACTCAAATCAATAGAATTAGAAGTGAAAAAGGAGAAGTAACAACTGACACTGCAGAAATACAAAAGATCATGAGAGATTACTACAAGCAACTCTATGCCAATAAAATGGACAACCTGGAAGAAATGGACAAATTCTTAGAAATGCACAACCTGCCAAGACTGAATCAGGAAAAAATAGAAAATATGAACAGACCAACCACAAGCACTGAAATTGAAACTGTGATTAAAAATCTTCCAACAAACAAAAGCCCAGGACCAGATGGCTTCACAGGCGAATTCTATCAAACATTTAGAGAAGAGCTAACACCTATCCTTCTCAAACTCTTCCAGAATATAGCAGACGGAGGAACACTCCCAAACTCATTCTGCGAGACCACCATCAACCTGATACCAAAACCAGACAAGGATGTCACAAAGAAAGAAAACTACAGGCCAATATCACTGATGAACATAGATGCAAAAATCCTCAACAAAATACTAGCAAACAGAATCCAACAGCACATTAAAAGGATCATACACAATGATCAAGTGGGGTTTATTCCAGGAATGCAAGGATTCTTCAATATACGCAAATCAATCAACGTGATACACCATATTAACAAATTGAAGGATAGAAACCATATGGTCATCTAAATAGATGCAGAGAAAGCTTTCGACAAAATGCAACACCCATTTATGATAAAAACCCTGCAGAAAGTAGGTATAGAGAGAACTTTCCTCAACATAATAAAGGCCATATATGACAAACCCACAGCCAACATCGTCCTCAAAGGTGAAAAACTGAAAGCATTTCCACTACGATCAGGAACAAGACAAGGTTGCCCACTCTCACCACTCTTATTCAACATAGTTTTGGAAGTTTTAGCCACAGCAATCAGAGAAGAAAAGGAAATAAAAGGAATCCAAATCAGAAAAGAAGAAGTAAAGCTGTCACTGTCTGCAGATGACATGATACTATACACATAGAGAATCCTAAAGATGCTACCAGATAACTACTAGAGCTAATCAATTAATTTCGTTAAGTAGCAGGATGCAAAATTAATGCACAGAAATCTCTGGCATTCCTATACACTAATGATGAAAAATCTCAAAGTGAAATGAAGAAAACACTCCCATTTACCACTGCAACAAAAAGAATAAAATATCTAGGAATAAACCTACCTAAGGAGACAAAAGACGTGTATGCAGAAAATTATAAGACACTGATGAAAGAAATTAAAGATGGTACAAATAGATGCAGAGATATACCATGTTCTTGGATTGGAAGAATCAACATTGTGAAAATGACTCTACTACCCAAAGCAATCTACAGATTCAATGCAATCCCTATCAAACTACCACTGGCATTTTTCACAGAACTAGAACAAAAATTTTCACAATTTGTATGGAAACACAAAAGACCCCGAATAGCCAAAGCAATCTTGAGAACGAAAAACGGAGCTGGAGGAATCAGTCTCCCTGACTTCAGACTATACTACAAAGCTACAATAATCAAGACAGTATGGTACTGGCAAAAACAGAAATATAGATCAATGGAACAGGATAGAAAGCCCAGAGATAAACCCACGCATATATGGTCACCTTATCTTTGATAAAGGAGGTAGGAATGTACAGTGGAGAAAGGACAGCCTCTTCAATAAGTGGTGCTGGGAAGACTGACGGTACATGTAAAAGTATGAGATTAGAACACTCCCTAACACCATACACAAAAATAAGCTCAAAACGGATTAAAGACCTAAATGTAAGGCCAGAAACTATCAAACTCTTAGAGGAAAACATAGGCAGAACACTCTATGACATAAATCACAGCAAGATTCTTTTTGACCCACCTCCTAGAGAAATGGAAATAAAAACTAAAATAAACAAATGGGACCTAATGAAACTTCAAAGCTTCTGCACAGCAAAGGAAACCATAAACAAGACCAAAAGACAACCCTCAGAATGGGAGAAAATATTTGAAAATGAAGCAACTGACAAATGATTAATCTCCAAATTTTACAAGCAGCTCATGCAGCTCAATAACAAAAAAACAAACAACCCAATCCAAAACTGGGTAGAAGACCTAAATAGACATTTCTCCAAAGAAGATATACAGACTGCCAACAAACACATGAAAGAATGTTCAACATCATTAATCGTTAGAGAAATGCAAATCAAAACGACAATGAGATATCATCTCATACCAGTCAGAATGGCCATGATCAAAAAATCTAGAAACAATAAATGCTGTAGAGGGTGTGGAGAAAAGGGAACACTCTTGCACTGTTGGTGGGAATGTAAATTGACACAGCCACTATGGAAAACAGTATGGAGGTTCCTTAAAAAACTACAAATAGAACTACCATATGACCCAGCAATCCCACTACTGGGCATATACCCTGAGAAAACCATAATTCAAAAAGAGTCATGTACCAAAATGTTCATTGAAGCTCAATTTACAATAGCCAGGAGATGGAAACAATCTAAGTGTCCATCATCGAATGAATGGATAAAGAAGATGTGGCATATATATACAATGGAATATTACTCAGCCATAAAAAGAAACGAAATTGAGCTATTTGTAATGAGGTGGATGGATCTAAAGTCTGTCATACAGAGTGAAGTAAGTCAGAAAGAGAAAAACAAATACTGTATGCTAACACATATATATGGAATATAAGGGGAAAAAATGTCATGAAGAACCTAGGGGTAAGACAGGAATAAAGACACAGACCTACTAGAGAATGGACTTGAGGACATGGGGAAGGGGAAGGGGAAGCTGTGACAAAAAGAGAGAGAGTGCATGGACATATATACACTACCAAACGTAAAATAGATAGTTAGTGGGAAGCAGCCGCATAGCACAGGGAGATCAGCTCGGTGCTTTGTGACCACCTAGAGGGGTGGGGTAGGGAGGGTGGGAGGGAGGGAGACACAAGAGGGAAGAGATATGGGAACATATGTATATGTATTCATATGTTCCCATATGAATTCACTTTGTTATAAAGCAGAAACTAACACACCATTGTAAAGCAATTATACTCCAATAAAGCATTAAAAAAAAAGTGAAGTTAATGGGTGGCTTCTAGTTAAAGATAACAGATTAAATATAAGTAGTTAGTGCAAAAAAAAAAAGACTGTAAAACTAAAATGAGAGAGTTTGTCATAAATCCACAAGGAAAAAAAAAAAAGAACCAACCTGGAACAGAAAGAAAAACAGAGCAACAATAACTTGGAAGCTGTAAAGTCAAAGAACTAGTTGTAACAGACTAAGCATATCCAAGAAAGTAATCCAACAGTAGAGAAAGCTAAGAAATAACCAATTTACAACAATGAATCTCCCAAAGGGTTGGGAAGCAATAGCACCAGGTACTTCTGAAAAAAAAGATGTGGCAGTTGGTTTAAAAATAGGACTGGGGAATTCCCTGGCGGTCCAGTGGTTAGGACTCCGTGCTTTCACTGCCAAGGGCCCGGGGAACTAAGATCCCACAAGCTGCGCAGCATGGCCAAAAAAGAAAAAAAAAAAAAAGGAAAAGGAAGGACTGGCTGAAAATCTGTGTAAGAAGCTCTGGAATATAGACTGTGGTCTCTAAATATCATGTCCCCAAAAAGGAACAGAATTCCCTAGCGAAATGGCTGATTCCAGGTCTGAGACAGAAAATGTACAAAATGTGCCCAAAACATCTTGTCATTCCAAAATACAAGATAGCTTTCAAAGATCATTGGAGTCATGTCAAAGGACTCAGAAGCCAACTTGAAGAGGCTTCAAGGCCCAAAGATTGGTCACTGACAAGGATAATAATGGTAACAGACTGACACACATTGAGTCCACTTAAGTACAAGGGTCCATGATAATACTTGAAAAAAGAAAAAAAATTCACTAGTCTCCTTTGGAGGACATGAAGGAACCAATTCATAACTGTGAAAATAGGAAAAAAAGAGAAAGAAACATTCATCCTGCTTTTCTATAGGAACCACATCACAGGTAACCAAATAACTGATAAGTGGAAGACTGCTTTATAGAAGTTTTCTAGCTAATAAACGCAGATGGAATAAAATTATTTAGAGTATCTTCATTCTGCAACCCCAAATTCATTTAAGGATCTAGGCAATGATCATCAGTGGCTGCTAACACAAAAAGAGAAAACAAGGCATTAGTGCCTCATGATAGACATGCAACAACACTTCTGAGGTAGTCTCCCCACCCCCCAAATTGCAATAAAGAGTCTGACAAAGCATCTAAATCCAACTCTCAGGGTTTTTTTTTTTGTTTTTGTTGTTGTTGTTGTTGTTGTTTGCAGTAGGCGGGCCTCTCACTGCTGTGGCCTCTCCCGTTGCAGAGCACAGGCTCCTGACGCGCAGCCTAAGCGGTCATGGCCCATGGGCCCAGCCGCTCCGCGGCATGTGGGATCCTCCCGGACCAGGGCACGAACCCACATCCCCTGCATTGGCAGGCTGACTCTCAACCACTGCGCCACCAGGGAAGCCCCAACTCTCAGTTTTTAGGAGACAGAAGAGACACCATAACCACAGGGATACAATCAGCAAAGTCCAGAATGAAAAACTATATGACAATTGACTCTGTTTCTTCAACAAGTATTTGCCAGGGGAAGGGAAAACAAGAGAGCAAGAGAGCCAGAGTGATTGAGAGCAAGGGCACATACAAGAGAAAAAGAGAGAGTGAAAGTGAGAGAGAGAGAAATTAAGAGACTTAAGAGCAATATATGGATATTAATTTACATCATGAGTCAAACAAACATGCTATGCGGTGGAAATAGGACCATTACTGAAACAATGAGGGAAATCTGAACACTGATTAAACTATCTGTAAAGAGAAATGACTGTTTATTATTTATGTGTGATGATGATATTGTAATTATGCTCCTTGTTTTTAAAAATGCCTTTTTCCTTTAGAGATATATATAGAAATATTTATGAATTAAATAATGATGTCTAGGACTGCTTCAAAATAACAGATAAAAAATGATTGGACATGAGTTAGTAACTATACATGCAAACTGTTCTCTCTCTTCTTGTATATGCTTGAAATATTCACAGTGAAAACTTTAAAAAGCAGTTAGATACTCCCCTACCCAGATACCTATTTTCAAACTATGTCATAACTCCTCCCCCTATACCAGCAGAAGATAGCACAGATTTATCCTCTGGAGAGGTTAAAACACTTGGGTCTCTGATATAAAGGACACCAGGAACAGTTAGGTGTAGGATACTGCATGAAATAAGAATTACTTGAAAGTTTACTTGGTGAATGTTGAGATTCTTCTCTAACCTCCTTCTCCTACTTGACTTCAAAAGCATTGGAAGGCAGAAAAATACCCTTTGGGCCAGAAATTGAAATAGTCTTCACTATAGAACCTCACAAGCCCAACATAAGAGACCTAAAGACACTGACATCATGAGTTCCTCCCAGGGAAACAGCCCAGTCACTCACTCTGTGGTGATGACTTGGAAGAAACAAACTGAGGGAGAAAGTTTCAAAACTACCCTTTGAGAGATGAGAAAATATTACATTTAAAAAACAAGAATGGATGCTAAAAAGAAAAGAGAGACTAACCAGAGAACAAAGGTCTTATAAAATATAAGATAGAAATGAAAAAACTAAACAGAAGGGTTGGATGATAAAATTGAAGAAATACTGCAGAAAACAGATTAAGGAACAAGAGAGATGGAAAATGAGAGAGACAAATATCAGAAGATTAGCTAATGAGATTTGATATCTGAATAAAAGTAGTTAAAAAAAGAAAACAGAGAAAACCATAAAAATGAAATCATTAACAAAATCATTCAAGGAAATTTGCCAGAATTAAAGTACATGGGTTTTTAGATTGGGAGTTATCCATCAAGTGTCCTGCACAGTTGATGAAAACCAATTCTTCCTAGACAACAATTAAGATTCTATACACTTCCTAAGAAAGTTTCCATATAAATGATAAAGGTTTTAAATTGCATCAGGATTCTCAACATCAAAAAGAGAAGAGGACAATGGCTAAATCAATTTCTTCAAAATTCAGAGGGGAAAATAATTCCCAACCTAGAATACCATAACCAGTCAAACTATTCATCTCCTGTGAGAGTAAAATAAAGACATTTTCAGCAATGCATGCAAATTTTCAGCTATAAGATGAATAAGGTCTGAGGAGCTCATGTAAAACATACTGACTACAGTCAATAACACTGTATTATATAATTAAAATTTGCTAAGAGAGTAGAACTTAAGTGTTCTCACCAAAACTAAATAAATAAATATGTGAGGTGATGGATATGTTAATTAACTAGGTGGGGAGAATCCTTTCACAATGTATACATATGTCAAATCACCACCATGTACTTTAAATATCTTAGAAATTTATTTTTCAGTATCTTGATAAAGCTGAAAAATAATAATATATCTTACTTCTAACACCTTTCCAAACAATACAAATAGGATGTATTGAATAAATATTTGTTCAATTGATGTGCTAACCCTTTGGAGAGCCTGCAAAAGTGAGAGAAGTCTCCAGGAAGGAACCATCACCACCTAAACCTAAAAGACTGCCATGAGCTGTCTGGCATCTACAACATGTGTCTAATATCATCCATTCACATGTTCTGCTGTTAGGATTCCACTGTCAGTGCGTTTAAGGTCATTTATTTTAATCATTATGTCCATATGGCTTTATCATGCTTGCTCACAAAGTAGGAAGAATTCAAAGGTGATGTCAGATACATGTAATAACCTTTCAAAACTATTTTTCTTATAGAAGGATCCATTATTACAAAGAGAAAATAATTACCAAATGGTAACAACAGAAGTAGTCTAATGTAGGTCCAATTTATCCTTAATATTCAGATTAGTTTTATCTTTTTGAATAATATAAAATCTTGCTAGGACACAGCTAATTACATTAAAGTCTACAATATGCAGAAACCTCAACATTTACAATAGACAATTCCTTATCACAGTAATCCCATAACTTTCATTAGCAGTAAAAATGTCTATTTGTTAGCATTAACAATCTTCTGCATTATTCCTGATAACGTGAGTTTCATAAAGCTGTACGAAGAATAAAGATTTAGTTAACAACTTCACAAAATGAGACAGGAGGAAGAGAGACTAGAACAGATCACTTGAGGCACTACACTCTGTGGTTGGAATAAAAAAGACATATAATACTCTGTTATACTTGCCTTTCATTTGCTTGCAACATGAAAAATTCGGTATCTTATTTGACTAAATTTCAGAGGCCAGAGGAATATTTCTTACTAGCATGAAATTTGAACATTTTGGAAAATATTCTTCCATCTATTTCTAGAGCTTTTGCAAAAACTCACTAAATATTTGTACAGCACCTACTACATGCCAAGCATTGTATTAGGCACTAGATATACCAAAAACAAGGAAAAAATGCACCTTAAACCTTAGCTCACACCATACATAAAAGTTAACCCAAAGTTGATCATGGACCAGATGTAAAATCTAGAACTATAAAACATCTAGCAGAAAATATTCACAGTCTTTGAGTACACAAAGATTTCCTAGACATAACACAAAAAGCATGAATCATAAAAGAAATACATGATAAACCTGACTTTACCAAATTTAAAACTTGTTCTTTGAAAGATGCCATCAAAAAATCAAAAGGCAAGCTACAGACTAGGAGAAAACATTCTCATGCATATGCCTGATGAAGGACTTGTATCTAGCATGAATTTTTTAAATCTCAATAATAATAAGGAAGCAACCCAATTAAAAATTGGGCAAAAAATCTGAACAGATATTTTACAAAAATAGATATACTAATGGCCAATAACCACAGAAAAAGATATATAACACTACAAATTCATCAGGTAAATGGAAGTTTAAAAACACAGTAAGAGGGGCTTCCCTGGTGGCGCAGTAGTTGAGAGTCCGCCTGCCGATGCAGGGGACACGGGTTCGTGCCCCAGTCTGGGAAGATCCCACATGCCGCGGAGCGGCTGGGCCCGTGAGCCATGGCTGCTGAGCATGCATGTCCGGAACCTGTGCTCCGCAACAGGAGAGGCCACAACAGTGAGAGGCCCACGTACCGCAAAAAAACAAACAAACAAACAAAAAAACACAATAAGATACCATTACACATTCAAAAGAATAGATACAATTAAAAAGAATGGCAATGGGTCAAAGGACAAATCACAAGGAAGATTAGAAAATATCTTAAGACAAACAAAAATGAAAATACAACATACCAAAACTCATGGGATGTAGTGAAAGCAATGCTAAGAGGGAAGTTTGTAGTAATAAATAAATTTAAAAAGAAGAAATATTTCAGATAAAAACCTAATTTAAGGGCTTCCCTGGTGGCTCAGTGGTTGAGAGTCCGCCTGCCAATGCAGGGGACATGGGTTTGTGCCCCGGTCTGGGAAGATCCCACATGCCGCAGAGCAGCTGGGCCCGTGAGCCATGGCCACTGAGCCTGCACGTCCGGAGCCTGTGCTCCACAACGGGAGAGGCCACAGCAGTGAGAGGTCCGCATACCACACACACAAAAAAAACCCTAATTTACATCTCAAGGAACTAGAAAAAGATGAACAAATTAAACCCAAAGAAGGAAGGAAATAATAAAGATTAGATCAGAAATAAATGAAACAGAGAAAAGAAAAACAACAGAAAAATTCAACACAACTAAGAGCTGGATTTTTGAAAATATCAACAAAACTGAAAAACCTTTACATAGACTAAGAAAAAAAGAAGACTCAAATAACAAAAATCAGAAATGAAACAGGAGACACTACACCTGATGCAACAGAAATAAAAAGATTATAAGAGACTACTACAAACAGTTATATGTCAACAAATTGGATAACCTAGAAAAATGGATACATTCCTAGAAACATACAACCTACTAATACTGAATCACAAAGAAATAAAAAATCTAAACAGAACTATAACTAGTAAGGAGATTGAACTGGCAATCAAAAACCTCCCAACAAACAAAAACTTCACTAAAGAATTCTAACAAACATTTAAATAAGATCTAACAGCAGTCCTCCTCCAAATCTTCTCAAAAATTGAAGAGAACACTTCCAAACTCATTTTATGAGGCCAGCATTACCCCCATACCAAAGCCAGACAAAGATACTAGAAGAAAATAAAACTACACACCAATTGATGCAAAAATACTCAACAAATTACTTGCAAACTAAATTCAACAGCACATTAAAAGAATTATACACCATGACCCTGGAATGCAAGCATGGTTCATCATATAAAATTATTCAATGTAATAAAACACATTAACAGAATGTAGGACAAAAACCACATGATCATCTCAAGTGATGCAGAAAAAGCATTTGACAAAATTCAACACCTTTTCATGATAAAAACACTCAACAAATTAGGAACAGAAGGAAACTACCTCAACATAATGAAGTCTATATATGAAAAGCCCACAACTAACATCATATTCAGTGGTGAAAAATTAAAAGTTTTCCCTTAAGATCAAAAACAAGGCAAGGTCGCCCACTCCTACCACTTCTATTCAACATGGAACTTTAGGTCCTAGCCAGAGCAATGAGGCAAGAAAAAGAAATAAAAGGCATTCAAATTGGAAAGGAAGAAGTAAAATTATCTCTGTTCATAGATGATATAATCTTACACGTAGAAAACCCTAAAGATTCCATAAACAAACAAATTTTAGAACTAATAGATGAATTCGGCAAAGTTGCAGGATGCAAAATCAACATATAAAAATCAACTAACAATGAAGAATCTGCAAATGAACTTAAGAAAACAAGCCCATTTAACTAGGTAAATTTAACCAAGAAGGCAAAAGATCTATATAATGAAAACTACAAAACATTGCTGAAAGAAATGTAACATGGCACAAATAAATGGAGAGACATCCTGTGTTCATGGACTGGAAGACCTAATATTGTTTAAATGTCCATACTACCAAAGGAATCTACAGATTCCATGCAATTTCTATCAAAATCCCAATAGCATCCTTTGCAGAAATAGAAAAAAAAAATCCTAAAATTCCAATAGAATCTTAAGGGGCTACTAATTGCCAAAATAATCTTGAAAAAAAAAAAAGAGGCCCCACATTTCCTGATTTCAAAACATATTGCAAAGCTATAGTAATCAAAACAGTGAAGTAAAGCATAAAAACAAACACATAGACAAATGAAACAAAACAGAGAGACCAGGAATAAACCCTCATGAATATAACCAAATGATCTTTGACAGAGGTGTCAAGACCACAAAAGTGGGAAAAGACAGTCTCTTCAACAAACGGTGGTGGAAAAACTGTATATCCACATGCAAAAGAATGAAGCTGAACACTTACCTTACACCATATACAAAAATAACTCAGAATGGATTAAAGGGCTTCCCTGGTGGCGCAGTGGTTAAGAATCTGCCTGGCAATGCAGGGGACCCGGGTTTGAGCCCTGGTCCGGGGAGATCCCACATGCTGCAGAGCAACTAAGTCCGTGTGCCACAACTACTGAGCCTGCGCTCTAGAGCTTGCGAGCCACAACTACCAAAGCTCACACACCACAACTACTGAAGCCCACGCACCTAGAGCCCGTGCTCTGCAACAAGAGAAGCCACTGCAATGAAAAGCCCGCGCACCGCAACAAAGAGTAGCCCCCACTCACCACAACTAGAGAAAGCCCACGCTCAGCAACGAAGACCCAAAGCAGCCAAAAAAAACAAAACCTAATAGTATGCATGGGAGGAAGTGTGTCACATATGTGAACAAAAGAAAGAATTACCCAAGAATGATCATAGTATCATTATTCATAATAACTAAGACCTAGAAACAATCCAAATATCTAACAACAGGGTGTAAAAGTAAATTGCTGTATATTCAGCAATAAAAGTGAACAAACTACTGTTACATGTAACATAAGTCAATCTCGCAAACATACAGTGAAGCTAAAAGAGTCAAAACACACCAAAAGCTACGAAACAATACATATTGTTGGATTCCATTTAAAGAAAGGTCAATATCTATTCTGCTAGATATCAGAATAGTGGTTACATTTAGAGAAGAATGAGGTGGGTAAGGACTGGGAGAGCAAAACGATATGCTTCTAAAATGTTGGTAATATTCCATTTCTTCAATCTGAGTGGTGGTTATATGAGTATGTTCACTCTTGATTCACACTCATGATTTTACACTTTTCTGTATGTATATTATATGGAAACAAAATGGAGTTTTTTCATGTTAATGTGGTTCAGAACAAGAGAAGTGGCGGTGAGAATGGACAGCAGAAGATGGAATTTTTTTACTTGCAAATGCTGTATCTGATGTAATAAGGGATACAAAATAAATATAGAAGCAAGACATTACTTCAAAACACAAATAGCTTATATTTCACACTCCTATGTAGAAAGAAGCTTCACATTTTGAATCTCAGAATGTCTGTACTGCAGATCTGATAAAAGTCAGTTTGAAATATATGATATTTATTCCTATTCTACATCTTAACAAGATCTCCTCCAAGAACAACTTTTACATACATTTGAAGAAATCCTATTTGTTGATCCAGATTTTTAAAAAATGAATTAGAACCTTACTGAGCAGTTCTTTCCCAAGTAAATTTTGAAACTTCATATTTTCACAATAATGCAAATAGATGAGCCAGGAGGCTTTTTTTTATGCTACTCTTTTTGCTTTTTTACATAATTTATGCAATGTTGGAAAATATACTTTTTAAAAATCATCACTTACCTATTCATTTTTTTATAACTATTCTCTTTTGATGCAATGAATTTTTTAACTGCCATTAAGTTTTTGGTTTTACAGTATGTTCTGATGCTTTAAGTTAAAGAGGTGATTGGTACTAGAAGCATTCTCTAGTATCTATAAAAGCATTATGTTTTTTCACCAAATCTTTTAAGACTTACACAATTAATACAGTATTCTCATACATGTTTCCCAAATGGAACAGAATAGCATTACTATTTTTGGTGACGGTCTATAACTGAAGCCTTGAAAATTATCTGATAACAACCAGTTAAGAGAGAATTGCTAGAATGGGAGAAAATATTTGCAAATGAATCAACAGACAAAGGATTAATCTCCAAAATATATAAACAGCTCATGCAGCTCAACATCAAAAAAACACAAACAACTCAATCAAAAAATGGGCAGAAGACCTACATAGACATTTCTCTAAAGAAGACATACAGATGGCCAAGAAGCACAGGAAAAGATGCCCAACATCACTAATTATTAGAGAAATGCAAATCAAAACTACAATGAAATATCACCTCACACTGGTTAGAATGGGCATCATCAGAAAATCTACAAACAATAAATGCTGGAGAGAGTGTGGAGAAAAGGGAACACTCTTGCACTGTTGGTGGGAATGTAAATTGATACAGCCACTGTGGAGAACAGTATGGAGGTTCCTTTTTCTATTTTAAAAAACGAAAAATAGAATTACCATATGATCCAGCAATCCCACTACTGGGCAGATATACCCAGAGAAAACTATAATTCAAAAAGACACATGCACCCCAAGGTTCACTGCAGCACTATTTACAATAGCCAGGTCATGGAAGCAACTTAAATGTCCATCAACAGACGAATGGATAAAGAAGATGTGGTACATATATACAATGGAATATTACTCAGCCATAAAAAGGAACGAAATTGGGTCACTTGTAGAGATGTAGATGGACCTAGAGACTGTCATACAGAGTGAAGTAAGTCAAAAAGAGAAAAGCAAATATCGTGTATTAACACATATTTGTGGAATCTAGAAAAATGGTACACATGAACTGGTTTGCAAGGCAGAAATAGAGACACAGATGTAGAGAACAAATGTATGGACACAAAGGGTGGAAAGTGGGGGGTGGGATGAATTGGGAGATTGGGATTGACATATAAACACTAATATGTATAAAATAGACAACTAATAATCTGCTGTATAGCACAGGGAACTCCACTTCATTGTACAGTAGAAACTAACACAACACTGTAAAATAACTATACACCAATAAAAAAAGAAAGATAATTGCTGTTTCTACACTGGAGCACCAATATCTGTCTAATATGGCCAAACCCCTGTTATCCCTGCATCTGAGAGAGTTGCAGCTTGGAAAATGTTTATCTACTGACATCAATATCACTAAATATCACTCAGTGACTGGCAACACATTAAGAATTGTGCAAACCCCTTTCTAATCATAAAGGAAAATGTACAGGTAGCACCCAAAAGTCCTTCTACAGAGCTTTCCACAAGATTCTGACAATTAAGCTGTTGATGCAGAAATCCTGGATAATGCACATCTTCTCCAATTTTTATAAATGTCAGAGAAAAGGGATTGATCCTTCAAACCAAGAATAAAAGCAAGCATATCCTAGCTTGGGTTATATATATTGTTAATAAAAATTGATCACATAATACCACAATACCCATAAAAGTCCATGGCCAGCTTTGGGCAGCATTTTTATTTTTGCATTTTTTAATTTAGATTGGCCACTTGTATTTTTTCATATGGCTTCACACATTGCCTCATGGAAGGTAGTAGGTACTAAACAGTTTGTTGAGTTTTTCTGCTAAAAAGCATGAGATTTGGACCCTGATCCCTAACTACCTCACCAGACTTCTTTTTCACACATTCTTTGTGCTCCAAACACACCTATAATTTTGGATTCTTCTGCTGCTCCTCCCACCTCCTCCGCTTTCTTCAGAATTCAGATGAAGTGTCTCCAGGGAATTCTGGACTAGGTCAGGTCTTCCTGTTGTTTGCTCTCATTTTACATTGTACTCCACACCATTAATCACAATTGTAATTAAATAATTATCCTGTGATTGATTAGTTTAATATCTGGCTCTCCCTGGAGATGTAAGTGCCATGAGTTTTCACAACTTTAACCCCAGGGCCTTTAACAAGCAGAATCAAAATGAGTTTTTGTTGATAAATAAACGAGTTTGAATCCTAGCTGTACAACTTACTAGGTAAATTTGAAAAGGTCACAATATCATTAAGCTTCAGTTATTATATCTATGAAACAATGATAATGAAAAGGCTACCTTACTGAGTTGTTGGGATTTACGGTGAACTCTAAACTTTAAAATGTTGTATAGGGCTTCCCTGGTGGCGCAGTGGTTGAGAGTTCGCCTGCCGATGCAGGGGACACGGGTTCGTGCCCCGGTCCGGGAAGATCCCACATGCCGCGGAGCGGCTGGGCCCGTGAGCCATGGACGCTGAGCCTGCACATCCGGAGACTGTGCTCCGCAACGGGACAGGTCACAACAGTGAGAGGCCCGCGTACCGCAAAAAAAAAAAAATGTTGTATAAAAATGTTAATTTATTATTATTCTCAACAAGGATATTCCACATCATATTATAGCTAATGTTGTCTTTAGCTATATCTTAATAATCTAAGCTAAGGTCTTCAAAAAATCGTACAGATTATCAAGATGCTAATAAATAATGGAACTGACAAAAATTAATAAGTGGTCATTAGTTCCAGTCAGTAGCATCCTATGACAGATTCCAAGCACTGATCTAACGATTGCCAGTTTCATAATAACTTTCCATCTCACATGAAAGCTGGCAGGCCCACTGTAATTCATGCCTCAGAAAGAAGCATTTCCTATGGAGTCAGCCTCAGACGAACAAATACACCAGTTAAAGTGTGGATCAATAGTGGAAAGATGAGCTTTTCCAATTCACTCACAACTATGCTTGAGTCAATAGACTCATGTAAATCAATAATTTGTTATTTTTGCTACATTTACAGACTTGCTCTTTAATATAAACCTGGCAATAAAACAACACACATTTCTTTTCCTGTGTTCTACAATGAATATGGTAAGGGAAAAAAACTATTTTCCCTCTCATTTGAGTAATAAATACAAATCAAATTGTCCATTAACCTCTTTCAGGTATCTCTGGTAACTGTCTTCATGAAAAGACTTTTAAAAAATATACGTAAACAACTAAAAGCTAGATACACAAAGCGCAATTATTAACCATATGTAGGGCTTCCCTGGTGGCGCAGTGGTTGAGAGTCCGCCTGCCGATGCAGGGGAAACGGGTTCAGGCCCCGGTCCGGGAAGATACCACATGCCGCAGAGCAGCTGGGCCCGTGAGCCATGGCCGCTGAGCCTGCGCGTCCGGAGCCTGTGCTCTGCAACGGGAGAGGCCACAACAGTGAGAGGCCCATGTACCGCAAAAAAACAAACGAACAAAACAAACAAACTAATCATATGTAATTTTACATCTTGGGTTATATGCTTCTCCTAGGTATTCCTATAGTATCCTATATGTGTGTGTAAATATATATGTATACATGTGTGTATATGTGTACATATAAGTATGTATATTCACCTCACATCAACATACATACATTATAAAGTACAATACACACACACACATATATATAATGTTAACCCTTGCTCTACTGTATTATAATTATGTAGTATTTATCTGTATCCTCTCCTAGAAAGTGACCTCTTTGAAGGCATGGTCAATGTCTTTTCAATCTCTATTATCCTCAGCACCTAGTACAATGTTTCAACATAATAAACATTCAGTGAATGTTTGCTAAATGGATTTTACACCTTCTCTCCATCATAATATTTTTCTGACACCTGATTCACAGTCAGCCTCGGGGGTTGTCCATTCCCAGCTCTGAAGGAAGACATGCTCTTAATAAAAAATGCTTTCCCGATACAATGTCTTGTTTCCTTCAAGAAAATCCAGTGGAAGGGGGAAGCATGATATAAAGGTGAAATAAAATTGTCTATGAGCTGATAATTTATGAATTTTTGATATTGTTTCATTATACTATTCTCTCTACTTTTGTATATGTTTGAAAATTTCCATTATGAAACCTTTTTAACTGAAAAAAAGTAATTTTCCATATGAATTTTACATATCATGCTTCTTTGAATATTTTCCCCTGAAAATTTTTTCTTTAATAATCATACTCAGGAGAACACAGTTAAGTAGTGGTTATTAACCAGCCCACACTTTGAATTTCTGATGTAAAGTCAGGAAGATATTAGTTCTTGCTTTTTACCTACAGCAGTCATGCTGATACAGAATGAAAAGAGCCAACATGACAGTTAATGTGTCAAGTGATAGCTTCAGCTACCTTACTATTTAATCCTACCCACTGCTTCTTTGGTTAAAATTTTAGGAGCTGAGAGAGAGCCCGGATAAGCTGGGACAAGCTTTCTGGAAAAAAAAAACACCAAAAAAAAAAAAAATTATTTGAAATGGTATATTGACTTTTTCTATTCCAAAAGTAAGCATTTCCTTTTAAAAACAAAAACTCAATTCTCATTAAAAATGAGATTTCTAAAAACATTTTAATGACATGAGAAAATCTCATGCTATTAAAGTAAAAATAATCAATAAAATGTTAATTTCAAAGGGTTTCCAAATTTTATAAAAATAAAAATATACATCCATATCTATATACACACACACATATGCTCATGTATTTATGTATGTATACATACACAGGAAAAAATCTAGAAAGAAATATATCAAATATTAACAGAATTCTGTTATATATATAAAATATACATAATAGTTTTTATTTTATTATTTACTATATGTTCTAATGCCCTATAATGGGCAAATATTGCTTTTTTCTTTCAGTTTTATTGAGATGTAACTGACATACAGCACTATGTATGTTTAAGGTGTACAGCATAATGATTTTGTTAGGGGAACCACTGACCAAAACCACCTGCCCTGGCCAGGCCTGATAGTAACCACTTGCATGAGTTATTTTACAACAGGACGCCCTCGTATGGAACGCGGAACTAACAAGCTACCACCAACCGGAAGAATTTGGGAAAGGTCAAAAGGACAGAGGAGATGCCAGTCCGTATGTCCTACCACCCTCCCAGAATCCTTCTCGCTGGAATCCATCTTGGCTGAGCGATGCACGCGCCACCAGGAAGGACCTTGAGTCAGAATGATTGGCCAGAAACAACCCGGAAACTAACCCCATCACCATAAAACCGAAGACTGCAAGCCACGTGGCGGAGCAGTTCTCCTGGTTCCCTTATGTTGCTGCTCTCCCGGGTACCCCTTCCCAATAAAGTCTCTTGCTTTGTCAGCATGTGTGTCTCCTCGGACATTTCCAAATGTTAGACAAGCGCCCACTCTCGGGCCCTGGAAGGGGTCTCCATTCCTGCAACAATCTGACTTATATAGAACATGAAATGATTACCACAATAAGTTTAGTGTACATCCATCATCTCATATAGATACAAAATTAAAGAAACAGAAAAAAATATGTTTTTTCCTTGTAATGAGAACTCAGGATTTACTCTCTTAACTTTCATATGGAACATACAGCAGTGTTAACTGTATTTATTATGTTGTACATTACATCCCTAGTACTTATTTAAAACTGGAAGTTTGTACCTTCTGACTACCTTCATCCAATTCCCCCACACCCCCCACCCTTCTTTTATTTTTATATGATTTTAAAATCATACCGTTTTTGAGGTGGTCTTTGTATATAATACAAAACAGTTTTAAGATTTTAAGATAGCATATATTCAAGCTTAAGAAAAACAACACTGGACTTTTACTAAGGACACTCTGAATAAAATAACTGGGTTCTTCACATTTTTTGCATCTCCGTGTATTCTTCTATCTTACAGGTTGTAAATTCCCAATAGAAATCAATTGCCTTATTTATTTGACATATCCATTACTGACATATCCATATACTGTTAGAGCATAATGTCTTAAATAACAGTAATGAGAATAATTAAAGCACAACAAATATATCCTTTCTGATATATTAATAAGTGGAACAATGATCAGCAGTACGAATCTCTCAGATAACCCTCTTCTACCGGGAAAAAGAGAACAATTTGGCAAGTTAGCTAAATCAATTAATCATTTCCATCTGCTACAAACCATGCACACTAAAATACTCTCCCAGCTTTACTTAATGGAGAAAATGGAACTTTCATTTGGTGTTCATATCATATCAATAAAAAGAACATGCTGAATAAGGCCTTCCGAATGGACTGCTTTGAGAGCCAACAAAAGGCCGGAAGCTGGAGAATTAAGAAGAGAAAACCTTATAGGGAGTATTCGTACTTGGCAGCTACTGGTGATTTGATCAGGCTCGGGACAGAACATTCTTGTTTTACTTTTCTGTATTTTCATAAAAATGATTTTTCCATTCCAACACTTACATATGCCTGTGCACGGCAGTGAGAATAGTATTCAGTGACTCTCAATACATATGGTATGCATTCAATGACATCATTCACGAATACATTTGCCAAGTAGAACCTCTCCTATAGACCACCAAAATACAGCTTCACAGTCCCTGTGGGGCTAAGCGAGTAGTTCCAAAGCAACAGGTCGGTCCTGCAGAATGGAGAGGTTATTAATGTTTCATCCCATATATTCCATACCCTCCCTATCCCCTAATAAATAAAAACCTTTGTAATCTTGTAATGTATTCATCTTTTATTAACTCTTTCACTGTTGTTTTGCATAGTGAATACACACTTGATGGCTCTTACTGCTACAGTACTCTGGCAGGTGTTGTTTACTGTCTTTTTATGCAAGAGATTACAGAGTGAATTTTTATTATGAAGATAGATGAAAATTACTATGCAAGTTGTAAATCATAATTCATGTAACTGATATTTTTATTAATGATTATGAAATAAAAATCAAAGCAGCTTTTTTATCAAAGAAAAGCTTTCAATAATATTGACTTTTCTAATTTAAACATCCCATTTAAAAAAAATTTTAAAGATTATATAATGGATTCATGATCTTTCAACATAGTTAAAAACCTCAATAATACTTTTCAAAGAGGTATTAAAGGCCCTGCTTAATTACTTTTCAAACCAGTGAAAAAATTAGAGGAAAAAGCAACATTACTCACATAAAATTTTTTCCAGTGGTCTATGACATAACCACATGTAAGTACAGTATAGGAAAACTAAAGTGAAAAAGATATTGCTGAAAGATTTCAGGTGGGGTCTTGCTTCACAGCATGCTGGTTACCTGAGGTAGTTTAACACAAACTGTTCAGGGTTTTAAGGCAAATGTCAAGAAACCTAATCTCTGGGCAATGCAACCGAGTAGAGCACTCTTTTTTGAAAGGCCTCAGCATCTCTTTGTTTAGCTAGCATTTCTCACATAAGGCTGTGTTACAGGCTAACCACTATACATGGGGTCTGAAATATCATAAATTACAAAATAAGCCAGGTATTACATAACAAACGTATTATATCTTTTTATAAAAATGGATAGCTACATTTCCATTTACAAAAAATTTCAGTGAAATCATGTGATTTGCAAAAGAGATGTAACAAATTATTTACATTATTTGTTTTAATGTAAATAATAAACTAATATGGCGATGCTATGAATTTTCAGAGGCATGAGCATTCCTACTAGATATTATGATACTTCTTAAGAATTGTGTAAGCATTTCAAAACCAAAATCTATTTAGAAATGTATGACCCAAAGATGATTCTGAAAAATCAATGATTAAAGTATAAAATCCATGCCATGCCATGCTCCAGGATAATAGAATAGGTTTCATATGTTATCAGTCACACTTACTACAACTCACTACTCAATATCAAGTAGATAATACTCACTACAACCTATTTTATAGTTGAGGAACCTGGGCTCAGAGACAATAAATATCTTGCCCAGGGTTGCAGAGTTAGTAAGAAGCCGAGCTAGGTTTTCAAACCAAGTGTTACTGACTCTAAAGCTTCCCAGCTTTCCTCTATATGAAACTGACCACATTTAAAGAGACTTACTATAAAAGTATAAAGCTCAAATTCTCTAAGGACTAGTTAGCAGAGAAGACTGGGACTGGAACTATAGTTTCCATAATATGAAAGTAAACAGGATAAAAGCAGAATTTTCCAGCATTCTTTGACAGCCAAAAGTAATGATAAATCTATTAACTAAGATCAAAGACACATTCTAACTATTTGATTAAAATATATGTAATTCAAAACACTAAGCAAACTGCTCCCTAACCCCCAATATTTACTGGACTCCTTGATACATTCCACTGCTAAAATTCTGCCATTCTATTTGTTATCCAGTGTTTGAGGAAAACAGTCCCCTAAAACCAAGAGATAAAACTGCCTTCCCAAAAGTAAAAATTGATGGGTCCTAAATATTAAGACAATCTAGTGTAAATAAGTGGCTAAAAGAGTTTCTTTCAATCAGTTTTTGCCCAACATAAAACAGAGCATCATTAAAGACGTGGTACACCCAAGAAAATTAGCAATCTAAAGTGAAAAAGAAGATTTCCACAAAAGATACTCAAGTACCTCCCCTCCCCTCCACCTCAAAAAGGAATACAGAGAACTCGAGGCAGAGCCTAGAGGAGACAGAATCATAGCCAGTGAACTTCCAGCTGGGTCCAGCATACAAGCCAATGGCAAGGCTATCTTTGTGGTAAGGAAACTCTTTTAAGCTCCTAAGCTACAGAATGTCTCAGTCATCAGACTTCCCAAAAGCCAGGTTAACCTAAAGTCCCACAATTCATCCTGACTGGAAACATTTCATAAGGTCATTTAAATTTCTTAAAAATACTTGTTGAATACTTATTAGAGCAACATTCTGACTATTCTAATTAGGACTGCTTTCAACTCTTTACTTCCTCAACATTGCTTCAAAGCTTACTAATGTATTAAATGTGAATTCATACAAAGTGACTGTTGAGCAATTTTTCCCTTTTCTGAAGTTCTTCGGAAAGAGCATTTTTTCAAACATTTATTAAGAATCTATGACATATCTACTACAAATATTAGATATATTATGCTCAGCAATTTTTAGAAGATATCTTCAAATATTCCTGTCATTGGCTTTTTCTGGCTTCAGCATGGAGATTTCAGATTCATGAAAATGAAGACTGCCATAGGGTTTCAGTTGCATGGGCTTCAGCAAACTGAGATGTTAACTGGTTTATTTTTAATAACAGATACCTGTTCTAAGATCACAGATGACAAAGTTCAGTTTTTAAGAATTAGTATATGTGATTAAATAAGTATAAACACATACACACAAACAAACCAAACTCATTTTGAAGCAGCGTGTCTGGCAGAATTCATCTATCAATTAGGAAAGAAGGAAGATCTCTAAATATTCAAGAATGATGTGCTTTATCCATTAGAGTCTTCTAGGCCCTCATTCAGGCCCTAAAAAATAAAAATGGTGGAAAAATTGAAGACCATACTATAGTCCATAGAAAAGAATATTTAGTTCTTCTTTTCCTAACTGTGTTAACTAACTGGCTGTGCATCTGGGCCAAAGCACTTAATTTCTCTGGACCTCAAGTTCATTATGTATAAAATAAAGAAAAGAGGCTTCCCTGGTGGCGCAGTGGTTGAGAGTCCGCCTGCTGATGCAGGGGACACAGGTTTGTGCCCCGGTCCGGGAAGATCCCACATGCCGCGGAGCGGCTAGGCCCATGAGCCATGGCCGCTGAGCCTGCACGTCCGGAGCCTGTGCTCCGCAACAGGAGAGGCCACAACAGTGAGAGGCCCGCATACCGCAAAAAAATAAAAATTTTTAAAAAAAAAAGAAAGAAAAGCTACTTCAGCTACCCTCTAAAGTCCTAAGATGGTATTCTTATTTTTAAAGACATTTTCAAGACCCTTGGTTATCTAGTTTTCTGAGCAATAGCAGATCAAAAATAGTCAATTACAGAGAGAAGAGGAAGGTATAACAAGAAGCAAACCATTGATAATGGCATAACTGGCAGCTGACAAAGGAGGAGGTGACTGAAGTATTTTAACAATCAGACCCAGGAACCCTCACAATAATCTGAGTCTGTTAGGAATAGAAGAAAACAGCTGTTCTAGCTATAGACTATTCAAGGGTCTTATTTCTATTATGGCACTTCAATTTTGCTTTGGTCATTTTACTGAACTAGATGATGAAGAAAAACAGACAAGACAGAAATAAAATTTATCACTTTCAAGTGCTGACAATTAAAGACACAAAACTACTTGTGAGCTTATGTTCTACTTAGAAAAAATTAAAAAGAAAGTGTGTCCTTTGAGTATATCTGTAAGTTAGACACTACTTTACAGTTATAATAACCCTATTAGGCAATAAGACATGTTTATTTACACAAGAACCAGTTTCTAGAGTTCCAAACGGATGTATGTGAGAAAAAACACCAGATCTGGGGTCATATATTCTGGGTTTGAGACCTAATTCTACCCAAAAGCAGCACATGAAAGACAAAAGACAAGTCATAGTCTTTTCAAGCTCAACTCTTAATTGGAAAATGAAGAAGATAATAATAATACTTATCCTCACAAAATTGAAAGGATCAAATGAATTGAAATCTTTGAAAGTGTTTCACAATTACATAAAAGCCTTTCACAAACTAGTGTCTCACATACACATCTTACAAATCTCCATCTCCAAGGTTTGGAGTAATTCACATCAAAACTTTACCTTCTTACAGAGAATAACTGGAGATCAACTGCATAGATATGAATAAACTATAAAAGTCAGTATAAAATAAAATAAGAATTAGTGTTTCTCTGACCAGCACTGCTTTGACCCACTCATAAACAAAAGCAGAGAGATTACCTAGTTAGGTCAAATTACTGATTTAAGGTATGATGGAGTGGCAGACCAACTCTCCCATCAAAAATACTCTAAAATATCTAAATAATATATATTTTTAAACTGTTTAAAGGCATCAGAGAGAGCTGATAAAGGAACCAGCATTAGAGCAGCCAAGATTTCAGAGAGGAGAAAGGAACTGAGGTGAGCTGATATTCTGCTGCCTCTCTTTCCCTGCGGGTATTGCTAATTCTGGACAAAGGTCAAGAGGCTGAGAATCCATCCAGGCTTTCCTCTCCAGAGGAAAGGTTGCTTCTGGAAAACACAGAAACATGCAGAGCTTTTGCTTGTCTCCTTGGACTAGTAAAACAAAATTAGAAACTTGAGGGGCCAAGATCCCAGAGAGAAGAGGGAGGTAGAGAACTAAGTCTGACACAGAGCCAGCTTTCTCCTTAAGACATCTGCTAAATAGTGCAGGACAACAGCCTAAGCAGAGAGCCTTCAAAAAGCAGGAAAAAGTTTTCAGCAGTCTCAGAATGCTGAGGAGACAAGAATTAGAGCTCAGAACCCATGGAAAGAAGCCCTGATGAACACACAGAGCTCCTCACAGAAAGTTCTAGAAGGCGAGCCTCAACTCAATATCTCATTGGATTAAGATGATCAGCCCCACTTTATGTGCCTACCTGAGGAAAGAAAGAACCTCTCCAAAAGAAAACATTATCTGAAGACTCACCAATTTTTATATACAATGGCCACCTTTCTATCAAAATTTACCAGATATGCCAAGAAAGGCAGACAACCAAGAGAATCACAGGCAATTGAGAAAATAGGGTTAAAAAATAAGAATTTTTAAAGTACCATAATTAACATGTTTAAAAAAATGAAGAAACAGATGGAAAATATTGAGAAAAAGATTGAGAATTTCAGCAGAGATTTAAAATATTAAAAATATAAAACAGAAAGAGTAGAACTGAAAAACTACTAAAATTAGAATTTAATAGATGAGTTTAACAGTAGATTACTGATGAACTAGAAAGCCAGCCAACAGAAAATTAATTGAAACAGGGACTTCCCTGGTGGTCCAGTGCTTAAGAATCCACCTTCCAATGCGAGGGATACGGGTTCGATCTCTAGTAGGGGAACTAAGATCCCACATGCCGCGGGGCAGCTAAACCTGTGCGCCATAACTTAGAGAGCCCGCACACTGCAACTAGAGAAGCCCACGCACTGCAACAAAAGATCCCGCATGCCCAACGAAGATCCCATGTGCCGCAACTAAGACCCGATGCAGCCAAATAATAATAAAATTAAATTTAAAGAAATTGAAACAGAGCAAGAAAAAAAAATACTAAATAAAGAATGAAGTACTAATACATGCTATGATACAGATGAGCCTAAAAAACAATCTAAGAGAAAGAAGCCAGGCACAAAAGACCAGATACTGTATGATTCTATTTACATGAAATGTCCAGAATAGGCAAAACCACAGAGACAGAAAGTAGATGAGTAGCTGCCAGAACCTGGGAGGTTGAGGCGGGTAGGGAAAATACAGAGTGACTGCTAGTGGGTATAGGATTTCTTTTTGGAATGATAAAAATGTTCTGGATTTAGATAGTGGTGATCCATGCATAACTATACAAATATACTAAAAATTACTGATTTTAAAAAGGATATAATGGCATGTGAATTATATCTCAAGAAAGCTGTTATTGAAAAAAATGGAACAAAGCTCAATATATGACTTACAAGGGACACACTCTGAATAAAAAATACAGAAAGATCAAGAGTACAAGGATAGAAAAAAATTGCAACATGTAAACACAAACCAAAAGGCTGATATAACTACCTGAATATCAGACTTTAACAAAAGTAATATCATTCAAGATAAAGAGAGACATTTCATAGTAATCATTTTTTTTTAAGATTTTTTTTTTTTTTTTTTTTGCCTACGTTGAGTCTTTATTGCTGTGTGCGGGCTTTCTCTAGTTGTGGCAAGCGGGAGCTACTCTTCGTTGCCATGCATGGGCTTCTCATTGCGGTGGCTTCTCTTGTTGCAGAGCACGGGCTCTAGGCGCATAGGCTTCAGTAGTTGCGGCAGGTGAGCTCAGTAGTTGTGGCACGCAGGCTCAGTAGTTGTGGTGCATGGGCTTAGTTGCTCTGCAGCACGTGGATCTTCCTGGAGCAGGGCTTGAACCCATGTCCCCTGCACTGGCAGGCAGATTCTTATCCACTGCGCCACCAGGGAAGTCCCCATAGTAATAATTTTAAAAGTTAATCCATCAAGAAGATATCACAATTCTAAATCTATATATATCCATATGATAAACTGGGTTATTATTCAGCAAATATATATATCCCTCTTCATCTCACTGAAGGTAGTCTCTCCACTCTCTTTAATGTGAGGCTTGGCCAGGTTACTTGCAACAGCCAATGGACTATCAGTGCGCATGACATGAGCAGAGGCCTTAAATGTATCTGCACAATTTGGACTGAGTCTCGTGCTCACTGATCTACTATAAGAAGAGAATGACCCAGATAACCTTACCCCATTAGCAGGAGCTACAAAACAATGCCACATGAAGTAGAAATAAATTCAGTCTGCAGCCTGAAGCAAACTACCCAGTCAAACACAGACCCATGAGCAAAAAATAGATGTTTATTGTTATATGCCACAGAGATTCCTGAGGTTGTTTGTTATGCAGCAAAAGTCAACTAACATAACACAATACTATATCAAAATATATAATGCAAAAAATTGACAAAACTAAAAGGGGAAAGCAGACAAATCCACAATTACAGTGTAAAACTTCATACACCTTTTTTTTTTTTTTAGATGTTGGGGGTAGGAGTTTATTAAGTTATTTATTTATTTTTGCTGTGTTGGGTCTTGGTTTCCTTGTGAGGGCTTTCTCTAGTTGTGGCAAGCGGGGGCCACTCTTCATCGCGGTGCGCGGGCCTCTCACTGTCACGGCCTCTCTTGTTGCGGAGCACAGGCTCCAGACGCGCAGGCTCAGTAGTTGTGGCTCACAGGCCTAGTTGCTCCACGGCATGTGGGATCCTCCCAGACCATGTCCCCTGCATTAGCAGGCAGATTCTCAACCATGCACCACCAGGGAAGCCCCATACACCTCTTTTAATGGCTGATAGAGCAAGCAGACAGAAAATCTACAAAAACACAGAGGAACTGAATATCCAGCTAGGTTTATTATAACAAATTGGTATAACATCTCCTTGGTTAATAATAAAATTGTAATCATTTTAACAGAAAAGATTGCAGCAGAAGGTATTACCTGTCATATTCTGATCAACAAGGCTAAAACTGAAGTACAAGTCCTATGTATAGTTGACTTTTAGATTGAAGTTCAGCTTTAAAAAAATGTGACCTTCAATGCCTCCTTCACAGGTTTGGGATAAAGTCATGTACAATGCTTAGGCATGTAAAATACTAAGTATCACTTCATTTTTCTGCTTCCCTTCAAAGCTATACTTCCCCCAAAATATTGTCCCCCCAACTTGGTTAACCCCCAACTTTCTCAAACCCTCTCTCCCCCTTCACTCTTCCTCTCATGTGAATATAGTATCTAGCAGCACCATTCCACTGAAACCACTTACCAAGGCCAACAATATTTCTCTATTGCTAAATGCAATGGTCACTTCTCTGAAATCATCTTATTCAACCTCTCACTTGCCTTTGACACATCTGACTGTCACCCTTCATTGAAACGATGGTCTTTCTCAGTTCCGATGACACTACACTCTCCTGCTTTTGCTCCTATTGCACTGGCAGCTTCCTCTCAGTCTCCTTTGCTGGCTCTTCAGCTCAGTCTTTAAATGCAGGTGTTATACAGGATTCAGTACCAAGCCCTATTCTCCTACTGAAACTACACATAATCCATAATAGTCTCATCCTATCCCATGGCTTTAAATACAATTTATATGATTCCTATCTCCAGCCCTGACCTCTTCTCTGAGCTCCAGATTCACATATCTGACTGCCTATTTGATATTTCCCTTGAGTTTATTAGAAATATCTCAAATTTAACATGTCCTAAACAGAACACTTGATTTCATCCCTCTCCTTCCTGAGTCTGTTCCTTCCCAACAGTTAACAAGGACAGAAACCTCAAAGACATTTTTGCCTTCTTTTCTTTATACCACATTTCATTAGCAAGTCAGGTCAATGCCACCTCCAAAATTTATCTCCTACATCTACACTTCTTTCCATCTTCAATGCTATACTACCAAAGTCCAAGCTATCATCACATTTCACTTAGACACCACAGTAGTCTTTTATGTCCTCATTTCCAATTCTGGCCCCTTTATAAGCTATTCTCCTCCCTGCTTCCAGAATGACTTTTTAAAAATGCAAATCAGGTAATGCCACTTTCCTAATTAAAACCATCAAATGGCTTCCTATTGCTCTTAAAATAAAGCTTCTATATGGTCTGACCCTGCCTACCTGCCCAATTTCAACTCCTACCATGCTGCCCCCAAGCGCTACACTGCATCATGGAGTCCCTCTGTTACTGCAGAGAACAAATAGAATTTTTCTTACCTCAAAGCATTTGTGCTCCAGGTTCTTCACAAAGCTGGATGCTTCTTAGCTTCCAGGCCTCATGTTAAAAGTCATCTTCTCAGAAATGTCTTTCCTAAATGCCCTATCTATATTAGGTCTCTCCTGTTTTTCTCTAATACTCCATGTATTTACCTCTTAGCATTTATCACAACTTATTTTATTTATTATCTATCTTCTCAACTAGTACATAAATATGAAAGGTCTGTAATCACAGATTCTGTACCTATTTTTTCACTGTTGCATCACCAGTGCATAAAAGAATGTCAAAAATAAAGCAGGTACAACGTGAAGCTGATAAGTGCCATTAAAACGGGCCCAAAGACACAATCCCAGTTACCAATGCATCAAAAAGAATAAAATACCTAGGAATAAACCTACCAAAGGAGGCAAAAGACCTGTACTCCAAAAACTATAAGACCCTGATGAAAGAAATCAAAGATGACACAAACAAATGAAAAGATATACTGTGTTCCTGGATCAGAAGACTCAATATTGTCAAAATGACTATACTACCCAAGGCAATCTACAGACTCAGTGCAAATCCTATCAAATTAACAATGGCATTTTTCACAGAAATAGAACAAAAAAAAATTTTAATTTGTATGGAAACACAAAAAACCCCGAATAGCCAAAGCAATATTAAGAAAGAAAAACAGAGCTGAAGGAATCAGGCTCCCTGACTTCAGACTATACTACAAAGCTACATTACTCAAAACAGTATGGTACTGGTACAAAAACAGAAATATAGATCAATGGAACAGGATAGAAAGCCCAGAAATAAACCCACGCACATACGGTCAATTAGTCAACAAAGGAGGCAAAAATATACAATGGAGCAAAGAGAGCCTCTTCAATAAGTGGTGCTGGGAAAACTGGACAGCTACATGTAAAAGAATGAAATCAGAACATTCTCTAACACCATACACAAAAATAAACTCAAAATGAATTAAAGACCTAAATGCGATACCAGATACTATAAAACTCCTACAGGAAAATATAGGCAGAACACTCTTAGACATAAATCTCAGCAACATCTTTTTGGATCTGTCTCCTAGAGTAATGGAAGCAAAACCAAAAATAAACAAATGGGACCTAATTAAACTTAAAAGCTTTTGCACAGCAAAGGAAACCATAAACACAACAAAAAGACAGAATGGGAGTAAGTATTTGCAAATGATGCAACTGACAAGGGATTAATCTCCAAAATATACAAACAGCTCATATGGCTCAATATCAAAAAAACAAACAACCCAATCAAAAAATGGGCAGATCTAAAAAGACATTTCTCCAAAGATATACAGATGGCCAAAAGGCACATGAAAAGATGCTCAACATCACTAATTACTAGAGAAATGCAAATCAAAACTACAATGAGGTATTACCTCACACCTGTCAGAATGGCCAACATCAAAAAGTCTACAAATAATAAATGCTGGAGAAGGTGTGAAGAAAAATGAACACTCCTACACTGTTGATGGGAATGTAAATTGGTACAGCCACTATGGAGAAGAGTATGGAGGTGCCTCAAAAAAATTAAAAATAGAGCTACCATATGATCCTGCAATCCCATTCCTGGGCATATATCCAGAGAAAAACATAATTCGAAAAGATACATGTACCCCAATGTTCATAGCAGCACTATTTAAAATACACAAGGCATGGAAGCAACCTAAGTGTCCATCGACAGATGAATGGATAAAGAAGATATGGTATATATACACAATGGAATATTACTCAGCCATAAAAGGAATGAAATAATGTCATTTGCAGCAACATGGATAGACCTAGAGATTATCATACTAAGTGAAATAAGCCAGAGAAAGACAAATATCATATATCGCTTATATGTGGAATCTAAAAAAAAAAAAAAAGATACAAATGAACTTATTTACAAAACAGAAATAGACTCACAGACATAGAAAACAAACCTGTGGTTACCACGGGGGCGGGATGGAGGGATAAATTAGGAGTTTGGTATTAAAATATACACACTACTATATATAAAATAGATAACCAACAAAGACCTACTACAGAGCACAGGGAACTATACTCAATATCTTGTAAAAACCTATAATGGAAGAGAATGTAAAAAAAGAATATATATATGTATATGTATGCATATATATATATATATATATATGTATATGTATAACTGAATCACTTTGCTCTATACCTGAAACTAACACATTGTAAATCAACTATATTTTATTAAAATTTTTAAATAATAAAAGAATAAATAAAATAAAAGGGGCCCAAAGATCCCTGTTCTCAGGTATTTAGTATATTAATTTTAAAATAAATAATTCGGTTTAAGCTCATGGCTGATTTACACAGATCTTTTCTCACTATAGCACTAATGAGGATTGACAATTCTAAAATCCAAATTCAGAAACACTGGGGTCTTCCCACTCTGTTTGCCAGGAGACCTCATTGTTGAAGCTTGGTGTGTTTGCTCCCTTCCAACTCCATGCTATTAAAAGCTAAGTTATCTGTGTGCTTACTGTTACTAATAGAAAGTTTTCAGTAAAAAGGGTGTGAGCCTGTTTAAAAAGAAAACCTGCAGAGCCTGAAACAGCTGCCACCATCACTGGGACAGGATTGGCCTGAGCTCTGAGGACACTCTTCCAGGTAGTACTGAAATCACCAATGCTCAGCCTGGGCAGTCACAGGGATCTACCCTTCGGGCACCTCAGTGAGGACAAACTTGCTCTAGTTCTGCTCTCTCAGGCTCTCAAAGGGAAGTCAGGGGTGGTGGGGACGAGGAAGGAAAGTCAGTATCTGAGAGGCTTCTATGTGCTCGGCACTTCACGTATGTTGTCTCATTTAGCCTTGAAATGGCACAATCAGTCAGCTGTATCATTACACCCATTTTATAAACAAGGACACAGACCCTCAGAAAGATTGGGGGCTATATTCATGGTCACACAGCTAGCAGAGAAAATAGTAGAGCCACGGTTCAATGCCAAGCCTATTGTTTTGTTCTGTTTTTTTCAATTTTATTTATTTTTTTATACAGCAGGTTCTTATTAGTTATCCATTTTATACATATTAGTGTATATATGTCAATCCCAATCTCCCAATTCATCACAGCACCACCACCACCCTCCGCCGCTTTCACCCCTTGGTGTCCATACGTCTGTTCTCTACATCTGTGTCTCAATTTCTGCCCTGCAAACTGGTTCATCTGTACCATTTTTCTAGGTTCCACACATATGCGTTAATATATGATATTTGTTTTTCTCTTTCTGACTTACTTCACTCTGTATGACAGTCTCTAGATTCATCCATGTCTCTACAAATGACCCAATTTCGTTCCTTTTTATGGCTGAGTAATATTCCATTGTCTATATGTACCACATCTTCTTCATCCATTAGTCTATCAATGGGCATTTAGGTTGACAAGCATATTGTTAAAATGACCACATTCTTTCCAGAAAACCTAAAGGAAGCAAGAAAAAAGGGCAACCAGCCTGAATATGATCCAAGGCAAGTCCTGCATGAAGCCTTTGCAATGGATCATCTATAAACTTCCAGCAGGCCCTCCATCTAATTTAGGCTTTCTCCAAAAGGCAGAAACAACACTCTCTAAGGCAGTACTTTCCAAACTGATATGGAAACTTCTTGGCAAAGAGGCAATGATGGCGAGGAAGCTCAAACCATTAAAAAAAAATGGTGCATCTTCCTGTAGTATCAATTTTGCTCACTGTATAGTAACCAGAATCGTCTGTTATTAAAACAAATACCAATATGTTATGAAGTAAAATACAAAATTCACATGAATCATTAGGTTTAAAAAAGAATTCACCCAGTCACAGCAGCCAGCTCTGACCAAACCTCCCAAGAAGTAATAAACTCTGTCTTTAGGGATACTTTTATAGAAAAATTTAAGAAACATTTAGGCAATTTATCCTACCTTAAGACAATTTAGGTAAAGTGAGGGAAAAAGAACTATGGTTTTTAATTTTTTATTATTTTCTCATCAAAAAAAAAAAGAAAACTTAAAAGGCTAGCTGATAAACAGAGCAAATTAGACATCTAAGGAACAAGATAAAAGTATAAGTTTTTAAGCCAAACAAAGAACTGGACAAGTTGCCTTTAAGTGAATGCAACTAAACACAAATTATATAGAAGATCATATTAATAATTATTTAACAAGGAATGAGATAATGATGATCTTGCCCCTCCATTTTTCATTTTTTTCAGTTCCTTATAATTTACCAAAGCCCGAGGTCTGTTGAGTTTCAGGAGAAAGAGAACTAACTAGCCAAACATTATTTATATGGCAGTCTCCCTGTGCCTTTTGTAAACCACTATCAATAAAAACTTTTAAGCCTGCAATACTATGTGGCAGGGAACTATGGAGACTAATCATAACTTATTATATCAAGACCTAGATTAAGATAAATCAACCTTTCTAGCTTCATTAGTAAGTCACTTCCCTAAAGGATCTGCTTTAGGAAAGTAAAAAGCTAATGATGCCATTATTTAATAGTTTTTTGTCCACTCTTATCAATCTATGCAGTCATTGTTGAGCACACATTTTCACCATTCAAAATGCACCACAACAGTGGCAGCTATGAAGGTGAGAGCTTCAAGCTTAATAGTTGACCTTTTTTTTTTTACATCTTTATTGGAGTATAATTGCTTCATAATGTTGTGTTAGTTTCCGCTGTACAACAAAGTGAATCAGCTATATGTATACATATATCCCCATATCCCCTCCCTCTTGCGTCTCCCTCCCACCTTCCCTATCCCACCCCTCTAGGTTGTCACAAAGCATCGAGCTGATCTCCCTGTGAATAGCTGACCTTTCATACAAAATTTTTCTCTGTATTAGTGAATTTTCTTCTTCCTTTTCAAAAATATAATTACTTCCCTTAGGCTTCCTCCTCACCACCAAAACATGCTCCTTTACTCAAAAAGCTTTCCCCTACCACCTGCCACACTGTCTGAAATCCCACACCACCAGTGAAGTTACTTCTTAATGCAAGCATGATTTTCAGAAAGACCATTTTACTAAGAAAACATATAATTGGTGAGACCTTATAAAGATCAAGAATAACTTTTCAAATACAAACATTGATCACTTACTATGTGCTAGCACTGAGCTAAATATTATTTTCAAATTTAACCCTCATAAGAAACCTATGAGATAAACGTTATTTCCATTTTAGAGAGGTGAAAACTGAGGCTCAGAGAGATTAGGTTATTTGTTCAAAGTCACATCTATAAATAGTAAAGCAGCAAACTGAAGCTAGATCTGCTTGACTCTAGGACCCAAAGAGCTAAAATCTTAAAAAGTAGGACCTAAAGAAATTCAACAGAAAACAAGTGTTTTTATGGTAATAACAATAATAGCAGTGGCAATACTAATGATTTTTGTAAAGTGCTTAATAAATTCCAAACAACTTTACATTATCTTATGTTGTCCCTCCTTTTCCTTCTTTTTCCCTTTTCCTCTGCCTTCTTAAAATATTACATAAAGGCAAAATAGTACTTAGTAGGAAAACCTGGAAGGAGGAAGAATATGAAAAAACAGATTCTGAATAATTCACAATTTCATCAATATTTACCCTTATTTAAAATTATTTTTAATAGAATCTCACTGAATTTTTAAAATCACTTTCCAAGGGTGATGAATGAACATGAGTAAGTAATTTACCCTCAAAAAATTAATAGTAGCCAGTAAATATATGCAAAATGTTACCCTTACTAGAAATCAAAGAAATGCAAATTGAAAAGAAACCATTCTTTACCTCACAAAAATATGAAGTTTTTTTTTTTTTAATTATAACCTCCAGCATTGGCAAAGGCATGGTGAAATAAGCACTCTCATATGCTGCTGATGAAAATATAAATTAGTATAACCTTTTTGGAGGACAATTTGGAATTACATATTGTTGGCCACAAAAATCATAACACTCTTGAACCGTGTAATTCTAATTCTGGGAATTTATACTAAGGAATAATCATAGGCAAAGATTCATGCATGTATTATTTTAATGTGGAAAAATTGGAAACAATCTTGATGTCCCCAAATAAATCATAATAAAATTATAATATCTGTATATAATGAAACAGTATTTAATTATTCTAAGTCACATTTTCCAAAAGTTTCTATAGCCATGAAAAAGTGCTCAGGACACACCAGATGGAAAAAATGTTTATTGGACTTACTCCTGGGGGTTAAATTATTTGTAATGTATCTTTAAAATGATCTACAACTAAAATGTGATGTATTTTTAAAAATCTTTTAATCCGAAGTTTTGTTTTTATTAGTTATTCTCTAGTACAGATTTTTCAGGCAGAAACACATTCACATCTTTTTTAATGGATGACTAAAATTAGGATCACTCTGGGGAATGGGGAAAAATATTTAAGCTTAGACAAGAGAATTCATTTTTTCTTTTATAAATAATTTTATTTGTTTAAATAGTCTGATTATCTATATTCCATGAGGTTTCCAATAAAGAGGACATAAATACTACAAATGGAATCTGTGCAGGTGCCAGGAATATAACAAAGGATTCATTCTCGTATCCTGAGTATTTATTAAAGCCTCAAGGGAACATGAAGATAAATCTGAAAACCAACAAAATACATATTTAAGAAGAATAAACTGACCTATTAAAAACCTAAAAGTATTTTATTTAATAATTTCATAACAAAATACTTACAAATATTTGTATAGCTTTTTAGATTGAAATAAATCCAATTTATTAAAAACCTACTGACAACTTAAGAGACTAGAATTACAATGGACAAGTCAAAACACTAATTATAGAACATATTTTTGGCTTCCTATACTAACACTATGAACAAAGTTGTGTTCATGCTTACATCTTTAAGTGTGGGACATGCACTGTGGAGTGGAACACATGCATTCAAATACTAGCTCTGCCATATGATCTCAGTAAAATGAGAACCTAAGATTCAATATCCTTGATATGAAAAACTACTAGAGATAATAACTACCTAGCTTTAAGGTTGAAATAAAATAACACATTACATTTGATATATGGTAAATGTTCAATGTATGTTAGATATAATTATTCTAACAATACCTTTCAGAGCTTTAAATTTTTCTTTCCACAATAAAAATGCAGATTCTACTTCCAGTAATGGCAGAGTAACTTATATGGGCCCTCTCAAAATAAACATCATAAACTGTGAACAAACTATACAAAATAACTATTAAAAGGAAGATAACAACTGAAATCAGACAGAAGATGGAAAGGAGTCAACCCTTGAAGTAAGAGAACTACAGCTGAAAAGAATTGTTAATATATGGCTTTTCATCTGAGAGCACGCCCAGTCCACACAGCACAGGGCAGCTAGAACTCAAAGAGAAAGTCAGTCTTACTGGCCCGAAGGGTTAGAGGATGAAATTGTCTCTCGGCTCCTAATTCACCCTTCAATACCTGTTCCGCAATAATGAATGGAATCCTCCTTTACAGTCAACATATAGAGCTTTCTCAGTAGAGGGCACTAGAGGACCACTACAAGAGGAAGGAGCTCTGATTTTTTCCTGGTTGGGGCACAGGGGAAGAGTGGTGTCAGTATGAGGACATCTGGCAGCATTCTGCCCCCAGCCAAGTGCTAAGAATGTGCAGTCCCTTAGCAAATTCACAGTCCTCAGCTCAGGCTGGTGATTACCTTCCTGCAGCCCTCTCAACACACATACAGCATGCCCCATGTCTCCTGCCCACAGTGGTGCCTCAACTCCCTCTGCTTGCTCCTTCCCCTGGAGGTTTGCTTCCTACAACCATCTCAATGCCACATGTCTACCTATGTAGACACCACGTACTCTAGGTCTCCTGCATGCACTGGTGCCCCCACTTCCTCTGGATTCCCATCCTACTGGTCACCAGAGTGAGGTGACCAGTGTAAGGCTTGCCTGTGCCCAAGAGTTGCTTCCTGCTTGCCTAGAAACTACAGACCAGTTCTGGCCCAGGCAAACTGGAAACTCTGCTGCCATCCAATGGGCTATAGCTACACCTTCTCTAATAAGGTCTCCAGCTTTGGGGAAGGGACACCCTTCCAAGTTTGTCCTTTCTTGGATATTCTCCCTAAACTTTAGGATACTCTAGAGAGTCCTTTTAAATCTCACAGACACACTTTTATCATAGCTTAATAATTCTTTATACTAAACTTCCCTGTTTAAATTACTGTCTCCTGACTGGAACCAGAATGATACAGAATTATTACAGGGTGTGGCCCCAGAAAATAGACTCCTAAAGATGAGATTCTGGGATTGGTCTGTTTGGGCCCTCAGGTTTGAGGGAAGTATGAGCTCCTTGCCAATAGAAAAATGGGATGTTAATAACCCAGAGTATACAGTGGTGTCACAGCTAATCAAAACATCACCTGTGGTTGTTTGTAATAAAGTGCCAACTAAAGCAAGTGTCAAGACCTTCAAGATGGCGGAAGAGTTAGACATGGAGATCACCTTCTTCCCCACAAATACATCAAAAATACAGCTACATGTGGAACATCTCCTACAGAACACCTACTGAACACTGGCAGAAGACCTCAGACTTCCCGAAAGGCAAGAAATTCTCCAAGTACCTGGGTAGGGTAAAAGAAAAAAGAAAAACAGAGACAAAAGAATAGGGACAGTACCTGCACCTCTGGGAGGGAGCTGCGAAGGAGGAAAAGTTTCCACACACTAGGAAGCCCCTTCACTGGCACAGACAGGGGGTGGGCTGGGGGCAAGCTTTGGAGCCACAGAGGAGAGTGCAGCAACAGGAGTGCAGAGGGCAAAGCAGAGAGATTCCCGCACAGAGGATCGGTGCAGACGAGCACTCACCAGCCTGAGACGCTTGTCGGCTCACCAGCTGGGACAGGTGGGGGCCAGGAGCTGAGAGGCTCGGGCTTCGGAGGTCAGACCCCAGGGAGAGGACTGGAGTTGGCCACGTGAAGACAGCCTGAAGGGGGCTAGTGAGCCACAACTGGCCGGGAGGGAGTCAGGGAAAAAGTCTGGACCTGCCGAAGAGGCAAGAGACCATTGTATCAGGGTGCGTGATGAGAGGGGAGTCCTGCTCCAAGTGCCCACAGAAGGCAGAGCACCGCCTAAGCAAGCTCCAGAGATGGGCGCAATCTGCGGCTGTCAGCTCGGACCCCAGAGACGGGTATGAAACGCTAACGTTGCCAACGGTGCCACCAAGAATCCTGTGTGCAAGCTCAGGTCACTACCCACACCC
The DNA here is from genome assembly GCF_951394435.1 of Stenella coeruleoalba. Lineage (NCBI taxonomy): Eukaryota > Metazoa > Chordata > Mammalia > Artiodactyla > Delphinidae > Stenella > Stenella coeruleoalba. Next base: position 68,232,311 of record NC_137160.1, on the reverse strand, counting down.
TCCTGGGAACCTGTGCAGCACGCCACTGCCAGGGCCCCTAGATCCAGGGACAACTTCTCCGGGAGAACACACGGCTCGCCTCAGGCTGTTGCAATGTCACGCTGGCCTCTGCCGCTGCAGGCTCGGCCCACATTCCAATGATGACTACTGTACCCCTCCTTCTCCCCAGCCTGAGTGAGCAAGAGAACCCTAATCAGCAGCTGCTTTAACCCCCTCCTGTCTGGTGGGGAACAGATGCCTGAGGGCAGCCTACACACAGAGGCAGGGCCAAAACCAAAGCTTGAACCCCAGGAGCTGTGCAAACAAAGAAAGGGAAATTTCTCCATGCAACCTCAGGAGCACCGGATTAAATCCCCACAATCAACTTGATGAACCCTGCATCTGTGGAACAGACAAAAAATGGTCCCAAAATTTAGGCAGTGGACTTTGGGAAAAACTGGAGACTTGGGTTTTGCTTTCTGCATATGATTTCTTTCTGGTTTTTATGTTTATCTTAGTTTAGTTTTTAATGCTTGTTATCATTGAAGGATTGGTTTATTGGTTGGGTTGCTCTCGTCTTTTTTTTTTTTAATTTATTTCCTTTTTTATAAATATGTATTTTTTCTTTTTTCTCTTTTTCTGAGTGTGTATGTGTATGTTTCTTTGTGTGATTTTGTCTGTTTAGGTTGCTTTTACCATTTGGTTTGGGGTTCTATCTGTTCATTTTTTTTTTTTTAATCCTTTTTTTTCTTCCGAGCTGTGTGGCTCGCAGGGTCCTGGTGCTCTGGCCAGGTGTCAGGCCTCAGCCTCCGAGGTGGGAGAGCTGAGTCCAGGACATTGGACCACCAGAGACCACCTGGCCCCACGTAATAACTATCAGCGAGAGCTCTCGCAGAGATCCCCGTCTCAACACTAAGACCCAGCTCCACCCAATGGCCAGCAAGCTCCAGTGCTGGACACCCAATGCCAAACAACTAGAAAGACAGGAACACAACCCCACCCATTAGCAGACAGGCTGCCTAAAGTCACACTAAGTTCACAGACACCCCAAAACACACCACTGGACACAGCCCTGCCCACCAGAAGGACAAGATCGAGCCCCACCCACCAGACACAGGCACCAGTTCCCTCCATCAGGAAGCCTACACAAGCCACTGAACCAACCTCACCCACTGGGGGCAGACACCAAAAACAATGGGAACTACGAACCTGCAGCCAGAGAAAAGGGGAACCCAAACAAAGTAAGTTAAACAAAATGAGAAGACAGAGAAATATGCAGCAGATGAAAGAGCAAGGCAAAAACCCACCAGACCAAACAAATGAAGAGTAAATAGGCAGTCTACCTGAAAAAAGAATTCAGAGTAATGATAGTAAAGATGATGCAAAATCTTGGAAATAGAATGGAGAAAGTACAAGAAACGTTTAACAAGGACCTAGAAGAACTAAAGAGCAAACAAACAATGATAAACAACACAATAAATGAAATTAAATATTCTCCAGAAGGAATCAATAGCAGAATAACTGAGGCAGAAGAACAGATAAGTGACCTGGAAGATAAAATAGTGGAAATAACTGCCACAGAGCAGAATAAAGAAAAAAGAATGAAAAGAATTGAGGACAGTCTCAGAGACCTCTGGGACAACATTAAATGCACCAACATTTGAATAACAGGGATCCCAGAAGAAAAAGAGAAAAAGAAAGGGTCTGAGAAAATATGTGAAGAGATTATAGCTGAATCCTATAATCCTATAGTTGAAATCCACACAGGATTTCTTTCCCTAACATGGGGAAGAAAATAGTCAATCAAGTCCAGGAAGCACAGAGACTCCCATACAGGATAAATCCGAGGAGAAACACACCAAGACACATATTAATCAAACTATCAAAAATTAAATACAAAGAAAAAATATTAAAAGCAGCAAAGGAAAAGCAACAAATAACATACAAGGGAATCCCCATAAGGTTAACAGCTGATCTTTCAGCATAAACTCTGCAAGCCAGAAGGGAGTGGCAAGACATACTTAAAGTGATGAAAGGGAAAAACCTACAACCAAGATTACTCTACCCAGCAAGGATCTCATTCAAATTCGATGGAGAAATTAAAACCTTTACAGACAAGGAAAAGTTAACAGAATTCAGTACCACCAAACCAGCTTTACAACAAATGCTAAAGGAACTTCTCTAGGCAGGAAACATAAGAGACAGAAAAGATCCACATAAACAAACCCAAAACAATTAAGAAAATGGTAATAGGAACATACATGTCGATAATTACCTTAAATGTATATGGATTAAATGCTCCAACCAAAAGACACAGACTAGCTGAATGGATACAAAAAAAACAAGACCCATATATATGCTGTCTACAAGAGACCCATTTCAGACCTAGGAACACTTACAGACTGAAAGGGAGGGGATAGAAAAAGATATTCCATGCAAATGGAAATCAAAAGAAAGCCGGAGTAGCAATTCTCATATCAGACAAAATAGACTTTAAAATAAAGACTATTACAAGAGACAAAGAAGGACACTACATAATGCTCAAGGGATCAATCCAAGAAGAAGATATAACAATTGTAAATATTTATGCACCCAACATAGGAGCACCTCAATACATAAGGCAAATACTAACAGCCAAAAAAGGGGAAATCGACAGTAACACATTCATAGTAGGGGACTTTTAACACCCCACTTTCACCAATGGACAGATCATCCAAAATGAAAATAAATAAGGAAACAGAAGTTTTAAATGACACATCAGACCAGATGGACTTAATTGATATTTATAGGATATTCCATCCAAAAACAACAGACTACACTTTCTTCTCAAGTGCTCATGGAACATTCTCCACATTTCCAGGAAAAATCATATCTTGGGTCACAAATCAAGCTTCGGTAAATTTAAGAAAATTGAAAACGTACCAAGTATCTTTTCCGACCACAACGCTATGAGACTAGATATCAATTACAGGAAGAAAACTGTAAAAAATACAAACACATGGAGGCTAAACAATACGCTACTAAATAACCAAGAGATCGCAGAATAAATCAAACAGGAAATAAAAAAATACCTAGAAACAAATGACAATGAAAACACGATGATCCAAAACCTATGGGATACAGCAAAAGCAGTTCTAAGAGGGAAGTTTATAGCAATACAATCCTACCTCAAGAAACCAAAAAATCTCAAATAAACAACCTAACCTTACACCCAAAGCAATTAGAGAAGGAAGAACAAAAAAACCCCCAAAGTTAGCAGAAGGAAAGAAATCATAAAGATCAGATCAGAAATAAATGAAAAAGAAATGAAGGAAACAATAGCAAAGATCAATAAAACTAAAAGCTGGTTCTTTGAGAAGATAAACAAAATTGATAAACCATTAGCCAGACTCATCAAGAAAAAAAGGGAGAAGAATGAAATCAACAGAATTAGAAATGAAAAAAGGGAAGTAAAAACTGACACTGCAGAAATACAAATGATCATGAGAGATTACTACAAGCAACTCTATGCCAATAAAATGGACAACCTGGAAGAAATGGACAAATTCTTAGAAAAGTACAACCTCCCAAAACTGAACCAGGAAGAAACAGAAAATATGAACAGACCAATCACAAGCACTGAAATTGAAACTGTGATTAAAAATCTTCCAACAAACAAAAGCCCAGGACTAGATGGCTTCACAGGTGAATTCTATCAAACATTTAGAGACGAGCTAACACCCATCCTTCTCAAACTCTTCCAAAATATAGCAGAGGGAGGAATACTCCCAAACTCATTCTACGAGACCACCATCACCCTGCAACCAAAACCAGACAAAGATATCACAGAAGAAAAGAAAACTGCAGGCCAATAGCACTGATGAACATAGATGCAAAAATCCTCAACAAAATACTTGCAAACAGAATCCAACAGCACATTAAAAGGATCATATACCATGATCAAGTGGGGTTTATCCCAGGAATGCAAGGATTTTCAATATACGCAAACCAATCAATGTGATACACCATATTAACAAATTGAAGGATAGAAACCATATGATCATCTCAATAGATACATGAAAAGCTTTCAACAAAATTCAACACCTATTTATGATTTAAAAAAACTCTCCAGAAAGTGGGCATAGAGGGAACCTACCTCAACATAATAAAGGCCATATATGACAAACCCACAGCCAACATCGTTCTCAATGGTGAGAAACTGAAACTATTTCCTCTAAAATCAGGAACAAGACAAGGTTGCCCACTCTCACCACTATTATTTAACACAGTTTTGGAAGTTTTAGCCACGGCAATCAGAGAAAAAGAAATAAAAGGTATCCAAATTGGAAAAGAAGAAGTAAAACTGTCACTGGTTGCAGATGACATGATACTATAAATAGAGAATCCTAAAGACGCTACCAGAAAACTACTAGAGCTAAACAAAGGATTTGGTAAAGTAGCAGGATACAAAATTAATGCACAGAAACCTCTTGCATTCCTGTACACTAACAACAAAAAATCTGAAAGAGAAATTAAGGAAACACTCCCATCTAACATTGCAACAAAAAGAATATAATAGCTCGGAATAAACCTACCTAAGGAGAGAAAAGACCTATGCTCAGAAAACTATAAGACACTGATGAAAGAAATTAAAGATGATACAAACAGATGTAGAGATATACCATGTTCTTGGATTGGAAAAATCCACATTGTGAAAATGACTATACTACCCAAAGCAATCTACAGATTCAGTGCAATCCCTATCAAACTACCAATGGCATTTTTCACAGAACTAGAACAAAAAATTTTACAATTTATATGGTAACACAAAAGACCTTGAACAGCCAAAGCAATCTTGAGAAAGAAAAACAGAGCTAGAGGAATCAGTCTCCCTGACTTCAGACTATACTACAAAGCTACAGTAATCAAGGCAATATGGTACTGGCACAAAAACAGAAATACAGATCAAAGGAACAGGATAGGAAGCCCAGAGAGAAACCCATGCACATACGGTTACCTTATGTTTGATAAAGGAGGCAAGAATATACAGTGGAGAAATGACAGCCTCTTCAATAAGTGGTGCTGGGAAAACTGGACAGCTACATGTAAAAGAATGAAACTAGAACACTCCCTAATACCATACACAAAAATAAACTCAAAATGGATTAAAGACCAAAATGTAAGGCCAGACACTGTAAAACCCTTAAAGGAAAACACAGGCAGAACACTCTATGACACAAATCACAGCAAGATCCTTTGCGACCCACCTCCTAGAGAAATGGAAATAAAAACAAACAAGTGGGGCCTAATGAAACTTAAAAGCTTTTGCACAGCAAAGGAAACCATAAACAAGATGAAAAGACAACCCTCAGAATGGGAGAAAATATTTGCAAGCGAATCAACAGATAAGGACTAATCTCCAAAATATACAAGCTGCTCATGCAGCTTAATATCAAAAAAAACAAACAACCCAATCCAAAAATGGGTAGAAGACCTAATTATACATTTCTCCAAAGAAGATATACAGATTGCCAGCAAACACATGAAAGGATGCTCAAAATCACTAATCATTAGAGAAATGCAAATCAAAACCACAATGAGGTATCACCTCACACCAGTCAGAATGGCCATCATCAAAAAATCTACAAACAATAAATGCTGGAGAGGGTGTGGAGAAAAGGGAACCCTCTTGCACTGTTGGTGGGAATGTAAATTGATACAGCCACTATGGAGAACAGTATGGAGGTTCCTCAAAAAACTAAAAATAGAACTACCATATGACCCAGCAATCCCACTACTGGGCATATACCCTGAGAAAACCATAATTCGAAAGAGACATGTACCGCAATGTTAATTACAGCACTATTTACAATAGCCAGGACACGGAAGCAACCTAAGTGTCCATCAACAGATGAATGGATAAAGAAGTTGTGGTACATATATACAATGGAATATTACTCAGCCATAAAAAGAAACAAAATTGAGTTATTTGTAGTCAAGTGGATGGACCTAGAATCTGTCATACAGAGTGAAGTAAGTCAGAAAGAGTAAAACAAATACTGTATGCTAACACATATATATGGAATCTAAAAAAAAAAAAGAAATGGTTCTGATGAACCCAGGACAGGAATAAAGATGCAGATGTAGAGAATGGACTTGAGGACACAGGGAGGGGGAAGGGTACACTGGGACGAAGTGAGAGAGTAGCATTGACATATATACACTACCAAAAGTAAAATAGATAGCTAGTGGAAGCAGTTGCGTAGCACAGGGAGATCAGCTCAGTGCTTTGTGACCACCTACAGAGATGGAACAGGGAGGGTGGGTAGGAGATGCAAGAGGGAGGAGATATGGGAATATATGTATATGTATATCTGATTCACTGTGTTATACAGCAGAAACTAACACAACATTGTAAAGCAATTAGATTCCAATAAAGATGTTAAAAAAATAAATTAAATAAATAAATAAATAAAATAAATAAAGCAAGTGCCTAGGTAACTCAAGTGGCTGATGTACTTCACAAATTATGACAATGACAACTATAAGGACTGTATTATGGGATGAATTCTTTTGACTACATTTCAGTGCTAACAAAGAGAAAAAGGACAAATTCAAGTCTGTTGACTCTCAGCCCAAGTCATGGTCTGAGATTCACAGAGCTTCCATAACAGCCCTAAAAGAATCTTTTATTCCATGTAGACACAGGGAAGATCTTGCTAAAAATCAAACACAAAATATAATTGTATGGTTTACTGAATTCATAGTCTCACCAAATTTCTCAAGTGAAATTTAGGACACTGATTAAGAATGGGATACTGAAACTTGAAATAGGAAAGTTTCACGTAAGAAACAGTGAGGCCAGAAGACAATGGAATATCTTTAAATGTTGAAAGAAAAAACTGCACATCTAGAATTCTATATCCAGTGAAATCATTCTTCAAAAATTAAGACAAGATGAACTTATTTTCAGAAAAATTAAAACTGAGAGAATTTATCATCTACAAGCCTTCCCTCTGAAAATTCTAAAAGAGGTTTTTCAAACTGAAGGGAATTAATACCAGATGAAACACATTTTGGGGAAAGAATGAAAAGCACAGGAAGTGATACATTTGTGAGTAAATGCAAAAAAAATCTTCTCTTAATTTCTTAAAGGACACATGACTGTTTACAATAGCTTTTGTTTTTTTTAATGTTTAAATTTTTATTTTGAAATAATTTTAGACTTAAAGAAATGTTGCAAAAATAGTACTGAGATTTCCTGTGTATCCTCTATTCAGGCCCCCCAAAACGTTTTATATAACTATAGTATAATTATCAAAATCAGGAAATTATCATTCATGCAATACTATTAAGTAAATGATAGACCACTTTCTGTTCCAGGATTCAATATACGACTCTACTTTGCATATAATTGTAATGCTTCCTTAATTTCCTCCAATCAGTACATGACTGTTTAAAGCAAAAATTAAAGCACTGTATTACGGGGTTGATAGTGTATGGTTCTATATATATGACAACAATATCACCAAGGAAAGGGAGGTGATAAACAGAACTACACTGTTGCAAGTTTCTTATATTTTACGTGAATTGGTACCAGTAGATCTCAAGGACGCATATTATAATTCCTAGAGTAGCATATTAAAAACTGCAAAGAAGTTAGCTAAAAAAGTCAATGAAGGAACTGAAATATTTAAAGTTGATATATCATAATTCTGTAATATTTAACACGATGCAGAAATATTTTGATTCACATTATACCAGTGATTTTGCAAATCTATCAGTCTATTTCCAGTGGAAATAAATTTAATTTGCTTTCCAATCTCTATAATACCAATCATGCTTTGATTTTTTTTTCATTTTTCAAACAGACTGCTTTAAAGAGAATAGTTTGAACACTTGTCTAAAGTATGCATGGAAATTAAACTGAAATAAATAAATAAGGAAACACATAAATAAAAATACCAGGAACATGAAATCAACACAAAATGGTAGAAACTTGAATTTTTTTTAAATCTCAGTAAATTAAAAGAACATAGCTATTTCCTTAACATAATAAAATAGATATATGTATTTATAGAGATCTCAACCTAAAAACCAGCATCATATTTAATGAGGAAACTTTAGAAGTATTCCCACCAAAGTCAGGAAAAAGCCAAAAACATATTCACTATCACCATGATTACTTAGCATTGTTCTAAAACACTTCATGCAGTTAGCTAAGAGAATGAAACTTTAAAAATTGGGAAGTTAAAGTTATATTGGCAAATAATATGGTTGCATTCCTAGAAAAACTTTTTTAAAGGCAACAAAATATTAAAACTGATCTTCAAATAAAAAAGCAACAACTATTTCTTATAAAGGAAGAAATTATTCCATTTAAAGGAACAACAAAAAAAAGATGACTGGGCTTCCCTGGTGGCGCAGTGGTTGAGAGTCCGCCTGCCAATGCAGGGGACACGGGTTCATGCCCCGGTCTGGGAAGATCCCACATGCCGCAGAGCGGCTAGGCCCGTGAGCCATGGTCGCTGAACCCGTGCATCCGGAGCCTGTGCTCCGCAACCGGAGAGGCCACAACAGTGAGAGGCCCGCGTACCGCAAAAAAAAAAAAAAAAAAAAGATGACTGACCTAATAATCAAGTTATCAACAAAAGTACAAAAGCTACATGATAAAATCTTTAAAACTACTGAGAAACACTGACTAAATGTAATGACCTATCCTATCTTGGATAGGAAGGCAATGCTATAAAGACATCAATTCTTTGATATACAATTTTATTGTTTTATAAATGTAATTCCCTAAAATTATCAACAAAAAATTTAAATTAGACACCTTGATCTTTAACAAAACACAAACATGCAAGTAAAACTGGAAAGATATTTGAAAAAAGGAGTAATGAGAGGGGGGGACTTCCCTGGTGGCTCAGTGGTTAAGAATCCACCTGCCAATGCAGGGGACACGGGTTTGATCCCTGGTCCAGGAAGATCCCACATGTCGCGGAGCAACTAAGCCCATGTACCACAACTACTGAGCCTGTGCTCTAGAGCCTGGGAGCCACAACTACTGAGCCCATGTGCCTAGAGCCCATGCTCCAGAACAAGAGAAGCCACCACAATGAGAAGCCCGCGCACCGCAAGGAAGAGCAGCCCCCACTCGCCACAACTAGAGAAAGCCCACATGCAGCAATGAAGACCCAACGCAGCCAAAAATAAATAAATAAATAAAATTTTTTACAAATAGGTATAGGGTTTTCTTTTGAGGTGAAAATGTCTTGGAACAATAAGATAGAGGTGATGGCTGCATAATATTTAAAATGCACTAAATCCCACTGAACTGTTCACTTTAAAATTGTTAATTTTATATAGTGTTAATTTCACCTCCATCTTTAAGTGCAAAATATTTGAAATAAATAATTTTTTAACAAAACCTAAGGTTGGGGCTTCCCTGGTGGCACAGTGGTTGAGAGTCCGCCTGCCGATGCAGGGGACACGGGTTCATGCCCCGGTCCGGGAAGATCCCACATGCCGCGGAGCGGCTGGGCCCGTGAGCCATGGCCACTGAGCCTGCGCGTCCAGAGCCTGTGCTCCGCAACGGAAGAGGCCACAACAGTGAGAGGCCTGCGTACCGCAAAAAAAAAAAAAAAAACAACCTAAGGTTGAACTCAAATCAATGTCGAAGAAACTACAAAATGCCACTTCAAAGAGTACTCCACAAATTTAATGGTCTATTCAGACTTAATCATTATATCTGACAATTTGGTTTTACTTGAATAAAGGAAGTAATGATTAATTTATTAGTGTTTACATTCAAATGACATTAACATAATGCTTTATAGGCACTTGTTATATTCTTGTCTGAGATAGTTTTCCACACTTTTTCCACCCCAACACTCTGAACATCTGAATAACAGTACACAATGCATAAAGAATAGTGATTCACTGCAACAGAGATTCTCAACTGGCTAGTCATATCTACCTAACAGGGAATATGAGAATACCTCAAATAAGAGAACATGTACAAATTTCAAAATATCCCATATGATTCTGATCCCTCTCTCCCCATACACATCTCACCTTGCCCCAACTGTGCTACCAATCTTGAGAACCACTGCTCTACAAATTATATATATTCCAATGCAAAAAACTAAAGTAGAAACAAGTGTGTTTAGGTACTATTTGGGGGTGAAGGTACCAGGAGGGAAGTGATAAATAGCCTTCATCAGACTCTCAAAGAAGAATATACCCCCCCCCAATCAAAGATGAGGATCTTTGCTATATTCAATGAGGCTCATCCATATACAGAACAGTACTTAATAATCCACAGCAGAGAACAACTATTACTTCAGCTGGAAAGACAAGAGAAATCATATACCTGGGTAATACTTGGCTATGCTCTGTCTCCAGCAAAAGAAAATTAAGAACAATTTTAATCTACCAAAGTTTCCATACAAAATTAAATGTCTCCAAAATGTACCAAAGAAGGCACTTTATGATACCTGGCAGGAATATTAAAGAATTAATAAGATAGTGTGCTTGGAGTAGTAAGTCCTAAAAGTACTTGAACACTATCAAAAGGGATTCTTTGATTACACATTTGATACACTCTTAAAACATACTTAAATATTCACATAATCCATCTTTCAAAGAACTGGATCTGATCCAAGAGTTCCCAAATGAAAGGCAGCTATAATGGAATCTGCACATCCCAGCCAACTTCTGGAAATGCCATAAGAATATAAAAATCGCTCTTTACTAACTGCTTTCTAACTTCAAATTTTGTTTTGAGATTACATCTCACAAATCATGACTGAGAACGACTGATTCAGAGTTGGAAAAGTATATTTACTATTAAAGATGGAAAAAATTCAGAAGTGCTTAAATAATTTTAGAAGATGACAAAATTTCTCCTGCTATACAATGAAATGATTAGTTAATATAATTGCAATAATATTTTTGGATTTTCCCTTAATGGTAAATTTCTCCCTCTGTACACCATTATGGCTCCAGTCAAGAGGGTTGGACAAATACTACTTTGGAAAAGAAAGGGCTATGAAATAATGTTCTTCCAAACATTAGGAAGAAAAAGAAAGTCTACCCCTTCCTCTCCTAGTATGTAAACAAGAAAAAAATCAAAAGCAGTGGGAGGTTTTTGCCTAGCTCTCCACATTAAACCCTAAGAGAAGACCATCATGCAGGATGGTCCTGGGGCAATACAGTCTGGTAGAAGGAACAGCAGAGGCTTAACAGAGGAAAGTAGCAAGTAAAGGAGCTTGAGGCAATAATCCTGACTCCCCATGGCCTACATATAGAGAGAGGATCCAGAAGTTCCATAAGCTCTAGAAACATCACTCCCAAAGGAAAAAAAAACCATCTCAGCAGTCAAATTAGTCCAGGACAAGACTGGAGAAACTACCCCCAGCAGATACCAGTGAAGACTGGTACAGAATTCCAAGATATTCTCTACCACTATCACAAAATCAACTAAGGACCACACCCCATAGCACTTAAACAGCATGTTGAGGCACAGCAAGCATAAAAGGATAGGGGGAGAGACTATCTGAAAGACTGAGTATATACCTAAGAGAAGCTGAATTACCTAATGAAACAGATGTTAACTGTCAAGTTTAAACTAATACTCTGCCCTCTCCTTGCCTATCACTACCTGATTGGGTAAGATGCTTATAAGAAAGATTAGAGCTATCACAAAAAATAAAGAAGCTGTATTTTCTTTGAGCATCTGAATGTAGGATGAGATATTTTCAATCCAGCTACACTAACAATGCTTATTAATTTAGTTTTTTCTCTTTTTTTCATTTCATTTTCCTTTGTTTCCATTTCATAAAAACAAATCAAGATTCAAAACTCTATCATAAATATCCTCAGGTAAGACACTACATCCATGAAACAAGACAGGGTAGTTTAAAAAAAACGGAGGGAAGTTCTCAGAAATTAAAAATAGGTTAGCAAAAACAAAAGGCTCAATGAAAGGACGGGAAGATAAAACAGAAAATATCCTACAAAGCAGAGCAAAAAGACAAAATCATAGAAATAAAAAAGACAAGAAAACTAGAGAGTCAATCTAGGAAATCTGATATCTGTAAAAAAGAAGTGTCAGAAAGAGAATTTTTTAAAAACATTAAATGGGTCTAAATCAACAATAAAGAAAAGAGAATTGATGACATGAGTTTCCACACTGAAAGAGATCATCAAAGACCCAATACAGTATTCTTAAAATACATCACCAAGAAATTTCATAAAACTATGAATAAAAAGAAAATGCTTTAAAACTTCCATATGGAAAAACAGGTTTCACACAAGGATAAGGATTCAGAATGTCTTCTGATTAAGAAAGCCTGATAGAAGGGCAACCCAGGCAGAAGACCATCAAAATCTAACAGAAAATTATTCTAACGTAGTATTCTACAACCAGTCAAAATATCAAGTGTAAGGCAGAAGAAAAAGGTATTTTTCAGACTTACACTGTCTCAAATAATTTACCTCCTATCCACTCTTTCTTAGGAAGCTACTAAAGAAAGTACACAACCAAAACAAGGAAATAAATGCAGAATGAAGAAGATAAGTGACTGGGAACCAGGATTCAACACAAGCTACAGGCAAAGGGAATTTTCAGACTGATGAGGAAGTGAGACTCCAGATGACAACTGTGTACGTGGGGGAAGAGCAACAAGTCCTAACTGAAACCAGTCAGAAGAGATGTCCTCCAGAAGATGAACAAATGTCATTAAGAAGGTGACTGACATAGCACAGGGAGATCAGCTCCATGCTTTGTGATCACCTACAGGGGTGGGATAGGGAGAGTGAGAGGGAGACGCAAGAGGGAGGAGATATGGGGATATATGTATAGCTGATTCACTTTGTTATAAAGCAGAAACTAACACAACATTGTAAAGCAATTATACTCCAATAAAGATGTTAAAAAGAAAAAAAAAGAAGGTGACTGAACATTCAGTGTGCAATGAGAGGAGATTTAGAGAACTAGGGGCTATTTGGGAATGGAAAGGAAACAAGAAAGGAAATGTAATCACAGTATACCAAATGATTCAGCTGTGAATGGCCTTTTCAGAGTAACACTAACATAATCAACTCTAACCTACACAAATTTATGATGTAATTATATTGGGAGAATAGGAGTACAAGAAGTGTGCATTTGTGCCAGAAAGGGACAAAAGAGTTAAATCCTCATCTTTCATTTCGGGAAGACAATAGATAATACTTTAAAATTAAGAAACAGCAAAAGTGGTGATGGTTGTGCAACAGTGTGAGTGTATTTAATGCCACTGAACTGTACCCTTAAAATTGGCTAAAATGGTAAATTTTATGTTATGTATATTTACCACAATAAAAAGGAAAAAAGGTAGAAACAAAAGCATATGGGAAGTAAATTACAAAACAAATTGCTAAGAGAAGTACTTTGTTGCCTCTAAAAGCACAAGAAGGGCTTCTCTGGTGGCACAGTGGTTAAGAATCCGCCTGCCAATGCAGGGGACACAGGTTCAATCTCTGGAAGATCCCACATGCCACGAAGCAACTAAGCCACGCTCCACAACTACCAAGCCTGAGCTCTAGAGCCTGCATGCCACAAGTACTGAAGCCAGTGAGCCACAACTACTGAAGCCTGTGCACCTAGAGCTCATGCTCTGCAACAAGAGAAGCCCCCACGATAAGAAGCCCATGAGCAGCAACGAAGACCCACTGCAGCCAAAAATAAATAAATAAATTTATTTTTTTTAAAAAAAGAGCATGGGAAGCTAGATGGTTAAGGGAGGGTAAGGAGAGGCAAGGCACTGCAGGGGAGTATAGGAATCCCTTGAGTCTTTAAAAGAGTTATATGGATAACTGTGATGAAAATGAAAGCTAAATTTTAAAAAGTAATCAGAAAATTTTAAAGCATGCATATTTTTTTCTGTCTGTATGGATAAGATTTAGCCTACTCTTTTTTTTTTTAAATAAATTTATTTATTTATTTTTGGCTGCACTGGGTCTTCGTTGCTGCGCGCAGGCTTTCTCTAGTTTCAACGAGCAGGGGCTACTCTTTGTTGTGGTGTGCAGGCTTCTCACTGTGGTGGTTTCTCTTTGTTTCAGAGCACGGGCTCTGGGCGTGCGGGCTTCAGTAGTTGTGGCACGTGGGCTCAGTAGCTGTGGCTCGCGGGCTCTAGAGCGCAGGCTCAGTAGTTGTGGCGCACGGGCTTAGTTGCTCCGTGGCATGTGGGATCTTCCCGGACCAGGGCTCGAACCCGTGTCCCCTGCATTGGCAGGCAGATTCTTAACCACTGCGCCACCAGGGAAGTCCAAAACTACTCTTTTCATTTGCTCTTAAAGTACAACATACAAAATGATATGCGTGAACATGTGAGGAAAGCATATGTCCTGAATAGGTCTATGCTCACAAGAATATGTTTATGCCTATTACTCAAAGCAAAGTTGCATGAGGCTACATGTAATTTGGGGCAGTAGCCAAATTAAGCAAAATAAAATTGTGCAGAGTAAATCTCTAGCACCATCTCTTCCACCTATCTGAAATTTCTATATCATAACTGAAGCCCTGGATATCTATTCTAATTGAGAGAAACAATCTAGATAAGTGAATTTAACATGAAATTATGTAAATTCTCCCTTAGCAATTTAGATACCGCAAAATCAAAGTTTATAATAATTCAGAAAAGACATTCTTTTTAAACATGTTTAAAAATTAAGGATTGGGCTTCCCTGGTGGCACAGTGGTTGAGAGTCCGCCTGCCGATGCAGGGGACATGGGTTCGTGCCCCGGTCCGGGAAGATCCCACATGCCGCGGAGCAGCTGAGCCCGTGAGCCATGGCCGCTGAGCCTGCACGTCCGGAGCTTGTGCTCCGCAATGGGAGAGGCCACAACAGTGAGAGGCCCACGTACCGCAAAAAAAAAAAAAATAAGGATTAATTTCCTGTGTTTTCAAATCAAGACTCAGCCATAGTTGTTTAAGTAGTTAAAAATGCACTGCAACTTAACCATGGCAAATAATTTACATTGTGATAGCCAGTATTGGCAAAAATGTGGAGCAAAATGTACTATCAAAATTCATCCTGCTGGTGGCAGGGTACATTGGAACAAAACTTTGAAAAGCAATTTTGCATTATATAGTAATGGTGAAGACGTATGTCCTCTGCAACCAGCAATTTAACTCCAACAGAAACTCTTTCATAAAGAATTGTTCACAGCAATATTCAGAATGTTTATGGCAGCATTGTTCATAATAGTTAAAACCTGTAAAAACAAATATAGAAATTACATAAATAGATTGTAGTATGCTTGTAGTAATGGAATTTTATAAAGAAGTGAAAATGAACAAACTATGGCTACATTCATCAAAATGGATAAATATTAAAATATCACACTGACCTAAAGAAGGAAGTCACAGAAGAATAATTACAAGATCACTCCACATATGAAAATTTCAAAAACAAGCAAAACTAGGTAATATATTGTTTAGGAATCTACATATAGATAGATGGCAAAACTGTAAAGAAAAGTAAGACAATGATTTATTATAAAAACCAGAAGTGTTTACATTATTAGGAGAGTGAGATGTACAGAGAAGAGCACACACGTGGCATCTAAAGTACTGGTAATGTTCTATTTCTTTTTGGGGTGGTTAGAGAACTGTTCACTTTAGAATTAATCTTTAAAGTTAAACATATTTTATGTAAAGTTATATATTTTTATGTATAGTTATACAGTATTTCACAAAAAGTAAAGAAAAATTAATTCTATAAAGAGAAAGACATTAAAACATCAGGAAGAGCTAAGTGTATTGCAATTAATGTGAACCTATTGTAAATAACTTTTTCATTAATTCATTTTACCTACTAGCACTTAACAGTGTGGTTCATAATGTGAACTGTACCTAAAAGTAACAGAAGTTTACATTCCTTTATTACTTCTTTTTTTTTTTTTTTTTTTTTTGCTGCATTGGGTCTTCTTTGCTGCACGTGGGCTTTCTCTAGTTATGGCAAGCGGGGGCTACTCTTCGTCGTGGTGCACGGGCTTCTCATTGGTGTGGCTACTCTTGTTGCAGAGCACGGGCCCTAGAGCATGCGGGCTTCACTAGTTGCAGCACACGGGCTCAGTAGTTGTGGCTCGCAGGCTCTAAAGTGCCGGCTCAGTAGTTGTGGCGCAGGGGCTTAGTTGCTCCACAGCATGTGGGATCTTCCTGGACTAAGGATCAAACCCGTGTCCCCCACATTGGCAGGCGGATTCTTAACCACTGCACCACGAGGGAAGTCCCTATTACTTCTTTTTAACTTTAAATACTTGATTCAGTTCAACAACTACTAAGAACCTATTACGCACCAGGCATGGATTAAGCACTGGCAGTACCAGAACAGAGAAGTCTCAGTCCACTGCACTGCCCTCAAATGGCATGGGGACACAGACATACAAACAGATAAATATTTTAATTAATATCTATTTTTCCCTGATGATTAAAGCAACATATTCTCAGTATTTAAACCTTCTAAACTCTAGGAAAGTAAAAATGAGGTAATAAAATACATCTATTATTCCCACTACAAAAATGTAACCACTCTTAACATTTTGTATATACTGTTGTAGCAGTCACTGTAATTGAATCCTTTTCATCATAGATCCTTATCACCCTTGCCAATGCCTGGGCCTGAAACCCAATTCTAGGCTCTGAGAAATAAGGCTGGGAACTTCCAGGAAAGATTTTCATACTGCTAAAGGAGTGATAGGAAAAGAGAGTTCCTCTTCACCCTCTGGAGGCTGTTGTCTGGAACTGTTGTGGGCAACTTGCAACACAGCACATTCCCTCATGTGGATGAACTGAAATTTATAGACCACCTACCTAATATAGGACTTTTGGGTGTTTTTAGTTTTTCATTATTTTTAAATAATGCTGTGATAGACATCTTTTTTGAAAAAAAAACTTTGCCTGTACTTTATATTCTTTCTTTTAAAAAACATATATATAAATAGGCAAATAATTTCAATGTATTGTGTGATAAAGACAGTGATAAGGATACATATAGAGTAACAAGGAAACACAGAGAAGGGGCACTCTGTCCAAACTGGAGATAGTTTTTGACTTATTATTTCTTCTCTACCAAATAATAAGTAATGATATAGGCTGAAAGGATAACCACACCTTCCTATTTTTTTCTTACAGTGCTGTTACTTTTAGTATGATTCTTCTGCAAATCTTAAGCTACCACGCAACCTTTTTATTTTTTCCTCAGTGAATATTTTCACTTTTTTCCAGTTTTATTGAGATATAATTGACATACAACATTGTATAAGTTTAAGGCATACAACATAATGATTTTATATGTGTATATATTGCAAAATGATTACCACAATATGTTTAGTTGACATCCATCACCTCACATAGCTACAGTTTTTTTTCTTGTGATGAGAACTTTGAAGATCTACTCTTAGCAACTTTCAAATATACAATACAGTACTGTTAACAATAGTCACCATGCTGTTCACTAAATTTGCAGAACTTATTTATGTTACAACTGGAAGTCTGTACATTTTGACCACCTTCACTCATTTACCCACCCCCCGACCCTCACCTCTGGTAACCACCAATCTGTTCTCTGTTTAAGGTACCATGTCATCTTGCACTATCTCTTTACCTCTCTACAGAGATTTCCTTTACACTGTATTCAATTTATTTTGTCAGGAGTCCCCATTTTTATACAAATTTCAAACATAGCTATGTTTAATAAAGCATTTACTAGAGACATTATAAAAATAATATTTACCAAATACCAGTAATGTACTGAACACTGTATAAAATCTAGAATTAAAAATTCTTCCTACTGAATATAGAATTGTAACTATTTTCACCTGACTCTACTACTCTTCTTTGACAAATCTGCTATTCATTCCTAAAGTAATTTATAAAACATGACATTTTGGGTCTTTAGGTTTCAGTTATCTAACTTACTCTAAAAACATTGCAAAGATTGTCTTAAGTCCCAGAGGCTTCAAACTATATTCTCTTGGAATAAATGAAAATTCGCATTTCTTCAAATAAATTTTCTCATTCTATCATTGTCTGATTTTGCAACAGTGCTCTTCCTCAAAAATAATTAAGAAAACTATATTTATATGAAACAAATTTTACTTTAAAGAATTTATATCATCCCTTGAGATAACTAACATACCCTAGAATGTCACAAAATAGGACTATGGTAGTGACTTAAGAAACAGCAGTAAACTCCAAGGAATAAATATATAACATGTTATGATTTAGTGAAGAAAAGTCTAATAACTATTCAAAGTATTTAAGGAAACTAATAACCATGAACAATTATCAAACACATACATACAATCTGTAATTTCAACAGGCAGGAGCAGGATACCACTCACAAATAAAATTATATGATTTTTATCTACGGATATCACTGTAAGAACATTCTTCCTTTTGTCACATGGCTACCTTCCTAGGTATCTATGTTACTCGCCATCATCTTATTAGTAGTCCGTACATCATAAACAACCCACTGGTGTATGTGGCATCTCAAGTAACTGATATAAGGCCTAAAACAGAGTTATGGACTTTATAAATTTTTGAAAGGATGCATTATTTAGAATGCTTTGACAAGCACAACGTTTTTATCTCAAAGTAATATTCAGTATTAAGTGGTGTCTTTTTTTTAAACAAAGCAATATTATTGAAATAATTTTGTGGCCTACAAAGCAAATGTTCATATCTATAATTACTACCCATTTTTCTTAGCTAAGAATAGATGGTTACTATACAGATTTTTAGATTTATTTTATCTGAATATATCAGGATGATTACCTGACCAAGCTCTGTCCCAGTGTTGGGACTTAAAATGCCTTAAATATTTGCTACAACAATAAGGGGCAATGCGAAGATCCCAGAAAACAGAGGAAAAAAATAACTGTTTCTTAGTGCCACCACGAAGATACAGTAGAATTTAAAAGTTTCATGCTTAAGCACAGAGCAGCCTTCAAAATTCACATAGATTATGCCTCACAGAGGATAAGTAAACTGAACTAAATGATCCAAGATGTTGAAAATGCTTTCATACTTCTTTCAAGGAAGACCAGGTTGGTAACAACACTATAAAAACAGTCTAATAGCTGCAACTGTGTATTACTTAAGGAGGACTAAGGTGAGATGCCATCTAATCACTTTTTAATATCAAAGTAGTAAATGTAAATGTGCAAATAAGAAAAGGAGATTGAAACCCATGAAATGGTATATGCCGAATTTCAGGATAACCCATCATGACTGGAGAACCAGTGAATCCAAAAAAATGCATTAAAAAGTTTTACGTCTGAAAAATTGGAATGCAACTTTTTCACAAATTAAAGACAGATTGTAAAGGGAGGGTTACAGTTGGAAAGTTCCCTGCTCATCAAATTAAAAACAAGAGCTCTATTCATAAAAATAAAAAAAAATTAGAAAAAAAAATCTTATGTGGTCAAGTCACATTCTTTGTTCTAAAGTTTTTATGCAACTAGGGGTGAGCATTCTACTTGTGATTCATAAAGAAAAATGACCAGTATAACAGGGGCTCCTAGAGCATGTGAGTACATTCTAGGTGATATGTAAGTAGCCATTTAAGATACCATAGGAAAGGAGAAAACACACCCTTAATACTTGGAGGAAAGAGTGTGTTCACATGACCAACAGCTGGACTTGATTAAAAAGAAATACCAGGTTAGGTTCTGGTGGTTCTCCCATAGTTACATGACGACACAAATGAGAAATGCTACATTTCTCACAGCCTGTTGCCTAGTGATTTCAGTGCCTGCTTCCTTATCCACACTCACAATGCAACCACTCCTCCTCCCTTTCTTCCTCTATAGCATTTCAGTATTCTCACTTTACAAAATCATTATTTAAAAGGACATAATGAGAAAACAGAGCAAGTATAAATAAAAAGTCAGTTTCACTTATAATTTGTGATTCATTTTCACTTTCACAAGCATGATAAAATACAAACTAAACTTTCCTTATCAATATGTGTACAAAAATACTTTAAATAGATTAAATTGTGCTGGTACAGTAGAATTCCTGCCTTCTGAGGACTGAAAGTTAAAATGCTGGAGAGGAAGCAAGTAACAAATGTAACACATCTTTCCTCAAAATTAACTTTGCAATACAGCAGAACGTTAATGCAGAATGTAGTAATATGGAAACAACACGGTTTTATTGAACTGTGAACTAAAGAGTTACATTAAATACCCACAATTCCCTGTGAAAATCTCTTTGTTTTTCCGCTTGTCAGCACCTGCATTTTACAGCTGCCTCCTTCAGCATGGACCCTGTCTTGTGGAAGTTCAGGAACTTAAAACATTAATACCCAGAAGCTTAAAAATCACAGCAATAATAACTTATTCAGATGGGAATAAAACAGTCACAGCATCCTTGACTATAGCCAAACAGAAAATAAATCTAAAGACTGGAGATAACTATTTACAGAATATAAGGATAAATATATCTCTTCTGACTCGGCAAGTTCATTTATACTTGAGAAATTCGTTTAAGCCAAAAAAGCAGATGGGTTAATAGCAGGTTTGAGGTATTTACCAAAAGGTTAAAATCCCAAGAAAACGTTTCCCAATCACTTATTCTTTTCTCTTAATAATAAAAGAAAACACCACTTTTTTCTTCTGAGATAAATGCTTAACATGATGCAAAAAGGATAATTTCCAGCAATATTCCATTTCTTTCTCTCAATCAATGAGATTGCTTTTACTCCTCATCCATAGTCCAACATAATGACAGAAGTAGCTCCTACCTTTCCTAGTGATCACTCCTGGTGATCTTTCAAAGTATTCCTCAGTTCAAATGCAAATCAAAACTACAATGAGGTATCACCTCACACCTGTCAAAATGGCCATCATCAAAAAATTTACAAACAAATGCTGGAGAGGGTGTGGAGAAAAGGAACCCTCCTACACTGTTGGTGGGAATGTAAGTTGATACAGCTACTATGGAGAACAGTATGGAGGTTCCTTAAAAAACTAAAAATAGAACTATCATATGACCCAGCAATCTCACTACTGGGCATATACCCAGAGAAAACCATAATTCGAAAAGATACATGCACCCCAATGTTCACTGCAGCACTATTTACAATAGCCAGGACATGGAAGCAACCTAAATGTCCATCAATAGAGAAATGGATAAAGAAGATGCGGTACATATATACAATGAAATATTTCTCAGCCATAAAAAAGAACAAAATAACGCCATTTGCAGCAACATGGATGGACCTAGAGATTGTCATACTAAGTGAAGTAAGTCAGACACAGAAAGACAAACATCATATGATATCACTTATATATGGAATCTTAAAAAAGGGTACAGGGCTTCCCTGGTGGTGCAGTGGTTAAGAATCCACCTCCCAATGCAGGGGACACGGGTTCGAGCCCTGGTCCAGGAAGATCCCACATGCCACGGAGCAACTAAGCCCATGCACCACAACTACTGAGCCTGCGCTCTAGAGCCTGTGTGCCACAAGTATTGAAGGCGGCACTCCTAGAGCCCGTGCCCCTCAACAAGAGAAGCCACCACAACGAGAAGCCCACGCACCACAATGAAGAGTAGCCCCTACTTGCCACAACTACAGAAAACCCGCACACAGCAACAAGGACCCAACTCAGCCAAAAATAAATAAACAAATAAATTTATTTTTTAGGAAAAGGGTACAAATGAACTTACTTACAAAACACAAGTAGCGTCATGGATGTAGAAAACAAACTTATGGTTACCAGGGGATAAGGGGCTGGAGGGGAAGGATAAATTGGGAGATTGGGATTGACATATACACACTACCATATATAAAATAGATAACTAATAAGAACCTGCTGTATAGCACAGGGAACTCTACTCAGTACTCTGCAATGGGTTATATGGGAAAAGAATCTAAAAAAAAAAGAGTGGATATATGTATATGTATAACTGATTCACTTTGCTGTACACCTGACACTAACACAACATTGTAAATCAACTATACCTCAATAAAAATTTAAATAAATAAAGCATTCCTCATTTCAAGGCAGCTCCAGCTTCTCTCCAGGAGCCTTAACTCTTCCACTTAACAATATGAGCTCTCTAGCATCATCACCTCTGCTTCCTTTGCTCAACCCAGCTAGGTCTGGTACAATGCCAGTCTGTTTCCCTTTTTTAAAATGTCTTGAATCTAGATCAGCACTGTCCAATAGAACTTTATGCAATAATGAGAATGTATCAGTAATATGGTAGCTATTAGTCACATGTGGCTATTTAATACTTGAAATGTAGCTAGTGTAACAGAGGAATTAACTTTTTATATTTTATTCAACTGTATTTAATTTGAATTTTTTATCAAGGTATAGCTGACATACAATATTATATTAGTCTCAGGTGTACAACATAGTGATTTGACATTTACATACATTACAAATTGATCACCACAATAAGTCTAGTTACCATCTGTCACCACACAAAGTTACTGCAATATTACTGACTATATTCCCTATGTTGTACATTACACCCCCATGACATTTATTTTATAACTGGAAGTTTGTACCTCTTGATCCTTTTGCCCAACACCACAGGCCCCTCCCCTCTGGTGACCACCAGTTTGTTCTCTGTATCTGTGAGCCTGTTTCTGTTTGGTTTTCTTTGTTCATTTGTTTTGGTTTTTAGATTCCACATTTAAGTGAAATTATACAGTATTTGTCTTTCTCTAACTTATTTCACTTAGCATAATATTCTCAAGGTCCATCCATGTTGTCCCACATGGCAATATTTCATTCTTTTTATGACTAATATTCCATTGCATATATATACCACATCTTCTTTAACCATTCATCAATCGATGGACACTGAGTTGCTTCCGTATCTTGGTTATTATAAATTATGTTGTAATCAACATATCATTTTCAATCCCCAGAGAAAGTTCCACCAGATTCCTGCCTCTCTAGCGTACACTCTAAATTAGTCAATGAGTCTCCTCATAGGATCCAGGCACTTTACAAGCTGCTGCCTCTGTGCTGGAACTCAGAGCAAGTGGGTTTATCCGCAAGCCCTTCAAAAATGAAGTCTCGGTTTCCCACAGCCTTAGAGTTCTCTTGGATGAAAGATCCACTGGTTTTCAAAGCCAGATGTTATGGGGACTTGTCCTTCCAGTGCAGGATCCCTAGGCTAGGGAGCCCGATATGGGGCTCAGACCCCTTGCTCCACAGAGGGCACCTCCATGGTTATGATATTTCTCCTGCTTATGGGTCACCACACCAGTGGTGTGGGTTCTGACTAGACCATGTCTCTACCCCTCTTACCCATCTCAACGTGGCCTTTTCTTTATATCTTTATATATTTGGTTGTAGAAAATCTGTTCTGCAGAAACAGTTGTTCTATATGTAGTTGTAGTTTTGGGGTATCCATGGGACGAAGTGAGCTCAGGATCCTCCTACTCTGCTATCTTGATCCGGACCTAATTAAATTGATTTTAATTTTAAATAGTCACATATGACTAGTAATCTACCATATTAGACAGTACAGATCTAGAACAAGAGTGCCTTTTTCCCTACCAGAAATGACTTACTTTATCATGCAAATGATGGAGAGCTATTAAAAGACTGAATTTACATTTTAGAAAGCTTTTTCTGGCTGCTTTAAGGGAGTATGATTTTAGGGATTGAGAACAGAAAGTAAATGCTGAAGGTCTGAAAGGTGCTCATTCGATCTGGCAACTAGGAGATCACTGCTAATTTTAGACTGAGAAGTTACGGTAGAGTAGCAGAGCTGTAAACCTCACTGGAGAGAGAGCCTGCAAATACAAACCATTCTTCAAGAAATCTGGCTCTGAAAGAAGAAAGGAAGTGGGGAAAAAACATCATGAAGAACCCATCATGTGCTAGAATTTGAAAGAAGGAACTTCACATTGATTACTCCATTTAACTTTACTTAATTCTCAAAACAAATTTGTAGTAAACCTCATCTCCATTTATAAAAAGCCTCAAAGGGGCTAAGTATCTTGCCTAGGGACACACTGGTGTGGCTAGGATTATAAAACTAGGGTCTTTTTCAGGCCAAAATTCATTCTCTTAAAGGTCAATACAGAACTGACAAGAGAAATGCAGGATTGAAGCAGGATCGGTGGAAACATTAAGGATGAGAGTGATAGAGTAATTGATGGAGCAAGGCTCTGTAGGAGATAGGCAGAAATGGAACTCAGTCTAGGCAAGAGATATTAACCTTGGATGAGAAGAGGAAAATCACCTCCTCTGAGATGGAAAGATAGAAATCAAATGAGTGTGAATGTGTATATGTTTATAGTACAAGGGGCTTAGGAATGACAAGAACAGATGAAAATAAAACCTGATGATCTCTATTTTCCCTGTGAAGCAGAAGGCAAGACCTTCTGTGAGGAGATGAGAATAAAAGTTTAAAGATGATGGTTTAATCTAGCCGTGATGGGAAGAAACAGAGGAATGGATGTGAGACCAGAAAAGGTACTTCTCTTTTATCATCAGTCCTTTGATCTTTTTTTTTTATTGAAGTATAGTTCATATACAATATTGTGTTAGTTTCAGGTGTACATCAAAGTGATTCAGTTATACATATTTTTTTTCTGATTCTTTTCCATTACAGGTTATTATAAGATATTGAATATAGTTCCCTATGCTGTAAATCCTTGTTGTTTATTTTATATATAGTAGTGTGTATCTGTTAATCCCATACTCTTAATTTATCCCTCCCCCCTCCTCTTTCCCCTTTGGTAAACATAAGTTTGTTTTCTATGTCTGTGAGTCTGTTTCTTTTATACATAAGTTCATTTGCTTTTTTTTTTAGATTCCATACATAAGTGATATCATATCAGTCCTTTGATCTTGATGTTTAGCTAATATTGGGTAGCTGACACATTAAAAGCATATGTAGAAAGTTCTTAAACTAATGTTTTCTTACGTGCAATCAAAATTCTTTTGACACATAATTTTCAGCTATATTTTTTCCAAATTTTTATTGTAGTAAAATAATTTAACATAAAATTTACAATAGCTATATTTTTTCAAAAATAATAGAAAAGTATGAGGCATCACCTTTCACTGAACTTGTCACAAATTAGGGGGAACTAAATGTGTTTGATAATTTTTCAATTAATGCTAAAACCATGCATTTGCTCCATAATTTGAATTTTTTATAAAGACCTTTCAGATCATTTATCTTAAATTCTGAACTGTAAAAGAATCCTCGTAATTTAAACAAACATTTAAAGATAAATACTTTTTAAATTTCTAACTATGAGTGATTCTCCCTAAAGTAGAAAAAATATACTTATATGTATATGATGTTATATGATTTATTAAGAGTAAAGTATAATTTAAAGTACGTATAAAGCTGTAAACTTCAATAATAAAGCATTACACTTTCTGTCATTAATGACTAGAACTAATTTATCATTAAATGTCAGTTAAGTTTGGGAGTTCCCTGGTAGTCTAGTGGCTAGGATTCGCAGATTTCAATGCCGTGGCCCGGCTCAATCCCTGGTTGGGGAACTGAGATCCCACAAGCTGCGCGGCACAACCAAAATTTAAGCTTGGCTATGATAGAAACAAAGTTTAAAATTTTAAAACATCATAAATAATTCCTGGCTTCCATTTAGGATGTAGAATGCTGAAGAGTTGCTCCCACTCTTACAACAAGGAAAAAATGGATAAGCTAAACAAATATAACTTTTCTGGAAACCGTTAGAGAGCTAAGGTTGTAGGATAACCAAGTACCCTGAAATCTAAGGAAAGACAGATGCCTCCAAGGAGAAATAGGAGGTGAGAATTTGCTTACCTGGAGCAGATATCAGGTAACTACACACCTGGTAGAAAAAAATCGGCTAAAATTGTTTAAAAATTGCTAATAGCTCAGTGTGTGGGCTAGGAGTGTAGAACCCATGGGAGCCACAGAAAAAGGGGAATTTGCACTCACTCACAATTCTTCTCTAGAGGCTTTACCTGGTGCTGGGGAAGAAATGGGGAGCAGGGACAATGTGAGAAACCAGAGAAGGCCTCCCTTGTGGTGCAGGCCCAGGGGAGGGAAGCAGCAGCTGCTCCAAGAAAAGCATGAAGCCCCATCCAAATCCTTCTCCCCTACAGAACAAAAGCCATAAGGTGACTGAAGCTGGGAGAGGGAATCAGAAGACGTGAGGTGGGTAAAAGACAGCAAAATGTTCTAGGTCCAGACCATTTCCCACCTCTGAGGGGACTTGGGTCATGAACACCAAGAAGGTCCCAACACAGTAACTGCCAAAGGCTGAAGCTGAACCAGGACAGGAGAAAACACCCCTTCCCTGGCCCCCAATACCAAGTTAAGAGGTACTGAGTAACAAATAGTGGCAGATCTACTGCTGGGGGAAAGGCAAGAACATGAAAAGGACCCTCTCTGACATGCAGGTACAAAGGGAAGCTGAGGGTAGATCACACTTTGAGAAAAAAGTCTGGTAAACCAGCCCCCCAGCTAAGCACAAGGTAACACTAAAGGAATTTGAAGCCTGTGGTAGACTGAGGATAATAACAGCAACGACAAAACCAAAACTCAGCTGAGCTTCTGACTAACCTGACACAACTCCTACAACAAAGGCCAAGCAAAAGAAGAGGCATGACCCTTTCCAGGCATAAATACTATTGACTCCAGTGTCTGCTGTTCTACACAACATGTCTGCTTTCAAACAAAACATGTAAGACTCACAGAGAACCAAGAAAAGATAATACACTGTCAAGAGACAATGCAATCAACAGAATCCACCCAGATATTAAACTAACACATAGGGAATTTAAAACTACTGTGATTAACTACTGGAAGGGACCTTTTTCAAAATGACAATAGTTGAAATGGAAAAGGCATAGCTTTATGTCTATCTCCCCAACTTGATTCTTAGTTCCTTCAAGGAAAGAGCTAAGTTCATTTCTCTTTGCTTCCCTAGCATCAATTACAAATACCAGCAGATCTGACATTATTAGCACAATAGTACAAAAAAATGAAATACCTTCTTGAACTTGAAGACCCTCAACCACCAGTAGCAGACAAGGCACTATAGATCAAACTCCATTCTATACCAGGGCTATAGAAAAAGCTTCCGTTTTGGATGGACTTTTGTACCTTTACTCCTTTACAAATTGACTAGGAATACCTAAACCCAGGGTATGTATGCTGCTCGTGGGGCTCTTGAAAACCTGTTCATTCATATTTTGAAACTGCCTTTTGGTTAGTTATTCTCCTCCAAAGACTAGAATCCCTAAATAAATGATTTTTTAAAGTAACATCTCAAAAATAATTTATGAGATATATTTATATAATCTAGTTCATGTTTTCAGATCCTAGAGAAAAAACTATGCATCTTTCACTGAGCTTCACCCTTAACTTCCATATATACTAGGCTCAAGCCTTCTTAGCTCTCATTTCTCTTTTACCACTTTAGGAAAATAAAGTGGCACTGAGATACTCTGAAATGAGTCCCTCCAATTCTTACCTCAGGCATTCCTAAATCCTCTAGTTTATCCTCTAGTTTATCTAAATAACCTTGCTGTACATTCTTAGTGACACTTTCCCTGAAAGGGACTGTTGTACTTAAATCCAGTTTTATGAAATCTATGGGGCTTTCAGTAACTTCCCACAATTCTCACAATCTGAATTACAAAAATAACAAAGATCTTGAAAAGATTCCTATAACTTCCTATTTGATTTCATGAGCATCATCCAATTTCTAAGTCTTCTGGGAGGCCTCAGTAATCTTCTCCATGGAAAATTTAGAACAAATTTGCAAGAACTACCAAAATCTCCAACAATGATGCAAAATATCTGCTTATGCAATGAATGAGCAGGACTGATGAACCTTTGCAAAACAATTATAGAAACTGTGATTTTTTTTTTTAATTTTTCAATTAAAGGACATTTATAGAATGCTATCAGCAACTTCCACACCCCCTTAAACTAAGCCCACTACTTCCAGAAATGATATTCACAAAGCATCTTCTGATATAATATATTGAATACATTTCCTGTATCTTGATCATGCTCAATGACAGTTGACCCAATAATGAGTTATATTACCGCCTGCAAGATGCCACACTCTTTTGTCTATTTCTTCATTGCTCATCACTCCTCCTCAATCTCCTTTTTGCTTGTTGTTTGCCTTCTCCCTGATCTCTAAATGGTAGAATACCTCCAGACTCAGTCTTAGACATCTCTTTTCTATCTCCCCTCGGTTATTCCATCCAGTATCATGGATTTAAATACAAATTTGTATCTCCAGTTCATATCTCTCTCTAAAATCCCAAGCTCATATATTTAACTGCCTACTCAACTTTTCACATGGATATCCTTCAGGTATCTCAGACTCAACATGTCCAAAACTGAGCTCCTGATCTTCCCAATCCAACTCCAACCATAACCTTCTGCATCTCAGGTGATAGCAAATCTATCCTTCCGGTTACTCAGGCAAAATGCCTTGGAATCATCCTTGACTTCCTCCAAATTGTTAGAAAATACTGTTGGCACTACTTCAAAATAAATCCAGAATCTGACTACTTCTCACTACCTCCACACTTCCACCCTTATTTCTCGCATAGATTACTTCAATGGCTTCCTAACAGGTCTCTTATTCCTATACCCCACAGTCCAGTCTCAACACAGTAGCCAGAGTAATCCTCTTAAATAGTAAGTTAGATTATTACTTCTCTGCTCACATTTTGTTTAGAAAAGCTAGAGTTCTTACAATAGCCTACAATAACCTACATGATCTGGTCCCCCTAATGTCCCATTAATTTCCTCTCTGCTTGCTCCTCTCCAGCCATATGAAATTCCTTCTTTAAATGCACCAGGTACCTCCTGCCTAAGGGGCTTTGCTTTAGATGTTCCCTCTGCTTAGAGTACTCTTTCTCCAGATAACTTCATGGTTAACTTCCTCACTTCCTTTAAACTCTTTGCTCAAATATTATGTTTTGCATAAAACCTACACTCACTCTCACCCTCTCACCAGCACTACCTTTACTTTGCTTTCTCTCCCCTACAGAACTTATTACTTTCTAATGTACCATATATTGACTTTTATTATTGTTTATTTCTCTCCTGTCCCATTAGAAATCTCCATCTCAGTTGATGACAATTTTTTCTCTTGGTTCACAGATGTATCCCAAGTTTCTACAACATTATCCAGCATAAAATAGATACCCAATTAATATCTGTTGAATGAAAGAAACAAAACTCATAAGCCAGTGGCCTGTTAGTGACTAAGGAATGATAAAAGACCACAACTACTAAGAGCCATGAGGCCCTATTCTTTCTGTTCAATCTAGCCTAACAAATAGATTATAAACCTACTGGCCCTGCAAATAATGACAAGTCTTCCAAATTATGGCTTCACGTTGTTCCTAAGACCATAAAAACATGAATTTAATCCAAAAGGGACCTTATCCCATTGCAGATTTTTGGTCTATATGTAGTATTGAGAGTAAACTCATTGTTTGCAGGTAAAACCAAGTTTAGAAGAATTATAAATTTAATTCTACTTTAGAAAATAGAATTAAAGTTCAAAGCTTCAAAGTGACTTTGAATTTGTGAAATGGTCCATAAAAAAAACAAAAACAAAACAAACAAACAAAAACAAAAAACAGGGAATTCCCTGGCAGTCCAGTGGTTAGGACTCAGCACTCTCACTGCCCAGGTTCGATCCCTGGTTGGGGAACTAAGATTCCGCAAGCCACGTGACATGGCCAAAAAACCAACCAAACAACAAACCAAGATGACCCTTAACAGGTAAAAATATTCTTAATAATAAAAAGTATACAATTTTAAGTAAGATTCACATAGAGCTCCACTGTCTACAAACTGTTTTCAGAAAAAAACCTTATTTGATCCTTACATCGATCCTGAGAGATGTATCATCACCAACCCCATTTCATTGATGGGTAACTGAAGCTAACAGAAGTTAAAAGAATTTCCCAAGGAGACTTAGCTAATAAGTAGATTCCTAGATTCAATTCCAGGTCCATATATCTTTTTTTAAATTCTGAAATAATCACAGATTCACAGGAAGTTGCAAAAATAGTACAGAGGACTCATGAGCCCTTAACCAGGTTCCCTCCAATGGTTACATCTTATATAAGTATTATATGATATCAAATCCATGAATGTACTTTTTAATATAGTATTTGGGAATGATAATGGATCACAAATGATATGATTCAAAGATTTTTTTTAACTCAAATGAAAATAATTTACATAAATAAGCTAAGAGGTAATTCCTAGGTATATACTATTTTGTTCTGATAATTACAGGAGTATTACATTCCATTTTGGGTATTTATACTTAATAACATAAATATTACAACAGAAAGGAATTTGAAGATATGATTAATGGTAAAGGAGGGCAAAGTTGATTTGATAAACTTTTCTTCATTTATGTGATTTGTTATTATGATGCTATAGACCAATTATAAAGACATCTCTGCTCTGGCTAATCCACAAAAACTCCTCTTGAATCTCACTAATGACCATCCTTCAATTTCAAACCTGGTAGATTTCTTTTTCCTCCTCCTTATCATCCTCATGACAGTATTGTTTACATAAGAATTTATGGAAACTTCCTCCATCATTGGCTTTTAGGACACTGCACTCCCTTGACTCTCCTTTTTTGTTGTCTTTTTTTGTTGTCTCTAATCTATTGCCTTTTATCAAAAACCTCAGACCCCTTTCGTACAGTACAAGTCAGAATTACAGTCCCATCTGGGACACAGCAGTTTTCCCAGGTCAAAAATCTCATTGGCCATTGTCTGGGTAACTTAGCACAAACCATCCACTCTTCCAAGACTCCTCTATATTTCTCAGAAACCCCTTCCCTGTATCGATCTGGGTTAGACTGTACTAGTGAAAGGAATGCATGTGAGATATGGAAAGAATAGACGCCATTACATTACTTTTTGGAGTGGCTGGAGGCAGATGTTAGATTCATAGTAGCTTTGAGGCAAGTGCTTGAGAATCACCTGCTTTATTGCCGCAGCCCAAGACACATGACAGAAGCATTCTCAAAGATACTTGATGGGCTTCCCTGGTGGTGCAGTGGTTGAGAGTCCGCCTGCCAATGCAGGGGACACGGGTTCGTGCCCCGGTCTGGGAGGCCTGCACGCCCGGAGCCTGTGGTCCGCAACAGGAGAGGCCACGACAGTGAGAGGCCCGCGTACCGCAAAAAAAAGAGAGAAAAAAAAAACAGATACTTGATGATTGCAGCAATGTCCTAATCAGCTTTTGAGAACCCTGCCCTCAGCTCTTCCAATATTCATGTAAGCCCTAATTCCCAGATTTAAACTCTTATTCCTAAGATAAATACCTTTATTTTCCTAAAGATATTAAATATCTTTAATATTATTTATATAATTTATTATTATTTAATATTATTAATACCTCTTAAATATTCCTAAGATATTTGCCTTATCAATTCCAAACTGTTAACAACCATAAAGAAATAGATTAGGTATAGATATACAGATATATTTATATATCTATCTATGTGTAAATAGATATATAGATATATAAAATTTTACTTTTTGTTGCATGTATATTTATATGTAGATATAAATATAAAAGGAGAGATGTATATATCTATGAAATACCTGGGAAGGATATAAAACAACAAGAAATTTTCTCATTCATTCACTGGTATATTTAACAACCACCCTTGAAAGATACAAAGATAAAAACAAGAAGTCCCCAGTGCTATAATTAAGGCACAGATAAAGTGCTGGAAATTGTGATGAGAGACATCTACGCTGTACCTAAAATTTTAAAGACAATATGAGTTTTAGAGACCATTTAGTCTCCAGCATTATTGTTTAATTATTAATAGCTAATCTCATCTCTCATCCCCAAGGAGAATTATAGCTTTTTAAAAAAATATTTATTTATTTATTTTATTTTTGGCTGCGTTGGGTCTTAGTTGCAGCACACAGGATCTTTGTGGCAACATGCAGGATCTTTCACTGAGGTGAGCAGGTTCTTCATTGCAGCCTGGGGGCTTCTCTCGAGTTGTGGCTCATGTGCTCAGTAGTTGCAGCGTGGGCTTAGTTGCCCCACGGCATGTGGGATCTTAGTTCCTCGACCAGGGATCGAACTCATGTCCCCTGCACTGGAAGGCAGATTCGTAACCACTGGACCACCAGGGAAGTCCCAAATTATACCTTTTTTGACCTTATTGTGAGATAATTCCAACATTTAATAAACCCTGAAAGTAGCAGACTAGTCAGAAGTATAATTTGGGAATTTCAATAAAGTGAAGATTTTAATCAGGGATTACATAAATTACCACAGTTTACTAGATCTTTTAACCTAAAATACACATTCTGGGGAATCTAGGATGAAGCATTAGAATATTTTCCCTAACTTCCAGTACCAAAGTCATTACCAACTGGTAGTATCTCTCTCCCAGAGAATTCAGGGTTTCTATGTGGCTTTTAGAAGAGAACAGGGGTTTTCTTTTTCAATTCTTGTAAATCACAATGGGGGAAAAATGTTCCTTACACTTATCTGTCAATGAGCCCCAAACAACTAATCATTCTAAAGAGAATTCTTATTCTAGAGTTTCAAGTATTTTTAAAAGGATTTTCTCAAGTTCTGGATTTCAGAAAATGAAGAGAACAAAAAGCAACCTAAGCAACATAAAGCTGTGCAGTTTTTAGTACAGATGATAGTAATGAGGGTGTAATTATCATAACTGTAAGCAGATAAAAGTTCAGACAATCAAGCTTTAGTCAAAGACTGTATTTCTAGAACTAAACAACAGAACAGTACCTTATGTCACTGATCTATTTAAGCTACCCGAGTTGACAGCATGGCCTAAACTATTCATGTGCTGACTCTACATGTATTGGTGTAAGGGTAGACTACCACAGGAGGAAGAGTAGGGGTTTCACAACTTCATATCTCCATAGAGAATGTAGAATGCCTTTTACACAGGCATTCCACATTTTAAAGTTAATACTGGGCTTCCCTGGTGGCACAGTGGTTGGTTAAGAATCCACCTGCCAATGCAGGGGCCACGGGTTCGAGCCTTGGTCCGGGAAGATCCCACATGCCGCGGAGCAACTAAGCCCGTGCGCCACAGCTACTGACCCTGCTCTCTAGAGCCCACCAGCCACAACTACTGAGCCTGTGTGCCACAACTACTGAAGCCAGTACACCTAGAGCCCGTGCTCCGCAACAACAGAAGCCACCGCAATGAGAAGCCCGCACACCACAACGAAGAGTAGCCTCCACTCGCCACAACTGGAGAAAGCCCGCATGCAGCAACAAAGACCCAACGCAGCCAAAAATAAATTAATTAAATAAATAAAGTTAATACTAAACATTAAAATAAAGCCTCATACCTATTTTGAAATTAAGTTAAAATGCGGGACTTCCCTGGTGGCGCAGTGGCTAAGAATCTGCCTGCCAATGCAGGGGACACAGGTCGAGCCCTGGTCTGGGAAGATCCCACATGCCACAGAGCAACTAAGCCCATGTGCCACAACTACTGAGCCCGCACTCTAGAACCCGTGAGCCACAGCTACTGAAGCCCATGCGCCTACAACCTGTGTTCCACAACAAGAGAAGTCACCACAATGAGAAGCCTGTGCACCACAACGAAGAGTAGCCCCCACTCACCGCAACTAGAGAAAGCCCGCATACAGCAACGAAGACCCAACACAGCCAAAAATAAATAAATAAATAAATATTTCTTTTTAAATGCTATTTCTCATCAACTCCATGTAATTTCCAAAAATTCGTAATCAATGAAACAATGTGCCAAACCACCTTCAGAAAATATTATATGGGTGCCTTTCAGCACCCATATCTTTGTCACAGAGGAGTAAAACCAGTTTTAAGCGTCCATTGGTGCTTTCAGAGAGCTCTGAAACTAGTATTCCCAGCAGGATTTCCTAAAATTTCACTGATACAATGCATTGTGTAAAACAACTCCCAAACACCCTCTACAGCAGAAGACCTCTGTAAATGGCATCTTTCTGTTTCTGTAAAAGTATCTTTATTTAAAATATTTCAAGTTTACACAAATCCAGTATTCATTTACAACATTTGTTGAGCACTTACTACGTACCAGGCACTATGGACCTGGAACACATACGTGAACAAGACAAAGTTCCCACCCTCAAGAAATTCACAGTCTAGGGATACAGAGAAGGCTAACAGTCCGTTATAATACAGTGTTATCAGTCAATACTTAGGGTAGGGATAAGGATAGAGTATTATGGGAACACACATAGGGACCCCCAAGAAGAATCTATAAATGCCCAAATGCTCCACAGTTAAGAATCTTTTAATTTTCCATACCTTATAAAACACTGTTGCTGGTGTTTAATATAAAAAACCCTTAAGGATAAGTGGGATGTAGGGGTAAAGCATTTAAAATAATATTCTTTTTGATGACTGCCATCCCTTATTTTGTGAAGATGAATGACCCTAATTCTCTGAAGTAGGACTCTTTAATTATATAATGAAACATGAAGCCCTCTAAGATCTGGAAAAAAAATTGCCATAAGTTGAGAATCACTGATGCAGCAAACCACTGTTAGAGGTTTAAATATATCTTATCCCTTAGTACTTTAGGCTAGAGACAAAGGTTGAAATTCACTGCCAAAATAAATTTAAAGTAAGATTCAATTTAAATTTAGAATTTCAATCGATTCATAACTTTTAGAGAAAATCTATAATATAGCATAGGACAGTATAATACAGTATAAAGTGAGGTACCCCTGTGTGTATAACAATCCCTAGATATCATTACACTTCAACTACTGAAAGAGATAGGATCCTCTCTTTAGGAAGGAAGAACTCTTAAACACAAGATAACACAATACTATGGGAAAATGAAAGTCAAAATATTTGTTGCAGCCTTCACTATCTGATCAATAAGAAGGGAAGTCTCTACATGGTAAATCAAGTCACTAATCACTAACAGACTTACACTGCTATTTAGCTTGCCTAAGCACACAATCTTCTTGGTATACTACTGCCTCCTGGGGGTTACAGTATATTACTACTTTTCTGAGAAAACTGGCATAAACAGAAAACACAAATATTATTTTCTACTAAAAACATAATACAAAAGGTTCATGTCAAATAACAAGTAGGCCTTTCCTAAATAATCTCTATTTTTAACTATCATATTTATTTCTATCTGAATAATTGGGAACAAAGTACCTAACAAAACTTAATTATAGAAAGTGGTTGTTGATATGATTAAGAACATCAGGACTTATATATACAGCATTTTGCATTTTTAAACCACTTAGCCAACATTAAATGATTAATCTTTAGACCATTCTTGAGGTCAATATCACCACCATCTTTTTACAGAAAAGTAAACAACAAGGTTAAGTGAAGTATCAGAAATTGAAGAACTAGTCAGTTCTCTAATCAGCAAAGTGCCACAGAATGGTTTAATGTAAAATATGAAGCATTAATACATTAATTCAACTCTAATACCCCATGACCTATCTCTAGGAGAAATTACTCTTTTAACTGTGGCCCCATAACATTTTATATATCCCTCTATTATAAGACTTAACACTTTTGTATTATGGTTATTGAATTGGCAGTCTCTGTAACTAAACTCCGTACCTCCACAGGACTTTGCACAGTGTCTAGCACATAGCAAGACACAGCAATGAACCATTCTGGCCTTTTCCAGATATTAAAGTCAGGGGCTGTTCTGGACACAGGGGATTCAGCAGTGAAAAAGAAAGCCAAGCTCCCTACTCTCATGGGACATGCATTCTAGGAGGCAAAGGCAGATGACCAAAAAAAACAAAAACAAAAACAAAAAACTATCAGGTAGTAAGAAGAGCTATAGAGAAAATAAAAATAGGGCAATGTGACTACAGTTGGCTATGTAGTTACAATAGATTAGGCAGTGATATTTAAGCTGGTATCTGAATATAAAAAATAACCAGCCATAACTATATGAGGAAAAGACAATTCCAGGTGGCAAATGCCAAAGTGGGCAAGAAATGGAAATATTCAAGGAACAGGAAAAAAAAAAAAAAGATCATGGTTACAGCAGTGGGCCAATGAGTGAGTGATAAAATATGAAATCAGAGAGGTGGGCAGGGGCCAGATCATGGCTTTCTTGGGCCATGATAAGAATTTTATTCTGAGTGAAACAGAAAATTCTTTAAGGCTCCATCATATGCATTTGCCAATTTGAATTGTTGCATTTGTGTAGTTGTAGCACTAAAGGAAAAGTAGTTCTGAGAAAGGAAAATTACTATGCTATTGGTTAGGGAGTCTTTCTGTTTTAATAAATTACTTTTTAGTGAAAAGTTATTTTATAATTAAATCTTCAGACTAAAGGATAAAACAGCAGTGTCTACTAACATGTTAATAGAAGTTAGAATAATGAGATTTTGACAATCATTATTGGAAGAAATTGAAGAGCTCCTGCATAAACCACTGTACATTATAGATGACTATACTAGGATCTTATGCTAATCACTTATTAATTTTGCAAAGCCTAAGATCTCCAAATAGCTCATGATGAGTGCCAGACAGACATCTGGAGAGGAGGTTCTGAGTGAAAGTATGGAAGTGTCATTAAACATAATAAATCTCTTCCTCTTACCAGAGAAACCAGAATGAAAAAAGTAATATCCATTTAGAAGAGAGAACACTTCTCACCATGTTAACTGAACAAAATACAGCAATAGCCTAAAAATTAAGTGCAGGTTTAAATTTCACCTGAGATGATATAGGTGCTGTGGAAGCCTCAAGGCTAATTCCAAGCTACACCACCAAGATTCAGTTAAATTTAACCTCACAAATAGTCAATGCAGAGAAAATATTACCATTTGCACATTCTAGGTAGCAGGTTCCAGCACATTTGATATATTATACTTTATGTATTTTCTACCTTTTTAATGTGTTTTTATTTTTATGGTAAAAAAATGTAACATAAAATTACCATCTTAGCTATTTTTAAGTGTACAGTTCAGTATTGTTAAATATATTCACATTGCTGTACAACGGATCTCCAGAACTTTTTCATTTTGCGAAACTGACATTCTATACCCACTGAACAACTGCCTGTTTCCCCCTCCCCATAACCCCTGGCAACCACCATTCAACTCTGTGTTTCTATATCACTTCCTGGTGTTTTTTACTTATAATATTACATTGTAATACTACACAAGCTCCTACAAAAGCAACTATGTATACAAGCTTTTGAGTTGGTATTTTAGTTGGTTTGCTTTTGTTTAAACACAATTTCATCCCTGTTTCCTAAACCAAAATGTAGATAGTAGAGGGCTAAGAATTGCCTCCAATATGTAGGCAAGAACACAGAAGTGACCAGGAATTACACTGTAATACACACTACACTATTTCCAATCCACCATGAATATTAACAAAATTATTATAGAGAAGTAAGGTTACTGGCCACTATACAATGTATTTATATGGAAAAATACATATAGTACATAGGAAGAATGAACACTGGACTTAAAATAAAAAGACTTAAGTTTGAGAATAGCCTAATAAACAATAAACAACTTTTCTTTTATTTTTATATTTTATCAGGAACTTCCACATACAAAAATTCATTTAGTTAAGTCACAATCCCTCCAGATGTTTTCTTCTTCTGTAAAAGAGATAAAAATGCCTACCATACTGACCTCATAAGGTTGAAACAAGGAAAAGAATGAAATAATAAATATAAACAAAATTTGAAAGTTGTAAACACTTCACATATATAAACTGTCTAAAGATAAATCAAAAAATGTATCACTTGTAACCAAGAAATAGTTAACACAGCGCTATGTATGCAATTAATATTTACGAAGTATTTGTCAAATAATTTATAGAGTGTCCTGAATATGAAGAGACAGCAAAATTTCCTCCATCCATTTGGTGCAAAGAAAATGAACTGTCTTAAATCTGCTAATGGTGAGGTCAAAGTTAAAAGAAAATCAAAATACAAATCTAGAGACTGCATATAATAAGAACAAAAGGGGCAGGATTATAGGTGTGGTTATTCATGATACAGAACAGTGAGCCTTTAGAAAAATATACTATGTGTAACTTTTTCCAAAAGTACTTTTGTTATGAATTGGTGATTTGGTAAATTGAACAACTATCAGTGGAATGCTTGTTTGATGAAAATTACAAAGGCACAACTGCAAGCAAGATTCTGTACAGGACAAATTAACACTAAAATCAAGAACACAAATACTTCTCTGTGACATTATATAGTTACAAAACTATGTGGAATTTACATGAAGAATTCTATATCTCATTCCTTAAAAGGTAACTTGTATTAAATTTGAGAACATAATCAAGAAAGCCATATAAAGTCATTTATTTCCAGCTCTGAATTGTATGAGTTAGCCTATAATTGCCTATACAAATAAAATGTAAGAGGGTTTTATTATCATCTAGTAGGCAGGAAAGGCATTCTCAAATTCTGAACCTCTGGTAGCGAACCCTTTACAACCACCTTTTAAATTCCTCCCCCTTTTGAAAGGAATGCTTTGTTTATGACACTATTTGCTAAGCTACAATCAGTTGGCACAGTGGCTCATAAACCTGCACTGAAGTTGATCTGATTCTAATGGATCAACAAAATCAATCACAGTAATTCTGTCCATGACGAGTCCAGATAAAGCGGGAGGGGGGGGAGGGCGGGTTCCATGTCAATTAGAAAAAGGCTATAGTGTGAGATTTTAACATGATTATAAGTACCATGGGGTATAAAGGTCCTGCTTCAATTAAATACTGACCCAAAGATCAAAAGTCACTTATTCTCCAGGTGCCTTTGGAACCAGAGCAACAAGCTGTCCTTCAGAATACAGCAAGGTGGCAATTATCCAACTAATTTCAAATCTTTTGGTCAATAAGTATCATCAGTTATGATACTTCCATTCTTCCTTTCAACAAATATTTATTGAAGGCCTACAATGTGCCAAGCACTTACTATCTTGATCACCCAATAGAGCCTACAACAGCCATAGAACCTTCATATAAAAATAATGGTATAATTAAATCTTCTTAGCCTTTTTTCTTTTTTTGTCTGAGTTGGGTCTTTGTTGCTGGGCGCGGGCTTTCTCTAGTTGCGGCGAGCAGGGGCTGCTCTTCGTTGTGGTGTGTGGGCTTCTCATTGCAGTGGCTTCTCTTGTTGCAGAGCACGAGCTCTAGGCGTGCCGGCTCCAGTAGTTGTGGCACGCGGACTCTAGAGCGCAGGCTCAGTAGTTGTAGCTCACAGGCTTAGTTGCTCCGTGGCATGTGGGATCTTCCCAGACCAGGGCTCGACCCGTGTCCCCTGCATTGGGAGGCGGATTCTTAACCACTGTACCATCAAGAAAGCCCCTTCTTAGCCTTTTAAAAAATAATTTATGTTCAGAACCATATACTTCATAAATGCATTAACTAGATATAATAAAATTTGACATGGAGTATGTGAAAGTAAATGTAGGGAACAGAACCAGGGAGACACTTAACATTCTTTCCTCTTCTAATAATGAGATTAGGTAATATGCATTGAATAGTTATCATTATACTTGAA
This sequence comes from Stenella coeruleoalba, assembly GCF_951394435.1. Taxonomy (NCBI): domain Eukaryota; kingdom Metazoa; phylum Chordata; class Mammalia; order Artiodactyla; family Delphinidae; genus Stenella; species Stenella coeruleoalba. The sequence continues at coordinate 68,192,771 of NC_137160.1, read as the reverse complement.
AAATTTTAATCTCTTCAAAAAATGCACATATACCAACTCAACCCATCAAACTACTGAAAGTCAGAACAGTCTTAACTATAAATAAACACAAGAGGGCGCACAAGTCTGGGAAATTCATAAAACCAAAGGCAAGTAACATTTGCTCAACCATCTACACAGGCACATGGATTTACAAAGGAGTCTTCGTGTACATACTAGAGGCCAATTGCAATGAAAATATTTCCCTTTCTCAATATACTCTCCAGAAATCAAATCACTGCTTCTCTTTGTAACACAAATTCCTTATCCAAATAGATTTTAAACTTACATTTTAGTATTTTATCATTAAGAATAAGTATGGGGACTTCTCTGGTGGTGCAGTGGTTAACAACTGCCTGCCAGGGACTTCCCTGGTGGCGCAGTGGTTAAGAATTCCCCTGCCAAGGCAGGGTACATGGGTTCGAGCCCTGGTCTGGGAAGATCCCACATGCCGCAGAGCAACTAAGCCCATGTGCCACAACTACTGAGGCTGCACTCTAGAGCCCGCAAGCCACAACTACTGAGCCCATGTGCCCCAGCTACTGAAGCCCACATGCTTGGAGCCCATGCTCTGCAACAAGAGAAGCCACCGCAATGAGAAGCCCGTGCACCGCAACAAAGAGTAGCCCCTGCTCGCCGCAACTAGAGAAAGTCCGCGCGCAGCAACAAAGACCCAATGCAGCCAAAATTAAGTACATTTTTTAAATAAATAAAAATTTTAAATAAATAAAAGAAAAAGCATGACTTTTAATCAGAAGTGTATGTCACCTTTTAATCTAACTTCTCCTTGGAAACCCTACTATTTAGAAGCTAGCCAACTCTTAAAATGCCTATTTTCAAATAACTTAAAGCCTCTCCATTTAATGATTAGAATCATAATAAACTTAGTTATAGGAAACAGGCCTACAACTTTTGGAAACTGATGCAAATTTATGTCATACTAATACCAGCTATTTAATTCTCGAGTAGTTAATATTCTGTCTATAACATTCATTCCAAAATTCATTGCAAGTCGCTCCCAAATAGACTATGATTTCATTAGTTCACTCCCTCATAAAATAATAAGCTACCATCTGAGAAGCTTCTGTATGTAAAGCAATCAGACTAAGATTACAGAGCCTATAGGCAGGAGCATAATCCAAAATAACTGCAGAGCACATTCAGCCTACACTAAGATTCACAGCAGAATATACTCTATACACACACACACACACACACACACACACACACACACATACAGTTCTAGGTATGTAACTCTATTCAGCTTTATATAGTCCTAATGCAGGCTGTGACACATGAAATTATTCTGAATGTCAGTAGTTTCGTATGTTGCCTACGTCCTACACAGAAGACGCAGCTGAGTATTTACTTATCCCATACACATTACTATGTGAAGGAAACAAAAAAGAGAGATGAACTGGCTGCTAGGATCAAGAGAGTCAGGCAAAAAGCCCAGACCAGGAGCAGTGAGATACACATTAGGTAGTATGGGCAAAGGCTGACAATCCAGAACAAAGGATAAGGATTACTTCAGCGATCAAAAGTCAGGGCACAAATCAAGGAAATAACAATCAGGAACCCAAGACTGGTCAGAATCCAGTCAATTAAATAAGTTACTTGTAATCCAAGCAGGTGGTACAGACCTGACACTGCAGTTTATCTATCTGAACTAGACTCTTAATATACTTCTTGCCAGGTACTTGATCCTGGACCAGAAAGGAAAGGGCATCTATAAAAAATATTACTGGGGCTTCACTGGTGGCGCAGTGGTTGAGAGTCCGCCTGCCGATGCAGGGGACTTGGGTTCATGCCCCGGTCTGGGAAGATCCCACATACCGCGGAGCAGCTGGGCGCATGAGCCAGGGACACTGAGCCTGCGCGTCCGGAGCCTGTGCTCCACAATGGGAGAGGCCACAACAGTGAGAGGCCCGCGTACTGCAAAAAATATATATATATATTACTGGAGCCTCACTGAAATTTGAATACAGTCTGTAGATTGGATAGCAGTATTGCATCAATGTTAATATCTTGATTTTAAGTGTTATACTGTGGTTATATAGCAGGGTGTTCTCAATACATACTGAAGGATTTAGGGGTAATGGGACATCATGTCCATGATTCACTCTCAAATGGTTCAGAAAATACAATAATAGCTATAGGTAAAGAAATAATTATAAGCCAAATATGGTAAAATGTTAACAATTGGGGGATCTAGATGAAGGACATATAGGAGCCCTTTGAACTAATATCACAACTTTTCTGCATGTTTCACATTATTTCAAAATTAAAAATATGAAACTATATAAGTAAATAAAATTTATAGATGCTTTGATAATGGAATGTAGCATATTTTAAAAGAAATTTGCACAAAAAATTGCACAATTTGTATGGAAACACAAAAGACCCCGAATAGCCAAAACAACCTTGAGAAAGAAAAACGGAGCTGGAGGAATCAGGCTCCCTGACTTCAGACTATACTACAAAGCTACAGTAATCAAGACATTATGGTACTGGCACAAAAACAGATATTATAGATCAATGGAACAGGATAGAAAGCCCAGATAAACCCACACACATATGGTCACCTTATCTTTGATGAAGGAGGCAGGAATGTACAGTGGAGAAAGGACAGCCTCTTCAATAAGTGGTGCTGGGAAAACTGGACAGGTACATGTAAAAGTATGAGATTAGAACACTCCCTAACACCATACACAAAAATAAGCTCAAAATGTATTAAAGACCTAAATGTAAGGCCAGAAACTATCAAACTCTTAGAGGAAAACATAGGCAGAACACTCTATGACATAAATCACAGCAAGATCCTTTGTGACCCACCTCCTAGAGAAATGGAAATAAAAACTAAAATAAACAAATGGGACCTAATGAAACTTCAAAGCTTTTGCACAGCAAAGGAAACTATAAACAAGACCAAAAGACAAGCCTCAGAATGGGAGAAAATATTTGAAAATGAAGCAACTGACAAAGGATTAATCTTCAAATTTTACAAGCAGCTCATGTAGCTCAATAACAAAAAAACAAACAACCCAATCCAAAAATGGGCAGAAGATCTAAATAGACATTTCTCCAAAGATGATATACAGATTGCCAAAAACACATGAAAGAATGCTCAACATCATTAATCATTAGAGAAATGCAAATCAAAACTACAATGAGATATCATCTCACACCAGTCAGAATGGCCATCATCAAAAAATCTAGAAACAATAAATGCTGTAGAGGGTGTGGAGAAAAGGGAACACTCTTGCACTGCTGGTGGGAATGTGAATTGGTACAGCCACTTTGGAGAAAAGTATGGAGGTTCCTTAAAAAACTAAAAACAGAACTACCATATGACCCAGCAATCCCACTACTGGCCATATACCCTGAGAAAACCATAATTCAAAGAGAGTCATGTACCAAAATGTTCATTGCGGCTCTATTTACAATAGCCAGGAGATGGAAGCAACCTAAGTGTCCATCATCGGATGAATGGATAAAGAAGATGTGGTACATATATACAATGCAATATTACTCAGCCATAAAACGAAACAAAATTGAGTTATTTGTAGTGAGGTGGATGGATCTAGAGTCTGTCATACAGAGTGAAGTAAGTCAGAAAGAGAAAGACAAATACCGTATGCTAACACATATATATGGAATCTAAGAAAAAAAAATGTCATGAAGAACCTAGGGGTAAGATGGGAATAAAGACACAGACCTACTAGAGAATGGAGTTGAGGATAAGGGGAGGGGGAAGGGTAAGCTGTTACAAAGCGAGAGAGTGGTATGGACATATATACACTACCAAACGTAAAATTGATAGCTAGTTGGAAGTAGCCGCATAGCACAGGGAGATCAGCTCGGTGCTTTGTGACCACCTAGTTGGGTGGGATAGGGAGGGTGGGAGGGAGGGAGATGCAAGAGGGAAGAGATATGGGAACATATGTATATGTATAACTGATTCACTTTGTTATAAAGCAGAAACTAACACACCATTGTAAAGCAATTATACTCCAATAAAGATGTTAAAAAAAAAAGAAAGAAAGAAATATCTGGGCGACTTCCCTGACAGTCCAGTGGTTAAGACTCCGTGCTTCCAGTGCGGGGGACACAGGTTCAATCCCTGACCAGGAAACTAGGATCCCACATGGAACACGGAACAGCCAAAGGGGAAAAAAAAAAAATCTGAAGTAATAAACTCATGAAATTATTTTTAAATAAAAAGTAAAAAAACAAAAGAAATGAAATGCTTTGACAATAGAGTATATTACATCTCAAAAAGCATCTACACTGATAAACACATGGAGCAATTCTAACCTCAATTCCTAAAAGCCTCACTGGACTTCAATTAACATGAAAAAATATTTTCCTCAAATTAATGAGACTGTGTTCCTTCCAGAGAATTCAAATGAAGGTAATAATGTACACATTCTAGAAAGCAACCTGCAGGTAAAATATTTTTTAACCTTTTAAAATATAATAAGTAAATAAATATAAAAATAATGTTTTTAGTAGCCTTCTTCAAAACTGAAACAGTTTCATCTCCTATAAGTGAAAAAAAATCACTAAATTTAATCAATGACTAGCTTTACTCAATGACTTCCAGTGTTGCTATAGTAATACAAATATAAAAAGAATTCCAATTCTGGTAGTAGTAATACTTCAACTTCCAAAAAAAAAGATTCATTTTTTACACATACTGGCCATCTACCAATCTTATCATTTAAAAAAATTTTTTGGAAAAACACTTCTTTGCCATTGTTTCTGGAGTTGCTTTCATAACTTCTAATCTGAAACGTTCCTTTGAGACTATTGGAAAATACTTTAATGAAATGACTGTGGAAACCCCTAGGAGAGTTTTCTCTTTTCATTAACATAAAAAATGCTACCATCATTTTATTACAGAACAGGACAAACACAAATCTTTAGAAGTTGAATGACCTAATACATTTTGAACAATATCACCCACAAAGCATACAACTACAGCTTAATCAACTGTCAAGTATAAATGACAACGCTTTCACTTCATTTAAAACAATGCATTCACATTCCTTAGTGATAAATTCGTACCATCTGGGAGCTGGAAGTGAAACTTGTTACTTATCATGTGTTTATACCTTGGTCATTAGAACATTCTTGAAATGAATTATGACAAACAAACCTGAGACTTTAATAACTGAGCTCCTATTTCCTGAATTTCGTTTACAGCAAGACTTCCCTTCTTGCCACACTTCCTGAATCATTTTCTAAGGATAAAGCACCCATCTTAAATTACTTGGTTCTATCCCACAAAAGGCTGGTTTCCAAGGAGATGCTGTGGACTCTGCATTACTTCAGGCTCACATTTATGAGAAAAATTCCTCTCCTTAAACATTGTGATTTTCATATAAAATTAAAACTTAATGTATAAATAAGTAAACAATGACCAATGAGCTTAAAACTCACTTCATCAACAAATATAAAAAGCTACCAATCAAATGGTGGCAACTAGGAAATATACTTTTGTTCGTCATCTTTGTAGTCTTTTCTGGAATAACAAAGAAACAAAGACTACATTGTGCCCTCTTAGATGCACCCAAGAAAATAAAGAAACCCTCAACCACTTTTACCTCATCTCTTACTACAGATTTTTACCTTCTTCTTAAATAAAAAATTAAAAATATTAAATTGGCATATTCGTAATGTGGAATATTATATAGCTGTTAAAATAATTAGGTGTATAAATTGAGAAAAATAAACACATTACAAATCTAACATTTAAAAAGTATGTAGGTATATGTGTGTGAGCATATGTATGTGTATGTGCATGTAGAGTTGTACATATATCACAAAATATCTCAAAAAATATTTAAATTGAATAAAAACAGTTAACTCTAGGACTGGAATGGGGTATGAGGAATGGAATGAGAGGAATATAATTTTTATTGTCTGAGATTTTTCCAAAAGTAATTTTGAGTTACTTTTGTAATTATAAAAAAATTGTGTGTGTGAATGTACAATTTATAGATTAATCCAAAACAGCTGAAACATAGCTTCAAATGCATACAAATAATAAGCCTGTCATAAAATCATGTGTTTTAAGACATACGAGTTTAGGCCTGCAGCACAGCTCACCTTCTGTCTGCCCACCCTGCCTCCTCCCCTCCCTTCCATAGGGTCTCTCCTGGGCCACTCTTTAATAAACATCTTGCACACAGGAAGAAAAAAAAGACATATGAAATACTGGCCTATATTAATAACAAGAAACCATTTATTCCCAAAGATAAACTGGTAATAACATTTGTTTTGGTAATCAATAACATTAAAAGAAGAAACAGCTGACTGTGATGGATTTCACTTATGGTAAAATATAGAGTCCACTTAAACTTAAAGCAAGTGTTATATTCTTGCATATGAAAAATCCCATTTCCTGATTATCATTCCAACTGTCTACCAAAAACTTCTGAATAAAGTCTCACCTCCTTAAAAGCCAGAATTATGCAAGGAAATTATGTAAGGAAGATGGTCAACTTTATTGTAAATATTTATTGTGAATTTAATATTTGACTCGTAACTTTGATTTTAATGTCATGAGACAGAATGCACAGATGTTAAGAAAACTGGAGTTAGATAAATAGAGTTTCTAATTCTGATTTTTTCTCTTACTCTCTGACTGTGGACAAACTGCTTAAATCTCTCTGAACCTCACCTTACCTATGAAATAAAGACAGCGCCACCTATGATGATTGTTATGAGAATCAGTGATAGCCTTACAGTTATGACATTCAGTGAGTTTTTACAAAGCTTATCCCACGTCCTTCAATTTCTTTCCATTCCCCACCAGAACTCTAGTCCAAGTTAGCATCATCACTGGTCTGCCTGCTTCTGCTTTCACCCTTCTACTTTCCATTTCTCTCACAGTGGTTTTTTATATTTTTCCGTGAAGAAAATTATGAAGAAGCACTTCCAAAATAGCAGAGTAAGGACCTCCAAAAATCTGCTTTTCCATAAAAGCAGTGAGAACATTAGCAAAACTTTTCAAAATCAACTTTCTCAGAATTCTGGAAATTAACCAATGACTTGCAGCAGCCCAAGAAGTGTTTCTTCAAAAGAAACAGCTGAATCTCAAAGAACAACAAGTTTGTGGGGTTTTACCCTATACTATTTTTATCCCCTTCTTCCAGCTCTGTGGTAAATGTGAAAACCAAGCAGCCTCCCAAGCAAAATACTTGTGAAAACCAGAAGCTTAGGAGCCAATGGTTTGGAGCTTTCCAAAGCACCCTATCCCCAGAAAAACACCACTATCTGACCTGTCTGGCAGCTTCTTAAGAAAGCTCCAGTCATAGGACTTTATTTGACCTGACTCAGAGATGGCTCAGTGCAAACAGCCCTCCTCTCAGGGCATGTGTCAAACAAAAGCAGTGGCAATTGCTTAACATCACAGCTGCCTGAAGCTGCAATACAAGTTGGGTAAACAAGAGGCCAAAGAAAAAACTTAGAAGAAAAATCTGGAGAATCAGATGTTCATAGGAGGCTTTGAAAAACTCCAAAATATTCTTGGGAATCTAGGAATGTGCACAGCTCTGTGCATGCTCAAGAAAGAACTGAGAATGTACTAATCTCTCACCGCTGGCTGAACGTGAGGTTTTACACAAGCAGGAAGTGAAGGCTAAGACACAGTTGCAAGTTGCCAGAATGTTGAAAGTATGCCCCAACACAGAGAACTCTTCAACAAAGCCTGGGAGAATTACTGGTTCAAGGCATTTAAGGAATCTCTGTCCAATCAACAGCTGACCACTAAGCTAACCAAGCAGAAACTTCAGTGGCTACACATGACAAAGAATATAGACTTTAAAAAATTAGTCCAGGAAAGCCACTAATTCACAAAAGGCAGGAACAACAACAAACAGCAACAATAAACCCAGGGAGGGGGGACAACAAGGGAACTGATTTTTTTCAAAGTTGCTACAATATGTTACTTAAAATGTCCATTTTTCAACAAAAAATTATGAGATACCCAAAGAAACAGGTAAGTATGGCCCATACACTGCAAAAAAAAGCAGGCAAGAGAATCTGAGGAAACCCAGATGTTGGACTTAGAAGACAAAGATTTTAAGTCACCTATTATAAACATGTTCAAAGTACTAAAGAAAACCACGTCTAAGGAATTTAAAAAAAAAAAAAAAAGCCTGAGTACAATGTCTCAGCAAATAGAGAATATCAATAAAGAGGTAGAAATTGTTTGTTTTAAAAGAAAATGGCATAGGGCTTCCTTGGTGGTGCAGTGGTTGAGAGTCCACCTGCCAATGCAGGGGACACAGGTTTGATCCCTGGTCCGGGAAGATCCCATATGCTGCGGAGCGGCTGGGCCCGTGCACCACAACTGCTGAGCCTGTGCCTGGAGCCCACGAACCACAACTTCTGAGGCCCGCGCACCTGGAGCCCATGCTCCACAATGGGAGAGGCCGCCACAGTGAGAAGCCCCACACGCCATGGCAAGGAGTGGCCCCCGCTCACCGCAACTAGAGACAGCCCGCAAGCAGCAATGAAGACCCAATGCAGACAAAAATAAATAAATGTATTAAAAAGAAAAAGACAATGGCATAAAGCAATAATTATAAGATCATGCTGAAGGGCTTATAATGTATAAAGATGTAATTTGTATGACAATAATAGCACAAAGGAAAGAGAAAGGAATGAAGCTATATCACAGCAAAGTTTTGTATACTTTTGAAACTAAAGTTGATATAAATTCAAACTATATTATTTTAAACAAAAATGTTAATTATAATGCCTAGGAACCAAGAAAATAACTAAAAATATATACAGTAAAAACAACAACAACAACAATAACAGGGGAATGTAAATGGTATACTAGAAAATATTTAACATAAAAAAAAAAGGAACTAGTGCAGGGAGAGAAAAAGATATATAGAAAACGTATGAAAGACACCAAAAAAGTCATATAGAAAACGTATAACAAAGAGGCAGGTGTAAATCCTACCTTATGAGCAGTTACATTAAATATAAATGGATTAGACACTACAATCAAAGGAGAGGGACTGGCAGAATACTTTTTTTTTTTTAAACAAAACCATGACGTAACTATATGCTGTCTACAAGACACTCACTTTAGTTTCAAAAACACAAATAGGTTGAAAGGAAAAGTAAGAAAAAAGATATACCATATAGGCAGTAACAAAAATAGAAATGGTGTGGCTATGTTAATATCAGACAAAATAGCTTTAAAGGCAAAAATTGTCACCACAGACAAAGAATATTTTGTAATGATAAAAGGAACAATCTTTCAGGAAGACATAAAATCATAAAAATATTAGCACCAAACAACAGAGCTCCCAAAATACATGACGAAGAACTGACAGAAGTGAAGGGAGAAATAGACAATTCAACAATTCAACTTCAATACATATTCCACTTCCAATAATGAATAGGACCATCATCATATTAACAAGAAAAAAGAAGACTCGAACAACACTATAAACTAATTAGACCTAATGCACATCTAAAAAACACCCCACTCAACACAGCAGAATACACATTTTTCTCAAGTGCAGATGGAACATTCTTGAGGAAAGATATGCTAAGCCATAAAGCAAGCCTCAATAAATTTAAAATGACTGATATGACACAAAGTATGTTCTCCAACCACAATGGGATGAAATTTGAAATAAATAACAGAAGAAATTTTGGAAAGTCACAAATATGTAGAAATTAAAGACACTCATAACCTTTAACTACACTGGCCATAAATTAAATATGTTATCCATCTAGTTAAAATCTTCTGATCACATTCCATCATTCTTTGAATAAAACATTACAGCCCTACAAATGGCTTAAAAGACCAAGGCCCTACGTGACCTTGCTCCTGGCCACATCAACAACCTCATCTCCTACTATCTCCTCTTCACTCACTCATTCATTGTGCTCCACTGATCTTCATGCTATTTTCTTCAATTAGCCAAGTTCAAATTAGCTGTTTACTCTGCCCAGAATGCACTTTGCCCAGATCTTCACATTTAGTTCTTTCAGGTCTCATCTGAATCTCATCTCCTCCCATAAACTCTCCCATAATTCTGTCATTCTCTTTTCTCAGTACTCTTTCCCTTTAGTCTAGTCTTTTTTAAGTCTTCTGAGCACTTGTCACTTTCAATCATTTTCATATGTATTTATTACTCTATTTTCTTCTTCTCCCCACTAGAATGTTAGCTGTAACAGCCCTGTTCTTGGCTGAATCACTGAGGTTTAGAATAGTGCCTAGCACATAGAAATGCTCAATAAACAATTTTATTTCTTGCTGAAATTATAAAAAGGACACATACCCCAGAAGTGCATAACAAATGCATACTATCATCTATAAAAATGCAGCATTATTTTGTGCATTTCTGTTATTAAGCTCCAAGGCATTTAAAACACTTTCTTTTACTTGTAATGACAAGTAAAAGGCAAATAAATTGCAATCTCAGACTCTGGTTTATACCACAGGAATCTGAAATTGAACAGTCTGCTCAACATTATTTGGACATATCATGTTAAAACTTGAAAGAGAATTCTGAACTCTTAAGATTCCTTAATTAATTAACTCCTTTGTCCAGGAAAGTAGTATAGTATACTGATTAAGGAAAAATTCTTTAGAATCAGACAGACCTGGGTTAAAGTCTAACTCTTCTAGTTACTAACTGGATGTCCTGGACAAGTTATTTAACCTCTCACTGAGTATAAACATTTGCTTTTGCAAAGTTAGGATAATAATATGTACTTCATGAGCTTAATGTGGTATAAAATTGATATCACAAGTAAAAGAATTCAGACAACACTTTGGCAAATAAGCATTCGATAAGAGCTATATTTTTTTACTATTATAATTTAGGTAAACTAAAAGGAAACATGAGGCCATGATATTTCTTAATATTTTTTATTACATATAACTCTGTCATCAGGTATAATACCTGACAAAGGTATTATATAAGGTATAATACTCTGTCATCAAGTATTATACCTGATAGGATTCTGCCATCAGGTATAATCAATGAATGAGAATATGAGAAGAGCTGTACAGAACGAGGAGGTATTTACGGTATGCTTTAAAATTAATGGGTAAGTCCCACTGTGAAACTTTTCCTTATATAGTGTTATACCACATGAAGACTATCATTCCTCTGAGTTTCTCTTCCTATGGTAACTTTGAAGAATATAACTGTTTCTGTAACTCATAATTCACACTAAAATAATAGTAACTACTTCACAACTAACTTGTCTGAAAAAATGTGATTCAAGAAAATTCCAAAACAGAAAGATAAAGGGTAAGAAATCAAACTAAAGTATATACAACTAAAAAGTGATATGATATTTTAGGAATGAGGGTACATGAGGGTATGTGCATCATGATTAGTGACCAAACATCATTTGTTTCAAAGTCTGTCAGCGATTGGTCACTGTACATCTGTTATTCAGCCCATACACAAGCAGCAAAGAGGTAGTTGTGTTGCCTCCTTATCTCCCAGTGATAAACTCATGTGGACATTTTATAAAAATGAATTTTTGAAAGAGAGAACTGACCAACAAAGATGAGTGTAGCAAAGAAATAAAAAGTGACAACACTGAAGGTAAAATTCAAATCAAATATAAGGGGAGCTATAGGAGAAAGAGCTGACTGTGGGAATGCTGACACACTCACTGTTCAAGGGATTCAGTCAGAAGAACTTAGTGACAGTGAACTTAAGGACATAAATGAAGAAAGCAGTTCTGACAAAAAAGCTGAAAATGTTCCAGAGAAAGTGATCTCGTAAAATTACCGGAATTATAGGAATTCTCAGAGATATTTCACAAAACTGAAAGTACAAAGATTAAAACATTAGAAGCTGATCCAAATTAGAAAGCCATATGAGAGTTTGCCATGCCATATTGTCATTGGCATTTGCTCACTCTGTATTGCGAATTACATGATGAGAAGAAGGCAGTAAGCACTGTTCAAATAACTCTGGATAAGCTTTTTATAGAAAAATAAAAAATAAATATAGTTTTAATATTTTCCATTCCTTATACACTTATAATCTACAATAAGAAAGTTTTTAATATTTTGACAAAACCCGGTAAAGGTCACAGAACAATCAAAATTACTACAAGGATCACACTGCAAGATTTTTTAGCTTGCACAGTTGTTTCTGTGGTACTGTGCTACCATGAAAAGCAAGGAGTGCCTGTATATGCTGTTTCCATTATACTATGCTATCTTGCTAAACATACAAAAGGTTTCAATGTGGGAGATTTGAAAGAAATGTTAGATTGCTTCCAGAACTGATTAAAAAGTAGACTAAAACTATTGAGGTCTTCAGCTAACAATAAAAAAGAACTTCTGAACATCAAGGTGGGGACTTCCCTGGTGGCACAATGGTTAAGAATCCGCCTGCCAATGCAGGGCACACGGGTTCGATCCCTGGTCCGGGAAGATCCCACATGCTGTGAAGCAACTAAGCCCATGTGCCACAACTATGAGCCCATGTGCCACAACTACTGAAGCCCACGTGCCTAGAGCCTGTGCTCCACAACAAGAGAAGCCACCACAATGAGAAGCCCATGCACCACATGAAGAGTAGCCCCCGCTTGCTGCAACTAGAGAAAGCCCACTTGCAGCAACAAAAACCCAACACCGCCAAAAACTAATTAATTAATTAATTTAAAATAAATAAATAAACATCAAGGTGGTAAGTTTATGGTCTGTGACATCTGCATCCTTAGACGTCTTCAAGAAAAAAAACGCACAATTATGTCTCCTGATTTTCTCATTGATTTAAATACTGAGGTTTAAAAAAAAGTACACAGCAATATCAGGACTATAAAATAAATAAACAACAAACTTTCAAGGGATTCTCAAGCTAGTTTAAGACTCAGACATTCAAGTGACATGTTTATATAACAATATAAATAACTAATTAAGTGAACTTAGCAACAGACAATGAATGATATTCACAGAAGCTCAATGTAGCTTCCAGGAAAAAGTAAGAGTTGACAGCCATAAAAAAGAATGACAGCAACCAAGGCTGGACCTAGAGATTATCATGTTAAGTGAAGTAAGTCAGACAAGGAAAGACAAATATCATATATCACTTACATGTGGAATCTAAAAAAATGACATAAATGAACTTACAAAACAGAAATAGACTCACAGACATGGAAAACAAACTAATGGTTACCAAAGGGGACAGCAGGGGGAATGGGGGATAAATTAGGAGTTTGGGATTAACATATACATACTACTATATATAAAAGAGGTAAACAACAAGGATTTACTGTATAGCACAGGGAACTATACTCAATATCTTGTAGTAACCTATAATGGAAAAGAATCTGAAAAAGAATATATGAAATCTACATATACATATGTGTGTATATAAATATAACTGAATCACTTTTCTGTACACTTGAAACTAACACAGCATTGTAAATTAACTATACTTAAATTCAAAGGAAAAAAAAAACAAAAGTAAGAGTTGACCTGGACCTATCCTATGAAGCCCAATAATACTGGGAGCAGGGAAGAAAACTCCAGGCACAGAGTTTGGCATAAACAAGAATTAAGAAGAAAAAGGAAAAGACTGGACCAACAAGAGCAGGTTTATCAGCAGAGTAGCAAGAAAAAAACAGGGAAATGTGACCACTTGTGCAGAGTCTTGAATATCAGGCCAATTGGCAATGTGAACAGGAAGTTTTTGATGAGAAAACTGTCACAATAAAAGGTTATCACAACAAAATAAGAATGAAACTATAAGAACCTGGACTATAATACTAACTATGGAAATAAACTGTATAAGACATATATGAAATATATTTAAGAAAGAATGCAGAGGGGTTATTGACCAATTTGATAGAAAGAATGAAAAAGGAAAAAGAGATAAATAACCTGAATGTATGAGACCAGGTAACTAGGAACAATGACCCCAATGAGAGAATTCAAAACATCAAGAAAGCCACCTTGTCCAAAAAAGCAAGATGAGTTTGTTGGGGGATCCACTGACCATGAGGAACCTTAGATCACAGAAAAGATGTCACTTCTGCTTCCAGTAATGACTGAGCAAGATCCTAGTGGATCCACTCCCACAAAGAAAACAACTATAAAGTTTAGACATAATACAAAAAGAAGCTACCTGAAAGCACTGGAGAGTAACAAGAAGCCGGCAGATTCTGGAGGAAGAAAGCTGTGAAATGAGTTTCCATTTTCAGGGTGCAGAGATGAGGTGCTGACTGCAGGTCAGCGGGGCAACAGGAGTGCTGTCTTTCTGGTCTGTGGAATCAGAATACTAAAGCACAGGAAATCATAGTCTTTGGCCAAGGAGGAAGGGGATTCCAGAAGGAAAAGAACCAGAAAAGGGATACACAAATTCTGTCTTCCAACATCTTTGGAAAACCCTTCAATTAACATGTATGAAACAAATTCAAAGCAGTTCAACTAAAGACAAAATATCTGTACTGAAGCTGGAGCTTCAACTCAAGAAATAAAGTATGCAATTCTATTCTGACCAAGAGAATTACTGGCCAAACAATAACTTCAACAACCACAGAAAACAATGGAAAACTTTCTCAAGAAAAAAAAAAATCAATTCCAAAAGTATTCAAATAAACCAACAAATAGTCAGAAAAGAGTAACAGAGGAACAAAAACAGAGAAGACAAACAAATAAAATGGTAGCGGCAAAATCAACAGCATTGATAATCATGTTAAATGTTAATGGACAAAGATCCAATTAAGAGACAGAGGCTTCCAAAACTGATTTAAAAAGCAAGACACAATTATATGCTGTTCAAAAGAGATGAATTTTAAATGTAAAGGCCCAGAGAGATTGAAAATATATGGATAGAAAAATATACATAATGCGAAAAGTAAGCAAAAGATGTCTAGAGTGGCTATATTAATATCAGACAAAACAGATTTTAGGACAAAAATTAGTATCAGAGATAAAGAGGGACCTTGCATAATGATAAAAGGATCAATAAGACATAATAATAATAAAAGTATATATGTTAATAATAGAGCTTCAAAAAACATGGAGCAAAACTTGACAATATTAAAGGGGAAAATCACCAATTCTAAAATCTTAATTGGAAGAAAAAGGAAAAGACTGGACCAACAAGAGCAGGTTTATCATCAGAGTAGCAAGAAAAAAATGGGGAAATGTGACCACTTGTGCAGAGTCTTGAATATCAGGCCAATTGGCAATATGGAACAACAGAAAGTTTTTGATGAGAAAACTGTTACAATAAAAGCTTATTACAACAAAATAAGAATGAAACTATTTTATGAATAAAGTGAAACTATCTTTATTTCAGCAACTGATGGAATAACTAAACAAATATAAGTCAGCAAAGTCGAAGAAGATATGAACAACACTATCAACCACCTTGACCAAGTTGATATCCATAGAATTATACCTCACAACTGCAAAATACCCATTCTTTTCAATTGCTCATAGTAGGTTCACCAAGATAAATCATATGCTGGCCATGAAACAAGCCTCAGTAAATTGAAAAGCAGTAACATCATACCAAGTATGTTCTTTAACCACAATGGAACTAGGTTAGAGATCAATAATAAGATAACTTTAAAAAAAAACAAATATTAGGAAATTAAGTAATGAACTTTAATAACTCATGGATGAAAGAAGTAATCATAAGGAAAATTAGAAAATATTCTTAACTGAATGATAGTGAAAACATAACATGTCAAAATTTGTGGGATACAGCAAAAGCAGTGATTGGAGAGAACATTTTAGCTTTAAATGATTACATTAAAAAAGAAGAAATATTTAAAATCAATGGCCTAACCTCCCATCTCAGGAAATGAAAAGGAGAGCAAACTAAATGTAAAATAATTAGAAGAAAATAATAAAGAGCAGAAATTGATTAAAGAGGAAATGTACAACACTGAAAATCAAAAAACCCAACAACTGATTGTCTAGAAATAAAATTGATAAACATCTGGGCAGACTAATGAGATAAAAGACAGAAGATACAAATTAACAATAGCAAGAATGAAAGAAAGGACATCATTATAGTTCCTACAGAAATGAAAAGTATAATAAAGGAATGTTATTAACAACTTCATGCCAATAAATTTGCAACCTAGATTAAATGTAAAAATTAACTGAAACAAAATACCAAAACTAATCTAACAATTAGAAAACTTGAATGGCCTCATATCAATCAAAGAAATTGAATTCATAATTAAAATCTTCCCACAAAGAAAAGTCCAAGTAAAGATGACTTGACTGGTCAATTCTATCAAATACTTAAGGACAAAACAGTGCCAATCCTACATAAATTTTTTTCAGAAAACACAAGAAGAGGGAACACTTCACAGCTCATTGTATGAGGCCAGTATTACTTTGATACCAAAACCAGCAAAGACATCATGAGAAAAGAAAACATAGATCAATATCCCTCATAAACACAGATGCAAAAATTCTTAACAAAATTATAGCAAATCAAATTTGACAATATATAAAAGTGATAATACATAATGACTAAGTGGTATCTATCCCATGAATGCAAGGTTGACTTAACATCCCAAAACAAAATCAATTTAATTTACCACATTAACACACTAAATGAGAAAAAATATGTATTATAATTTCAATAGATGAAGAAAAATTTTGACAAAATTCAACACTCAATTGTGATAGGAATTGAAGGGAATATCCTCCATCTGATTAAGGGCATCATCATCAACAATAAAAAGCTCACTACTTTTGCACTAAGATAAGGAATGAGTAAAGGAAGTTTGCTCTCACCATTTCTACGCATAATCGTAATGGATATCCTAACCAGTACAATGAAGCAAGGAAAAGAAATAAAAGGCTTATGCAAAAAAAAAAAAAAAAAAAAGGAAGTAGTAGAAATGCAGATGACATGATCATGTACAGAAAAGATGATCATGTACAGAAAAGATCCTAAGGGATCTGGAAAAAAGTCCTACTAGAACTTAAAAGAAAACTCAACAGGATCACATGACACAAAGTAAAAAAATACATTTTTTCTACAGACTAGCAATTAAAAATTAGAAAATGAAAAATTTTAAATCCATTTATAGCAGCATCAAAAAACAAAATACTTAGGAATAAATTTAATAAAAGATGTGTAAAGACCTGAAAGCTACAAAAATTTGTAAAGGGAAATAAAAGAAAAACTAAATAAATGGAGAGATATACCATATTTATGGACTGGAATGTTGAGATAGCAATTCTCTCCAAATTAAAAATTCAATGCAATCCCACTAGTTTCCTAGTAGGTTTTTTGAAGAAATTGATAAGTTGATTTTACATTTATATAAAAATGCAAAGACAGAAGAGCAAAAACAACCTAGAAAAAGAAGAATAAAGCTAGAACACTCACAGTATCTGATGCTGAAACTTAAAACTACAGTAATCAAAATAGTATCGTTTTGATAAAGATAGATAATAAATCAAAGGAACAAAATAGAGAGTCCAGTAAATACCCCAATACTTTTATGATCAAATGGTTTGTGACAAAGGTACCAAAGATAATTCAATGGGGAAAGGATAGTCTTTTCAACAAATGTTGCTGGAACATGGTTATCTATATGGAAAATAAATAAACCTTGACCCTTACTTCATACAATACCCCAAAACTAACTCGAAATGAATCACAGACTTAAAGGCAAAAAGTATAAAAATCCTAGAAGAAAAGGTAAGAAAAACTTTATAACTTTGAGTGAGACAAATATTTCTTAAACAGGACACAGAAAGAATGAACATATACAGACATCAGCTAAGAGGCAGTTGGAGATAAGGTATCATAATGGGACTGGGCTTATTCTTTTCTGCGGGTCGGGGGGCTCTCATAGTGCTTTTGCTCATACTTCTTTTGCAGCCCATATAATGTCAAAATCATTCTTTCATTCAGATAAAATAAATGTGAATAAAAAAAAAAAAAAAAAACTCTCCAACCAACCTCTGAAGTCCTTGCATCTTAATATAAAAAATTAACTTTTACAGAGAGAGAGAGAAATTGGAAGGTATGTTTTACCACATCAAACTAGACAACAATGACATTTCAGAGAAAGATTTCAGAAAGAATCATAATGAAAAAGTCAGTTAGAAAAGTCAAAATTAAAAGAAAAAGGAATTGATAAAAATTTACCAGGCATATCTTCATGACAGAGAGTATAAATGAACTTTCTTTTACATAATGAGTATATTCCCAGAAAAGTAAGTATAAAAGCAAGTTTTTATAAAATGCCACTTTTTATGCAGTAGTAATTTCTTTATAAATTAATTTTATTATGAATCATTATACAGAAAGACCCTTCATGATTTCAATAACAAACCCTAATTTATATTTTATATAATTCTAAATGTTCCTAAGTTAGATTGCTTAAAGCCAAATATGGAGTTGAAATATTAATGCAAATTATAAATATACAATAAATTTACTTATCATAAGGGGAAAAAATCAGAGACTAAAACTTGACATTATCCAAAAAAGTTGATTTTTCATCTATAGTCATAAAAGTGCAACTTTTCAGCCATTTTCTGTGTAAAAATCACAAGAGGTTGACAAGAGAAAGTAGAAATGACATAGAAAAAGGAAAAAGGTAAAAGTTTATAGCTATTCACAAATATTAAGAAGGACACAAGTTAAGTGGACCACAATAAAAAAGGAATGAAGATACGTGATCTGAAATTTAACTTCTCTATATTTATCAGGCTCATTACATCAATCACAGTCTTAAAAAAAAAAAAAAGAAAGAAAGAAGAAGAGAAGACACAGGTCAAGCCTTGCTAGAATAATTTACTAATTTGAACATTTAATAAAAATGCACAATCATAGCTATTATACACCAAACACCAAGTATGTACAAGTAACATATTATCTCTACCCTTAAATAACCTTACAAGATAGGTATTATCATCCCATTTATCATAACCCCAGAGAGGTTAAGAGATTTATCCAAAACCATATTGTCATTAATAGAAGAGAAGGAATTTGAACCTAGGTCTGTCCTTTGAAAACAGCAATCTAACCCCCAAATGTTGGCATACAACAATTTTTTAAAACAGATTTTGTTTCATTTACAATGATTATACTTATAAAAGAAATCCTTTAGGGAATTACAGAATACTAAACAACTCATAAGGTAGCAGCAATACTAGAAATTCCACTGAATGAGGCCAACAATACCTACCAGAATTAAGGTAGAAAGCTATGACTATGACATATTATTAAGACAGTAAGAATCTTTTTTAAACTTCTAGGAAATTTCTATTAACCTTTGTTAACCAAACAGAAAGCCAAAATTAGGCCGAAATGGTTTTGTGGTTCAATAAAAAAAAATCTCAACACTTCAAGTCACATCTTAAGAAATCATTTCTAAAATAAACTGGGGGTTAGGAGGTGAAGAGGCACAATGAAAATAAAGTATATACAAAACAAAGATAACAACTCAAGACAAACTATTAAAGGGAATATAGATAATTACAATGATTTATTAGGAAAAAAAGTTTCTCTGATTAAATAACATTCTGAAAATAAGCAGTCATTGACAGGGAATAAAATTATTTTAAATTGAAGGAAAGAAACACAATCATAATACTCCATCTAAAACATCTGTGCAAAAAAGAGATGTCCAAAACCTAGAGAAATAACTAAACACATCCTCTCAAGAAACTGAGTGAAAAAAAAATTTATATCTCAAACATACAGGAAAAGAATTAAACTTAGACATGTAAAGTGTACTTCCAAAGCATAAAAAAAGGAAGCTATTCACTAGTGTACCAGCTCAATGAAGCCATTCCACATCTTGCTGAAGTACAGACTCTTAAAAAATTTATAACTGCACTCAGTCAATAAAGTGTTACATTAAAATAAGAAATCAGCACAAAAGATTCTGTGAAAGTAAATGAAATTTCTACCTTTGGCCATTTGGGATTGAGAAGTCGGGCTTTGATTGCATCGTCCAGTGCCTTGTCATACTGCTGGATTTTCATATAGGCTGCAGATCTATTGCTGTATAAGATGCAGTTCTGAGGGTCAACAGCTAGGGCTTCATTGTACAGAACAATAGCTGTGTGGAAATCTCCATCATGACAGGCCTGATTACTCTGACGAACTTTCTCAACAAATTCAGCTTTGCTCAGCACTGGTCCATCAGGACTTCTCCGGCCAATAGTCTTAGCACCAAAGAGAGGAATCTACAAACAAAGAAACTTTGTGAGACAAAGTTTAGATAAACCAGAGAGGTTCCTTGTCTGAATTTCAAGAGAACATGGACATTCTTCATAGTCTGCTTTATATTATAGTTAACTTTTGTACCGTGAAAGACAATAAACTTTCCAAGAAGCAGCCAACATAGTACCTTAAATACAAACGTATCACTATATATGTATGTGTGTTCATATATATACATATAGTTATAAACATACATATTTATACATGTATATATTTTTGATTAAGAGAATGAATGAATATATGCAAAAACGTACTCAGGCTTTTCCTTGGCAATTTAAAGTTATACTAAGAAAAAAAACAAAAGGGACTTCCCTGGTGGCGTAGTGGTTAAGAATCTGCTTGCCACAGTGGTTAAGAATCCCCCTACCAAGGCAGGGGACACAGGTTCAATCCCTGGTCCGGGAAGATCCCACATGCTACGGAGCAACTAAGCCCATGTGCCACAAGTACTGAGCCTGTGCTCTAGAGCCCATGAGCCACAACTACTGAGCCCGCATGCCACAACCAGTAAAGCCCACGCGCCTAGAGCCCACGCTCCGCAACAAGAGAAGCCACCACAATGAGAAGCCCTCGCACTACAACGAAGAGTAGCCCCCGCTCGCCGCAACTGGAGAAGGCCCGTGCGCGGCAACAAAGACCCAACGCAGAAAAAAGTAAAATAAATTAGTTGATTTTTTAAAAATCTACAAACAATAAATGCTGGAGAGGGTGTGGAGAAAAGGGAACCCTCTTGCACTGTTGGTGGGAATGTAAATTGATACAGCCACTATGGAGAACAGTATGGAGGTTCCTTAAAAAACTAAAAATAGAATTACCATATGACCCAGCAATCCCGCTACTGGGCATATACCCAGAGAAAACCATAATTCAAAAAGACACATACACCCCAATCTTCACGGAAGCACTATTTACAATAGCCAGGTCATGGAAGCAACCTAAATGCCCATTGACAGATGAATGGATAAAAAAGATGTGGTACATATATACAATGGAATATTACTCAGGCATAGAAAGGAATGAAATTGGGTCATTTGTAGAGACGTGGATGGACCCAGAGACTGTCATACAGAGTGAAGTAGTTCAGAAAGAGAAAAACAAATATCGTATATTAACGCATATTTGTGGAATCTAGAAAAATGGTACAGATGAACCTGTTTGCAAGGCAGAAATAGAGACAAAGACATAGAGAACAAACATATGGACACCCAGGCGGGAAATGGGGGGTGGGATGAACTGGGAGATTGGGATTGACATGTATACACTAATAGGTATAAAATAGATAATTAATGAGAACCTGCTATATAGCACAGGGAACTCTGCTTAGTGCTCTATGGTGACCTAAATGGGAAGGAAATCCAGAAAAGAGGGGATATATGTATACATATGGCTGATTCACTTCGCTGTACAGTAGAAACTAACACAACACTGTAAAACAAATATATGCCAATTAAAATATATATATATATATAAACTATGCTAAGTTATCTTTGGATATAAGACTGTGAGTTATTTTCTTAAAATTTTCTCTTACCCAAATGTTGGGCAATAAGCATATATAAGTTTTAAATTTTAAAAAAATAAAACTTTTTAAAAATAAATTTTCATGTACCAATGAATCTTTTTAGACTGGCAAATTTGGTAACTATAATTTTGCTACTACCATGGAATTTCAAAGACAAACATCAGTTTTTGGAGATCACCAAAAAGAAAAAAATAATCTGATATAAACTGTATCTTGGCAATTTAAGACCTGTCTTTGACGTTGATTTTTCCAAATCACTAAGTTTTCTATGACTTTATAGCAGTGACTTTAAAATGAAAGGGAGTGAATGAGTCAAATGTTATTCATTTTTAAAACAGGAAAATTATAAACTGCATTAGAGTCCCGAGGATAGAAGCTTAAGACAGCAGTATCAAGAGAGACAACTTGCAATTTCAAGCAGGTTTGCCCTAAGTGAAATTACAACAACAAGTGTGATTTCCTTCCCGGTGTCTTCCTTTAAGACTCAGTCCAGTCCCTCTATTCAAAAGTGCATAATATTTTTATTTTTTATTTTATTTTATTTTTTTTTTGGCTGCATTGGGTCTTTGTTGCTGCGCTCGGTCTTTTTCTAGGTGCAGTTAGCGGGGGCTACTCTTTGTTGTGGTGCACAGGCTTCTCATTGCGGTGGCTTCTCTTGTTGTGCAGCATGGGCTCTAGGTGTGCGGGCTTCAGTAGTTGTGGCACGCAGGCTCAGTAGTTATGGCTCGTGGGCTCTAGAGCACAGGCTCAGTAGTTGTGGTGCACAGGCTTAGCTGCTCTGCGGCATGTGGGATCTTCCCGGACCAGGGCTCAAACCCGTGTCTTCTGCATTGGCAGGCGGATTCTTAACCACTGCAAAAAGTGGATAGATCTAATATGTGACACATCAACATGCACAAAAGTAATATATCCCTCACAGAGGTATTTGCATTAAAAAGAGCAGACTTCACAGAGAGCAGGAAGAAGGCAGAGCTAATCTCTCACACAGGCAACCAGATTTTTTCCTCTGCTTATAGGGATATCATATCCTAGATTTCCAGGACAATTTAAAATATCCTAGAAGTTTCAAATATCAGTGCCCAAGTTATATCCTTCAACTACCTCATATCAGAAGTGACCAATAATGTACTCTAGTTAGGGTTTTGTTTTTTGTTTTTTATTTTTAATTATGATCATGAAACATATTGCTTGAAAGTGAATGGACTATGGAACATTTACCAAACAACCAGGATTTTCCTAAACAACCTTGATGTTTATTTATTTCATCTGCATCATCAAATTAATACGTAAGACAGTGACAATGTATAAGACTGATTTCATTTTGGAAAATACAGTCATCATGACTCTACTTAAAGGCAATACTAGCCATAAGTCATAGAAACAAATTCTACATTTGAAAATTCAGAGGTACAACATAAAAATAGCAATAGCAGCCTTTAAAAGTAAAATCGTTAGGTTCACAGGTAGCCTAAAAGTGAAAAAGACATGATCCTACTATTACAGCATTCCCTGCTTCCCAGGGCAATTTGGTTCAATGCCAAAATAGATAAGAATCAAATTAAGAAAGAGTCCGCATTCTATTACCTCCATATACAGTAACATAAAGTAACATTTTCCAAAACACGTTCCAAGGAACCCTAGGTCCTCAGGAGACTAGGATAAACAAAGTTAAATTAAGTTTCTTCTTTAGTGGAAGACCTCTAAGAGCTTCTATTTTGCACACCGTGAATCAGAGAGAAGAGATACCATACATTATAAGATCAAAGTATCTTTTTGGTGGAGTACCTAGCTGGACCAGAAAATGCTTGAAACACTGATATAAACTATTAAATATAAGGCTTCTGAGAGCAAAGAAAAACGCCATGGAAAAGTCAATGCTAGTGCAGAAAGATTATAAATACCAGAGAAGAACTCCAACACCATCATCAGCACCAAGTACTCACAAATTTAAGAGAAAATGCACTCTAGTTAAGTGTCCATAGAAGTATCTAATTTGTCAAAATATGCCTGTATCTACTCAGCGGGTTACAATGTGGTCCTTAGGAGGCTAAGAAATAGCCATTTTTGTGTATGGTTTTTTAAAAGGTATATAATTTGCCTAGTCCTTCTCTATCATCTCGGCAATTGATAAACTTGGCAATACAGAGAGATTAAAAAAAAAACTTGCATATATTTCTCACATTATATATATATAGTACTTGGAACAAGCAGCCATATTAAATTCATAGACTACTAGGGTGAATATACAGTACTACTTAAGGAGACAAAGAAAAATAAAATTCTGAAATACTCATTTAATTCCTCTGATAGTCTTCCTTTCCGCATATATTTCATATAGGTATAGTTTATGGATGTCAACATATATTAACATTGTTGATATTTTCTTCTGACCTTCTGAAAAACTCATCTTAAAAGAGTAGAAGGAGTGTCAATAACATATGGACCAGGGCTTCCATGGTGGCACAGTGGTTAAGAATCCACCTGCCGGGCTTCCCTGGTGGCGCAGTGGTTGAGAATCCGCCTGCCGTTGCGGGGGGCGCAGGTTCGTGCTCCGGTCTGGAAGGATCCCACATGACGCGGAGCGGCTGGGCCCGTGAGCCGTGGCTGCTGGGCCTGTGCGTCCGGAGCCTGTGCTCTGCAACAGGAGAGGCCCCAGCGGTGAGAGGCCTGCGTACCACAAAAAAAAAAAAAAAATAGAATCCACCTGCCAATGCAGGGGACACGAGTTCAAGCCCTGGTCTGGGAAGATCCCACATGCCGTGGAGCAACTAAGCCCATGCGCCACAACTACTGAGCTTGCGCTCTAGAGTCGGTGAGCCACAACTACTAAAGCCCGCACACCAGAACTACTGAAGCCCACGTGCCTAGACTCCGTGCTCCGCAACAAGAGAAGCCATCGCAATGAGAAGCCCACGTACCACAACAAAGAGTAGCCTCCGCTCGCCACAACTAGAGAAAGCCCGCACACAGCAGCGAAGACCCAATGCAGCCAAAAATAAATAAATAAATTTAAAACAATAAATTATTTTTAAAAAAGAAAAATACTTATCGTCCTTTATATTAAAAAACTATAGGGGCTTCCCTGGTGGCGCAGTGGTTGAGAGTCCGCCTACCGATGCAGGGGACGCGGGTTTGGGCCCCGGTCTGGAAAGATCCCACATGTCACGGAGCAGCTGGGCCCGTGAGCCATGGCCACTGAGCCTGCGTGTCCAGAGCCTGTGCTCTGCAACGGGAGAGACCACGACAGTGAGAGGCCCGCGTACCACAAAAAAAAAAAAAAAAAAAAAAAAAAAAACTATAGGGGAATCAAAGAATTAACTGTTTGAGATAAGATAAAATTATAAAAGTACTAAAAGGAAACACAGAATTTTTTACCATGTAAACTGAGGAAGGCATTTCTAAGTACAACACAAAACCTAAAAGCATAATAGAAAACACTGATAAATCTGACAACATAAAAGTTTTAAATATCTGCATAGAAAAAATAATTTTTAATTAAGCAAAAAGATAAGTCACAAATCAGTAATAAAAAAAACTATTTGTAACACATGATAAAAAGCTAATTTGCTTACTATATAAAAATCTCCTACAAATAAATCAGAAAAAAAATCTAGTGGAGGACTTCCCTGGTGGCACAGTGGTTAAGAATCCACCTGCCAATGCACAGGATGCTGGTTGGACCCCTGGTCTGGGAAGATCCCACATGCCACGGAGCAACTAAGCTCATGTGCCACAACTACTGAGCCTAAGCTCTAGAGCCCGCGAGCCACAACTACTGAGCCTGCATGCCACAACTACTGAAGCCCACACACCTAGAGCCTGTGCTCCACAACAAGAGAAGCCCCGCAATGAGAAGCCTGTGCACCATGACGAAGAGTAGCCCCCACTCACCACAACTAGAGAAACCCCACGCGCAGCAACAAAGACCCAACACAGCCATAAATAAATAAATAAATAAATAAAATTTTTAAAAATAAAATCTAGTGGAATAAATGAACAAAAAATATGCACAGACAGATCATAAGAAAGGAAATCTATATGGCTTTTAATCATATTTTTTAATGTGTGGTTTCTTTTATTTTAAAAGAAAATCAAACCTCAAAATATCATATTTCATCTCTCATACTAATGGAAAAAAATTATCAGTACACTTTAATAAGGGAACAAAGAAAAAGTTCCACCCATACATTGTTGGTGGAAGTGTAAGCTGAGGTAATTATAGAACAATTTAGGAATATTTATAAAAATGTAAAAGATACATACCCTTGGAATTCTAGAAATTTTTCCTACTTCTGGTAAATTAGCCTGCAGATACATTAACCTATGTAAACAAAGTTACATACACCAGGATATTCATAACAACATCATTGGTATTAGCATGAGGTTAGAAATAACCACAATGTTGGACAACAGGAAAATAGATAAATTAGTTTTAATAGATCCATATAATTGATACTATAAAGCCAGCCAAAAGAATGAGGTAGATTTTATATACAGATATGTAAAGTTAGAAAAAATCAAGATGCAGAACAGAGAGGTAGGATATGTTATCTTCTATGAAATAAGTGGGAGGAATAATGCATATACATATACATACACTTGCATACTTAAATACATTATGGATTAATTATGCCAGAAACAATATAAAAACCAGTAGAGTAACTGTCTCAAAAGAGAGTTGTTTGAGGACTGGAAAGTAGAGGTAGTAGGGAGACCAACTTTTCAATTTTGTACTGTCTGATATTTTACTATATGCATATATTACCTACTTTTTTAAAACATGAAAAAAATCATTCTGAAAACAGAGCATAGCTTACTTTTATATATCAAGGTATCCATATATGGTTGCAAAATACGTTCACTTTCTAAGGGTATCTGGCTAAGATGAAAGGGAATTAAAAACCAGCCTTTGCACCCTGGCCCAGAGCTACATAAGCCTAGAATGGAGGTAGCACTTTCTTACAAAGTCACTCTCTACTCACCAAGCTATTCTTATGGCTAGGGAGTAAGATCTTTCTTGAATTCACACAAAGGCCAAATATGGATAAGCTGCTATATATTAATTATGTATTTTTTAAATAGATGATAAGACAATTCACTGGAGAATTGACCATATAATAAAAGAACTCAGTGTACATTCCAAAATATATGTAGAATATATAATATATATTACATGATATATAATATATGTATTATATATAAACTATATAATACATGAAGTTAAGAACTTTGTGGATGGGTCTCAAGATTTGACCCACAAATGACAGAAGAAGCTGAAAGAAAAGTCCATAGAAAATACCCAAAATGAAATATACTCAAATAGAAAAAGGAAACAGGGAAAAATGATAGGTGCATAAGAGACAAGAGGAACACGCCAAAGAGGTCTAACACACATATAATTGGGATCACAGAAGGAAAGAAAAAGGATTCGATGCAATATTTGAATACGTCATGACCAAGAATTTTCTAAAACTGATGAAAGACATCAACTCAGAATACTGAACCCACTGAACTTCATCCAACCTCAAGCTATCACAAAGAAAACTAGACCAACACACATCACAGGCAAACCACTAAAAACCAAAAACAAAGAAAATGTTAAAGCAAACAAAGGAGAAAAAAAGACACATTATCTTCAAAGGGCCTACAAGCTGCGAACTCAACAGGAATGATGGAAGCTGAACTAGCAGCTAGCCTACAATTCTACACCCAGAGAAAATATTATTCAAAAATGAAGTGGGGGGCTTCCCTGGTGGCGCAGTGGTTGGGAGTCCGCCTGCCGATGCAGGGGACGCGGGTTCGTGCCCTGGTCCAGGAGGATCCCGCATGCCGCCGAGCAGCTGGGCCCGTGAGCCATGGCTGCTGAGCCTGAGCGTCCGGAGCCTGTGCTCTGCAACGGGAGAGGCCACAACAGTGAGAGGCCCGTGTACAGCAAAAAACAAAAAAACAAACAAACAAAAAAATGAAGTGGAAATAGGATTGATCCTACATTACTGGTGGAAATTAAAATGGTTCAGCCATTGTGGAAAACAGTTGGCAGGTCTTCAAAAAGTTAAACATAGAGTTACCATATGACCCAGAAATTCCACTCCTGGGTATCTACCCAAACGAATTGAAAATGTATATCCCCGCAACAACATGTACACAAATGTTCATAGCAGCATTATTCATAATGGCCAAAAAGTATAACAACACAAATATCCATCAAATGATGAGTAAATAAACAAAATGTGGCATAGCCACACAATGGAACCAAAAAAAGGAACAAAACACTAATACACATGAGAATATGGATGAACCTTTAAAACACTATGTTAAGTGAAAGAAGCCAGAAACAAATGGCCACATTTGTAAGACTCCATTTATATTAAATGTCCACAGTAGGCAAATCCATAGAGGCAGAAAGCAAATTAGTGGTTGTCAAGGGCCAGAGATGGGGGAAATGTAACACCTAACGAGTACTGGAATTCTTTTTGGGGTGAAGGAAATTTTCGGGATTAGATAGTGGTGATGGTTGTGAACATACTAAAATCCACTAAATTGTACAATTTTAAATGGTGAATTTTATGGTGTGTTAATTTTTAAAATGTAAAATAAATACTTGTTCAAACAAACAAACACTGAGGGAATTCATCAACATCAGGCCCACACTAAAAGAAATACTAAAAGAAATACTGCAGGAAAACGATCTTAGAGAGAAATATGGAAATGTAGAAAAGAAGGAATAATACTGGTAAAGGCAAATATATGAGTAAATACAAATGAACATCAGCTATACAAAATAGTAACTGTAATGTGAAGTTTAAGATATATATAAGACAGAGCCTGAACCAAGATGGCGGAGTAGAAGGACATGCTCTCACTCCTTCTTGTGAGAACACCAGAATCACAAGTAGCTGCTGGACAATCATGGACAGGAAGACACTGGAACTCACCAAAAAAGATAACCCACATCCAAAGACAAAGGAGAAGCCACAATGAGACGGTAGGAGAGGCGCAATCACAGCAAAATCTAATCCCATAACTGCTGGGTGGGTGACTCACAGACTGGAGAACACTTACACCACAGAAGTCCACCCACTGGAGTGAAGGTTCTGAGCCCCATGTCAGGCTTCCCAACCTGTGGGTCTGGCAATGGGAGGAGGAACTCCTAGAGAATCAGACTTTGAAGCCTACTGGGATTTGACTTCAGGACTTCGACAGGACTGGGGGAAACAGAGACTCCACTCTTGGAAGGCACACACAAAGTAGTGTGCACAGTGGGACCCAGGGAAAGGAGGAGTCACCCCAGGGGAGACAGAACCAGACCTACTGCTAGTGTTGGAGGATCTCCTGCAGAGGTGGGGGGTGGCTGTGGCTCACCATGGGGACAAGGACACTGGCAGCCGAAGTTCTGGGAAGTACTCCTTGGCGTGAGCCCTCCCAGAGTCTGCCATTAGCCCCACCAAAGAGCCCAGGTAGGCTCCAGTGCTGGGTTGCCTCAGGCCAAACAACCAACAGGGAGGGAACCCAGCCCCACCCATCAGCAGACAAGTGGATTAAAGTTTTACTGAGCTCTGCCCACCAGACCAACAGTCAGCTCGACCCACCACCAGTCCCTCCCATCAGGAAACCTGCACAAGCCTCTTAGACAGCTTCATCCACCAGAGGGCAGACAACAGAAGCAAGAAGAACTACAATCCTGCAGCCTGTGGAACAAAAACCACATTCACAGAAAGACAGACAAGATGAAAAGGCAGAGGGCTATGTACCAGATGAAGGAACAAGATAAAACCCCAGAAAAACAACTAAATGAAGTGGAGATAGGCAACCTTCCAGTAAAAGAATTCAGAATAATGATAGTGAAGATGATCCAGGACCTCAGAAAAAGAATGGAGGCAAAGATTGGGAAGATGCAAGAAATGTTTAACAAAGACCTAGACGAATTAAAGAACAAACAAACAGAGATGAACAATACAATAACTGAAATGAAAACTACACTAGAAGGAATCAATAGCAGAATAACTGAAGCAGAAGAATGGATAAGTGACCTGGAAGACAGAAGGGTGGAATTCATTGCCAGGAAACAGAATAAAGAAAAAAGAATGAAAAGAAATGAAGACAGCCTAAGAGACCTCTGGGACAACATTAAATGCAACAACATTCGCATTTTAGGGGTCCCAGAAGGAGGAGAGAGAGAGAAAGGACCAGAGAAAATATTTCAAGAGATTATAGTTGAAAACTTCCCTAACATGGGAAAGGAAATAGCCCCCCAAATCGAGGAAGCACAGTGGGTCCCATACAGAATAAACCCAAGGAGAAACACAACAAGACACACAGTAATCAAATAGGCGAAAATTAAAGACAAAGAAAAATTGTTGAAAGCAGCAAGACAAAAACGACAAATAACATACAAGGGAACTCTCTTAAGGTTAACAGTTGATTTCTCAGCAGAAACTCTAAAACTCACAAGGGAGTGGCATGATAAATACTTAAAGTGATGAAAGGGAATTACCTACAACCAAGATTACTCTACCCAGCAAGGATCTCACTGAGATTCGATGGAGAAATCAAAAGCTTTACAGACAAGCAAAAGCTAAGAGAATTCAGCACCACCAAACCAGCTCTATAACAAAGGCTAAAGGAACTTCTCTAGGCAGGGAACACAAGAGAAGAAAAGGACCTACAAAAACAAACTCCCCCCAAAAAAACCCAAAACAATTGAGAAGATGGTCAGGGCTTCCCTGGTGGCGCAGTGCTTGGGGGTCCGCCTGCCGATGCAGGGGACATGGGTTCGTGCCCCGGTCCGGGAGGATTCCACATGCCGTGGAGCGGCTGGGCCTGTGAGCCATGGCAGCTGCACCTGCGCATCTGGAGCCTGTGCTCCATGATGTGAGAGGCCACAGCAGTGAGAGGTCCACGTACCGCAAAAAAAAAAAAAAAAGAAAATGGTCATAGGAACATACATATCAATAATTACCTTAAACATGAATGGATTAAATGCTCCAACCAAAAGACACAGGCTTGCTGAATGAATACAAAAACAAGACCCATATATATGCTGTCTTCAAGAGACCCATTTCAGATCTAGGGACACCTACAGACTGAAAGTGAGGGGATGGAAAAAGATATTCAATGCAAGAGGAAATCAAAAGAAAGCTAGAGTAACAATACTCATATCAGACAAAATAGACTTTAAAATAAAGACTATTACAAGAGACAAGAACGACACTATATAATGATCAAGGGATCAATCCAAGAAGAAGAGATAATAATTGTAAATATTTATGCACCCAACATAGGAGCACCTCAATACATAAGGCAAATAATAACAGCCATAAAAGGGGAAATCGACAGTAACACATTCATAGTAGGGGACTTTAATACCCCACTTTCACCAATGGACAGATCATCCAAAATGAAAATAAATAAGGAAACACAAGCTTTAAATGATATATTAAACAAGATGCACTTAATTGATATTTATAGGACATTCCATCCAAAAACAACAGAATACACATTTTTCTCAAGTGCTCATGGAACATTCTCCAGGATAGATCGTATCTTGGGTCACAAATCAAGCCTTGATAAATTTAAGAAACCTGAAATTGTATCAAGTATCCTTTCCAACCACAACGCTATGAGACTAGATATCAATTACAGGAAAAGAGCTGTAAAAAAATACAAACACATGGAGGCTAAACAATACACTACTTAATAACGAAGTGATCACTGAAGAAATCAAAGAGGAAATCAAAAAATACCTAGAAACAAATGACAATGGAGACACGACGACTCAAAACCTATGGGAGGCAGCAAAAGCAGTTCGAAGAGAGAAGTTTACAGCAATACAATCCTACCTTAAGAAACAGTAAACATTTCGAATAAACAACCTAACCTTGCACCTAAAGCAATTTGAGAAAGAAGAACAAAAAAACCCCAAAGTTAGCAGAAGGAAAGAAATGATAAACATCAGGCCAGAAATAAATGAAAAAGAAATGAAGGAAATGATAGCAAAGATCAATAAAACTAAAAGCTGGTTCTTTGAGAAGATAAACAAAATTGATAAACCATTAGCCAGACTCATCAAGAAAAAAAGGGAGAAGACTCAAATCAATAGAATTAGAAATGAAAAAGGAGAAGTAACAACTGACACTGCAGAAATACAAAAGATCATGAGAGATTACTACAAGCAACTCTATGCCAATAAAATGGACAACCTGGAAGAAATGGACAAATTCTTAGAAATGCACAACCTGCCAAGACTGTATCAGGAAGAAATAGAAAATATGAACAGACCAATCACAAGCACTGAAATTTAAACTGTGATTAAAAATCTTCCAACAAACAAAAGCCCAGGACCAGATGGCTTCACAGGCAAATTCTATCAAACATTTAGAGAAGAGCTAACACCTATCCTTCTCAAACTCTTCCAAACTACAGCAGAGGGAGGAACAGTCCCAAACTCATTATATGAGACCACCATCACCTCACCCTGATACCAAAACCAGACAAGGATATCACAAAGAAAGAATACAGGCCAATATCACTGATGAACATAGATGCAAAAATCCTCAACAAAATACTAGCAAACAGAATCCAACAGCACATTAAAAGGATCATACACCATGATCAAGTGGGGTTTATTCCAGGAATGCAAGGATTCTTCAATATATGCAAATCAATCAACGTGATACACCATATTAACAAACTGAAGGAGAAAAACCATATGATCATCTCAATAGATGCAGAGAAAGCTTTTGACAAAATTCAACACCCATTTATGATAAATACCCTGCAGAAAGTAGGCATAGAGGGAACTTTCCTCAACATAATAAGGGCCATATATGACAAACCCACAGCCAACATCGTCCTCAATGGTGAAAAACTGAAACCAATCAATGAATTTGGTAAAGTAGCAGGATACAAAATTAATGCACAGAAATCTCTGGCATTCCTATACACTAATGATGAAAAATCTGAAAGTGAAATTAAGAAAATACTCCCATTTACCACTGCAACAAAAAGAATAAAATATCTAGGAATAAACCTACCTAAGGAGAGAAAAGACCTGTATGCAGAAAATTATAAGACACCGATGAAAGAAATTAAAGATGGCACAAATAGATGGAGAGATATACCATGTTCTTGGATTGGAAGAATCAACATTGTGAAAATGACTCTACTACCCAAAGCAATCTACAGATTCAATGCAATCCCTATCAAACTACCACTGGCATTTTTCACAGAACTAGAACAAAAATTTTCACAATTTGTATGGAAACACAAAAGACCCCGAATAGCCAAAGCAATCTTGAGAACGAAAAACGGAGCTGGAGGAATCAGGCTCCCTGACTTCAGACTATACTACAAAGCTACAGTAATCAAGACAGTATGGTACTGGCACAAAAACAGAAAGATAGATCAATGGAACAGGATAGAAAGCCCAGAGATAAACCCATGCACATATGGTCACCTTATCTTTGATAAAGGAGGCAGGAATGTACAGTGGAGAAAGGACAGCCTCTTCAATAAGTGGTGCTGGGAAAACTGGACAGGTACATGTAAAAGTATGAGATTAGAACACTCCCTAACACCATACACAAAAATAAGCTCAAAATGGATTAAAGACCTAAATGTAAGGCCAGAAACTATCAAACTCTTAGAGGAAAACATAGGCAGAACACTCTATGACATAAATCACAGCAAGATCCTTTGTGACCCACCTCCTAGAGAAATGGAAATAAAAACTAAAATAAACAAATGGGACCTAATGAAACTTCAAAGCTTTTGCACAGCAAAGGAAACCATAAACAAGACCAAAAGACAACCCTCAGAATGGGAGAAAATATTTGAAAATGAAGCAACTAACAAAGGATTAATCTTCAAAATTTACAAGCAGCTCATGCAGCTCAATAACAAACAACCCAATCCAAAAATGGGCAGAAGACCTAAACAGACATTTCTCCAAAGAAGATATACAGATTGCCAACAAACACATGAAAGAATGCTCAACATCATTAATCATTAGAGAAATGCAAATCAAAACTACAATGTGATATCATCTCACACCGGTCAGAATGGCCATGATCAAAAAATCTAGAAACAATAAATGCTGTAGAGGGTGTGGAGAAAAGGGAACACTCTTGCACTGCTGGTGGGAATGTGAATTGCTACAGACACTATGGAGAACAGTATGGAGGTTCCTTAAATAACTACAAATAGGGCTTCCCTGGTGGTGCAGTGGTTGAGGGTTCGCCTGCCGGTGCAGGGGACACAGGTTCGTGCCCCGGTCCGGGAGGATCCCACGTGCCGCGGAGCAGCTGGGCCCGTGAGCCATGGCCACTGAGCCTGCACGTCCGGAGCCTGTGCTCCGCAATGGGAGAGGCCACAGCAGTGAGAGGCCCACATACCGCAAAAAAAAACCAAACAAAAAAAAAAACTAACAGAACTATCATGTGACCCAGCAATCCCACTACTGGCCATATACCCTGAGAAAACCATAATTCAAAAAGAGTCATGTACCAAAATGTTCATTGCAGCTCTATTTACAATAGCCAGGAGATGGAAGCAACCTAATTGTCCATAATCGGATGAATGGATAAAGAAGATGTGGCAAATATATACAATGGAATATTACTCAGCCATAAAAAGAAACAAAATTTAGTTATTTGTAGTGAGGTGGATGGACCTAGAGTCTGTCATACACAGTGAAGTAAGTCAGAAAGAGAAAGACAAATACTGTATGCTAACACATATATATGGAATCTACGGGAAAAAAAAAGGTCATGAAGAACCCAGGGGTAAGACAGGAATAAAGACACAGATCTACTAGAGAATGGACTTGAGTATATGGGGAGGGGGAAGGGTAAGCTGGGACAAAGTGAGAGAGTGGCATGGACATTTATACACTACCAAAACGTAAAATGGCTAGTGGGAAGCAGCCGCATAGCACAGGAAGATCAGCTCGGGGCTTTGTGACCACCTAGAGGGGTGGGATAGGGAGGGTGGGAGGGAGGGAGACGCAAGAGGGAAGAGATATGGGAACATATGTATGTGTATAACTGATTCACTTTGTTATAAGGCTGAAACTAACACACCATTGTAAAGCAATTATACTCCAATAAAGATGTTAAAAAAATAATAATAATAAAATAAAATAAAGAATGTTACAAGAGACAAGGAAGGACAATATATAATTACCAAGGGATCAATCCAAGAAGATATAACAATCATAAATATATATGCCCCAAACACAGGAACACCTCAATACATAAGGCAACTGCTAACAGCTGTAAAAGAGGAAATAGACAGTAACACAATAATACTGCGGGACTTTAACACCTCACTTACACCAATGGACAGATCATCCAAAATTAAAATAAATAAGGAAACAGAAGCTTTAAATGACACAACAGACCAGATAGATTTAATTGATATTTATAGGAATTCCATCGAAAAACAGCAGATTACACTTTCTTCTCAAGTGCACATGGAACACTGTCCAGGATAGATCACATCTTGGGTCACAAATCAAGCCTCAGTAAATTTAAGAAAACTGAAATCATATCAAGCATCTTTTCTGACCACAATGCCATGAGATTACAAATGAATTACAGGGGGGAAAAAGTAAAAAACACAAACACATGGAGGCTAAACACTACATTACTATATAACCCAGAGATCACTGAAGAAATCAAAAAGAAAATCAAAAAATACCTAGAGACAAATGACAGTGAAAACACAACAATCCAAAACCTATTGGATGCAGCAAAAGCAGTTCTAAGAGGGACGTTTATAGCTATACAAGCCTACCTCAAGAAACAAGAAAAATCTCAAATAAACAATCTAACCTTACACTTAAAGGAATTAGAGAAAGAAAAACAAACAAAACCCAAAGTTAGAAGAAGGAAAGAAATCATAAAGATCAGAGCAGAAATAAATGAAATAGAAACAAAGAAAACAATAGCAAAGATCAATAAAACTAAAAGCTGGTTCCTTGAGAAGATAAACAAAATTGATAAACCATTAGCAAGACTCATCAAGAAAAAGAGGGAGAGGACTCAAATCAATAAAATTAGAAATGAAAAAGGAGAAATTACAACAGACACGGCAGAAATACAAAGCATCCTAAGAGACTACTACCAACAACTCTATGCCAATAAAATGGACAACCTGGAAGAAATAGACAAATTCTTAGAAAGGTATAATCTTCCAAGACTGAACCAGGAAGAAATAGAAAATATGAACAGACCAATCACAAGAAATGAAATTGAAACTGTGATTAAAAATCTTCCAAAAAACAAAAGTCCAGGACCTGACGGCTTCACAGGTGAATTCTATCGAACATTTACAGAAGAGCTAACACCCATCCTTCTCAAACTCTTCCAAAAAATTGCAGAGGAAG
The DNA here is from genome assembly GCF_951394435.1 of Stenella coeruleoalba. NCBI lineage: Eukaryota > Metazoa > Chordata > Mammalia > Artiodactyla > Delphinidae > Stenella > Stenella coeruleoalba. The sequence continues at coordinate 68,156,608 of NC_137160.1, read as the reverse complement.
GAACACTCCCAAACTCATTCTATGAGGCCACCATCACCCTGATACCAAAACCAGACAAAGATACTACAAAAAAAGAAAATTACAGATCAATATCACTGATGAATACAGATGCAAAAATCCTCAACAAAATACTAGCAAACAGAATCCAACAACACATTAAAAGGATCATACACCATCATCAAGTGGGATTCATCCCGGGGATGCAAGGATTCTTCAATATACGCAAATCAATGAATGTGATACACCATATTAACAAACTGAAGAATAAAAACCATATGATCATCTCAATAGATGCAGAAAAAGCTTTTGACAAAATTCAACACCCATTTATGATAAAAACTCTCCAGAAAGTGGGCATAGAGGGAACCTACCTCAACATAATAAAGGCCATATACGACAAACCCACAGCAAACATCATTCTCAATGACAAAAAAGTGAAAGCATTTCCTCTAAGATCAAGAACAACCAAGGATGTTCACTCTCACCGCTGTTATTCAACATAGTTTTGGAAGTCCTAGCCACGGCAATCAGAGAAGAAAAAGAAATAAAAAGAATACAAATTGGAAAAGAAGTAAAACTGTCACTGTTTGTAGCTGACATGATACTATACATAGAGAATCCTAAAGATGCCACCAGAAAACTACTAGAGCTAATCAATGAATTTGGTAAAGTTGCAGGATACAAAATTAATGCACAGAAATCTCTTGCATTCTTATACACTAATGATGAAAAATCTGAAAGAGAAATTAAGGGAACACTCCCATTTCCCACTGCAACAAAAAGAATAAAATACCTAGGAATAAACCTACCTAGGGAGACAAAAGACCTGTATGCAGAAAACTATAAGACACTGGTGAAAGAAATTAAAGATGATACCAACAGATGGAGAGATATACCATGTTCTTGGATTGGAAGGATCAATATTGTGAAAATGACTATACTACCCAAAGCAATCTACAGATTGAATGCAATCCCTATCAAATTACCAATGGCATTTTATACGGAACTAGAACAAAAAATCTTAAAATTTGTATGGAGACACAAAAGACCCTGAAGAGCCAAAGCAGTCTTGAGGGGAAAAAATGGAGCTGGAGGAATCAGACTCCCTGACTTCAGACTATACTACAAAGCTACAGTTATCAAGACAATATGGTACTGGCACAAAAACAGAAACATAGATCAATGCAACAAGATAGAAAGCCCAGAGGTAAACCCATGCACCTCTGGTCAACTAACCTATGAAGAAGGAAGCAAGGATATACAATCGAGAAAAGACAGTCTCTGCAACAAGTGGTGCTGGGAAAACTGAACAGTTACATGTAAAAGACTGAAATTAGAACACTCCCTAACACCATACACAAAAATAAACTCAAAATGGATTAGAGACCTAAATGTAAGACTGCACACTATAAAACTCTTAGAGGAAAACATAGGAAGAACACTCTTTGACATAAATTACAGCAAGATCTTTTTCAATCCACCTCCTAGAGTAATGCAAATAAAAACAAAAATAAACAAATTGGACCCAATGAAACCTAAAACTTTTGCACAGCAAAGGAAACCATAAACAAGACGAAAAGACAACCCTCACAATGGGAGAAAATATTGCAAACAAATCAACGGACAAAGGATTAACCTCCAAAATATATAAACAGCTCATGCAGCTCAATATTAAAAAAACCCAATCCAAAAATGGGCCAAAGACCTAAATAGACATTTCTCCTAAGAAGACATACAGATGGCCAAGAAGCGCATGAAAAGCTGCTCAACATCACTAATTATTAGAGAAATGCAAATCAAAACTACAATGAGGTATCACCTCACACCAGTAAGAATGGGCTTCATCAGAAAATCTACAAAGAACAAATGCTGGAAACGGTGTGGAGAAAAGGGAACCCTCTTGCACTGTTGGTAGGAATGTAAACCGATACAGCCACTATGGAGAACAGTATGGAGGTTCCTTAAAAAACTAAAAACAGAATTACCATGTGATCCAGTAATCCCACTACTGGGCATATACCGAGAGAAAACCACAATTCAAAAAGACACATGCACCCCAATGTTCACTGCAGCACTATTTACAATAACCAGGTCATGGAAGCAACCTAACTGCCCATCGACAGACGAATGGATAAAGAAGATGTGGTACCTATATACAACGGAATATTACTCAGCCACAAAAAGGAACGAAATTGGGTCATTTGTTGAGTTGTGGATGGATCTAGAGACTGTCATACAGAGTGAAGTAGTTCAGAAAGAGAAAAATAAATATCGTATATTAACGCATACATGTGGAACCTAGAAAAATGGTACAGATGAACTGGTTTGCAGGGCAGATATTGAGACACAGATGTAGAGAACAAACGTTCGGACACCAAGTGGGGGAAGCCGCGGGGGGGCGGGGGGGAGGGTGATGAATTGGGTGATTGGGATTGACATGTATACACTGATGTGTATAAAACTGATGACTAGGGCTTCCTTGGTGGCGCAGTGGTTGAGAGTCCGCTTGCCGATGCAGGGGACCCGGGTTCGTGCCCCGGTCCGGGAAGATCCCACATGCCGTTGAGCGGATGGCCCCGTGAGCCATGGCCGCTGAGCCTGCATGTCCAGAGCCTGTGCTCCGCAACGGGAGAGGCCACAACAGTGAGAGGCCCGCGTACCACAAAAAAAATAAACAAAAAAAAAAAACTGATGACTAATAAGAACCTGCTATATAAAAAAATAAAATAAAATTTAAAAATTAAAAAAAAAAGAACCAATCTTATAAGCAGACCTTTTAGGAATAGTAGTGTCAGTCCTCCTATGTTAATTCTTTTCTGTACAGCCCTATTTTGGCATTTACATTTTAAGTAAAAAAAAATTTAATACCAAAAAAAAAGATATATATAACACAAAATATACCTACAGATAAAAGATATATGTAGGTGTAGATAAAGATATAGGAAATAATAAGTGGAGTTAAAATTCTCTAAGGTAAAAATTAATTTTAAAAATATAAATAAATAAATAAAGTTCTCTAAAAAAGCATTTCTCAAATCTTGATGTACATATAAATCAACCAAAACATCTTGTTAAAATACTGATCCACTAGGTTTAGAATGAGGCCTGAAATTTTGCCTTTCTAACAAGCTCCTGATGATACTGGCGTTGCTAGCCTATTCACCACACTTTAAGTTCCAAGGTTCTAGCAGAATCAGGTAAGTTATGAAAATATTAATTCTATGACCATAATTGATAGGCATTTTGTGAGAAGTGAGCCAGTGAATAGAAACCACTAAATGATCTTATTGCTGTTAAAATACCCATTTTTGTAAAGGTAAAATCATGACTCTCATACAAATAAAAAATGACACACATCAAAGACTTTATTTAACTCATTAACTAATGAGTAAACCAGTAAAACATTACAACCAATTAAATTGAATTAAATGTATAGGCAATTAGAAATGCTGAATTGAATTTCTAAATAGATGTTGATTAAATAAAATTCATATTTTATGGCAAGTCAAGACAAGTTTAAATGTAAAATTTTTCTCTGCTTCTTTGGGCCTCCTCCCTCCCCTTTAGTGGGTATTGTGCATCTGCACTACCCAGACCTCCTTAGGAGATAACCTTCCTTCTTAATCTTATAAGGAGTCTCAATGACCCATGACTCACTACTCACTTTGAGTCTGTTTATTTGTAGCACCCCTTCCTTCTAATTATTTCATGGTAGGCTTCTTTTGATCATATTTATTTCAATAAAAAATAGTTATCTTTCCCTGATTCTAGTGTACTTCACTTTGGGACTGCCATGGGTGACCCACAACGCACTATTTACTTTGTAAGTGCAGATCTGGACTGTGTGAACTGTTAATACATCATTTGACATATAACCCTTTGTCCCAAAAACTTATATAACTGTGGTTTGACCTCCAACAGGCAAAACAGTCCTCAGAGTTGTTTTGTGAAAGACTGTCTGCGTGTTATAATCCTCAGGTTGGCTCCAATAAAATTTTCCATTTCTTTCTAAGACTATTGATTAATTATTTCGTCAACAATGCAAACTGCCCTTCAAGGAGGAGGAAAGTGAAATCAATCATCCCTCCATCTGGAGAGAATAATTTGCATTGCTATCACTTATCTACAATGTATAGAGCTACAGAGTAGTTCAAAGACAATGAAAGGTGCAAATTTCATAGAATCAGACAACCTACAAGAGCACACTGCATTCCTAATAACCTAGTTTTCCACTGAAGATAGGCAGTGATCTTTTTCCAAGTCCATTTCAAGTCCTTTCCCATTTTTTCCTGACAGTCTCAAAGTGAAGTACACTAGAATCAGGGAAAAGGAACTATCTTTTATAAATATATGCAAAATATGATCAAAAGCAGCCTGCCATGAAATAATTAGAAGGAAGAGGTTCTACAAATAAACACACTCAACCCAGCAGGAACCTAGAAATGCATGAAAATGAAAATATAATTCTCTGTGTACTCAGCACCATTCAAGGGAGAGTGAAACCTAGGTCAATGTACAGAAGTACAGGATTCTGAACTTTACAGTCACCAATACTCACAAAACCTACACTGTAATCTAGTGTAAGAGTTGAGATTGGCAGGAATGATCCTTATCAACTGACAAGTGTTCTCTGAGGTGTAAACAAGATTGTAATCTGACTCCTTCTCTCACCTCCTTTTTTTTTTTTTCTAGTTTTTCTTTTTTTGTTTTTGTTTTTTTGTTTTTTTTGCGGTACCCGGGCCTCTCACTGCCGCGGCCTCTCCCGCTGCGGAGCACAGGCTCCGGACGCGCAGGCCCAGCGGCCATGGCCCACGGGCCCAGCCGCTCCGCGGCACGTGGGATCCCCCCGGACCGGGGCATGAACCCGAGTCCCCTGCATCGGCAGGCGGACTCTCAACCACTGTGCCACCAGGGAAGCCCTAACCTCCTTCTTTTTAAAGTTAATTCTTAGAATTTGAAAGAACTTTTAGAAGATCTAAATCAGGGCTTAGGAAACTTCGGCATGTGATCCAAATCAACCCACTACCCATTTTTGGAAATACAGTTTTATTGGAACACAGCCAAACCCTATTGTTTATATATTGTCTATGGCTGCTTTTATACTACAGTGGCAGTTTAGTAGTTGCAACAGAGACTTGTGTAGCCTATAAAGCCTGAAATATGTACTACCTAGAGCTTTATAGGAAAAGTTTGCCAACCTCTGATCTAAATCAATCATCGACAATACTTTCTTGACCCCCTTTAAGCATCAAAACCTTTTTCTGATCTCTTAACTGTCCATTTTAAGACAGCTAATTGAGAAAATACAAAGAAATAGCAAAGGCTACTCTTATTGCCTTTATTTATTTTATTTTTTAAATTTTTTGGCTGCATTGGGTCTTCATTGCTGTGCATGGGCTTTCTCTAATTGCGGTGATCGGAGACTACTCTTCTTTGCGGTGTGCGGGCTCCCCATTGCAGTGGCTTCTCTTGTTGCGGAGCACAGGCTCTAGACGCACAGGCTTCAGTAGCTGTGGCTCACGGTCTACGGAGAGCAGGCTCAGTAGTTGTGGCGTAAGGGCTCAGTTGCTCTGCGGCATGTGGCATCTTCCCGGACCAGGGCTCGAACCCGTGTTCCCTGCATTGGCAGGCAGATTCTTAACCACTGTGCCACCACGGAAGCCCTAGATACTGTTTTGATTCACAAAATATACATGTATTTAATGGCAATAAGGAGCTTCCGTGGTGGCGCAGTGGTTAAGAATCTGCCTGCCAATGCAGGGAACACGGGTTCGAGCCCTGGTCCGGGAAGATGCCACATGCCGCAGAGCAACTGAGCCCTTACGCCACAACTACTGAGCCCGCGTGCCACAACTGCTGAAGCCTGCACACCTAGAGCCTATGCTCCGCAACAAGAGAAGCCACCGCAATGAGAAGCCCACCACACCAGAAAGAAGAGTAGCTCCCGCTCACCGCAACTAGAGAAAGTCCACACGCAGCAACGAAGACCCAATGCAGCAAAAAATTAAATAAAATAAATAAAATTTTTAAATTAAAAAGTAAAAAAAAATACAGTATCTATACATATTTGAAAAAAAACAGAGGCATGGGTAAACAAGTTATTTTATTTACTCAGTCTACAGATGGTCTACATATGAATTGAACCATGACCTCCCTTAGAATCCACAAAACAGTAGGAAGCAGTGATCAAGGTTTCCTTGCTACAGAGAATAAAAGGTTATGCTGGTTAACCAATTCTGCTATCTGTTATCAGAAATAATGTCTTGATAGCAACTACTCTATTGTTTTTGCCAGACATCTTTCAAAATGTGGTGGGCTTATACAAGCATACTTTGGTAACATTGCCGGTTCAGTTCCAGACCCCTGCAATAAATCAAATATCACAACAAAGCGAGTCACATGAATTTTCTGGTTTTCTAGTGCGTTTAGTGCATTTTTCATGAATTTTCTGGTTTCCTAGTGCGTTTAGAAGTCATGTTTACACTAAACTGTAGTCTATAAAGTGTGTAATAGGATTATGTCCAAAAATATATCTATATATACCTAAATTTAAAAATACTTTATTGCTAAAAATGGTAACCATTGTCTGAGCCTTCAGTGAGTGGTAATCTTTTTGCTGGTGGAGGGTCTTGCCTCAGTGTTGACGGCTACTGACTGATCAGGGTGGTGGTTGCTGAAGGCTGGGGTGGCCATGACAGTTTCTGAAAATAAGACCACAGTGAAGGTTGCCTCACCAATTGACTCTTCCTTTCACGAACCATTTCTCTGTAGCACACAGTGCTGTTTGATAGCGTTTTACCCACAGTAGAGCTGTCAGAATTGGAGTCAATACTCTCAATTCCTGCTGTTGCTCTATCAGTTAAGTTCATGTAATATTCTAAATCCTTTGTCACTTTCAACAACCTTCACAGCTTCTTCACCAGGAGTAGATTCTCAAGAAACCACTTTCTTTACTCATTTATAAGAAACACTCCTCATCTGTTAAAGTTTTATGAGATTGCTACAATCCAGTCACATCTTCAGGGTCTACTTCTCATTCTAGTTCTCTTGCTGTTTCTACCACATCTGCAGTTACTTCCTCCACTGAAGTCTTGAACCCCTCAAAGTCACCCATGTGGGTTGGAAGCAACTTCTTCTAAACTTCTTTTAATGTTGATATTTTGACCTCTTCCCACGAATCATGAATGTTCTTAATGGCATCCAGAATGGTGAATCCTTTCCAGAATGTTTTTCAATTTACTTTGCCCAGATCCATCATTAGAATCACCATCTATGGTGACTACAGCCTTACAAAACGTATTTCTTAAATAATAAGACCTAAAAGTCAAAATTAGTCCTTGATCCATGGGCTGCAAAATGATGTTTTGTTAGCAGGCATGAAAACAACACTAATCTCATTGTATATCTCCATCAGGGTGCTTGGGTGAACAGGTGCATTGTCAATGAGCAGTAATATTTTGAAAGGAATCTTTTTTTCTGAGCAGTAGGTCTCAACAGTGGGCTTAAAATATTCAGTAAACCATGTTGTCAACAGATGTGCTGTCATCCAGGCAGAGTAGATTTAGCATAATTCCTAAGGGCCCTAGGATTTCTTGAATAGTAAATAGCATTGGCTTCAACTTAAAGTCACGAGCTGCATTAGTCCCTAATAAGAGTCAGCCTGTCCTTTGAAGCTTTAAAGTCAGGCACTGACTTCTCTCTAGCTATGAAAGTCCTAGATGGCATCTTCTTCCAATAGAAGGCTGTTTCATCTACATCAAAAATCTACTATTTAGTGTAGCCACATTCATTAATTATCTTAGCTAGATCTGGATAACTTGCCGAAGCTTCTACATCAGCACCTGCTGCTTCACCTTGCACTTTTATGTTATGGAGACAGCTTCTTTCCTTAAGTCTCATGAGCCAACCTCTACTTGCTCAGACTTTTCTTCTGCAGCTTCCTCACCTCTCTCAGCCTTCATAGAAGCAAAGAGAGTTAGGGCCTTGCTCTGGATTAGGCTTTGGCTTAAGGGAATGCTGTGGCTAGCTTGATCTTCTATCCAGACCATTAAAACTTTCTTCATAACAGCAATAAGGCTGTTTCGCTTACTTATCGTTTGTGTATTCACTGGAGCAGCACTTTTAATTTCCTTCAAGAACTTTTCCTTTGCATTCACAACTTGGGTAACTGGCACAAAAGGCCTAGTTTTTAGCCTATCTCAGCTTTAGACATGCCTTCCTCACTAAGCTTAATCATTTCTAGCTTTCGATTTAAAGTGAAAGATTTGCAACTCTTCCTTTGATTTGACCACTTAGAGGCAACCGAAGGGTTTATTCATTGGCCTAATTTCAATACTATTGTGTCTCAGGAAATAGGGAGGCCCAAGGAGACAGAGATAGACAGAAGAACGGCCAGTGAGTGGAGCAGTCAGGATACACACAACATTTATCAATTAAGTTCAACATCCTTTGTGGGCGCAATTCGTGGTGCCCCCAAACAATCACAATACTAACATCAAAGATCACAGATCACCATAACAAATATAAAATTAATGAAAAATTTTGAAATATTGTGAGAGTTGCCAAAATGTGACACAGAGATATGAAGTGAGCAAATGCTGTTGGGAAAAAATGTCGCCGGCAGACTTGCTCAATGCAGAATCGCCACAAACCTTCAATTTGTAAAAAATGCAATATCTGCAAAGTGCAATAAAGTGAAGCACAGTAAAATGAGGTATGCCCATACTTTAGCCAATGACAAAACTGCCAATGTTTATATTAAGAGTAGATGTGCTTAAATAACTCATGATTTTGAAATGTAGTGGAAGCAACATGGCTTTCTTACTTCCAGTGGAAATAAAATTTAAAATGGCTCCTATGTTCAGGAATTACTGGATGCAATACTTTTACCTACCACTTTAGCTATTATTAAGATTCCAGGGCATTCTAAACTTGACTCTCTGAAATTTAAGGGAAATCACCTTGCTGATATTTCCGCAAGGAAAGCTGCCCTTAAAGGAACCAACAATAGCCAAACCTGTGTCATGGTCGAAAGGGATATTTCTCCAAATGATAACTTAGAAAAACTGGCTAGAGAAGCCCAACAATTGGCCTCAGAAAAAGAAAAACAAGACTGGAAACTCAACAACTGTTGACTTGATAAAAACAGAAAGCTCTGGTTTGGACCAAATAATAACCAAGTCCTACCAGAGGCTCTAAAATTCCCAGTCCTCACCATTGTACACGCAATAAACCATTGGTCTACTGACAAAATGATAGCCTTTGTGAATCAATATTGGTAAGAAATCATTAATAAGGCCACCAAAAGTGTCTACCTCACTTGTCCCATTTATCTGAAGTACAACCCAGGGAAGCCTGTTCGTACTGCTCTCAGACATTTTAAACTGCCTAATGGACCATTTGAGGTCTGGCAAATGGATTTCATACAACTTCCTCTGTCTCATGGATATAAATATGTTTTAGTTATGGTCTGTATGTTATCACACTGGACTGAAGTCTTCCCTGGCAGACAGGCTACTGCCTCCTTTATGGCTAAAAAGTCCTTTTGGAAAAAATTATCCCTACCTAGAGAACGCCTCTCAAACTTCATAGTGATCCAGGAACCCATTTAATGGCCAGGTACTTGGACAAGTTTGTGCAGTTTGGCCAGTTGTATAATACTTTCACTGTGCTTACCACCCTCAATCCTCTGCTTTAGTCAAATGCACTAAGGGCTTTATTAAGACTCAACTGGAAAAATCTGTAGAGGCTCTCCAAATACCTTGGTCAAAAGCATTGCCATTGGTTCTTTTAAATCTTAGATCCACCCCTTTTGGAATCCACCCCTTTTGGAATTCATAAACTCTTAACCTTTGAGATAGTCACAGGATGCCTAATGCACTTGGCTCCTGATTCTTTTGATGCACAACTGATAAAAGAAGAGATACTCCAATATTGCAAAGGTATAATCGCTTGTATTAAAAATAACCATTCTGGGCTTCCCTGGTGGCGCAGTGGTTGAGAATCCACCTGCCAATGCAGGGGACATGGGTTTGATCCCTGGTCCAGGAAGATGCCACATGCCACGGAGCAACTAAGTCCATGCGCCACAACTACAGAGCCTGCGCTCTAGAGCCCGTAGGCCACAATTACTGAGTCTACGTGCCACAACTACTGAAGCCCACGTGCCTAGAGCCCATGCTCTGCACCAAGAGAAGCCACCGCAATGGGAAGCCCGTGCACCACAACGAAGAGTAGCCCCCGCTCACAGCAACTTTCTGCCCATGTGCAGCAACGAAGATCCAATGCAGCCAAAAATAAATAAATAAATAATAAATTTATTTTTTTTAAAGTAGCATGTCATTAAATAAATAAGTAAATAAGTAAATAAATAAAAATAACCGTGCTTTGGTAGAGCAATCTTTTCATAGTGCACTCTCCGGAGACAAAATACTTAAGCACCACACCTTGAAACCTGAAGATTTCATCTACTGGAAAAGACACCTCCAGAAGAGCTCTCTTCAACCTCACTGCAGAGCCCCCTATCAGGTACTGCTAACCAACCCTTATATCACCAAATTTCAAGGAACAGACTCTTGGATTCATGCGACACACCTAAAGAAAGCACCAAACCCTGAATGGACCTGCACCATCATCTGGTGATCTGAAAGTAAAGATTTCCTGGAATTGAAGCAGATGACATCTGATGAGACAGCTTTCCCAAGATATCTGGACCAAGCCTGTTGAAAGTTTGCCACCAAACCTTTGATGATAACATAGCACTTCAGATGATCTCCAGTGTCTGTGATCTTGACGACATATGGATTTTAGATAAAAAGTACCTGAGAGTTTTCCCTCCTAGCCCTCCTTGTTACTCAAATACGACATAATTAACTTTCCAATATGTGCACTTTCCCTCCAACATGAGATACTACACCCAGGAAAGAAACCTCAGTTAAATGGAGTTGGGAGACCAGAAAGGGGAGCTCCCATACCCTGTAACGATAGCAGAGCCCAACAGGAAGAAGAAAGGTTCCTCTTCTTTCCTGGCAAGGACACAACCACTGAAAAGCCATGGACTCCTTTACTACTGTCCTCCCAACTTCCTCTCTATAGAAGTGTTCTCCTTTCCTTGCCATGCGTGCTCACCATGGATGCCCACCCCAAACTGCAATTCTCTGCTGATCCCAAATAAACTCATCTTTGCTGGAGAAATATCTGGCAGTCTATTTGTTTTAGGTCAACAATAGTAATAACAACAACACAACACACACACACACACACACACACACACACACACACACACACACACACCCCTAGCATTTATTTAACACTTACTATGTGCCTGGAAGTGTTTTAAATAACATATACATATTAATTCATTTAATCCTGACAACAACCCTGTAAAATAAGCAACGGTAGCATTCTCACTTTATGGATAGGACAATGAGGTACAGATCTCATGCTTTTGACACTACATATGCTACAATGCCATGATACACAACCCTCTAAATTTAAGGCAGCCTTTGAAATGCAACACTTAAGCTCAACTTGCTTACATGCTTTTTAAAGTTCATATCTGGACTTGCAGCTATAAGGGAAATAATTTTCTCACATATGGAGTGATTTTTTAAGACTCTTGGTTGAGAACATCTGACCTGACAACACACACAGGACAAAATGGGTAGAAAATCAGGCAATGAAATCATCTTCCACACTGCAAAATAAAACTACTACCTTCACTATTGTCCCATTCAGAAATCAAAAGTAAGGTAATTCATGGTAGGTATACACAATCTATTTTATAAATTATGGTTTCTATTTACTGAAGCTCAAAAATATCTTGGGCTGAGAATATAAAATTTAAGAGTTCGTTATCCTTAATTGTAAATACATGTCTTACATACAAACTTTGTATAAGTGGAAATTTAATAAAAGTAACTTTTATTTTCTGCAGTATTGTTAAACATAATATGTGTTTTTAGTGTCATGATTTTTAAAAGCCAATGTTAAAATACTGGTGTATCTAAACTCATTATGAAAAAAAGTGATAAAATACACAAGAAACAAAACTTTTTAAAAATATTTGAGCCAAATTGACACAAATTCACTTTCACAACTCCCTCTATAAAATCAATCAAAATGCTATGACAATGGTGGGAAACCAACCACATTTTGAAAAAAAATTAACTAGCAAACACATCGACTAATTCTCTCTCTTCCAACTTCAACTAGAAATATGTACTCTAAAGTAGAAGAGTAATTGTATTTCTAATATCTGCCAATTTGTTTACAACCCATCTCACAAAGGATAAAAATTTTAAATCCTTCTCTAAATAGCTTTGAGTTCACAAATAGACATGACTTAAAACAAAGCAGTATAGGGAATTCCCTGGTGGTCCAGTGGTTAGGATGCAGCACTTTCACTGCCGGGACCTAGGTTCAATCCCTGGGTGGGGAACTGAGATCCCACAAGCTGTGCAGTGCAGCAAAAACAAACAAACAAAAAGCGGTGTAAAACTGTCTCTAGACATTCAATTATTTCAACTCTTTCCTTCAAGAATAAGGAAAAGCTCAAAAATTGATATTTATTAAGTAAATACTTACATTTAACTCTCTCAGGAAGTTCAAATGAAGAATATATTTCTGGAATCCATTTTTTTTTTAAACAATCAAAAACTTCTTTCAGGAAACTAAAATTATATGTTAATTTCACAAACCTGACCTTGGGCTAAAATTCTGAATCAATAAATAACTTATAGTATTAATTTTGCTTTGTTTTTAGTTAACAACTTTTAATTTGCATTATAAAGACTGATTCCCTTCATCAATAAATAAGGAAGATACAAGCTATGATTTTATTTTATAATTCCTTTTATTTCAGAGATGCATATGAAATTAGAATCACTTCTTTACTATCTTAAAAACTATTATTTTTATATAGACTCATTTCATTTAATACTTTTCTTCATTATCTGGTTTAATTCCCATTATTCATTCAAGAATCCTTTATGTCAGGTACTCCATTAAGCATTAGTTTAGTAACAGCTTTATAACTTTAAATACTTAAAAATAAACTGCTTACATTGTAGTTAATTTTATCTTTTGATTGATGAAAAGTTGAAAGATAATAAAATGAAAGAATAAACTTAGTATCAAGTACTCATTCTTTGGCTCTATCATCATTATAGGGACTCAAATTCCAGAATACTGTGCCAACATAACCTTAAACCCCACAATGAAAACTAGATTTTAACAAAATATCCAGGGGAATTCCTATACTGCTATTCTGCAACAAGTCTAACATTCAGTAGCAAAAGTTCTAATTGATGACTATTTCCTTAATGATCGTTCAAATCAAAGATAGTCTAGGGCAGTGGTTAAGAACGTAGACTCCAGAGCCAAACTACTAAATTAGAATCCAGGGCAACTCAGCTTCCTAACTGTGGAGCTTGAGTAAGTTACTACTTAGTAACCTTGCTGTATCTCAGTTTCCTCATGTGTAAAACAGTGATAACAATAATAACTACCTTATAAGATAGTTGTGAGGATTAAATGAGTTAATTTATGTAAAGGACTTAGAACAGTGCTTAACACATAGTAAGCACATGTTAGTGATAATAATCTGAAACCAACAGACCTTATACTTATGGAAGGAACACACAGTACTCTATAATTTACATGGTTCTTCCAAATATACCTAACAAAAATTTTATTTTTTTATGAAATATATTTGGAATTTATGACCAATTTCCTGAACAACTTCTATAAATGGTTTTCATAAATCTTTGTGGAGATTAAGAAGCAATGAATTTGGGACTTCCCTGGTGGCACAGTGGTTAAGAATCTGTCTGCCAATGTAGGCGACACGGGTTCAAGCCCTGGTCTGGGAAGATCCCACAGCCGGCAGAGCAGCTAAGCCCATGCACCACAACTACTGAGCCTGCGTGCTGCAACAACAGAGGCCCGCACACCTGGAGCCCGTGCTCTGCAACAAGAGAAGCCACCACAATGAGAGGCCGACACACCGCAACAGAGTGGCCCCTGCTCTCCGCAACTAGAGAGAGCCCGCGCGCAGCAACAAAGACCCAAAGCAGCCAAAAATAAAATAAAGAAAGAAGCAATGAATTTAAGAAGAGCATTATTTGACAGTGGAGCAACTTTTAAAAATGCTGTTTCTACATAAGCTAAAACCATAAGGATCCAAGACAGCACTCTACACAAAGACATTACATACAGAACAAAAGCATTTGTGGCAGTGTTTTTAGTACTTTTTTAGTATCCTCTCAGGAAATTGTGCAATCCCCTGTCAGATACTTTTCCCAAGGACAAGAAACTATACACAGGACCAAATGTCCAATAAAGGTGCCTGAATTCCAAAATAATATTAGTAGCATGCAAACTCCTGAGAGGGAAATGGGAATGACCAATTAACTCCAAAATAAAAGGTACTGTTTCAACCTAAGTGTTTGCCCTTATTAAATATATACTTTTCAGTATCAAACTGTACTAACAAAATTTCAGGAAACTAAGCTCTTAGTAAAAGACGGTCACAGGGTTAAGTCTTATGGAATTGATGACTTCCTCTGCTCTACAATTTGGCATAATATCTCATAAGCACTTGGAGGTTAACATGCTTGCATTAAAAATGTTGTCACCAGCTTTGCTGGTGACGCAGTGGTTGAGAATCCGCCTGCCAATGCGGGGGACACAGGTTCAGGCCCTGGTCCGGAAGGATGCCACATGCCGCGGAGCAGCTGGGCCCGTGCGCCACAACTACTGAGCCTGTACTCTGGAACCGAGCCACAACTGCTGAGCCCACATACCACAACTGCTGGGGCCCACATGCCTGGAGCCCGTGCTCTACAACGGGAGAGGCCACCGTGATGAGAGGCCCATGCACCACAGGGAACAGTGGCCCCCGCTCACCGCAACTAGAGAAAGTCACACACAGCAATGAAGAACCAACGCAGCCAAAAAGAAATAAATAAATTTATAAAAATGTTGTCACTTACAGACCTGTGTTTTCTGATAAGATTTTCATTGTTTTTGCTCTTACATTTAGGTCTTCGATTTATTTTGAGTTAATTTTTGTGTATGGTGTGAGGTAGGGGTCCAAATTCATCATTTTGCAGGTGGATATCCAGTTGTTTGTTGTCCAGCAACATTCACTGAAAAGACCATTCTTTCCCCCATTTAATTGTCTTCACACCATTGTTGAGAATCAGTTGGCTGTAAATGTGAGGATTTATTTCTGGACTCTCAATTTCATTGACCTGTGTTATTCTTAAGCTAGTACCACACTGTCTTGATTACTGTTGCTTTATAGTAGATTTTGAAATTGGGAAGTGTGAGACCTCTAAGTTTGTTCTTTTTCAAGATTGCCTTGGCTATTCTGGGTACCCTGCCTTTCCATGTGGATTTTAGGATCAGCTTGTCAATCTCTGCAAAAAAGGCAGATGGGATTTTGATAGGAATTTCACTTAACCTGTACATCATGTGGGGGAGTACTGCGATATTAACACGGTTAAGTCTTCTGGTCCATGAACATAGGATGTCAAGATTAGACTTATTATTTTAAAACTACATTCCTTAAACTGCCCAGTCCAACTGCTAAAATAAAACAACCAAGAAAAATACCTTCAGCCCCAAAGAACTGAATCCATTCCAGCTTTACTTGATGCTGCAGAGTTCAATCACAAAAGAAAGAAAGGTCACACAAGAGATCCCAATAATAATTTTTAGAATGTTTGTCCTTTAAATCTAATAATTACCCTCTTCTCTCATCTCCACTTGCTCCTACTTTCTATTTATTTGGATGATTCTTTTCCAATATGTCTTTTCTTTTAACCTATTCTTACTTTCCCCTCCTCATCTTCAAAAATTATTTTTTCTTGCATCTATAATCTAAAAATGGGCACCAATGGCTTTCTATATGCATGATTTGGCAAAATATAAGTATCAAGGTTTCTGACTTTCCTTTTATGATGACTGACAGAGGGAAATAATAATCAAAGTAAGCTTCATCTTCATCAAAGTGATGTTCTTTATGCAATTCTGGAAGTGCAGAGAATACTGATAAGAAAATTTTCCTACCATTTTCTGAACTAAGTCCACAGTACGTTGAAACACTACTATGGCAATTTTTGAACTTCTACTATGGCAAACTTAGCCAGTCACAGCCTGGAAATGCCAGATATATAATCATGAAAAGGAAAACCATATACAATAAGATGCCTTCCATATTTAACAGTCACAGCTAAACTTTTTTTTCACTCTTGCAAAGCTACAACAGAGTCAGGTTTGCTGTTTTACTTTGACCACGTGCTATTTCTTAGCAACCTGTTCTTTATCCACAACATAGTACCACATCCTCATTACAAACAGTTATTTGTCAGCTAGAATCTCAACAACTCACATTTCAGATTACTGCAATTTAACTTTACACTATTAATTATTAAATAATGCACGTTCTCCAGACTGAAATTTCCTCTCCTAGAGGTAATACAGCCATGAGATAAAAAGGGGTTTTTTGGTAGTGGTCACAGTAAGGGCAGTTAGAGCCATACTATGACACCTGCTTCCCCCCTTTTACTGTTCTACTCTCTAGTTACTGTTACTGCTTGTTCAATCTCCCAATACTACTTTTGATCTCTAGTAAAACGGACTAGTCTCTGATCTCTAGTTAAAGAATAGAAGGATATTATAACTGCTTTCTGTTTCTCAACAGCAAGAAAATATTAATGATAAAACAAGCCTTTTATCGCAACAATAAGTAGACATTACCAGTGGTATAATCTAGCCAAAATATTTAACTTGGATCCATCAAGTCTTTTTATACAGCTTCTAGTTTACAGGAAATAAAGAAACAAGGTAAATGGCACCACATGGAAGCTACCAGACAAATCCAGAAGATAACTGCAGGACAACTGGTTTGGTCTTCCCAGTGACTCAGAGTCATGAAAAAAGGGACCATGCTACATTAAAAGGAACTTCAGTGACATTAATTAAGGCATGATCCTGGATTAGATACTGATTTTGACATAACAGCTTCAAAGAACATTCTTAGATAGGCAAAATTTTTTTTTTAAATAAATTTATTTATTTTTGGCTGTGTTGGGTCTTCATTGCTGAGCACAGGCTTTCTTTAGTTGCGTCAAGCCAGGGCTACTCTTCATTGTGGTGCACCGGCTCATTGCGGTGGCTTCTCTTGTTGTGGAGCACAGGCTCTGGGCGCGCAGGCTGCAGTAGTTGTGGCATGTGGGCTCAGTAGCTGTGGCATGCAGGCTCTAGAGCACAGGCTCAGTAGTTGTGGCACACAGGCTTAGTTGCTCTGCGGCATGTGGGATCTTCCTGGACCAGGGCTCGAAGCCGTGTCCCCTGTACTGGCAGGCGGATTCTTAAGCACTGCACCACCAGGGAAGCCCCATAGGCAAAATTTTTAATACTGTCTGAGAATTTATTAAGAGGAAAATTTACTTAAATGGAAAGTTGGTGGGGAGGGGGGTCACTGCCTGAAAAAAAAGGTTTCAAAACAGTATCTATATAATGTTCACCATACAATCCAGCAATCCCACTCCTAAACACTTACGAAATATATATATATATGTGTCTGTCTGTATGTCTTATGAAACACACAAAGACTTGTATGTGAATGTTCATAGTAGCTCTATTCACAATCACTAAAAACCAGAAAAAAACCCAAATGTTCACTGACTAGTAACTGGATAGCAAATTGCAGGACACATACATTGGAGCAGTACTCAGTAATAAAAAAGAAAAGTCTTCTACAACTTTTACTGTAATGGTGATTATACAACTATACATATTTGTCAGAACTCATACAACTATACACTTTAAGTTGATAAATTTTATTTTTTTTATGAATTATACCTAAATAAAGATGATTTTAAATATAATTAAAGACATTTTATACAGTCTTATTTAAAATACCTATATACATTTGTCTGTATGTGTGCAAATATTGTTATATAGAAAGATGTACAGAAGAAGTTCCAGAAAGTCATGTATTAAGGTATTAAGAGTAGTAATCACTATATTAGTAATGTTACCGGGGGGGGGGGATTTTTGCTCGTCTTATGTTTTCTAATTATATACCATGCACACATGCAGTTTTTGGAATAATAAAAGGCTGTGTTTTTGTTTGTTTTATTTATTTATTTATTTCAATTTATTTATTTTAAATCTTAATTGGAGTATAATTGCTTTACAATGGTGTGTTAGTTTCTGCTTTATAACAAAGTGAATCAGTTATACATATACATATGTTCCCATATCTCTTCCCTCTTGCATCTCCCTCCCTCCCACCCTCCCTATCCCACCCAACTAGGTGGTCACAAAGCACCGAGCTTATCTCCCTGTGCTATGCGGCTGCTTCCCACTAGCTATCTATTTTACGTTTGGTAGTGTATACATGTCCATACCACTCTCTCGCTTTGTAACAGCTTACCCTTCCCCCTCCCCATATACTCAAGTCCATTCTCTAGTAGGTCTGTGTCTTTATTCCCGTCTTACCCCTAGGTTCTTCATGACATTTTTTTTCTTAAATTCCATATATATGTGTTAGCATACGGTATTTGTCTTTCTCTTTCTGACTTACTTCACTCTGTATGATAGACTCTAGGTCCATCCACCTCATTACAAATAGCTCAATTTCGTTTCGTTTTATGGCTGACTAATATTCCATTGTATATATTTGCCACATCTTCTTTATCCATTCATCCGATGATGGACACTTAGGTTGTTTCCATCTCCTGGCTATTGTAAATAGAGCTGCAATGAACATTTTGGTATATGACTCTTTGAATTATGGTTTTCTCAGGGTATATGGCCAGTAGTGGGATTGCTGGGTCATATGGTAGTTCTATTTTTAGTTCCTTAAGGAACCTCCATACTGTTCTCCATAGTGGCTGTACCAATTCACATTCCCACCATCAGTACAAAAGTGTTCCCTTTTCTCCACACCCTCTCCAGCATTTATTGTTTCTAGATTTTTTGATGATGGCCATTCTGACCGGTGTGAGATGATCTCATTGTAGTTCTGATTTGCATTTCTCTAATGATTAATAATAAAAGGCTGTGGTTTTTTGGGTTTTTTTAATACAGACACTTTGATTTAAAATTTTCTTGGGCTTCCCTGGTGGCGCAGTGGTTGAGAGTCTGCCTGCCGATGCAGGGGACGCAGCTTCGTGCCTTGGTCCAGGAAGATACCACGTGCCGCGGAGCGGCCTAGGCCCGTAAGCCATGGCTGCTGAGCCTGCGCGTCCGGAGCCTGTGCTCCGCAACGGGAGAGGTCTCAACAGTGAGAGGCCCGCGTCCCGCAAAAATAAATAAATAAATAAATAAAATAAAATTTTCTTACAGGGACTTGACTGGTGGCACAACGGTTAAGAATCCGCCTGCCAGTGCAGGGGACACAGGTTCGAGCCCTGGTCCGGGAAGATCCCACACGTCTCGGAGCAACTAAGCCTGTGCGCCACAACTACTGAGCCTGCGCTCTAGAGCCTGCAAGCCCCGGCTACTGAGCCCGCGTGCCACACTACTGAAGCCCACGCACCTAGAGCCCGTATCCGCAACGAGAAGCCACCACAAAGAGAAGCCACCACAATGAGAAGCCCGTGCTCCACAACAAGAGAAGCCACTGCAATGAGAAGCCCACGCACCACAACGAAGAGTAGCCCCCCACCCACCACAACTAGAGAAAAAGCCTGTGGGCAGCAACGAAGACCCAACACAGCCATAAATAAATAAATAAATTTGAAAATAAATAAATAAATAAAATATTCTTATAGAAATGTCTGTGAGATCAATCTGTGGATCTGTGGGTTATAAATTTAATTATAATTGTGATTCTGAAGGTAAGTTTATATTGTTTAAATAATATTTACAGTATAAACAATTATTTTCTTTGGTTCGTAGTGAATACACATTCAATGAACATATGTTACAAGCATCATATCTGTATTATATTGTTGTCTCTGGTTTCCTCCTGCACAAAATAGTAATCTACTCCAGCTACTGAAGAAGCACCAAAATAAAAATAATACTATTAAATTTCAATTCAAACATCAGGCTTTGTCTCTAAGTTTTTTAAAAACAGCCATCATTTTATGGCTGAATAATATTCCATTGTATATATGTGCCACATCTTCTTTATCCATTCATCTGTCGATGGACACTTAGGTTGCTTCCATGTCCTGGCTATTGTAAATAGTACTGCAGTGAAGGTGGATGGACCTAGAGTCTGTCATACAGAGTGAAGTAAGTCAGAAAGGGAAAAACAAATACTGTATGCTAACACATATATATGGAATCTAAAGAAAAAATGGTTCTGAGGAACCTAGGGGCAGTACAGGAATAAAAACGCAGATGTAGGGGCTTCCCTGGTGGCGCAGTGGTTGAGAGTCCGCCTGCCGATGCAGGGGACACGGGTTCGTGCCCCGGTCCGGGAAGATCCCACATGCCGCGGAGCGGCTAGGCCCGTGAGCCATGGCCGCTGAGCCTGCGCGTCCGGAGCCTGTGCTCCGCAACGGGAGAGGCCACAACAGTGAGAGGCCCGCGTACCGCAAAAAAAAAAAAAAAAACACGCAGATGTAGAGAATGGACTTGAGGACACGGTGAGGGGGAAGGGTAAGCTGGGAAGAAGTAAGAGAGTAACAGTGATATACATACACTACCAAATGTAAAATAGATAGCTAGTCGGAAGCAGCTGCATCACACAGGGAGATCAGCTCAGTGCTGTGTGACCACCTAGAGGGGTGGGATAGAGAGGGTGGGAGGGAGATGCAAGAGGGAGGGGATATGGGGATATATGTATACATATAGCTGATTCACTTTGTTGTACAGCAGAAACTAACACAACATTGTAAAGCAATTAGACTCCAATAAAGATGTTAAAAAAAAATAGCAATCATTCAAAAGAAATAAGAATTGTAATCAACAAACTTAATGAAAAAATACTGCTTCTGCTTTTAGTAGAAATAAGTAGTAAAAGAACAGGACATTAATAAGAACTATGGGGTAAGAGCAAACAGCTTTCAGTTATACTTTTATTATTTTTAATAATACATACAAATACGTTGTCAAATATCATATAGAGCAGCCTAGATTTAGCAGCCTTTTACAATACAACTGTGTGGTGTGAAAGACTCCTTCACTGTTCCTCAAACACTCACAGGGATTTCCTGGGTCACAGAAAAGTGACGGGGACAGGAAGAGGTTTGAGGTTTTTGTTTTGTGGGGGGGTTTTTTTGGTGTTTGGTTTTTTTTTTGGTCTGAGGTTTTAGGTTTGTTTATTTTTGGGGGGGAGGGTTTTTTGGGTTTTGTTTTTGGTTTGGCAGTTTTGTTTGCTTTGGGGCTTCCTTTTAAATAGAGTTAATTAGCAAAAGAACAACAAAGTACCAAATCCCTACCACATGCAAGGCATTGCTCTAAATATCTACCTACATACATTCTCTTTTACTTAATTCTTTGAGATGGATATTACTGTCCCATTATACATATGAGAACACTGGATATATAACATTAAGATTTGTCAAAAACTCAACTAGTAAGTAGCAGAGCCAAAACTTAGAGATATGAACCTGGATTTGCATCCATGCTTGAGTTTTCAAAGACCATTCTTCCTCACTATTTTCGAGGAAAGATCTGAAACAGAAAATTGGAACAGACTACCACTAAACGATGAAGCTAAAAGATATATCCAAAACTCAACTGTATTTTTTCTATACACTAGCAATGAGCTAGTGATGAACAATGATGTGAAATGAAATGTTAAAAACAGTACCATGTACAACAGCATCTAATAGAATAAAATAAATACTTACAGATAAATTTTTGGAAGAAGTGTAAGACTTGGGCCTGAAAACTATAAAATATCATTGAAAGGACAGATTAAACACAATCTCTATAAAAATCCCAGCTACTCTTGGGCAGAAATTGATAAGCTGATCCTAAAATCCATATGTAAGGGACCCAGAAAAGTCAAAGCAGTCTTGAAAAAGAACAAAGTTATAGGACTTACACTTAATTTCAAAACCTATTACAAAGCTACTGTAACCAACTAGTGTTGTACTGGCATAAGGATAGGCAATAGAATAAGATTGAGAATCCAGAAAAAAACCTAACACATATTCAGCTGATTTTTCAATAAGGGTGCAAACACCACCCAATGGGATAAGAACAGTCTTTTCAATATATAGTGCTGGGACAACTGGATCACAATATGCAAAAGAATGAATTTGGACCACTGCCTTACACCATATGCAAAAATTAACTCAAAATGGATTGATGACCTAAATATAAGGACTAAAAACATAAAATTCTTAGAAGAAATCATAGGGGTAAACCTTCATGACCTTGAATTTGGCAATGGATTCTTAGATATGACACCAAAAGCATGAGCAACAAAAGAACTTCATCACAATTAAAACGTTTTTTGCAACAAAGGACACTGTCAAAGAAGTTAAAACACAACCTACAGAATGGGAGAAAACATTTGCAAATCATATACCTAATTTAGTATCCAAAATATTTTTAAAACTCCTACAACTCAATAATAAAAAGACAAATAACCCAATTAAAAATTGGACCCCCCCAAAATGGACAAAGGATTTGAACAGAAATTTCTCCAAAGATATACAAATGGCTGATAAGCACACACAAAAAAATATGCCCAACATCATTAGTCATCAAGGAAATGCAAATCAAAATTGCAATAAGATACCACTTAACACCTACTAGGATGGCTAAGTTAAAAAGACAAACCATGGGACTTCCTTAGTGGCGCAGTGGTTAAGAATCTGCCTGCCAGTGCAGGGGACATGGGTTCGATTCCTAGTCCAGGAAGATCCCACATGCCACAGAGCAACTAAGCCTGCGAGCCACAACTACTGACCCCGTGTGCCACGACTACTGAAGCCCGTACGCCTAGAGCCGGTGCTCCACAACAAGAGAAGACACTGCAATGAGAAGCCTGCACACCACAATGAAGAGTAGCCTCCGCTCGCCACAACTAGAGGAAGCTAGTGGGCAACAATGATGACCCAACACAGTCAAAAATAAATAAAATTTATTAAAAAAAAAAAGACAAACCAATAACAAGTACTGACAAGATTGTAAAACTCTCATACACTGCTGGTGGGAATGCAAAATTATGCAATGACTTAGGAAACAGTTTTTCAACTTTTCAAAAGGTTAAAATAGAGTTACCATATAACCCAGCAATTGGGATATGCCCAAGAGAAATGAAAACATATGTCCACACTAAAGCTTGTACACAAATGCTCATAGCAGCATCATTCATTATAACCAAAAAGTGGGGGGGAAAACCTATGTCTATCAATGCATGAAAAGATATAATGTGGTATATCTGTTCAATTAAGTATTATTCAGCAATAAATAAATGATACAGGTACAACATGGATAAACCTCAAAAACACTGTGATAAGTGAAAGAAGCCAGTCACAAAAAGACCACATATTGTAAGATTAATTATATCTCAACAAAGCTGGGGTTTTTTAAGACACTTTAAAAAAAAAAAAGTCATGGGGATGCACAGCATGGTGACTATAGAACTATAACACTGTATTGTATATTTGATTGTTGCTAAAAGAGTAGAACTTAAAAGCTCTCATCACAAGAAAAAAAAACTGTAACTATGTATGGTAATGGATGTTAACTGGACTTACTGTGATGATCACTTTGCAATATATATAAATATCAAATCATTATGTTGTACACCTGAAACTAATATGTTACATGTCAATTATATTGATATCTCAATTAAAATAAGGAATTTTTAAAAAGACATGTGCATGAACTACAAAAATGAAACGCTGAGAGAAAAAAAGCACCTAATTTTCAATTTTTCTTCTTCATATGCATATTCCTAAAATTTTGTCTTCCTATACATTCATATTTTGTCCATGAACAACAAACTGCTGAAATTAAATCAAGTACTGAAATTCAAAAAACATGAAAAAAACAGCTCCTGAAATATCAAATAACTTTCAAACAATTCTACTTTAGCATTGACTCTGAACTAGACACAAATCTCAATTTCAAAATACCACATAAAAATTACAAATACTCAGAGGTTTAAGCAAATTGCCAACTGTTCTGAATAAACAGTAATTCAGATTTGCTTTGATGAAAATGTAAATATTTACCTGACTGAAAAGAACAAAATCCTATAAGTCTAGTGTTCCCAAATGATGAAAAGAAAGAAAAGTGCAATTTTTTTATTCAGAATTTAGTTTCAGAATTAATTTTAACCTAGCTAGGATTATACATAGTTGATGGTTTATACTAAGCAAGGTATACCTTGCTTTTGCCTAAAATATACTGAAAAGAAGGCATTTATAAACAGTTACAAAAGTTAAGTTGGGACTGAGAAAAATCACATCATACAGTAAATGTGACAGAGATAATAACTTCAAAAAGCTCCTGAAAGTACAAGAACTCCTATTTTGGAAACTCCCTAAGTCATTCAGTCTTTCTACAAATATGTACTGACCATCTACCATGTGCTAAGCACTGCGCCTGATACCAGGATGCCATGGTGAGCAATGAACAGATCAGGTCCCCTGCTCGCAGGAGGCTTACACTAAAACAGTGCTTGTCAAATGTGCCTGATATAATCACTCAGGAGCTTGTTAAAAATTCAAAATCTGCTCCTCTGCTTTGGAGAGTCTGAGTCCTTGGGCCTGGGGTGAGTTGTGACGCCTGTATATTTATCAAGCGCTCCAGATTATTCCTATGCCCTGGCTGTTTGGAGAGCCCAATGCTCGGGGGCATCCCATCCCATCCAGCCGGAGCCACACCTCCGAAGTCCATTTCACTCAACTTCCTTCACCCTGACCGATAAATACCCCAAACACACCACCACGCTGAGATGGATGTAAAGCATTCCAAAATCACTCTGTGCTGAGACACCGACAGACTTGCTTCCTTCCGGGAACGCACAGCTCACTGCCTTAGACTCCACCTGGGGCTGTCTGCACCTGAGCCTCCCGGGGCTGGCCGACACCTGTCTCCTAGCGGCTGCGGTCTACCTCTCCCGTGGGCCCGGGTCACAGGCAGCCACCGCCCAGCGGGGACGGAGGCAAGGGATTGGCACCGCGCGCATTAGGCGCCGACTGTATACGGCCCCCCGTGCGCGCACACACACTCCCGCGGAAACTGAGGCGGGCAGGCAACAGCCCGGGTCCCGCTGCCGAGTGGCGCGAGGCAGGGCTCGAACCCGGACGACGGGGCGGGTTCCGCCTCGCGGGCGCTCGTCAGCCGCCGAGGCCCGGCCCGGCTCGCACCGACGGAGTTTCACAAAGAAAGTCTCCCGGCCCGCGCCCCTCACGCACTCACCGGAGGCGGCGCCGGCGGTGACTCGGGCTCCCGCCGCCTACGGCTCCGTGCCGGGGTCGACCCCGGGGTGGGCTCGAGCGCCGGCGGCGGCGACTGCTCCATCTCCGCGGGGCCCGGGCCGCGTCCGCTTCGAGCTAACGGTCCCGCCAGCTAGGCGCGCGCGCCGGCCCCGCGCGCCATGTTCCCGCCGTGCCGCGCGCCTCCGCGGCGACCCCCACACCCCCCCACACCCAACACCGCGCACGCGCGCATCGCCGCGCACGCTCCCCGCGCGCCTCCGCGGGTCCCCCCGACCGCGCAAGCGCGCACTCGCCGCGCCCCTCCCCGCGCCCTCCGGAGCCGGCCGCTGTTCCCAGCGTTGCGCCCACCCCCTCTGCAGCCGTCCGGCCGGGCTAGAGAGCTCGCGGTTCTGGGCTGGGCGCCGCCACCTGCCGCACTGCGGACGACGCCGGACCAGACCCTTCGGCACTGCCCCTTTTGCTTCACCTACTTGGGCTTGAGGAGATGGTCCAAGCCAAGAGGGAATTATCCCAAGAAGTCCGGGGGGAAGACGCCGCTAAGGTGATGAGAGCCCCATCGCGAAGGTGTGTGAGCACGTGAGCGAGCCTAAGTAGCACAGTTGATGTCCATGTCCCTGGAAAGCCGGACTCAATGGAGAATCCGAGTTCGAGTCCCGCATCTCCACTCACCTTTGCCTGATTAAGGTCAGGTCTCCAGGAGCCTGTTTCTCCTTAATCGGGAACGTCCAGCAAGTTAGGAGGACTTGAAATAATCCAGATAAAATGTCAACACCGCACCTAGTGCTCACCAAATGGTAATCCGGTGACAAGACCTCTTAAGTAATTTTGTTTTATGGTCAAGAACCAAGGGCCCTTGAAAAGGGAAATTTCGGTTCAAGTCTTGCCTCCGGTTCTTGCAGAGAGCCTTGATCTCTAAATCTGCAAAGGGAGGAGCAGCACAGGGTTGAGGTGAGCTTTCCGATGAGGCACACACCTTTCTGAGCACAATGCCTGGCACACACCAAGCTATCCAAGTTTCAGTGGTATAATTCCAGTTCTATCTTCCAGGACTCCTAAAGTTTAGTGATGGGGGCTCTGATCCCAAACCCTGTGGTATAATTAGCTGGGAGGGGGTTCGCTCAACCTTGGGGCTGGAGGGACTTAGTTCCCACATCTTCACTTTCCATTCTCTGCCCCAAACCTCTCTGGAAACCCTAAAGTTGGCACAAAAACAACAGCAGAGAATGTTTTCACTTGTAAAAAAAAAAAAAAAGAAGAGTGCCTGAGGGTCTCCTGGAGTTTGTAAGTGGTTGAATTTATTAGTCTGGGCTTTTCCAGACACAAGTGACCAAAAATTTTTAAAACAAAAAAAATTTTTTTTAATTTAAAAAACTCAACCTGGAGTAAAACAATTAAGGGAATAATTGAAAAGTCTTGGGTGGTACCTCACTTAAGGCATAGCTGGATCCAGGTGCTCAAACGATAACCTCAGTGTTTCTACAATCTCTCAGCTCCGCTTCCCTCTGTGATGACTTCATTCTCATGCAGTTCTCTCCACATAGTGTCCTGGGCAGCTCCTAACTCACACCTACCATCATGGTAGGGTGAATAATGGCTTCCAAAGATGTTCTCATCCTAATTCCCCAGAATTTATGAATATGTAATTTTACATATTCATAGCAGGAGCTGTTTCCCAGTAGTTCCAGCCAAAGTCTTGGATTTTCTTTCACTGGACCCATTTGGGTCACGTGACCTGCCTGAGCCAATCACAGCAAGATTGGCCAGATCTGACTATATGGAGCCCCTCTAGGAAGGGGGTGAGGTTAACCCTGCCAGAAGGACCTGGGGTTGGGGCAAGTGGGAAGAGGGATTCCCCTCCCCCAGAAAAAATAGGGTTGCAATTACCATAAGAGGCATCAGGTTCAGGACAGACACAAAGTACAGCTGTCTACTGCACCATCATCAAGGCACCGGAGGTCCACCACCAAGCAACATGCCTGTTCTTCAAAAGGGACTGGCAGTTACTTCAGTCACTGGGTGGTACCCCTCCACCTCTGCTCCCACCACCCACCCCAGACCTGGCATTTCCCAAATCTGTTTTGTCAAAGGCATCTCAGTTATCCACCCATCTTGTGTGAACCCAAAAAAGGTAAACAGGTGATGTTACTTCCTTGCTCAAGAACTTTCTATGGCTCCCTCTGGCTATGTATGTGACCCTCCCACCTTTAATGATAGAAGCCAACGCTGACAGATCCCCTACCAGGCACTGTAAATGAAACTTCCACCACTGAATCCTCAGAAATGCCGTATTAAGATGGTCCTCTTATTGTACCCAGTTTACAGATAAGGAAATAAAAGCTCAGCAATTAGAAGTAACTTGTCCAAAGCCAAAGGTCAGGAAGTTCAGAGAGCTCAGATTAGCACAATATTGCTCCCACTAATGATGTTGCCATCCCAGCTCCATTTGCTCACATTTCAAAATCCTGTGCCCACCTCCAGCTGGGTGGGCAGTGAGAGGAGCTCTACCAGAGGAGCCTCTAGGGACCCCTTTGTCTTCTATAGCGTGCGGGGTGTGGGGGGGGAGGCAGACACCTAGGTACCATCTCCCCTTCCCTCTATGACTTCAAGGGATAGGGAGAAAGAATTCCCCAAAAAGAAAACCGGAGTATAAGGTTAAGAAGAGGAAGTGGATGCTGGGTGTCCCCATATTGGCAGCTGATGTCTCCCCATTAGTAATGAGTGTATTAGCTTCCTCTGGCTGCTGTAACAAATTACCACAAATTGGGTGGCTTAAAATAACACACATTTTTTTTTCTTTTAATATTTTTTTTTTAATAACACACATTTATTCTCTTAACTTTTGTAGGTCAGAAGTCTGAAATCAGTTTCACCTGGCTAAAGTCAAGGTGTAAAGTAAAAGGACTGGTTCCTTCAGGAGGCTCCGATGGAAGAATCCATTTCCTTGCTTTTTGTCTGTCAGCTTCTAGTGGCTGCCTGTAGTGGCTTGTGGCCTCTTCCTCTGTTTTGAAAGAGCACCACTCCATCTCTTCTGACTCTGACTCTTCCTGTGTCCCTCTTAAAAGGAACATTGTGATAACACTGGGCCCACCTTGATAAAACAGGATGGTCTTCCCATCTCAAGATCCTTCACTTAATCACACCTGCAAAGTCTCTTTTGCTATGTAAAGTCACGTATTCATAAATTTTGGGGATTAGGATAAGAACATCTTTGGAGACCATCATTCATCCTACCATGGTAGGTATAATCAGAGAGCTAATACAAAGTGCTCTGGAAACAGAGAAGGGCTCGCTGGCTACCCC
The DNA here is from genome assembly GCF_951394435.1 of Stenella coeruleoalba. Lineage (NCBI taxonomy): Eukaryota > Metazoa > Chordata > Mammalia > Artiodactyla > Delphinidae > Stenella > Stenella coeruleoalba. The sequence continues at coordinate 68,127,929 of NC_137160.1, read as the reverse complement.
AAGAGGGAAAGATGCCCTAAGAAACCGCAGCCTTCA